>NC_088707.1:16212737-16837737 GCF_028017835.1 Emys orbicularis | reverse complement strand
ATCTTCGTGTAAAAGCGACTAAGATGGACTGCTGGAGGTTTGGTTGAGATTGGCTGGAGAGAAAGACAAAAATGAGAAATTTATTCCTGATTTGTGCTAGTGATGAATTTCTCTTGGAATCCCGTTGAAAAGCCATTAGGATGGACTACGGGATATTTGGCGGAGATCTGTTCGTGAGAAAGATGAAAATGACAAATAAATTCCTGAACTGGGCTAGTGGCAAATTATATGAAAATGCTTCCTGAGCTGCGCTAGTGACAAATTTCTCCAGGAACGCCACTAAGATGCACTACTGCTCAGTTGGGAGAGAGGAACCCAAGGGTTTGTGAGAATAGTGAAAATGAGACCTCCATTGCTGATCTGAGCTAGGGAAAAATTTCTCAAGGAATCCTTTTTTTGAAAACCATTAGGATGCTCTGCTAGTGATTTGAAAGAGATCAGTTCCTGCGCAAAATGGAAAAAGCGAATTATATTCCTGATCTGTGAGAGTGAGAAATTTCTCATGGAATCATGCTTCAAAAGACATTAGGATGCTCTGCTAATGGTTTGGGAGAGATCCGTTAGTAAGAAATACAAAAAAGATGAACATGCTTCCTGAGCTGCGCTAATGACACCTTTCTCAAGGAATCTTTGTTTAAACGCCACTAGGATGCACTTCTGGTCAGCTGGTAGGGATCGGTTCGTGAGACAAGGATACATGAGAGATTCATTCCTGATCTGTGTAGGGACAAATTTCACAAGGCGTCATGCTTGAAAAGACGTTAGTATTGTCTGCTTACGGTTTGGAAGAGATGGGTTTGTGAGAATACTGAAAAAGAGAACTACATTGCTGAACTGTGCTAGTGAGAAATTTATCAAGGACTCTTTGTCTGAAACCCATGACAATACACTTCTAAAGGGTTGGTAGAGATCGGTTTTTGAGAAAGACGATAATGAGAAACAAATTCCTGATCAGTGCTAGGACAAATTTCTCATGGAATTGTGCTTCAGAAGCCACTAGGAGTCTCTGTTAGTGGTTTGAAAAGGATCTGTTCCTGGGAAATATGGAAAATGCCACTATAGTCCTGATCTGTTATGGAGAGACATTTCTCGTGGAATCATGCTTCAAAAGAGATTAGGATGCTCTGCTAATGGTTTGGGAGAGATCTATTGGTGACTAAAACCACAAATTTGAAAATCCTTCCTGAGCTGCGCTAGTGACACATTTCTCAGGGAATCTTTGTTTAAACGCCACTAGGATGCACTTCTGGTCAGCTGGTAGTGATCGGTTCGTGAGACAAGGAAACATGAGAGATTCATTCCTGATCTGTGTAGGGAGCAAGGCGTTATGCTTCCGAAGACATTAGTATTGTCTGCTTGTCTTTTGGACGGGATTGGTTTGTGAGAAGACTGAAAATAAGAAATACATTGCTGAACTGTGCTAGTGACAAATTTCTCAAGGACTCTTCGTTTAAGAGCCTCTAGGATGGACTGCTGGAGATTTGGTTGAGGTTGGCTGATGAGAAAGACGAAAATGAGAAATTTTTTCCTGGGTTGTGCTAGCGATGAATTTCTCCTGGAATTACGCTTTTAAATCCATTAGGATGGACGACGAGACATTTGGCAGAGATCGCTTCATGAGAAAGAGGAAAACTAGATTCCTGAACTACGCTAGTGAGAAAAATCTCATGGAATCATGCTTGAAAAGTGATTAGAATGCTCTGCTAATATTTTGGTAGAGATCTATTGGTGAGAAAAACAACAAATGTGAAAATCCTTCCTGAGCTGGACTAGTGACAAATTTCTCAAGGAATCGTTGTTTAAACGCCACTAGGATGCACTACTGCTCAGTTGGTAGAGATCGGTTCGAGAGAAAAGGAAACGAGCGAGAGTCATTCCTGATCTGTGTTAGGGACAAATTTCACAAGGCATCACGCTTCAAAAGACATTAGTATTGTCTGCTTGTCTTTTGGAAGAGATGGATTTGTGAGAATACTGAAAATGAGAAATACCTTGCTGATCTATGCTAGGGAGAAATTTCTCGAGGCATCTTCGTTTCAAAGCCACTAAGATGGACTGCTGGAGAATTGGTTGAGGTTGGCTGGTGAGAAAGACGAAAATCAGAAATTTATTCCTGAGTTGTGCTAGTGAGAAATTTCTCAAGGAGTCTTTGTTAAAATGCCACTAGGATGCACTACTGGTCAGTTGGTAGACATGGGTTCGTGAGAGAAGGAACCATGTGAGATTCATTCCTGATCTGTGCTGGGACAAATTTCACAAGGCGTCACGCTTGTATTGTCTGCTTGTCTTTTGGAAGAGATGGGTTTGGGGGACTACTGAAAATGAGAAGTACATTGCTAAGCTGATCTAGGGACAAATTTGTAAAGGAATCTTCGTGTAAAAGCGACTAAGATGGACTGCTGGAGGTTTGGTTGAGATTGGCTGGAGAGAAAGACAAAATTGAGAAATTTATTCCTGATTTGTGCTAGTGATGAATTTCTCTTGGAATCCCGTTGAAAAGCCATTAGGATGGACTACGGGATATTTGGCGGAGATCTGTTCGTGAGAAAGATGAAAATGACAAATAAATTCCTGAACTGGGCTAGTGGCAAATTATATGAAAATGCTTCCTGAGCTGCGCTAGTGACAAATTTCTCCAGGAACGCCACTAAGATGCACTACTGCTCAGTTGGGAGAGAGGAACCCAAGGGTTTGTGAGAATAGTGAAAATGAGACCTCCATTGCTGATCTGAGCTAGGGAAAAATTTCTCAAGGAATCCTTTTTTTGAAAACCATTAGGATGCTCTGCTAGTGATTTGAAAGAGATCAGTTCCTGCGCAAAATGGAAAAAGCGAATTATATTCCTGATCTGTGAGAGTGAGAAATTTCTCATGGAATCATGCTTCAAAAGACATTAGGATGCTCTGCTAATGGTTTGGGAGAGATCCGTTAGTAAGAAATACAAAAAAGATGAACATGCTTCCTGAGCTGCGCTAATGACACCTTTCTCAAGGAATCTTTGTTTAAACGCCACTAGGATGCACTTCTGGTCAGCTGGTAGGGATCGGTTCGTGAGACAAGGATACATGAGAGATTCATTCCTGATCTGTGTAGGGACAAATTTCACAAGGCGTCATGCTTGAAAAGACGTTAGTATTGTCTGCTTACGGTTTGGAAGAGATGGGTTTGTGAGAATACTGAAAAAGAGAACTACATTGCTGAACTGTGCTAGTGAGAAATTTATCAAGGACTCTTTGTCTGAAACCCATGACAATACACTTCTAAAGGGTTGGTAGAGATCGGTTTTTGAGAAAGACGATAATGAGAAACAAATTCCTGATCAGTGCTAGGACAAATTTCTCATGGAATTGTGCTTCAGAAGCCACTAGGAGTCTCTGTTAGTGGTTTGAAAAGGATCTGTTCCTGGGAAATATGGAAAATGCCACTATAGTCCTGATCTGTTATGGAGAGACATTTCTCGTGGAATCATGCTTCAAAAGAGATTAGGATGCTCTGCTAATGGTTTGGGAGAGATCTATTGGTGACTAAAACCACAAATTTGAAAATCCTTCCTGAGCTGCGCTAGTGACACATTTCTCAGGGAATCTTTGTTTAAACGCCACTAGGATGCACTTCTGGTCAGCTGGTAGTGATCGGTTCGTGAGACAAGGAAACATGAGAGATTCATTCCTGATCTGTGTAGGGAGCAAGGCGTTATGCTTCCGAAGACATTAGTATTGTCTGCTTGTCTTTTGGACGGGATTGGTTTGTGAGAAGACTGAAAATAAGAAATACATTGCTGAACTGTGCTAGTGACAAATTTCTCAAGGACTCTTCGTTTAAGAGCCTCTAGGATGGACTGCTGGAGATTTGGTTGAGGTTGGCTGATGAGAAAGACGAAAATGAGAAATTTTTTCCTGGGTTGTGCTAGCGATGAATTTCTCCTGGAATTACGCTTTCAAATCCATTAGGATGGACTACGAGACATTTGGCAGAGATCGCTTCGTGAGAAAGAGGAAAACTAGATTCCTGAACTACGCTAGTGAGAAAAATCTCATGGAATCATGCTTGAAAAGTGATTAGAATGCTCTGCTAATATTTTGGTAGAGATCTATTGGTGAGAAAAACAACAAATGTGAAAATCCTTCCTGAGCTGGACTAGTGACAAATTTCTCAAGGAATCGTTGTTTAAACGCCACTAGGATGCACTACTGCTCAGTTGGTAGAGATCGGTTCGAGAGAAAAGGAAACGAGCGAGAGTCATTCCTGATCTGTGTTAGGGACAAATTTCACAAGGCATCACGCTTCAAAAGACATTAGTATTGTCTGCTTGTCTTTTGGAAGAGATGGATTTGTGAGAATACTGAAAATGAGAAATACGTTGCTGATCTATGCTAGGGAGAAATTTCTCGAGGCATCTTCGTTTCAAAGCCACTAAGATGGACTGCTGGAGAATTGGTTGAGGTTGGCTGGTGAGAAAGACGAAAATCAGAAATTTATTCCTGAGTTGTGCTAGTGAGAAATTTCTCAAGGAGTCTTTGTTAAAATGCCACTAGGATGCACTACTGGTCAGTTGGTAGACATGGGTTCGTGAGAGAAGGAACCATGTGAGATTCATTCCTGATCTGTGCTGGGACAAATTTCACAAGGCGTCACGCTTGTATTGTCTGCTTGTCTTTTGGAAGAGATGGGTTTGGGGGACTACTGAAAATGAGAAGTACATTGCTAAGCTGATCTAGGGACAAATTTGTAAAGGAATCTTCGTGTAAAAGCGACTAAGATGGACTGCTGGAGGTTTGGTTGAGATTGGCTGGAGAGAAAGACAAAATTGAGAAATTTATTCCTGATTTGTGCTAGTGATGAATTTCTCTTGGAATCCCGTTGAAAAGCCATTAGGATGGACTACGGGATATTTGGCGGAGATCTGTTCGTGAGAAAGATGAAAATGACAAATAAATTCCTGAACTGGGCTAGTGGCAAATTATATGAAAATGCTTCCTGAGCTGCGCTAGTGACAAATTTCTCCAGGAACGCCACTAAGATGCACTACTGCTCAGTTGGGAGAGAGGAACCCAAGGGTTTGTGAGAATAGTGAAAATGAGACCTCCATTGCTGATCTGAGCTAGGGGAAAATTTCTCAAGGAATCCTTTTTTTGAAAACCATTAGGATGCTATGCTAGTGATTTGAAAGAGATCAGTTCCTGCGCAAAATGGAAAAAGCGAATTATATTCCTGATCTGTGAGAGTGAGAAATTTCTCATGGAATCATGCTTCAAAAGACATTAGGATGCTCTGCTAATGGTTTGGGAGAGATCCGTTAGTAAGAAATACAAAAAAGATGAACATGCTTCCTGAGCTGCGCTAATGACACCTTTCTCAAGGAATCTTTGTTTAAACGCCACTAGGATGCACTTCTGGTCAGTTGGTAGACATGGGTTCGTGAGACAAGGATACATGAGAGATTCATTCCTGATCTGTGTAGGGACAAATTTCACAAGGCGTCATGCTTGAAAAGACGTTAGTATTGTCTGCTTACGGTTTGGAAGAGATGGGTTTGTGAGAATACTGAAAAAGAGAACTACATTGCTGAACTGTGCTAGTGAGAAATTTATCAAGGACTCTTTGTCTGAAACCCATGACAATACACTTCTAAAGGGTTGGTAGAGATCGGTTTTTGAGAAAGACGATAATGAGAAACAAATTCCTGATCAGTGCTAGGACAAATTTCTCATGGAATTGTGCTTCAGAAGCCACTAGGGGTCTCTGTTAGTGGTTTGAAAAGGATCTGTTCCTGGGAAATCTGGAAAATGCCACTATAGTCCTGATCTGGTATGGAGAGACATTTCTCGTGGAATCATGCTTCAAAAGAGATTAGGATGCTCTGCTAATGGTTTGGGAGAGATCTATTGGTGACTAAAACCACAAATTTGGAAATCCTTCCTGAGCTGCGCTAGTGACACATTTCTCAGGGAATCTTTGTTTAAACGCCACTAGGATGCACTTCTGGTCAGCTGGTAGTGATCGGTTCGTGAGACAAGGAAACATGAGAGATTCATTCCTGATCTGTGTAGGGAGCAAGGCGTTATGCTTCCGAAGACATTAGTATTGTCTGCTTGTCTTTTGGACGGGATTGGTTTGTGAGAAGACTGAAAATAAGAAATACATTGCTGAACTGTGCTAGTGACAAATTTCTCAAGGACTCTTCGTTTAAGAGCCTCTAGGATGGACTGCTGGAGATTTGGTTGAGGTTGGCTGATGAGAAAGACGAAAATGAGAAATTTTTTCCTGGGTTGTGCTAGCGATGAATTTCTCCTGGAATTACGCTTTCAAATCCATTAGGATGGACTACGAGACATTTGGCAGAGATCGCTTCGTGAGAAAGAGGAAAACTAGATTCCTGAACTACGCTAGTGAGAAAAATCTCATGGAATCATGCTTGAAAAGTGATTAGAATGCTCTGCTAATATTTTGGTAGAGATCTATTGGTGAGAAAAACAACAAATGTGAAAATCCTTCCTGAGCTGGACTAGTGACAAATTTCTCAAGGAATCGTTGTTTAAACGCCACTAGGATGCACTACTGCTCAGTTGGTAGAGATCGGTTCGAGAGAAAAGGAAACGAGCGAGAGTCATTCCTGATCTGTGTTAGGGACAAATTTCACAAGGCATCACGCTTCAAAAGACATTAGTATTGTCTGCTTGTCTTTTGGAAGAGATGGATTTGTGAGAATACTGAAAATGAGAAATACGTTGCTGATCTATGCTAGGGAGAAATTTCTCGAGGCATCTTCGTTTCAAAGCCACTAAGATGGACTGCTGGAGAATTGGTTGAGGTTGGCTGGTGAGAAAGACGAAAATCAGAAATTTATTCCTGAGTTGTGCTAGTGAGAAATTTCTCAAGGAGTCTTTGTTAAAATGCCACTAGGATGCACTACTGGTCAGTTGGTAGACATGGGTTCGTGAGAGAAGGAACCATGTGAGATTCATTCCTGATCTGTGCTGGGACAAATTTCACAAGGCGTCACGCTTGTATTGTCTGCTTGTCTTTTGGAAGAGATGGGTTTGGGGGACTACTGAAAATGAGAAGTACATTGCTAAGCTGATCTAGGGACAAATTTGTAAAGGAATCTTCGTGTAAAAGCGACTAAGATGGACTGCTGGAGGTTTGGTTGAGATTGGCTGGAGAGAAAGACAAAATTGAGAAATTTATTCCTGATTTGTGCTAGTGATGAATTTCTCTTGGAATCCCGTTGAAAAGCCATTAGGATGGACTACGGGATATTTGGCGGAGATCTGTTCGTGAGAAAGATGAAAATGACAAATAAATTCCTGAACTGGGCTAGTGGCAAATTATATGAAAATGCTTCCTGAGCTGCGCTAGTGACAAATTTCTCCAGGAACGCCACTAAGATGCACTACTGCTCAGTTGGGAGAGAGGAACCCAAGGGTTTGTGAGAATAGTGAAAATGAGACCTCCATTGCTGATCTGAGCTAGGGGAAAATTTCTCAAGGAATCCTTTTTTTGAAAACCATTAGGATGCTATGCTAGTGATTTGAAAGAGATCAGTTCCTGCGCAAAATGGAAAAAGCGAATTATATTCCTGATCTGTGAGAGTGAGAAATTTCTCATGGAATCATGCTTCAAAAGACATTAGGATGCTCTGCTAATGGTTTGGGAGAGATCCGTTAGTAAGAAATACAAAAAAGATGAACATGCTTCCTGAGCTGCGCTAATGACACCTTTCTCAAGGAATCTTTGTTTAAACGCCACTAGGATGCACTTCTGGTCAGCTGGTAGGGATCGGTTCGTGAGACAAGGATACATGAGAGATTCATTCCTGATCTGTGTAGGGACAAATTTCACAAGGCGTCATGCTTGAAAAGACGTTAGTATTGTCTGCTTACGGTTTGGAAGAGATGGGTTTGTGAGAATACTGAAAAAGAGAACTACATTGCTGAACTGTGCTAGTGAGAAATTTATCAAGGACTCTTTGTCTGAAACCCATGACAATACACTTCTAAAGGGTTGGTAGAGATCGGTTTTTGAGAAAGACGATAATGAGAAACAAATTCCTGATCAGTGCTAGGACAAATTTCTCATGGAATTGTGCTTCAGAAGCCACTAGTGGTTTGAAAAGGATCTGTTCCTGGGAAATATGGAAAATGCCACTATAGTCCTGATCTGTTATGGAGAGACATTTCTCGTGGAATCATGCTTCAAAAGAGATTAGGATGCTCTGCTAATGGTTTGGGAGAGATCTATTGGTGACTAAAACCACAAATTTGAAAATCCTTCCTGAGCTGCGCTAGTGACACATTTCTCAGGGAATCTTTGTTTAAACGCCACTAGGGTGCACTTCTGGTCAGCTGGTAGTGATCGGTTCGTGAGACAAGGAAACATGAGAGATTCATTCCTGATCTGTGTAGGGAGCAAGGCGTTATGCTTCCGAAGACATTAGTATTGTCTGCTTGTCTTTTGGACGGGATTGGTTTGTGAGAAGACTGAAAATGAGAAATACATTGCTGAACTGTGCTAGTGACAAATTTCTCAAGGACTCTTCGTTTAAGAGCCTCTAGGATGGACTGCTGGAGATTTGGTTGAGGTTGGCTGATGAGAAAGACGAAAATGAGAAATTTTTTCCTGGGTTGTGCTAGCGATGAATTTCTCCTGGAATTACGCTTTCAAATCCATTAGGATGGACTACGAGACATTTGGCAGAGATCGCTTCGTGAGAAAGAGGAAAACTAGATTCCTGAACTATGCTAGTGAGAAAAATCTCATGGAATCATGCTTGAAAAGTGATTAGAATGCTCTGCTAATATTTTGGTAGAGATCTATTGGTGAGAAAAACAACAAATGTGAAAATCCTTCCTGAGCTGGACTAGTGACAAATTTCTCAAGGAATCGTTGTTTAAACGCCACTAGGATGCACTACTGCTCAGTTGGTAGAGATCGGTTCGAGAGAAAAGGAAACGAGCGAGAGTCATTCCTGATCTGTGTTAGGGACAAATTTCACAAGGCATCACGCTTCAAAAGACATTAGTATTGTCTGCTTGTCTTTTGGAAGAGATGGATTTGTGAGAATACTGAAAATGAGAAATACGTTGCTGATCTATGCTAGGGAGAAATTTCTCGAGGCATCTTCGTTTCAAAGCCACTAAGATGGACTGCTGGAGAATTGGTTGAGGTTGGCTGGTGAGAAAGACGAAAATCAGAAATTTATTCCTGAGTTGTGCTAGTGAGAAATTTCTCAAGGAGTCTTTGTTAAAATGCCACTAGGATGCACTACTGGTCAGTTGGTAGACATGGGTTCGTGAGACAAGGATACATGAGAGATTCATTCCTGATCTGTGTAGGGACAAATTTCACAAGGCGTCATGCTTGAAAAGACGTTAGTATTGTCTGCTTACGGTTTGGAAGAGATGGGTTTGTGAGAATACTGAAAAAGAGAACTACATTGCTGAACTGTGCTAGTGAGAAATTTATCAAGGACTCTTTGTCTGAAACCCATGACAATACACTTCTAAAGGGTTGGTAGAGATCGGTTTTTGAGAAAGACGATAATGAGAAACAAATTCCTGATCAGTGCTAGGACAAATTTCTCATGGAATTGTGCTTCAGAAGCCACTAGGAGTCTCTGTTAGTGGTTTGAAAAGGATCTGTTCCTGGGAAATATGGAAAATGCCACTATAGTCCTGATCTGTTATGGAGAGACATTTCTCGTGGAATCATGCTTCAAAAGAGATTAGGATGCTCTGCTAATGGTTTGGGAGAGATCTATTGGTGACTAAAACCACAAATTTGAAAATCCTTCCTGAGCTGCGCTAGTGACACATTTCTCAGGGAATCTTTGTTTAAACGCCACTAGGATGCACTTCTGGTCAGCTGGTAGTCATCGGTTCGTGAGACAAGGAAACATGAGAGATTCATTCCTGATCTGTGTAGGGAGCAAGGCGTTATGCTTCCGAAGACATTAGTATTGTCTGCTTGTCTTTTGGACGGGATTGGTTTGTGAGAAGACTGAAAATAAGAAATACATTGCTGAACTGTGCTAGTGACAAATTTCTCAAGGACTCTTCGTTTAAGAGCCTCTAGGATGGACTGCTGGAGATTTGGTTGAGGTTGGCTGATGAGAAAGACGAAAATGAGAAATTTTTTCCTGGGTTGTGCTAGCGATGAATTTCTCCTGGAATTACGCTTTCAAATCCATTAGGATGGACGACGAGACATTTGGCAGAGATCGCTTCGTGAGAAAGAGGAAAACTAGATTCCTGAACTACGCTAGTGAGAAAAATCTCATGGAATCATGCTTGAAAAGTGATTAGAATGCTCTGCTAATATTTTGGTAGAGATCTATTGGTGAGAAAAACAACAAATGTGAAAATCCTTCCTGAACTGGACTAGTGACAAATTTCTCAAGGAATCGTTGTTTAAACGCCACTAGGATGCACTACTGCTCAGTTGGTAGAGATCGGTTCGAGAGAAAAGGAAACGAGCGAGAGTCATTCCTGATCTGTGTTAGGGACAAATTTCACAAGGCATCACGCTTCAAAAGACATTAGTATTGTCTGCTTGTCTTTTGGAAGAGATGGATTTGTGAGAATACTGAAAATGAGAAATACGTTGCTGATCTATGCTAGGGAGAAATTTCTCGAGGCATCTTCGTTTCAAAGCCACTAAGATGGACTGCTGGAGAATTGGTTGAGGTTGGCTGGTGAGAAAGACAAAAATCAGAAATTTATTCCTGAGTTGTGCTAGTGAGAAATTTCTCAAGGAGTCTTTGTTAAAATGCCACTAGGATGCACTACTGGTCAGTTGGTAGACATGGGTTCGTGAGAGAAGGAACCATGTGAGATTCATTCCTGATCTGTGCTGGGACAAATTTCACAAGGCGTCACGCTTGTATTGTCTGCTTGTCTTTTGGAAGAGATGGGTTTGGGGGACTACTGAAAATGAGAACTACATTGCTAAGCTGATCTAGGGACAAATTTGTAAAGGAATCTTCGTGTAAAAGCGACTAAGATGGACTGCTGGAGGTTTGGTTGAGATTGGCTGGAGAGAAAGACAAAATTGAGAAATTTATTCCTGATTTGTGCTAGTGATGAATTTCTCTTGGAATCCCGTTGAAAAGCCATTAGGATGGACTACGGGATATTTGGCGGAGATCTGTTCGTGAGAAAGATGAAAATGACAAATAAATTCCTGAACTGGGCTAGTGGCAAATTATATGAAAATGCTTCCTGAGCTGCGCTAGTGACAAATTTCTCCAGGAACGCCACTAAGATGCACTACTGCTCGGTTGGGAGAGAGGAACCCAAGGGTTTGTGAGAATAGTGAAAATGAGACCTCCATTGCTGATCTGAGCGAGGGAAAAATTTCACAAGGAATCCTTTTTTTGAAAACCATTAGGATGCTCTGCTAGTGATTTGAAAGAGATCAGTTCCTGCGCAAAATGGAAAAAGCGAATTATATTCCTGATCTGTGAGAGTGAGAAATTTCTCATGGAATCATGCTTCAAAAGACATTAGGATGCTCTGCTAATGGTTTGGGAGAGATCCGTTAGTAAGAAATACAAAAAAGATGAACATGCTTCCTGAGCTGCGCTAATGACACCTTTCTCAAGGAATCTTTGTTTAAACGCCACTAGGATGCACTTCTGGTCAGCTGGTAGGGATCGGTTCGTGAGACAAGGATACTTGAGAGATTCATTCCTGATCTGTGTAGGGACAAATTTCACAAGGCGTCATGCTTGAAAAGACGTTAGTATTGTCTGCTTACGGTTTGGAAGAGATGGGTTTGTGAGAATACTGAAAAAGAGAACTACATTGCTGAACTGTGCTAGTGAGAAATTTATCAAGGACTCTTTGTCTGAAACCCATGACAATACACTTCTAAAGCGTTGGTAGAGATCAGTTTTTGAGAAAGACGATAATGAGAAACAAATTCCTGATCAGTGCTAGGACAAATTTCTCATGGAATTGTGCTTCAGAAGCCACTAGTGGTTTGAAAAGGATCTGTTCCTGGGAAATATGGAAAATGCCACTATAGTCCTGATCTGTTGTGGAGAGACATTTCTCGTGGAATCATGCTTCAAAAGAGATTAGGATGCTCTGCTAATGGTTTGGGAGAGATCTATTGGTGACTAAAACCACAAATTTGAAAATCCTTCCTGAGCTGCGCTAGTGACACATTTCTCAGGGAATCTTTGTTTAAACGCCACTAGGATGCACTTCTGGTCAGCTGGTAGTGATCGGTTCGTGAGACAAGGAAACATGAGAGATTCATTCCTGATCTGTGTAGGGAGCAAGGCGTTATGCTTCCGAAGACATTAGTATTGTCTGCTTGTCTTTTGGACGGGATTGGTTTGTGAGAAGACTGAAAATAAGAAATACATTGCTGAACTGTGCTAGTGACAAATTTCTCAAGGACTCTTCGTTTAAGAGCCTCTAGGATGGACTGCTGGAGATTTGGTTGAGGTTGGCTGATGAGAAAGACGAAAATGAGAAATTTTTTCCTGGGTTGTGCTAGCGATGAATTTCTCCTGGAATTACGCTTTCAAATCCATTAGGATGGACTACGAGACATTTGGCAGAGATCGCTTCGTGAGAAAGAGGAAAACTAGATTCCTGAACTACGCTAGTGAGAAAAATCTCATGGAATCATGCTTGAAAAGTGATTAGAATGCTCTGCTAATATTTTGGTAGAGATCTATTGGTGAGAAAAACAACAAATGTGAAAATCCTTCCTGAGCTGGACTAGTGACAAATTTCTCAAGGAATCGTTGTTTAAACGCCACTAGGATGCACTACTGCTCAGTTGGTAGAGATCGGTTCGAGAGAAAAGGAAACGAGCGAGAGTCATTCCTGATCTGTGTTAGGGACAAATTTCACAAGGCATCACGCTTCAAAAGACATTAGTATTGTCTGCTTGTCTTTTGGAAGAGATGGATTTGTGAGAATACTGAAAATGAGAAATACGTTGCTGATCTATGCTAGGGAGAAATTTCTCGAGGCATCTTCGTTTCAAAGCCACTAAGATGGACTGCTGGAGATGTGGTTGAGGTTGGCTGGTGAGAAAGACGAAAATCAGAAATTTATTCCTGAGTTGTGCTAGTGAGAAATTTCTCAAGGAGTCTTTGTTAAAATGCCACTAGGATGCACTACTGGTCAGTTGGTAGACATGGGTTCGTGAGAGAAGGAACCATGTGAGATTCATTCCTGATCTGTGCTGGGACAAATTTCACAAGGCGTCACGCTTGTATTGTCTGCTTGTCTTTTGGAAGAGATGGGTTTGGGGGACTACTGAAAATGAGAACTACATTGCTAAGCTGATCTAGGGACAAATTTGTAAAGGAATCTTCGTGTAAAAGCGACTAAGATGGACTGCTGGAGGTTTGGTTGAGATTGGCTGGAGAGAAAGACAAAAATGAGAAATTTATTCCTGATTTGTGCTAGTGATGAATTTCTCTTGGAATCCCGTTGAAAAGCCATTAGGATGGACTACGGGATATTTGGCGGAGATCTGTTCGTGAGAAAGATGAAAATGACAAATAAATTCCTGAACTGGGCTAGTGGCAAATTATATGAAAATGCTTCCTGAGCTGCGCTAGTGACAAATTTCTCCAGGAACGCCACTAAGATGCACTACTGCTCAGTTGGGAGAGAGGAACCCAAGGGTTTGTGAGAATAGTGAAAATGAGACCTCCATTGCTGATCTGAGCTAGGGAAAAATTTCTCAAGGAATCCTTTTTTTGAAAACCATTAGGATGCTCTGCTAGTGATTTGAAAGAGATCAGTTCCTGCGCAAAATGGAAAAAGCGAATTATATTCCTGATCTGTGAGAGTGAGAAATTTCTCATGGAATCATGCTTCAAAAGACATTAGGATGCTCTGCTAATGGTTTGGGAGAGATCCGTTAGTAAGAAATACAAAAAAGATGAACATGCTTCCTGAGCTGCGCTAATGATACCTTTCTCAAGGAATCTTTGTTTAAACGCCACTAGGATGCACTTCAGGTCAGCTGGTAGGGATCGGTTCGTGAGACAAGGATACATGAGAGATTCATTCCTGATCTGTGTAGGGACAAATTTCACAAGGCGTCATGCTTGAAAAGACGTTAGTATTGTCTGCTTACGGTTTGGAAGAGATGGGTTTGTGAGAATACTGAAAAAGAGAACTACATTGCTGAACTGTGCTAGTGAGAAATTTATCAAGGACTCTTTGTCTGAAACCCATGACAATACACTTCTAAAGGGTTGGTAGAGATCGGTTTTTGAGAAAGACGATAATGAGAAACAAATTCCTGATCAGTGCTAGGACAAATTTCTCATGGAATTGTGCTTCAGAAGCCACTAGGGGTCTCTGTTAGTGGTTTGAAAAGGATCTGTTCCTGGGAAATCTGGAAAATGCCACTATAGTCCTGATCTGGTATGGAGAGACATTTCTCGTGGAATCATGCTTCAAAAGAGATTAGGATGCTCTGCTAATGGTTTGGGAGAGATCTATTGGTGACTAAAACCACAAATTTGGAAATCCTTCCTGAGCTGCGCTAGTGACACATTTCTCAGGGAATCTTTGTTTAAACGCCACTAGGATGCACTTCTGGTCAGCTGGTAGTCATCGGTTCGTGAGACAAGGAAACATGAGAGATTCATTCCTGATCTGTGTAGGGAGCAAGGCGTTATGCTTCCGAAGACATTAGTATTGTCTGCTTGTCTTTTGGACGGGATTGGTTTGTGAGAAGACTGAAAATAAGAAATACATTGCTGAACTGTGCTAGTGACAAATTTCTCAAGGACTCTTCGTTTAAGAGCCTCTAGGATGGACTGCTGGAGATTTGGTTGAGGTTGGCTGATGAGAAAGACGAAAATGAGAAATTTTTTCCTGGGTTGTGCTAGCGATGAATTTCTCCTGGAATTACGCTTTCAAATCCATTAGGATGGACTACGAGACATTTGGCAGAGATCGCTTCGTGAGAAAGAGGAAAACTAGATTCCTGAACTACGCTAGTGAGAAAAATCTCATGGAATCATGCTTGAAAAGTGATTAGAATGCTCTGCTAATATTTTGGTAGAGATCTATTGGTGAGAAAAACAACAAATGTGAAAATCCTTCCTGAGCTGGACTAGTGACAAATTTCTCAAGGAATCGTTGTTTAAACGCCACTAGGATGCACTGCTGCTCAGTTGGTAGAGATCGGTTCGAGAGAAAAGGAAACGAGTGAGAGTCATTCCTGATCTGTGTTAGGGACAAATTTCACAAGGCATCACGCTTCAAAAGACATTAGTATTGTCTGCTTGTCTTTTGGAAGAGATGGATTTGTGAGAATACTGAAAATGAGAAATACGTTGCTGATCTATGCTAGGGAGAAATTTCTCGAGGCATCTTCGTTTCAAAGCCACTAAGATGGACTGCTGGAGAATTGGTTGAGGTTGGCTGGTGAGAAAGACGAAAATCAGAAATTTATTCCTGAGTTGTGCTAGTGAGAAATTTCTCAAGGAGTCTTTGTTAAAATGCCACTAGGATGCACTACTGGTCAGTTGGTAGACATGGGTTCGTGAGAGAAGGAACCATGTGAGATTCATTCCTGATCTGTGCTGGGACAAATTTCACAAGGCGTCACGCTTGTATTGTCTGCTTGTCTTTTGGAAGAGATGGGTTTGGGGGACTACTGAAAATGAGAAGTACATTGCTAAGCTGATCTAGGGACAAATTTGTAAAGGAATCTTCGTGTAAAAGCGACTAAGATGGACTGCTGGAGGTTTGGTTGAGATTGGCTGGAGAGAAAGACAAAATTGAGAAATTTATTCCTGATTTGTGCTAGTGATGAATTTCTCTTGGAATCCCGTTGAAAAGCCATTAGGATGGACTACGGGATATTTGGCGGAGATCTGTTCGTGAGAAAGATGAAAATGACAAATAAATTCCTGAACTGGGCTAGTGGCAAATTATATGAAAATGCTTCCTGAGCTGCGCTAGTGACAAATTTCTCCAGGAACGCCACTAAGATGCACTACTGCTCAGTTGGGAGAGAGGAACCCAAGGGTTTGTGAGAATAGTGAAAATGTGACCTCCATTGCTGATCTGAGCTAGGGAAAAATTTCTCAAGGAATCCTTTTTTTGAAAACCATTAGGATGCTCTGCTAGTGATTTGAAAGAGATCAGTTCCTGCGCAAAATGGAAAAAGCGAATTATATTCCTGATCTGTGAGAGTGAGAAATTTCTCATGGAATCATGCTTCAAAAGACATTAGGATGCTCTGCTAATGGTTTGGGAGAGATCCGTTAGTAAGAAATACAAAAAAGATGAACATGCTTCCTGAGCTGCGCTAATGACACCTTTCTCAAGGAATCTTTGTTTAAACGCCACTAGGATGCACTTCTGGTCAGCTGGTAGGGATCGGTTCGTGAGACAAGGATACATGAGAGATTCATTCCTGATCTGTGTAGGGACAAATTTCACAAGGCGTCATGCTTGAAAAGACGTTAGTATTGTCTGCTTACGGTTTGGAAGAGATGGGTTTGTGAGAATACTGAAAAAGAGAACTACATTGCTGAACTGTGCTAGTGAGAAATTTATCAAGGACTCTTTGTCTGAAACCCATGACAATACACTTCTAAAGGGTTGGTAGAGATCGGTTTTTGAGAAAGACGATAATGAGAAACAAATTCCTGATCAGTGCTAGGACAAATTTCTCATGGAATTGTGCTTCAGAAGCCACTAGGGGTCTCTGTTAGTGGTTTGAAAAGGATCTGTTCCTGGGAAATATGGAAAATGCCACTATAGTCCTGATCTGGTATGGAGAGACATTTCTCGTGGAATCATGCTTCAAAAGAGATTAGGATGCTCTGCTAATGGTTTGGGAGAGATCTATTGGTGACTAAAACCACAAATTTGAAAATCCTTCCTGAGCTGCGCTAGTGACACATTTCTCAGGGAATCTTTGTTTAAACGCCACTAGGATGCACTTCTGGTCAGCTGGTAGTCATCGGTTCGTGAGACAAGGAAACATGAGAGATTCATTCCTGATCTGTGTAGGGAGCAAGGCGTTATGCTTCCGAAGACATTAGTATTGTCTGCTTGTCTTTTGGACGGGATTGGTTTGTGAGAAGACTGAAAATGAGAAATACATTGCTGAACTGTGCTAGTGACAAATTTCTCAAGGACTCTTCGTTTAAGAGCCTCTAGGATGGACTGCTGGAGATTTGGTTGAGGTTGGCTGATGACAAAGACGAAAATGAGAAATTTTTTCCTGGGTTGTGCTAGCGATGAATTTCTCCTGGAATTACGCTTTCAAATCCATTAGGATGGACGACGAGACATTTGGCAGAGATCGCTTCGTGAGAAAGAGGAAAACTAGATTCCTGAACTATGCTAGTGAGAAAAATCTCATGGAATCATGCTTGAAAAGTGATTAGAATGCTCTGCTAATATTTTGGTAGAGATCTATTGGTGAGAAAAACAACAAATGTGAAAATCCTTCCTGAGCTGAACTAGTGACAAATTTCTCAAGGAATCGTTGTTTAAACGCCACTAGGATGCACTACTGCTCAGTTGGTAGAGATCGGTTCGAGAGAAAAGGAAACGAGCGAGAGTCATTCCTGATCTGTGTTAGGGACAAATTTCACAAGGCATCACGCTTCAAAAGACATTAGTATTGTCTGCTTGTCTTTTGGAAGAGATGGATTTGTGAGAATACTGAAAATGAGAAATACGTTGCTGATCTATGCTAGGGAGAAATTTCTCGAGGCATCTTCGTTTCAAAGCCACTAAGATGGACTGCTGGAGAATTGGTTGAGGTTGGCTGGTGAGAAAGACGAAAATCAGAAATTTATTCCTGAGTTGTGCTAGTGAGAAATTTCTCAAGGAGTCTTTGTTAAAATGCCACTAGGATGCACTACTGGTCAGTTGGTAGACATGGGTTCGTGAGAGAAGGAACCATGTGAGATTCATTCCTGATCTGTGCTGGGACAAATTTCACAAGGCGTCACGCTTGTATTGTCTGCTTGTCTTTTGGAAGAGATGGGTTTGGGGGACTACTGAAAATGAGAACTACATTGCTAAGCTGATCTAGGGACAAATTTGTAAAGGAATCTTCGTGTAAAAGCGACTAAGATGGACTGCTGGAGGTTTGGTTGAGATTGGCTGGAGAGAAAGACAAAATTGAGAAATTTATTCCTGATTTGTGCTAGTGATGAATTTCTCTTGGAATCCCGTTGAAAAGCCATTAGGATGGACTACGGGATATTTGGCGGAGATCTGTTCGTGAGAAAGATGAAAATGACAAATAAATTCCTGAACTGGGCTAGTGGCAAATTATATGAAAATGCTTCCTGAGCTGCGCTAGTGACAAATTTCTCCAGGAACGCCACTAAGATGCACTACTGCTCAGTTGGGAGAGAGGAACCCAAGGGTTTGTGAGAATAGTGAAAATGAGACCTCCATTGCTGATCTGAGCTAGGGGAAAATTTCTCAAGGAATCCTTTTTTTGAAAACCATTAGGATGCTCTGCTAGTGATTTGAAAGAGATCAGTTCCTGCGCAAAATGGAAAAAGCGAATTATATTCCTGATCTGTGAGAGTGAGAAATTTCTCATGGAATCATGCTTCAAAAGACATTAGGATGCTCTGCTAATGGTTTGGGAGAGATCCGTTAGTAAGAAATACAAAAAAGATGAACATGCTTCCTGAGCTGCGCTAATGACACCTTTCTCAAGGAATCTTTGTTTAAACGCCACTAGGATGCACTTCTGGTCAGCTGGTAGGGATCGGTTCGTGAGACAAGGATACATGAGAGATTCATTCCTGATCTGTGTAGGGACAAATTTCACAAGGCGTCATGCTTGAAAAGACGTTAGTATTGTCTGCTTACGGTTTGGAAGAGATGGGTTTGTGAGAATACTGAAAAAGAGAACTACATTGCTGAACTGTGCTAGTGAGAAATTTATCAAGGACTCTTTGTCTGAAACCCATGACAATACACTTCTAAAGGGTTGGTAGAGATCGGTTTTTGAGAAAGACGATAATGAGAAACAAATTCCTGATCAGTGCTAGGACAAATTTCTCATGGAATTGTGCTTCAGAAGCCACTAGGAGTCTCTGTTAGTGGTTTGAAAAGGATCTGTTCCTGGGAAATATGGAAAATGCCACTATAGTCCTGATCTGTTATGGAGAGACATTTCTCGTGGAATCATGCTTCAAAAGAGATTAGGATGCTCTGCTAATGGTTTGGGAGAGATCTATTGGTGACTAAAACCACAAATTTGAAAATCCTTCCTGAGCTGCGCTAGTGACACATTTCTCAGGGAATCTTTGTTTAAACGCCACTAGGATGCACTTCTGGTCAGCTGGTAGTGATCGGTTCGTGAGACAAGGAAACATGAGAGATTCATTCCTGATCTGTGTAGGGAGCAAGGCGTTATGCTTCCGAAGACATTAGTATTGTCTGCTTGTCTTTTGGACGGGATTGGTTTGTGAGAAGACTGAAAATAAGAAATACATTGCTGAACTGTGCTAGTGACAAATTTCTCAAGGACTCTTCGTTTAAGAGCCTCTAGGATGGACTGCTGGAGATTTGGTTGAGGTTGGCTGATGAGAAAGACGAAAATGAGAAATTTTTTCCTGGGTTGTGCTAGCGATGAATTTCTCCTGGAATTACGCTTTCAAATCCATTAGGATGGACTACGAGACATTTGGCAGAGATCGCTTCGTGAGAAAGAGGAAAACTAGATTCCTGAACTACGCTAGTGAGAAAAATCTCATGGAATCATGCTTGAAAAGTGATTAGAATGCTCTGCTAATATTTTGGTAGAGATCTATTGGTGAGAAAAACAACAAATGTGAAAATCCTTCCTGAGCTGGACTAGTGACAAATTTCTCAAGGAATCGTTGTTTAAACGCCACTAGGATGCACTACTGCTCAGTTGGTAGAGATCGGTTCGAGAGAAAAGGAAACGAGCGAGAGTCATTCCTGATCTGTGTTAGGGACAAATTTCACAAGGCATCACGCTTCAAAAGACATTAGTATTGTCTGCTTGTCTTTTGGAAGAGATGGATTTGTGAGAATACTGAAAATGAGAAATACGTTGCTGATCTATGCTAGGGAGAAATTTCTCGAGGCATCTTCGTTTCAAAGCCACTAAGATGGACTGCTGGAGAATTGGTTGAGGTTGGCTGGTGAGAAAGACGAAAATCAGAAATTTATTCCTGAGTTGTGCTAGTGAGAAATTTCTCAAGGAGTCTTTGTTAAAATGCCACTAGGATGCACTACTGGTCAGTTGGTAGACATGGGTTCGTGAGAGAAGGAACCATGTGAGATTCATTCCTGATCTGTGCTGGGACAAATTTCACAAGGCGTCACGCTTGTATTGTCTGCTTGTCTTTTGGAAGAGATGGGTTTGGGGGACTACTGAAAATGAGAAGTACATTGCTAAGCTGATCTAGGGACAAATTTGTAAAGGAATCTTCGTGTAAAAGCGACTAAGATGGACTGCTGGAGGTTTGGTTGAGATTGGCTGGAGAGAAAGACAAAAATGAGAAATTTATTCCTGATTTGTGCTAGTGATGAATTTCTCTTGGAATCCCGTTGAAAAGCCATTAGGATGGACTACGGGATATTTGGCGGAGATCTGTTCGTGAGAAAGATGAAAATGACAAATAAATTCCTGAACTGGGCTAGTGGCAAATTATATGAAAATGCTTCCTGAGCTGCGCTAGTGACAAATTTCTCCAGGAACGCCACTAAGATGCACTACTGCTCAGTTGGGAGAGAGGAACCCAAGGGTTTGTGAGAATAGTGAAAATGAGACCTCCATTGCTGATCTGAGCTAGGGAAAAATTTCTCAAGGAATCCTTTTTTTGAAAACCATTAGGATGCTCTGCTAGTGATTTGAAAGAGATCAGTTCCTGCGCAAAATGGAAAAAGCGAATTATATTCCTGATCTGTGAGAGTGAGAAATTTCTCATGGAATCATGCTTCAAAAGACATTAGGATGCTCTGCTAATGGTTTGGGAGAGATCCGTTAGTAAGAAATACAAAAAAGATGAACATGCTTCCTGAGCTGCGCTAATGACACCTTTCTCAAGGAATCTTTGTTTAAACGCCACTAGGATGCACTTCTGGTCAGCTGGTAGGGATCGGTTCGTGAGACAAGGATACATGAGAGATTCATTCCTGATCTGTGTAGGGACAAATTTCACAAGGCGTCATGCTTGAAAAGACGTTAGTATTGTCTGCTTACGGTTTGGAAGAGATGGGTTTGTGAGAATACTGAAAAAGAGAACTACATTGCTGAACTGTGCTAGTGAGAAATTTATCAAGGACTCTTTGTCTGAAACCCATGACAATACACTTCTAAAGGGTTGGTAGAGATCGTTTTTTGAGAAAGACGATAATGAGAAACAAATTCCTGATCAGTGCTAGGACAAATTTCTCATGGAATTGTGCTTCAGAAGCCAC
Organism: Emys orbicularis; assembly: GCF_028017835.1. Classification (NCBI taxonomy): domain Eukaryota; kingdom Metazoa; phylum Chordata; order Testudines; family Emydidae; genus Emys; species Emys orbicularis. Next base: position 16,816,303 of record NC_088707.1, on the reverse strand, counting down.
TAGGAGTCTCTGTTAGTGGTTTGAAAAGGATCTGTTCCTGGGAAATATGGAAAATGCCACTATAGTCCTGATCTGTTATGGAGAGACATTTCTCGTGGAATCATGCTTCAAAAGAGATTAGGATGCTCTGCTAATGGTTTGGGAGAGATCTATTGGTGACTAAAACCACAAATTTGAAACTCCTTCCTGAGCTGCGCTAGTGACACATTTCTCAGGGAATCTTTGTTTAAACGCCACTAGGATGCACTTCTGGTCAGCTGGTAGTGATCGGTTTGTGAGACAAGGAAACATGAGAGATTCATTCCTGATCTGTGTAGGGAGCAAGGCGTTATGCTTCCGAAGACATTAGTATTGTCTGCTTGTCTTTTGGACGGGATTGGTTTGTGAGAAGACTGAAAATAAGAAATACATTGCTGAACTGTGCTAGTGACAAATTTCTCAAGGACTCTTCGTTTAAGAGCCTCTAGGATGGACTGCTGGAGATTTGGTTGAGGTTGGCTGATGAGAAAGACGAAAATGAGAAATTTTTTCCTGGGTTGTGCTAGCGATGAATTTCTCCTGGAATTACGCTTTCAAATCCATTAGGATGGACTACGAGACATTTGGCAGAGATCGCTTCGTGAGAAAGAGGAAAACTAGATTCCTGAACTACGCTAGTGAGAAAAATCTCATGGAATCATGCTTGAAAAGTGATTAGAATGCTCTGCTAATATTTTGGTAGAGATCTATTGGTGAGAAAAACAACAAATGTGAAAATCCTTCCTGAGCTGGACTAGTGACAAATTTCTCAAGGAATCGTTGTTTAAACGCCACTAGGATGCACTACTGCTCAGTTGGTAGAGATCGGTTCGAGAGAAAAGGAAACGAGCGAGAGTCATTCCTGATCTGTGTTAGGGACAAATTTCACAAGGCATCACGCTTCAAAAGACATTAGTATTGTCTGCTTGTCTTTTGGAAGAGATGGATTTGTGAGAATACTGAAAATGAGAAATACGTTGCTGATCTATGCTAGGGAGAAATTTCTCGAGGCATCTTCGTTTCAAAGCCACTAAGATGGACTGCTGGAGAATTGGTTGAGGTTGGCTGGTGAGAAAGACGAAAATCAGAAATTTATTCCTGAGTTGTGCTAGTGAGAAATTTCTCAAGGAGTCTTTGTTAAAATGCCACTAGGATGCACTACTGGTCAGTTGGTAGACATGGGTTCGTGAGAGAAGGAACCATGTGAGATTCATTCCTGATCTGTGCTGGGACAAATTTCACAAGGCGTCACGCTTGTATTGTCTGCTTGTCTTTTGGAAGAGATGGGTTTGGGGGACTACTGAAAATGAGAAGTACATTGCTAAGCTGATCTAGGGACAAATTTGTAAAGGAATCTTCGTGTAAAAGCGACTAAGATGGACTGCTGGAGGTTTGGTTGAGATTGGCTGGAGAGAAAGACAAAAATGAGAAATTTATTCCTGATTTGTGCTAGTGATGAATTTCTCTTGGAATCCCGTTGAAAAGCCATTAGGATGGACTACGGGATATTTGGCGGAGATCTGTTCGTGAGAAAGATGAAAATGACAAATAAATTCCTGAACTGGGCTAGTGGCAAATTATATGAAAATGCTTCCTGAGCTGCGCTAGTGACAAATTTCTCCAGGAACGCCACTAAGATGCACTACTGCTCAGTTGGGAGAGAGGAACCCAAGGGTTTGTGAGAATAGTGAAAATGAGACCTCCATTGCTGATCTGAGCTAGGGAAAAATTTCTCAAGGAATCCTTTTTTTGAAAACCATTAGGATGCTCTGCTAGTGATTTGAAAGAGATCAGTTCCTGCGCAAAATGGAAAAAGCGAATTATATTCCTGATCTGTGAGAGTGAGAAATTTCTCATGGAATCATGCTTCAAAAGACATTAGGATGCTCTGCTAATGGTTTGGGAGAGATCCGTTAGTAAGAAATACAAAAAAGATGAACATGCTTCCTGAGCTGCGCTAATGACACCTTTCTCAAGGAATCTTTGTTTAAACGCCACTAGGATGCACTTCTGGTCAGCTGGTAGGGATCGGTTCGTGAGACAAGGATACATGAGAGATTCATTCCTGATCTGTGTAGGGACAAATTTCACAAGGCGTCATGCTTGAAAAGACGTTAGTATTGTCTGCTTACGGTTTGGAAGAGATGGGTTTGTGAGAATACTGAAAAAGAGAACTACATTGCTGAACTGTGCTAGTGAGAAATTTATCAAGGACTCTTTGTCTGAAACCCATGACAATACACTTCTAAAGGGTTGGTAGAGATCGGTTTTTGAGAAAGACGATAATGAGAAACAAATTCCTGATCAGTGCTAGGACAAATTTCTCATGGAATTGTGCTTCAGAAGCCACTAGGAGTCTCTGTTAGTGGTTTGAAAAGGATCTGTTCCTGGGAAATATGGAAAATGCCACTATAGTCCTGATCTGTTATGGAGAGACATTTCTCGTGGAATCATGCTTCAAAAGAGATTAGGATGCTCTGCTAATGGTTTGGGAGAGATCTATTGGTGACTAAAACCACAAATTTGAAAATCCTTCCTGAGCTGCGCTAGTGACACATTTCTCAGGGAATCTTTGTTTAAACGCCACTAGGATGCACTTCTGGTCAGCTGGTAGTCATCGGTTCGTGAGACAAGGAAACATGAGAGATTCATTCCTGATCTGTGTAGGGAGCAAGGCGTTATGCTTCCGAAGACATTAGTATTGTCTGCTTGTCTTTTGGACGGGATTGGTTTGTGAGAAGACTGAAAATAAGAAATACATTGCTGAACTGTGCTAGTGACAAATTTCTCAAGGACTCTTCGTTTAAGAGCCTCTAGGATGGACTGCTGGAGATTTGGTTGAGGTTGGCTGATGAGAAAGACGAAAATGAGAAATTTTTTCCTGGGTTGTGCTAGCGATGAATTTCTCCTGGAATTACGCTTTCAAATCCATTAGGATGGACTACGAGACATTTGGCAGAGATCGCTTCGTGAGAAAGAGGAAAACTAGATTCCTGAACTACGCTAGTGAGAAAAATCTCATGGAATCATGCTTGAAAAGTGATTAGAATGCTCTGCTAATATTTTGGTAGAGATCTATTGGTGAGAAAACCAACAAATGTGAAAATCCTTCCTGAGCTGGACTAGTGACAAATTTCTCAAGGAATCGTTGTTTAAACGCCACTAGGATGCACTACTGCTCAGTTGGTAGAGATCGGTTCGAGAGAAAAGGAAACGAGCGAGAGTCATTCCTGATCTGTGTTAGGGACAAATTTCACAAGGCATCACGCTTCAAAAGACATTAGTATTGTCTGCTTGTCTTTTGGAAGAGATGGATTTGTGAGAATACTGAAAATGAGAAATACGTTGCTGATCTATGCTAGGGAGAAATTTCTCGAGGCATCTTCGTTTCAAAGCCACTAAGATGGACTGCTGGAGAATTGGTTGAGGTTGGCTGGTGAGAAAGACGAAAATCAGAAATTTATTCCTGAGTTGTGCTAGTGAGAAATTTCTCAAGGAGTCTTTGTTAAAATGCCACTAGGATGCACTACTGGTCAGTTGGTAGACATGGGTTCGTGAGAGAAGGAACCATGTGAGATTCATTCCTGATCTGTGCTGGGACAAATTTCACAAGGCGTCACGCTTGTATTGTCTGCTTGTCTTTTGGAAGAGATGGGTTTGGGGGACTACTGAAAATGAGAAGTACATTGCTAAGCTGATCTAGGGACAAATTTGTAAAGGAATCTTCGTGTAAAAGCGACTAAGATGGACTGCTGGAGGTTTGGTTGAGATTGGCTGGAGAGAAAGACAAAAATGAGAAATTTATTCCTGATTTGTGCTAGTGATGAATTTCTCTTGGAATCCCGTTGAAAAGCCATTAGGATGGACTACGGGATATTTGGCGGAGATCTGTTCGTGAGAAAGATGAAAATGACAAATAAATTCCTGAACTGGGCTAGTGGCAAATTATATGAAAATGCTTCCTGAGCTGCGCTAGTGACAAATTTCTCCAGGAACGCCACTAAGATGCACTACTGCTCAGTTGGGAGAGAGGAACCCAAGGGTTTGTGAGAATAGTGAAAATGAGACCTCCATTGCTGATCTGAGCTAGGGGAAAATTTCTCAAGGAATCCTTTTTTTGAAAACCATTAGGATGCTCTGCTAGTGATTTGAAAGAGATCAGTTCCTGCGCAAAATGGAAAAAGCGAATTATATTCCTGATCTGTGAGAGTGAGAAATTTCTCATGGAATCATGCTTCAAAAGACATTAGGATGCTCTGCTAATGGTTTGGGAGAGATCCGTTAGTAAGAAATACAAAAAAGATGAACATGCTTCCTGAGCTGCGCTAATGACACCTTTCTCAAGGAATCTTTGTTTAAACGCCACTAGGATGCACTTCTGGTCAGCTGGTAGGGATCGGTTCGTGAGACAAGGATACTTGAGAGATTCATTCCTGATCTGTGTAGGGACAAATTTCACAAGGCGTCATGCTTGAAAAGACGTTAGTATTGTCTGCTTACGGTTTGGAAGAGATGGGTTTGTGAGAATACTGAAAAAGAGAACTACATTGCTGAACTGTGCTAGTGAGAAATTTATCAAGGACTCTTTGTCTGAAACCCATGACAATACACTTCTAAAGCGTTGGTAGAGATCAGTTTTTGAGAAAGACGATAATGAGAAACAAATTCCTGATCAGTGCTAGGACAAATTTCTCATGGAATTGTGCTTCAGAAGCCACTAGTGGTTTGAAAAGGATCTGTTCCTGGGAAATATGGAAAATGCCACTATAGTCCTGATCTGTTATGGAGAGACATTTCTCGTGGAATCATGCTTCAAAAGAGATTAGGATGCTCTGCTAATGGTTTGGGAGAGATCTATTGGTGACTAAAACCACAAATTTGAAAATCCTTCCTGAGCTGCGCTAGTGACACATTTCTCAGGGAATCTTTGTTTAAACGCCACTAGGATGCACTTCTGGTCAGCTGGTAGTGATCGGTTCGTGAGACAAGGAAACATGAGAGATTCATTCCTGATCTGTGTAGGGAGCAAGGCGTTATGCTTCCGAAGACATTAGTATTGTCTGCTTGTCTTTTGGACGGGATTGGTTTGTGAGAAGACTGAAAATAAGAAATACATTGCTGAACTGTGCTAGTGACAAATTTCTCAAGGACTCTTCGTTTAAGAGCCTCTAGGATGGACTGCTGGAGATTTGGTTGAGGTTGGCTGATGAGAAAGACGAAAATGAGAAATTTTTTCCTGGGTTGTGCTAGCGATGAATTTCTCCTGGAATTACGCTTTCAAATCCATTAGGATGGACTACGAGACATTTGGCAGAGATCGCTTCGTGAGAAAGAGGAAAACTAGATTCCTGAACTACGCTAGTGAGAAAAATCTCATGGAATCATGCTTGAAAAGTGATTAGAATGCTCTGCTAATATTTTGGTAGAGATCTATTGGTGAGAAAAACAACAAATGTGAAAATCCTTCCTGAGCTGGACTAGTGACAAATTTCTCAAGGAATCGTTGTTTAAACGCCACTAGGATGCACTACTGCTCAGTTGGTAGAGATCGGTTCGAGAGAAAAGGAAACGAGCGAGAGTCATTCCTGATCTGTGTTAGGGACAAATTTCACAAGGCATCACGCTTCAAAAGACATTAGTATTGTCTGCTTGTCTTTTGGAAGAGATGGATTTGTGAGAATACTGAAAATGAGAAATACGTTGCTGATCTATGCTAGGGAGAAATTTCTCGAGGCATCTTCGTTTCAAAGCCACTAAGATGGACTGCTGGAGATGTGGTTGAGGTTGGCTGGTGAGAAAGACGAAAATCAGAAATTTATTCCTGAGTTGTGCTAGTGAGAAATTTCTCAAGGAGTCTTTGTTAAAATGCCACTAGGATGCACTACTGGTCAGTTGGTAGACATGGGTTCGTGAGAGAAGGAACCATGTGAGATTCATTCCTGATCTGTGCTGGGACAAATTTCACAAGGCGTCACGCTTGTATTGTCTGCTTGTCTTTTGGAAGAGATGGGTTTGGGGGACTACTGAAAATGAGAACTACATTGCTAAGCTGATCTAGGGACAAATTTGTAAAGGAATCTTCGTGTAAAAGCGACTAAGATGGACTGCTGGAGGTTTGGTTGAGATTGGCTGGAGAGAAAGACAAAAATGAGAAATTTATTCCTGATTTGTGCTAGTGATGAATTTCTCTTGGAATCCCGTTGAAAAGCCATTAGGATGGACTACGGGATATTTGGCGGAGATCTGTTCGTGAGAAAGATGAAAATGACAAATAAATTCCTGAACTGGGCTAGTGGCAAATTATATGAAAATGCTTCCTGAGCTGCGCTAGTGACAAATTTCTCCAGGAACGCCACTAAGATGCACTACTGCTCAGTTGGGAGAGAGGAACCCAAGGGTTTGTGAGAATAGTGAAAATGAGACCTCCATTGCTGATCTGAGCTAGGGAAAAATTTCTCAAGGAATCCTTTTTTTGAAAACCATTAGGATGCTCTGCTAGTGATTTGAAAGAGATCAGTTCCTGCGCAAAATGGAAAAAGCGAATTATATTCCTGATCTGTGAGAGTGAGAAATTTCTCATGGAATCATGCTTCAAAAGACATTAGGATGCTCTGCTAATGGTTTGGGAGAGATCCGTTAGTAAGAAATACAAAAAAGATGAACATGCTTCCTGAGCTGCGCTAATGATACCTTTCTCAAGGAATCTTTGTTTAAACGCCACTAGGATGCACTTCTGGTCAGCTGGTAGGGATCGGTTCGTGAGACAAGGATACATGAGAGATTCATTCCTGATCTGTGTAGGGACAAATTTCACAAGGCGTCATGCTTGAAAAGACGTTAGTATTGTCTGCTTACGGTTTGGAAGAGATGGGTTTGTGAGAATACTGAAAAAGAGAACTACATTGCTGAACTGTGCTAGTGAGAAATTTATCAAGGACTCTTTGTCTGAAACCCATGACAATACACTTCTAAAGGGTTGGTAGAGATCGGTTTTTGAGAAAGACGATAATGAGAAACAAATTCCTGATCAGTGCTAGGACAAATTTCTCATGGAATTGTGCTTCAGAAGCCACTAGGGGTCTCTGTTAGTGGTTTGAAAAGGATCTGTTCCTGGGAAATCTGGAAAATGCCACTATAGTCCTGATCTGGTATGGAGAGACATTTCTCGTGGAATCATGCTTCAAAAGAGATTAGGATGCTCTGCTAATGGTTTGGGAGAGATCTATTGGTGACTAAAACCACAAATTTGGAAATCCTTCCTGAGCTGCGCTAGTGACACATTTCTCAGGGAATCTTTGTTTAAACGCCACTAGGATGCACTTCTGGTCAGCTGGTAGTGATCGGTTCGTGAGACAAGGAAACATGAGAGATTCATTCCTGATCTGTGTAGGGAGCAAGGCGTTATGCTTCCGAAGACATTAGTATTGTCTGCTTGTCTTTTGGACGGGATTGGTTTGTGAGAAGACTGAAAATAAGAAATACATTGCTGAACTGTGCTAGTGACAAATTTCTCAAGGACTCTTCGTTTAAGAGCCTCTAGGATGGACTGCTGGAGATTTGGTTGAGGTTGGCTGATGAGAAAGACGAAAATGAGAAATTTTTTCCTGGGTTGTGCTAGCGATGAATTTCTCCTGGAATTACGCTTTCAAATCCATTAGGATGGACTACGAGACATTTGGCAGAGATCGCTTCGTGAGAAAGAGGAAAACTAGATTCCTGAACTACGCTAGTGAGAAAAATCTCATGGAATCATGCTTGAAAAGTGATTAGAATGCTCTGCTAATATTTTGGTAGAGATCTATTGGTGAGAAAAACAACAAATGTGAAAATCCTTCCTGAGCTGGACTAGTGACAAATTTCTCAAGGAATCGTTGTTTAAACGCCACTAGGATGCACTACTGCTCAGTTGGTAGAGATCGGTTCGAGAGAAAAGGAAACGAGCGAGAGTCATTCCTGATCTGTGTTAGGGACAAATTTCACAAGGCATCACGCTTCAAAAGACATTAGTATTGTCTGCTTGTCTTTTGGAAGAGATGGATTTGTGAGAATACTGAAAATGAGAAATACGTTGCTGATCTATGCTAGGGAGAAATTTCTCGAGGCATCTTCGTTTCAAAGCCACTAAGATGGACTGCTGGAGATGTGGTTGAGGTTGGCTGGTGAGAAAGACGAAAATCAGAAATTTATTCCTGAGTTGTGCTAGTGAGAAATTTCTCAAGGAGTCTTTGTTAAAATGCCACTAGGATGCACTACTGGTCAGTTGGTAGACATGGGTTCGTGAGAGAAGGAACCATGTGAGATTCATTCCTGATCTGTGCTGGGACAAATTTCACAAGGCGTCACGCTTGTATTGTCTGCTTGTCTTTTGGAAGAGATGGGTTTGGGGGACTACTGAAAATGAGAACTACATTGCTAAGCTGATCTAGGGACAAATTTGTAAAGGAATCTTCGTGTAAAAGCGACTAAGATGGACTGCTGGAGGTTTGGTTGAGATTGGCTGGAGAGAAAGACAAAAATGAGAAATTTATTCCTGATTTGTGCTAGTGATGAATTTCTCTTGGAATCCCGTTGAAAAGCCATTAGGATGGACTACGGGATATTTGGCGGAGATCTGTTCGTGAGAAAGATGAAAATGACAAATAAATTCCTGAACTGGGCTAGTGGCAAATTATATGAAAATGCTTCCTGAGCTGCGCTAGTGACAAATTTCTCCAGGAACGCCACTAAGATGCACTACTGCTCAGTTGGGAGAGAGGAACCCAAGGGTTTGTGAGAATAGTGAAAATGAGACCTCCATTGCTGATCTGAGCTAGGGAAAAATTTCTCAAGGAATCCTTTTTTTGAAAACCATTAGGATGCTCTGCTAGTGATTTGAAAGAGATCAGTTCCTGCGCAAAATGGAAAAAGCGAATTATATTCCTGATCTGTGAGAGTGAGAAATTTCTCATGGAATCATGCTTCAAAAGACATTAGGATGCTCTGCTAATGGTTTGGGAGAGATCCGTTAGTAAGAAATACAAAAAAGATGAACATGCTTCCTGAGCTGCGCTAATGATACCTTTCTCAAGGAATCTTTGTTTAAACGCCACTAGGATGCACTTCTGGTCAGCTGGTAGGGATCGGTTCGTGAGACAAGGATACATGAGAGATTCATTCCTGATCTGTGTAGGGACAAATTTCACAAGGCGTCATGCTTGAAAAGACGTTAGTATTGTCTGCTTACGGTTTGGAAGAGATGGGTTTGTGAGAATACTGAAAAAGAGAACTACATTGCTGAACTGTGCTAGTGAGAAATTTATCAAGGACTCTTTGTCTGAAACCCATGACAATACACTTCTAAAGGGTTGGTAGAGATCGGTTTTTGAGAAAGACGATAATGAGAAACAAATTCCTGATCAGTGCTAGGACAAATTTCTCATGGAATTGTGCTTCAGAAGCCACTAGGGGTCTCTGTTAGTGGTTTGAAAAGGATCTGTTCCTGGGAAATCTGGAAAATGCCACTATAGTCCTGATCTGGTATGGAGAGACATTTCTCGTGGAATCATGCTTCAAAAGAGATTAGGATGCTCTGCTAATGGTTTGGGAGAGATCTATTGGTGACTAAAACCACAAATTTGGAAATCCTTCCTGAGCTGCGCTAGTGACACATTTCTCAGGGAATCTTTGTTTAAACGCCACTAGGATGCACTTCTGGTCAGCTGGTAGTGATCGGTTCGTGAGACAAGGAAACATGAGAGATTCATTCCTGATCTGTGTAGGGAGCAAGGCGTTATGCTTCCGAAGACATTAGTATTGTCTGCTTGTCTTTTGGACGGGATTGGTTTGTGAGAAGACTGAAAATAAGAAATACATTGCTGAACTGTGCTAGTGACAAATTTCTCAAGGACTCTTCGTTTAAGAGCCTCTAGGATGGACTGCTGGAGATTTGGTTGAGGTTGGCTGATGAGAAAGACGAAAATGAGAAATTTTTTCCTGGGTTGTGCTAGCGATGAATTTCTCCTGGAATTACGCTTTCAAATCCATTAGGATGGACTACGAGACATTTGGCAGAGATCGCTTCGTGAGAAAGAGGAAAACTAGATTCCTGAACTACGCTAGTGAGAAAAATCTCATGGAATCATGCTTGAAAAGTGATTAGAATGCTCTGCTAATATTTTGGTAGAGATCTATTGGTGAGAAAAACAACAAATGTGAAAATCCTTCCTGAGCTGGACTAGTGACAAATTTCTCAAGGAATCGTTGTTTAAACGCCACTAGGATGCACTACTGCTCAGTTGGTAGAGATCGGTTCGAGAGAAAAGGAAACGAGCGAGAGTCATTCCTGATCTGTGTTAGGGACAAATTTCACAAGGCATCACGCTTCAAAAGACATTAGTATTGTCTGCTTGTCTTTTGGAAGAGATGGATTTGTGAGAATACTGAAAATGAGAAATACGTTGCTGATCTATGCTAGGGAGAAATTTCTCGAGGCATCTTCGTTTCAAAGCCACTAAGATGGACTGCTGGAGATGTGGTTGAGGTTGGCTGGTGAGAAAGACGAAAATCAGAAATTTATTCCTGAGTTGTGCTAGTGAGAAATTTCTCAAGGAGTCTTTGTTAAAATGCCACTAGGATGCACTACTGGTCAGTTGGTAGACATGGGTTCGTGAGAGAAGGAACCATGTGAGATTCATTCCTGATCTGTGCTGGGACAAATTTCACAAGGCGTCACGCTTGTATTGTCTGCTTGTCTTTTGGAAGAGATGGGTTTGGGGGACTACTGAAAATGAGAACTACATTGCTAAGCTGATCTAGGGACAAATTTGTAAAGGAATCTTCGTGTAAAAGCGACTAAGATGGACTGCTGGAGGTTTGGTTGAGATTGGCTGGAGAGAAAGACAAAAATGAGAAATTTATTCCTGATTTGTGCTAGTGATGAATTTCTCTTGGAATCCCGTTGAAAAGCCATTAGGATGGACTACGGGATATTTGGCGGAGATCTGTTCGTGAGAAAGATGAAAATGACAAATAAATTCCTGAACTGGGCTAGTGGCAAATTATATGAAAATGCTTCCTGAGCTGCGCTAGTGACAAATTTCTCCAGGAACGCCACTAAGATGCACTACTGCTCAGTTGGGAGAGAGGAACCCAAGGGTTTGTGAGAATAGTGAAAATGAGACCTCCATTGCTGATCTGAGCTAGGGAAAAATTTCTCAAGGAATCCTTTTTTTGAAAACCATTAGGATGCTCTGCTAGTGATTTGAAAGAGATCAGTTCCTGCGCAAAATGGAAAAAGCGAATTATATTCCTGATCTGTGAGAGTGAGAAATTTCTCATGGAATCATGCTTCAAAAGACATTAGGATGCTCTGCTAATGGTTTGGGAGAGATCCGTTAGTAAGAAATACAAAAAAGATGAACATGCTTCCTGAGCTGCGCTAATGACACCTTTCTCAAGGAATCTTTGTTTAAACGCCACTAGGATGCACTTCTGGTCAGCTGGTAGGGATCGGTTCGTGAGATAAGGATACATGAGAGATTCATTCCTGATCTGTGTAGGGACAAATTTCACAAGGCGTCATGCTTGAAAAGACGTTAGTATTGTCTGCTTGTCTTTTGGACGGGATTGGTTTGTGAGAAGACTGAAAATAAGAAATACATTGCTGAACTGTGCTAGTGACAAATTTCTCAAGGACTCTTCGTTTAAGAGCCTCTAGGATGGACTGCTGGAGATTTGGTTGAGGTTGGCTGATGAGAAAGACGAAAATGAGAAATTTTTTCCTGGGTTGTGCTAGCGATGAATTTCTCCTGGAATTACGCTTTCAAATCCATTAGGATGGACTACGAGACATTTGGCAGAGATCGCTTCGTGAGAAAGAGGAAAACTAGATTCCTGAACTACGCTAGTGAGAAAAATCTCATGGAATCATGCTTGAAAAGTGATTAGAATGCTCTGCTAATATTTTGGTAGAGATCTATTGGTGAGAAAAACAACAAATGTGAAAATCCTTCCTGAGCTGGACTAGTGACAAATTTCTCAAGGAATCGTTGTTTAAACGCCACTAGGATGCACTACTGCTCAGTTGGTAGAGATCGGTTCGAGAGAAAAGGAAACGAGCGAGAGTCATTCCTGATCTGTGTTAGGGACAAATTTCACAAGGCATCACGCTTCAAAAGACATTAGTATTGTCTGCTTGTCTTTTGGAAGAGATGGATTTGTGAGAATACTGAAAATGAGAAATACGTTGCTGATCTATGCTAGGGAGAAATTTCTCGAGGCATCTTCGTTTCAAAGCCACTAAGATGGACTGCTGGAGATGTGGTTGAGGTTGGCTGGTGAGAAAGACGAAAATCAGAAATTTATTCCTGAGTTGTGCTAGTGAGAAATTTCTCAAGGAGTCTTTGTTAAAATGCCACTAGGATGCACTACTGGTCAGTTGGTAGACATGGGTTCGTGAGAGAAGGAACCATGTGAGATTCATTCCTGATCTGTGCTGGGACAAATTTCACAAGGCGTCACGCTTGTATTGTCTGCTTGTCTTTTGGAAGAGATGGGTTTGGGGGACTACTGAAAATGAGAACTACATTGCTAAGCTGATCTAGGGACAAATTTGTAAAGGAATCTTCGTGTAAAAGCGACTAAGATGGACTGCTGGAGGTTTGGTTGAGATTGGCTGGAGAGAAAGACAAAAATGAGAAATTTATTCCTGATTTGTGCTAGTGATGAATTTCTCTTGGAATCCCGTTGAAAAGCCATTAGGATGGACTACGGGATATTTGGCGGAGATCTGTTCGTGAGAAAGATGAAAATGACAAATAAATTCCTGAACTGGGCTAGTGGCAAATTATATGAAAATGCTTCCTGAGCTGCGCTAGTGACAAATTTCTCCAGGAACGCCACTAAGATGCACTACTGCTCAGTTGGGAGAGAGGAACCCAAGGGTTTGTGAGAATAGTGAAAATGAGACCTCCATTGCTGATCTGAGCTAGGGAAAAATTTCTCAAGGAATCCTTTTTTTGAAAACCATTAGGATGCTCTGCTAGTGATTTGAAAGAGATCAGTTCCTGCGCAAAATGGAAAAAGCGAATTATATTCCTGATCTGTGAGAGTGAGAAATTTCTCATGGAATCATGCTTCAAAAGACATTAGGATGCTCTGCTAATGGTTTGGGAGAGATCCGTTAGTAAGAAATACAAAAAAGATGAACATGCTTCCTGAGCTGCGCTAATGACACCTTTCTCAAGGAATCTTTGTTTAAACGCCACTAGGATGCACTTCTGGTCAGCTGGTAGGGATCGGTTCGTGAGACAAGGATACATGAGAGATTCATTCCTGATCTGTGTAGGGACAAATTTCACAAGGCGTCATGCTTGAAAAGACGTTAGTATTGTCTGCTTACGGTTTGGAAGAGATGGGTTTGTGAGAATACTGAAAAAGAGAACTACATTGCTGAACTGTGCTAGTGAGAAATTTATCAAGGACTCTTTGTCTGAAACCCATGACAATACACTTCTAAAGGGTTGGTAGAGATCGGTTTTTGAGAAAGACGATAATGAGAAACAAATTCCTGATCAGTGCTAGGACAAATTTCTCATGGAATTGTGCTTCAGAAGCCACTAGGAGTCTCTGTTAGTGGTTTGAAAAGGATCTGTTCCTGGGAAATATGGAAAATGCCACTATAGTCCTGATCTGTTATGGAGAGACATTTCTCGTGGAATCATGCTTCAAAAGAGATTAGGATGCTCTGCTAATGGTTTGGGAGAGATCTATTGGTGACTAAAACCACAAATTTGAAAATCCTTCCTGAGCTGCGCTAGTGACACATTTCTCAGGGAATCTTTGTTTAAACGCCACTAGGATGCACTTCTGGTCAGCTGGTAGTGATCGGTTCGTGAGACAAGGAAACATGAGAGATTCATTCCTGATCTGTGTAGGGAGCAAGGCGTTATGCTTCCGAAGACATTAGTATTGTCTGCTTGTCTTTTGGACGGGATTGGTTTGTGAGAAGACTGAAAATAAGAAATACATTGCTGAACTGTGCTAGTGACAAATTTCTCAAGGACTCTTCGTTTAAGAGCCTCTAGGATGGACTGCTGGAGATTTGGTTGAGGTTGGCTGATGAGAAAGACGAAAATGAGAAATTTTTTCCTGGGTTGTGCTAGCGATGAATTTCTCCTGGAATTACGCTTTCAAATCCATTAGGATGGACTACGAGACATTTGGCAGAGATCGCTTCGTGAGAAAGAGGAAAACTAGATTCCTGAACTACGCTAGTGAGAAAAATCTCATGGAATCATGCTTGAAAAGTGATTAGAATGCTCTGCTAATATTTTGGTAGAGATCTATTGGTGAGAAAAACAACAAATGTGAAAATCCTTCCTGAGCTGGACTAGTGACAAATTTCTCAAGGAATCGTTGTTTAAACGCCACTAGGATGCACTACTGCTCAGTTGGTAGAGATCGGTTCGAGAGAAAAGGAAACGAGCGAGAGTCATTCCTGATCTGTGTTAGGGACAAATTTCACAAGGCATCACGCTTCAAAAGACATTAGTATTGTCTGCTTGTCTTTTGGAAGAGATGGATTTGTGAGAATACTGAAAATGAGAAATACGTTGCTGATCTATGCTAGGGAGAAATTTCTCGAGGCATCTTCGTTTCAAAGCCACTAAGATGGACTGCTGGAGATGTGGTTGAGGTTGGCTGGTGAGAAAGACGAAAATCAGAAATTTATTCCTGAGTTGTGCTAGTGAGAAATTTCTCAAGGAGTCTTTGTTAAAATGCCACTAGGATGCACTACTGGTCAGTTGGTAGACATGGGTTCGTGAGAGAAGGAACCATGTGAGATTCATTCCTGATCTGTGCTGGGACAAATTTCACAAGGCGTCACGCTTGTATTGTCTGCTTGTCTTTTGGAAGAGATGGGTTTGGGGGACTACTGAAAATGAGAACTACATTGCTAAGCTGATCTAGGGACAAATTTGTAAAGGAATCTTCGTGTAAAAGCGACTAAGATGGACTGCTGGAGGTTTGGTTGAGATTGGCTGGAGAGAAAGACAAAAATGAGAAATTTATTCCTGATTTGTGCTAGTGATGAATTTCTCTTGGAATCCCGTTGAAAAGCCATTAGGATGGACTACGGGATATTTGGCGGAGATCTGTTCGTGAGAAAGATGAAAATGACAAATAAATTCCTGAACTGGGCTAGTGGCAAATTATATGAAAATGCTTCCTGAGCTGCGCTAGTGACAAATTTCTCCAGGAACGCCACTAAGATGCACTACTGCTCAGTTGGGAGAGAGGAACCCAAGGGTTTGTGAGAATAGTGAAAATGAGACCTCCATTGCTGATCTGAGCTAGGGAAAAATTTCTCAAGGAATCCTTTTTTTGAAAACCATTAGGATGCTCTGCTAGTGATTTGAAAGAGATCAGTTCCTGCGCAAAATGGAAAAAGCGAATTATATTCCTGATCTGTGAGAGTGAGAAATTTCTCATGGAATCATGCTTCAAAAGACATTAGGATGCTCTGCTAATGGTTTGGGAGAGATCCGTTAGTAAGAAATACAAAAAAGATGAACATGCTTCCTGAGCTGCGCTAATGATACCTTTCTCAAGGAATCTTTGTTTAAACGCCACTAGGATGCACTTCTGGTCAGCTGGTAGGGATCGGTTCGTGAGACAAGGATACATGAGAGATTCATTCCTGATCTGTGTAGGGACAAATTTCACAAGGCGTCATGCTTGAAAAGACGTTAGTATTGTCTGCTTACGGTTTGGAAGAGATGGGTTTGTGAGAATACTGAAAAAGAGAACTACATTGCTGAACTGTGCTAGTGAGAAATTTATCAAGGACTCTTTGTCTGAAACCCATGACAATACACTTCTAAAGGGTTGGTAGAGATCGGTTTTTGAGAAAGACGATAATGAGAAACAAATTCCTGATCAGTGCTAGGACAAATTTCTCATGGAATTGTGCTTCAGAAGCCACTAGGGGTCTCTGTTAGTGGTTTGAAAAGGATCTGTTCCTGGGAAATCTGGAAAATGCCACTATAGTCCTGATCTGGTATGGAGAGACATTTCTCGTGGAATCATGCTTCAAAAGAGATTAGGATGCTCTGCTAATGGTTTGGGAGAGATCTATTGGTGACTAAAACCACAAATTTGGAAATCCTTCCTGAGCTGCGCTAGTGACACATTTCTCAGGGAATCTTTGTTTAAACGCCACTAGGATGCACTTCTGGTCAGCTGGTAGTGATCGGTTCGTGAGACAAGGAAACATGAGAGATTCATTCCTGATCTGTGTAGGGAGCAAGGCGTTATGCTTCCGAAGACATTAGTATTGTCTGCTTGTCTTTTGGACGGGATTGGTTTGTGAGAAGACTGAAAATAAGAAATACATTGCTGAACTGTGCTAGTGACAAATTTCTCAAGGACTCTTCGTTTAAGAGCCTCTAGGATGGACTGCTGGAGATTTGGTTGAGGTTGGCTGATGAGAAAGACGAAAATGAGAAATTTTTTCCTGGGTTGTGCTAGCGATGAATTTCTCCTGGAATTACGCTTTCAAATCCATTAGGATGGACTACGAGACATTTGGCAGAGATCGCTTCGTGAGAAAGAGGAAAACTAGATTCCTGAACTACGCTAGTGAGAAAAATCTCATGGAATCATGCTTGAAAAGTGATTAGAATGCTCTGCTAATATTTTGGTAGAGATCTATTGGTGAGAAAAACAACAAATGTGAAAATCCTTCCTGAGCTGGACTAGTGACAAATTTCTCAAGGAATCGTTGTTTAAACGCCACTAGGATGCACTACTGCTCAGTTGGTAGAGATCGGTTCGAGAGAAAAGGAAACGAGCGAGAGTCATTCCTGATCTGTGTTAGGGACAAATTTCACAAGGCATCACGCTTCAAAAGACATTAGTATTGTCTGCTTGTCTTTTGGAAGAGATGGATTTGTGAGAATACTGAAAATGAGAAATACGTTGCTGATCTATGCTAGGGAGAAATTTCTCGAGGCATCTTCGTTTCAAAGCCACTAAGATGGACTGCTGGAGATGTGGTTGAGGTTGGCTGGTGAGAAAGACGAAAATCAGAAATTTATTCCTGAGTTGTGCTAGTGAGAAATTTCTCAAGGAGTCTTTGTTAAAATGCCACTAGGATGCACTACTGGTCAGTTGGTAGACATGGGTTCGTGAGAGAAGGAACCATGTGAGATTCATTCCTGATCTGTGCTGGGACAAATTTCACAAGGCGTCACGCTTGTATTGTCTGCTTGTCTTTTGGAAGAGATGGGTTTGGGGGACTACTGAAAATGAGAACTACATTGCTAAGCTGATCTAGGGACAAATTTGTAAAGGAATCTTCGTGTAAAAGCGACTAAGATGGACTGCTGGAGGTTTGGTTGAGATTGGCTGGAGAGAAAGACAAAAATGAGAAATTTATTCCTGATTTGTGCTAGTGATGAATTTCTCTTGGAATCCCGTTGAAAAGCCATTAGGATGGACTACGGGATATTTGGCGGAGATCTGTTCGTGAGAAAGATGAAAATGACAAATAAATTCCTGAACTGGGCTAGTGGCAAATTATATGAAAATGCTTCCTGAGCTGCGCTAGTGACAAATTTCTCCAGGAACGCCACTAAGATGCACTACTGCTCAGTTGGGAGAGAGGAACCCAAGGGTTTGTGAGAATAGTGAAAATGAGACCTCCATTGCTGATCTGAGCTAGGGAAAAATTTCTCAAGGAATCCTTTTTTTGAAAACCATTAGGATGCTCTGCTAGTGATTTGAAAGAGATCAGTTCCTGCGCAAAATGGCAAAAGCGAATTATATTCCTGATCTGTGAGAGTGAGAAATTTCTCATGGAATCATGCTTCAAAAGACATTAGGATGCTCTGCTAATGGTTTGGGAGAGATCCGTTAGTAAGAAATACAAAAAAGATGAACATGCTTCCTGAGCTGCGCTAATGACACCTTTCTCAAGGAATCTTTGTTTAAACGCCACTAGGATGCACTTCTGGTCAGCTGGTAGGGATCGGTTCGTGAGACAAGGATACATGAGAGATTCATTCCTGATCTGTGTAGGGACAAATTTCACAAGGCGTCATGCTTGAAAAGACGTTAGTATTGTCTGCTTACGGTTTGGAAGAGATGGGTTTGTGAGAATACTGAAAAAGAGAACTACATTGCTGAACTGTGCTAGTGAGAAATTTATCAAGGACTCTTTGTCTGAAACCCATGACAATACACTTCTAAAGGGTTGGTAGAGATCGGTTTTTGAGAAAGACGATAATGAGAAACAAATTCCTGATCAGTGCTAGGACAAATTTCTCATGGAATTGTGCTTCAGAAGCCACTAGGGGTCTCTGTTAGTGGTTTGAAAAGGATCTGTTCCTGGGAAATCTGGAAAATGCCACTATAGTCCTGATCTGGTATGGAGAGACATTTCTCGTGGAATCATGCTTCAAAAGAGATTAGGATGCTCTGCTAATGGTTTGGGAGAGATCTATTGGTGACTAAAACCACAAATTTGGAAATCCTTCCTGAGCTGCGCTAGTGACACATTTCTCAGGGAATCTTTGTTTAAACGCCACTAGGATGCACTTCTGGTCAGCTGGTAGTCATCGGTTCGTGAGACAAGGAAACATGAGAGATTCATTCCTGATCTGTGTAGGGAGCAAGGCGTTATGCTTCCGAAGACATTAGTATTGTCTGCTTGTCTTTTGGACGGGATTGGTTTGTGAGAAGACTGAAAATAAGAAATACATTGCTGAACTGTGCTAGTGACAAATTTCTCAAGGACTCTTCGTTTAAGAGCCTCTAGGATGGACTGCTGGAGATTTGGTTGAGGTTGGCTGATGAGAAAGACGAAAATGAGAAATTTTTTCCTGGGTTGTGCTAGCGATGAATTTCTCCTGGAATTACGCTTTCAAATCCATTAGGATGGACTACGAGACATTTGGCAGAGATCGCTTCGTGAGAAAGAGGAAAACTAGATTCCTGAACTACGCTAGTGAGAAAAATCTCATGGAATCATGCTTGAAAAGTGATTAGAATGCTCTGCTAATATTTTGGTAGAGATCTATTGGTGAGAAAAACAACAAATGTGAAAATCCTTCCTGAGCTGGACTAGTGACAAATTTCTCAAGGAATCGTTGTTTAAACGCCACTAGGATGCACTGCTGCTCAGTTGGTAGAGATCGGTTCGAGAGAAAAGGAAACGAGCGAGAGTCATTCCTGATCTGTGTTAGGGACAAATTTCACAAGGCATCACGCTTCAAAAGACATTAGTATTGTCTGCTTGTCTTTTGGAAGAGATGGATTTGTGAGAATACTGAAAATGAGAAATACGTTGCTGATCTATGCTAGGGAGAAATTTCTCGAGGCATCTTCGTTTCAAAGCCACTAAGATGGACTGCTGGAGAATTGGTTGAGGTTGGCTGGTGAGAAAGACGAAAATCAGAAATTTATTCCTGAGTTGTGCTAGTGAGAAATTTCTCAAGGAGTCTTTGTTAAAATGCCACTAGGATGCACTACTGGTCAGTTGGTAGACATGGGTTCGTGAGAGAAGGAACCATGTGAGATTCATTCCTGATCTGTGCTGGGACAAATTTCACAAGGCGTCACGCTTGTATTGTCTGCTTGTCTTTTGGAAGAGATGGGTTTGGGGGACTACTGAAAATGAGAAGTACATTGCTAAGCTGATCTAGGGACAAATTTGTAAAGGAATCTTCGTGTAAAAGCGACTAAGATGGACTGCTGGAGGTTTGGTTGAGATTGGCTGGAGAGAAAGACAAAATTGAGAAATTTATTCCTGATTTGTGCTAGTGATGAATTTCTCTTGGAATCCCGTTGAAAAGCCATTAGGATGGACTACGGGATATTTGGCGGAGATCTGTTCGTGAGAAAGATGAAAATGACAAATAAATTCCTGAACTGGGCTAGTGGCAAATTATATGAAAATGCTTCCTGAGCTGCGCTAGTGACAAATTTCTCCAGGAACGCCACTAAGATGCACTACTGCTCAGTTGGGAGAGAGGAACCCAAGGGTTTGTGAGAATAGTGAAAATGAGACCTCCATTGCTGATCTGAGCTAGGGAAAAATTTCTCAAGGAATCCTTTTTTTGAAAACCATTAGGATGCTCTGCTAGTGATTTGAAAGAGATCAGTTCCTGCGCAAAATGGAAAAAGCGAATTATATTCCTGATCTGTGAGAGTGAGAAATTTCTCATGGAATCATGCTTCAAAAGACATTAGGATGCTCTGCTAATGGTTTGGGAGAGATCCGTTAGTAAGAAATACAAAAAAGATGAACATGCTTCCTGAGCTGCGCTAATGACACCTTTCTCAAGGAATCTTTGTTTAAACGCCACTAGGATGCACTTCTGGTCAGCTGGTAGGGATCGGTTCGTGAGACAAGGATACATGAGAGATTCATTCCTGATCTGTGTAGGGACAAATTTCACAAGGCGTCATGCTTGAAAAGACGTTAGTATTGTCTGCTTACGGTTTGGAAGAGATGGGTTTGTGAGAATACTGAAAAAGAGAACTACATTGCTGAACTGTGCTAGTGAGAAATTTATCAAGGACTCTTTGTCTGAAACCCATGACAATACACTTCTAAAGGGTTGGTAGAGATCGGTTTTTGAGAAAGACGATAATGAGAAACAAATTCCTGATCAGTGCTAGGACAAATTTCTCATGGAATTGTGCTTCAGAAGCCACTAGGGGTCTCTGTTAGTGGTTTGAAAAGGATCTGTTCCTGGGAAATATGGAAAATGCCACTATAGTCCTGATCTGGTATGGAGAGACATTTCTCGTGGAATCATGCTTCAAAAGAGATTAGGATGCTCTGCTAATGGTTTGGGAGAGATCTATTGGTGACTAAAACCACAAATTTGAAAATCCTTCCTGAGCTGCGCTAGTGACACATTTCTCAGGGAACCTTTGTTTAAACGCCACTAGGATGCACTTCTGGTCAGCTGGTAGTCATCGGTTCGTGAGACAAGGAAACATGAGAGATTCATTCCTGATCTGTGTAGGGAGCAAGGCGTTATGCTTCCGAAGACATTAGTATTGTCTGCTTGTCTTTTGGACGGGATTGGTTTGTGAGAAGACTGAAAATGAGAAATACATTGCTGAACTGTGCTAGTGACAAATTTCTCAAGGACTCTTCGTTTAAGAGCCTCTAGGATGGACTGCTGGAGATTTGGTTGAGGTTGGCTGATGACAAAGACGAAAATGAGAAATTTTTTCCTGGGTTGTGCTAGCGATGAATTTCTCCTGGAATTACGCTTTCAAATCCATTAGGATGGACTACGAGACATTTGGCAGAGATCGCTTCGTGAGAAAGAGGAAAACTAGATTCCTGAACTACGCTAGTGAGAAAAATCTCATGGAATCATGCTTGAAAAGTGATTAGAATGCTCTGCTAATATTTTGGTAGAGATCTATTGGTGAGAAAAACAACAAATGTGAAAATCCTTCCTGAGCTGGACTAGTGACAAATTTCTCAAGGAATCGTTGTTTAAACGCCACTAGGATGCACTGCTGCTCAGTTGGTAGAGATCGGTTCGAGAGAAAAGGAAACGAGCGAGAGTCATTCCTGATCTGTGTTAGGGACAAATTTCACAAGGCATCACGCTTCAAAAGACATTAGTATTGTCTGCTTGTCTTTTGGAAGAGATGGATTTGTGAGAATACTGAAAATGAGAAATACGTTGCTGATCTATGCTAGGGAGAAATTTCTCGAGGCATCTTCGTTTCAAAGCCACTAAGATGGACTGCTGGAGAATTGGTTGAGGTTGGCTGGTGAGAAAGATGAAAATCAGAAATTTATTCCTGAGTTGTGCTAGTGAGAAATTTCTCAAGGAGTCTTTGTTAAAATGCCACTAGGATGCACTACTGGTCAGTTGGTAGACATGGGTTCGTGAGAGAAGGAACCATGTGAGATTCATTCCTGATCTGTGCTGGGACAAATTTCACAAGGCGTCACGCTTGTATTGTCTGCTTGTCTTTTGGAAGAGATGGGTTTGGGGGACTACTGAAAATGAGAAGTACATTGCTAAGCTGATCTAGGGACAAATTTGTAAAGGAATCTTCGTGTAAAAGCGACTAAGATGGACTGCTGGAGGTTTGGTTGAGATTGGCTGGAGAGAAAGACAAAATTGAGAAATTTATTCCTGATTTGTGCTAGTGATGAATTTCTCTTGGAATCCCGTTGAAAAGCCATTAGGATGGACTACGGGATATTTGGCGGAGATCTGTTCGTGAGAAAGATGAAAATGACAAATAAATTCCTGAACTGGGCTAGTGGCAAATTATATGAAAATGCTTCCTGAGCTGCGCTAGTGACAAATTTCTCCAGGAACGCCACTAAGATGCACTACTGCTCAGTTGGGAGAGAGGAACCCAAGGGTTTGTGAGAATAGTGAAAATGAGACCTCCATTGCTGATCTGAGCTAGGGAAAAATTTCTCAAGGAATCCTTTTTTTGAAAACCATTAGGATGCTCTGCTAGTGATTTGAAAGAGATCAGTTCCTGCGCAAAATGGAAAAAGCGAATTATATTCCTGATCTGTGAGAGTGAGAAATTTCTCATGGAATCATGCTTCAAAAGACATTAGGATGCTCTGCTAATGGTTTGGGAGAGATCCGTTAGTAAGAAATACAAAAAAGATGAACATGCTTCCTGAGCTGCGCTAATGACACCTTTCTCAAGGAATCTTTGTTTAAACGCCACTAGGATGCACTTCTGGTCAGCTGGTAGGGATCGGTTCGTGAGACAAGGATACATGAGAGATTCATTCCTGATCTGTGTAGGGACAAATTTCACAAGGCGTCATGCTTGAAAAGACGTTAGTATTGTCTGCTTACGGTTTGGAAGAGATGGGTTTGTGAGAATACTGAAAAAGAGAACTACATTGCTGAACTGTGCTAGTGAGAAATTTATCAAGGACTCTTTGTCTGAAACCCATGACAATACACTTCTAAAGGGTTGGTAGAGATCGGTTTTTGAGAAAGACGATAATGAGAAACAAATTCCTGATCAGTGCTAGGACAAATTTCTCATGGAATTGTGCTTCAGAAGCCACTAGGGGTCTCTGTTAGTGGTTTGAAAAGGATCTGTTCCTGGGAAATATGGAAAATGCCACTATAGTCCTGATCTGGTATGGAGAGACATTTCTCGTGGAATCATGCTTCAAAAGAGATTAGGATGCTCTGCTAATGGTTTGGGAGAGATCTATTGGTGACTAAAACCACAAATTTGAAAATCCTTCCTGAGCTGCGCTAGTGACACATTTCTCAGGGAATCTTTGTTTAAACGCCACTAGGATGCACTTCTGGTCAGCTGGTAGTCATCGGTTCGTGAGACAAGGAAACATGAGAGATTCATTCCTGATCTGTGTAGGGAGCAAGGCGTTATGCTTCCGAAGACATTAGTATTGTCTGCTTGTCTTTTGGACGGGATTGGTTTGTGAGAAGACTGAAAATGAGAAATACATTGCTGAACTGTGCTAGTGACAAATTTCTCAAGGACTCTTCGTTTAAGAGCCTCTAGGATGGACTGCTGGAGATTTGGTTGAGGTTGGCTGATGACAAAGACGAAAATGAGAAATTTTTTCCTGGGTTGTGCTAGCGATGAATTTCTCCTGGAATTACGCTTTCAAATCCATTAGGATGGACGACGAGACATTTGGCAGAGATCGCTTCGTGAGAAAGAGGAAAACTAGATTCCTGAACTATGCTAGTGAGAAAAATCTCATGGAATCATGCTTGAAAAGTGATTAGAATGCTCTGCTAATATTTTGGTAGAGATCTATTGGTGAGAAAAACAACAAATGTGAAAATCCTTCCTGAGCTGAACTAGTGACAAATTTCTCAAGGAATCGTTGTTTAAACGCCACTAGGATGCACTACTGCTCAGTTGGTAGAGATCGGTTCGAGAGAAAAGGAAACGAGCGAGAGTCATTCCTGATCTGTGTTAGGGACAAATTTCACAAGGCATCACGCTTCAAAAGACATTAGTATTGTCTGCTTGTCTTTTGGAAGAGATGGATTTGTGAGAATACTGAAAATGAGAAATACGTTGCTGATCTATGCTAGGGAGAAATTTCTCGAGGCATCTTCGTTTCAAAGCCACTAAGATGGACTGCTGGAGAATTGGTTGAGGTTGGCTGGTGAGAAAGACGAAAATCAGAAATTTATTCCTGAGTTGTGCTAGTGAGAAATTTCTCAAGGAGTCTTTGTTAAAATGCCACTAGGATGCACTACTGGTCAGTTGGTAGACATGGGTTCGTGAGAGAAGGAACCATGTGAGATTCATTCCTGATCTGTGCTGGGACAAATTTCACAAGGCGTCACGCTTGTATTGTCTGCTTGTCTTTTGGAAGAGATGGGTTTGGGGGACTACTGAAAATGAGAAGTACATTGCTAAGCTGATCTAGGGACAAATTTGTAAAGGAATCTTCGTGTAAAAGCGACTAAGATGGACTGCTGGAGGTTTGGTTGAGATTGGCTGGAGAGAAAGACAAAATTGAGAAATTTATTCCTGATTTGTGCTAGTGATGAATTTCTCTTGGAATCCCGTTGAAAAGCCATTAGGATGGACTACGGGATATTTGGCGGAGATCTGTTCGTGAGAAAGATGAAAATGACAAATAAATTCCTGAACTGGGCTAGTGGCAAATTATATGAAAATGCTTCCTGAGCTGCGCTAGTGACAAATTTCTCCAGGAACGCCACTAAGATGCACTACTGCTCAGTTGGGAGAGAGGAACCCAAGGGTTTGTGAGAATAGTGAAAATGAGACCTCCATTGCTGATCTGAGCTAGGGGAAAATTTCTCAAGGAATCCTTTTTTTGAAAACCATTAGGATGCTCTGCTAGTGATTTGAAAGAGATCAGTTCCTGCGCAAAATGGAAAAAGCGAATTATATTCCTGATCTGTGAGAGTGAGAAATTTCTCATGGAATCATGCTTCAAAAGACATTAGGATGCTCTGCTAATGGTTTGGGAGAGATCCGTTAGTAAGAAATACAAAAAAGATGAACATGCTTCCTGAGCTGCGCTAATGACACCTTTCTCAAGGAATCTTTGTTTAAACGCCACTAGGATGCACTTCTGGTCAGCTGGTAGGGATCGGTTCGTGAGACAAGGATACATGAGAGATTCATTCCTGATCTGTGTAGGGACAAATTTCACAAGGCGTCATGCTTGAAAAGACGTTAGTATTGTCTGCTTACGGTTTGGAAGAGATGGGTTTGTGAGAATACTGAAAAAGAGAACTACATTGCTGAACTGTGCTAGTGAGAAATTTATCAAGGACTCTTTGTCTGAAACCCATGACAATACACTTCTAAAGGGTTGGTAGAGATCGGTTTTTGAGAAAGACGATAATGAGAAACAAATTCCTGATCAGTGCTAGGACAAATTTCTCATGGAATTGTGCTTCAGAAGCCACTAGGGGTCTCTGTTAGTGGTTTGAAAAGGATCTGTTCCTGGGAAATATGGAAAATGCCACTATAGTCCTGATCTGGTATGGAGAGACATTTCTCGTGGAATCATGCTTCAAAAGAGATTAGGATGCTCTGCTAATGGTTTGGGAGAGATCTATTGGTGACTAAAACCACAAATTTGAAAATCCTTCCTGAGCTGCGCTAGTGACACATTTCTCAGGGAATCTTTGTTTAAACGCCACTAGGATGCACTTCTGGTCAGCTGGTAGTCATCGGTTCGTGAGACAAGGAAACATGAGAGATTCATTCCTGATCTGTGTAGGGAGCAAGGCGTTATGCTTCCGAAGACATTAGTATTGTCTGCTTGTCTTTTGGACGGGATTGGTTTGTGAGAAGACTGAAAATGAGAAATACATTGCTGAACTGTGCTAGTGACAAATTTCTCAAGGACTCTTCGTTTAAGAGCCTCTAGGATGGACTGCTGGAGATTTGGTTGAGGTTGGCTGATGACAAAGACGAAAATGAGAAATTTTTTCCTGGGTTGTGCTAGCGATGAATTTCTCCTGGAATTACGCTTTCAAATCCATTAGGATGGACGACGAGACATTTGGCAGAGATCGCTTCGTGAGAAAGAGGAAAACTAGATTCCTGAACTATGCTAGTGAGAAAAATCTCATGGAATCATGCTTGAAAAGTGATTAGAATGCTCTGCTAATATTTTGGTAGAGATCTATTGGTGAGAAAAACAACAAATGTGAAAATCCTTCCTGAGCTGAACTAGTGACAAATTTCTCAAGGAATCGTTGTTTAAACGCCACTAGGATGCACTACTGCTCAGTTGGTAGAGATCGGTTCGAGAGAAAAGGAAACGAGCGAGAGTCATTCCTGATCTGTGTTAGGGACAAATTTCACAAGGCATCACGCTTCAAAAGACATTAGTATTGTCTGCTTGTCTTTTGGAAGAGATGGATTTGTGAGAATACTGAAAATGAGAAATACGTTGCTGATCTATGCTAGGGAGAAATTTCTCGAGGCATCTTCGTTTCAAAGCCACTAAGATGGACTGCTGGAGAATTGGTTGAGGTTGGCTGGTGAGAAAGACGAAAATCAGAAATTTATTCCTGAGTTGTGCTAGTGAGAAATTTCTCAAGGAGTCTTTGTTAAAATGCCACTAGGATGCACTACTGGTCAGTTGGTAGACATGGGTTCGTGAGAGAAGGAACCATGTGAGATTCATTCCTGATCTGTTCTGGGACAAATTTCACAAGGCGTCACGCTTGTATTGTCTGCTTGTCTTTTGGAAGAGATGGGTTTGGGGGACTACTGAAAATGAGAAGTACATTGCTAAGCTGATCTAGGGACAAATTTGTAAAGGAATCTTCGTGTAAAAGCGACTAAGATGGACTGCTGGAGGTTTGGTTGAGATTGGCTGGAGAGAAAGACAAAATTGAGAAATTTATTCCTGATTTGTGCTAGTGATGAATTTCTCTTGGAATCCCGTTGAAAAGCCATTAGGATGGACTACGGGATATTTGGCGGAGATCTGTTCGTGAGAAAGATGAAAATGACAAATAAATTCCTGAACTGGGCTAGTGGCAAATTATATGAAAATGCTTCCTGAGCTGCGCTAGTGACAAATTTCTCCAGGAACGCCACTAAGATGCACTACTGCTCAGTTGGGAGAGAGGAACCCAAGGGTTTGTGAGAATAGTGAAAATGAGACCTCCATTGCTGATCTGAGCTAGGGGAAAATTTCTCAAGGAATCCTTTTTTTGAAAACCATTAGGATGCTCTGCTAGTGATTTGAAAGAGATCAGTTCCTGCGCAAAATGGAAAAAGCGAATTATATTCCTGATCTGTGAGAGTGAGAAATTTCTCATGGAATCATGCTTCAAAAGACATTAGGATGCTCTGCTAATGGTTTGGGAGAGATCCGTTAGTAAGAAATACAAAAAAGATGAACATGCTTCCTGAGCTGCGCTAATGACACCTTTCTCAAGGAATCTTTGTTTAAACGCCACTAGGATGCACTTCTGGTCAGCTGGTAGGGATCGGTTCGTGAGACAAGGATACATGAGAGATTCATTCCTGATCTGTGTAGGGACAAATTTCACAAGGCGTCATGCTTGAAAAGACGTTAGTATTGTCTGCTTACGGTTTGGAAGAGATGGGTTTGTGAGAATACTGAAAAAGAGAACTACATTGCTGAACTGTGCTAGTGAGAAATTTATCAAGGACTCTTTGTCTGAAACCCATGACAATACACTTCTAAAGGGTTGGTAGAGATCGGTTTTTGAGAAAGACGATAATGAGAAACAAATTCCTGATCAGTGCTAGGACAAATTTCTCATGGAATTGTGCTTCAGAAGCCACTAGTGGTTTGAAAAGGATCTGTTCCTGGGAAATATGGAAAATGCCACTATAGTCCTGATCTGTTATGGAGAGATATTTCTCGTGGAATCATGCTTCAAAAGAGATTAGGATGCTCTGCTAATGGTTTGGGAGAGATCTATTGGTGACTAAAACCACAAATTTGAAAATCCTTCCTGAGCTGCGCTAGTGACACATTTCTCAGGGAATCTTTGTTTAAACGCCACTAGGATGCACTTCTGGTCAGCTGGTAGTGATCGGTTCGTGAGACAAGGAAACATGAGAGATTCATTCCTGATCTGTGTAGGGAGCAAGGCGTTATGCTTCCGAAGACATTAGTATTGTCTGCTTGTCTTTTGGACGGGATTGGTTTGTGAGAAGACTGAAAATAAGAAATACATTGCTGAACTGTGCTAGTGACAAATTTCTCAAGGACTCTTCGTTTAAGAGCCTCTAGGATGGACTGCTGGAGATTTGGTTGAGGTTGGCTGATGAGAAAGACGAAAATGAGAAATTTTTTCCTGGGTTGTGCTAGCGATGAATTTCTCCTGGAATTACGCTTTCAAATCCATTAGGATGGACTACGAGACATTTGGCAGAGATCGCTTCGTGAGAAAGAGGAAAACTAGATTCCTGAACTACGCTAGTGAGAAAAATCTCATGGAATCATGCTTGAAAAGTGATTAGAATGCTCTGCTAATATTTTGGTAGAGATCTATTGGTGAGAAAAACAACAAATGTGAAAATCCTTCCTGAACTGGACTAGTGACAAATTTCTCAAGGAATCGTTGTTTAAACGCCACTAGGATGCACTACTGCTCAGTTGGTAGAGATCGGTTCGAGAGAAAAGGAAACGAGCGAGAGTCATTCCTGATCTGTGTTAGGGACAAATTTCACAAGGCATCACGCTTCAAAAGACATTAGTATTGTCTGCTTGTCTTTTGGAAGAGATGGATTTGTGAGAATACTGAAAATGAGAAATACGTTGCTGATCTATGCTAGGGAGAAATTTCTCGAGGCATCTTCGTTTCAAAGCCACTAAGATGGACTGCTGGAGAATTGGTTGAGGTTGGCTGGTGAGAAAGACGAAAATCAGAAATTTATTCCTGAGTTGTGCTAGTGAGAAATTTCTCAAGGAGTCTTTGTTAAAATGCCACTAGGATGCACTACTGGTCAGTTGGTAGACATGGGTTCGTGAGGGAAGGAACCATGTGAGATTCATTCCTGATCTGTGCTGGGACAAATTTCACAAGGCGTCACGCTTGTATTGTCTGCTTGTCTTTTGGAAGAGATGGGTTTGGGGGACTACTGAAAATGAGAAGTACATTGCTAAGCTGATCTAGGGACAAATTTGTAAAGGAATTTTCGTGTAAAAGCGACTAAGATGGACTGCTGGAGGTTTGGTTGAGATTGGCTGGAGAGAAAGACAAAATTGAGAAATTTATTCCTGATTTGTGCTAGTGATGAATTTCTCTTGGAATCCCGTTGAAAAGCCATTAGGATGGACTACGGGATATTTGGCGGAGATCTGTTCGTGAGAAAGATGAAAATGACAAATAAATTCCTGAACTGGGCTAGTGGCAAATTATATGAAAATGCTTCCTGAGCTGCGCTAGTGACAAATTTCTCCAGGAACGCCACTAAGATGCACTACTGCTCAGTTGGGAGAGAGGAACCCAAGGGTTTGTGAGAATAGTGAAAATGAGACCTCCATTGCTGATCTGAGCGAGGGAAAAATTTCTCAAGGAATCCTTTTTTTGAAAACCATTAGGATGCTCTGCTAGTGATTTGAAAGAGATCAGTTCCTGCGCAAAATGGAAAAAGCGAATTATATTCCTGATCTGTGAGAGTGAGAAATTTCTCATGGAATCATGCTTCAAAAGACATTAGGATGCTCTGCTAATGGTTTGGGAGAGATCCGTTAGTAAGAAATACAAAAAAGATGAACATGCTTCCTGAGCTGCGCTAATGACACCTTTCTCAAGGAATCTTTGTTTAAACGCCACTAGGATGCACTTCTGGTCAGCTGGTAGGGATCGGTTCGTGAGACAAGGATACTTGAGAGATTCATTCCTGATCTGTGTAGGGACAAATTTCACAAGGCGTCATGCTTGAAAAGACGTTAGTATTGTCTGCTTACGGTTTGGAAGAGATGGGTTTGTGAGAATACTGAAAAAGAGAACTACATTGCTGAACTGTGCTAGTGAGAAATTTATCAAGGACTCTTTGTCTGAAACCCATGACAATACACTTCTAAAGGGTTGGTAGAGATCAGTTTTTGAGAAAGACGATAATGAGAAACAAATTCCTGATCAGTGCTAGGACAAATTTCTCATGGAATTGTGCTTCAGAAGCCACTAGTGGTTTGAAAAGGATCTGTTCCTGGGAAATATGGAAAATGCCACTATAGTCCTGATCTGTTATGGAGAGACATTTCTCGTGGAATCATGCTTCAAAAGAGATTAGGATGCTCTGCTAATGGTTTGGGAGAGATCTATTGGTGACTAAAACCACAAATTTGAAAATCCTTCCTGAGCTGCGCTAGTGACACATTTCTCAGGGAATCTTTGTTTAAACGCCACTAGGATGCACTTCTGGTCAGCTGGTAGTGATCGGTTCGTGAGACAAGGAAACATGAGAGATTCATTCCTGATCTGTGTAGGGAGCAAGGCGTTATGCTTCCGAAGACATTAGTATTGTCTGCTTGTCTTTTGGACGGGATTGGTTTGTGAGAAGACTGAAAATAAGAAATACATTGCTGAACTGTGCTAGTGACAAATTTCTCAAGGACTCTTCGTTTAAGAGCCTCTAGGATGGACTGCTGGAGATTTGGTTGAGGTTGGCTGATGAGAAAGACGAAAATGAGAAATTTTTTCCTGGGTTGTGCTAGCGATGAATTTCTCCTGGAATTACGCTTTCAAATCCATTAGGATGGACTACGAGACATTTGGCAGAGATCGCTTCGTGAGAAAGAGGAAAACTAGATTCCTGAACTACGCTAGTGAGAAAAATCTCATGGAATCATGCTTGAAAAGTGATTAGAATGCTCTGCTAATATTTTGGTAGAGATCTATTGGTGAGAAAACCAACAAATGTGAAAATCCTTCCTGAGCTGGACTAGTGACAAATTTCTCAAGGAATCGTTGTTTAAACGCCACTAGGATGCACTACTGCTCAGTTGGTAGAGATCGGTTCGAGAGAAAAGGAAACGAGCGAGAGTCATTCCTGATCTGTGTTAGGGACAAATTTCACAAGGCATCACGCTTCAAAAGACATTAGTATTGTCTGCTTGTCTTTTGGAAGAGATGGATTTGTGAGAATACTGAAAATGAGAAATACGTTGCTGATCTATGCTAGGGAGAAATTTCTCGAGGCATCTTCGTTTCAAAGCCACTAAGATGGACTGCTGGAGATGTGGTTGAGGTTGGCTGGTGAGAAAGACGAAAATCAGAAATTTATTCCTGAGTTGTGCTAGTGAGAAATTTCTCAAGGAGTCTTTGTTAAAATGCCACTAGGATGCACTACTGGTCAGTTGGTAGACATGGGTTCGTGAGAGAAGGAACCATGTGAGATTCATTCCTGATCTGTGCTGGGACAAATTTCACAAGGCGTCACGCTTGTATTGTCTGCTTGTCTTTTGGAAGAGATGGGTTTGGGGGACTACTGAAAATGAGAAGTACATTGCTAAGCTGATCTAGGGACAAATTTGTAAAGGAATCTTCGTGTAAAAGCGACTAAGATGGACTGCTGGAGGTTTGGTTGAGATTGGCTGGAGAGAAAGACAAAAATGAGAAATTTATTCCTGATTTGTGCTAGTGATGAATTTCTCTTGGAATCCCGTTGAAAAGCCATTAGGATGGACTACGGGATATTTGGCGGAGATCTGTTCGTGAGAAAGATGAAAATGACAAATAAATTCCTGAACTGGGCTAGTGGCAAATTATATGAAAATGCTTCCTGAGCTGCGCTAGTGACAAATTTCTCCAGGAACGCCACTAAGATGCACTACTGCTCAGTTGGGAGAGAGGAACCCAAGGGTTTGTGAGAATAGTGAAAATGAGACCTCCATTGCTGATCTGAGCTAGGGAAAAATTTCTCAAGGAATCCTTTTTTTGAAAACCATTAGGATGCTCTGCTAGTGATTTGAAAGAGATCAGTTCCTGCGCAAAATGGAAAAAGCGAATTATATTCCTGATCTGTGAGAGTGAGAAATTTCTCATGGAATCATGCTTCAAAAGACATTAGGATGCTCTGCTAATGGTTTGGGAGAGATCCGTTAGTAAGAAATACAAAAAAGATGAACATGCTTCCTGAGCTGCGCTAATGACACCTTTCTCAAGGAATCTTTGTTTAAACGCCACTAGGATGCACTTCTGGTCAGCTGGTAGGGATCGGTTCGTGAGACAAGGATACATGAGAGATTCATTCCTGATCTGTGTAGGGACAAATTTCACAAGGCGTCATGCTTGAAAAGACGTTAGTATTGTCTGCTTACGGTTTGGAAGAGATGGGTTTGTGAGAATACTGAAAAAGAGAACTACATTGCTGAACTGTGCTAGTGAGAAATTTATCAAGGACTCTTTGTCTGAAACCCATGACAATACACTTCTAAAGGGTTGGTAGAGATCGGTTTTTGAGAAAGACGATAATGAGAAACAAATTCCTGATCAGTGCTAGGACAAATTTCTCATGGAATTGTGCTTCAGAAGCCACTAGGGGTCTCTGTTAGTGGTTTGAAAAGGATCTGTTCCTGGGAAATATGGAAAATGCCACTATAGTCCTGATCTGGTATGGAGAGACATTTCTCGTGGAATCATGCTTCAAAAGAGATTAGGATGCTCTGCTAATGGTTTGGGAGAGATCTATTGGTGACTAAAACCACAAATTTGAAAATCCTTCCTGAGCTGCGCTAGTGACACATTTCTCAGGGAATCTTTGTTTAAACGCCACTAGGATGCACTTCTGGTCAGCTGGTAGTCATCGGTTCGTGAGACAAGGAAACATGAGAGATTCATTCCTGATCTGTGTAGGGAGCAAGGCGTTATGCTTCCGAAGACATTAGTATTGTCTGCTTGTCTTTTGGACGGGATTGGTTTGTGAGAAGACTGAAAATGAGAAATACATTGCTGAACTGTGCTAGTGACAAATTTCTCAAGGACTCTTCGTTTAAGAGCCTCTAGGATGGACTGCTGGAGATTTGGTTGAGGTTTGCTGATGAGAAAGACGAAAATGAGAAATTTTTTCCTGGGTTGTGCTAGCGATGAATTTCTCCTGGAATTACGCTTTCAAATCCATTAGGATGGACGACGAGACATTTGGCAGAGATCGCTTCGTGAGAAAGAGGAAAACTAGATTCCTGAACTATGCTAGTGAGAAAAATCTCATGGAATCATGCTTGAAAAGTGATTAGAATGCTCTGCTAATATTTTGGTAGAGATCTATTGGTGAGAAAAACAACAAATGTGAAAATCCTTCCTGAGCTGGACTAGTGACAAATTTCTCAAGGAATCGTTGTTTAAACGCCACTAGGATGCACTACTGCTCAGTTGGTAGAGATCGGTTCGAGAGAAAAGGAAACGAGCGAGAGTCATTCCTGATCTGTGTTAGGGACAAATTTCACAAGGCATCACGCTTCAAAAGACATTAGTATTGTCTGCTTGTCTTTTGGAAGAGATGGATTTGTGAGAATACTGAAAATGAGAAATACGTTGCTGATCTATGCTAGGGAGAAATTTCTCGAGGCATCTTCGTTTCAAAGCCACTAAGATGGATTGCTGGAGAATTGGTTGAGGTTGGCTGGTGAGAAAGACGAAAATCAGAAATTTATTCCTGAGTTGTGCTAGTGAGAAATTTCTCAAGGAGTCTTTGTTAAAATGCCACTAGGATGCACTACTGGTCAGTTGGTAGACATGGGTTCGTGAGAGAAGGAACCATGTGAGATTCATTCCTGATCTGTGCTGGGACAAATTTCACAAGGCGTCACGCTTGTATTGTCTTTTGGAAGAGATGGGTTTGGGGGACTACTGAAAATGAGAAGTACATTGCTAAGCTGATCTAGGGACAAATTTGTAAAGGAATCTTCGTGTAAAAGCGACTAAGATGGACTGCTGGAGGTTTGGTTGAGATTGGCTGGAGAGAAAGACAAAATTGAGAAATTTATTCCTGATTTGTGCTAGTGATGAATTTCTCTTGGAATCCCGTTGAAAAGCCATTAGGATGGACTACGGGATAGTTGGCGGAGATCTGTTCGTGAGAAAGATGAAAATGACAAATAAATTCCTGAACTGGGCTAGTGGCAAATTATATGAAAATGCTTCCTGAGCTGCGCTAGTGACAAATTTCTCCAGGAACGCCACTAAGATGCACTACTGCTCAGTTGGGAGAGAGGAACCCAAGGGTTTGTGAGAATAGTGAAAATGAGACCTCCATTGCTGATCTGAGCTAGGGAAAAATTTCTCAAGGAATCCTTTTTTTGAAAACCATTAGGATGCTCTGCTAGTGATTTGAAAGAGATCAGTTCCTGCGCAAAATGGAAAAAAGCGAATTATATTCCTGATCTGTGAGAGTGAGAAATTTCTCATGGAATCATGCTTCAAAAGACATTAGGATGCTCTGCTAATGGTTTGGGAGAGATCCGTTAGTAAGAAATACAAAAAAGATGAACATGCTTCCTGAGCTGCGCTAATGACACCTTTCTCAAGGAATCTTTGTTTAAACGCCACTAGGATGCACTTCTGGTCAGCTGGTAGGGATCGGTTCGTGAGACAAGGATACATGAGAGATTCATTCCTGATCTGTGTAGGGACAAATTTCACAAGGCGTCATGCTTGAAAAGACGTTAGTATTGTCTGCTTACGGTTTGGAAGAGATGGGTTTGTGAGAATACTGAAAAAGAGAACTACATTGCTGAACTGTGCTAGTGAGAAATTTATCAAGGACTCTTTGTCTGAAAACCATGACAATACACTTCTAAAGGGTTGGTAGAGATCGGTTTTTGAGAAAGACGATAATGAGAAACAAATTCCTGATCAGTGCTAGGACAAATTTCTCATGGAATTGTGCTTCAGAAGCCACTAGGAGTCTCTGTTAGTGGTTTGAAAAGGATCTGTTCCTGGGAAATATGGAAAATGCCACTATAGTCCTGATCTGTTATGGAGAGACATTTCTCGTGGAATCATGCTTCAAAAGAGATTAGGATGCTCTGCTAATGGTTTGGGAGAGATCTATTGGTGACTAAAACCACAAATTTGAAAATCCTTCCTGAGCTGCGCTAGTGACACATTTCTCAGGGAATCTTTGTTTAAACGCCACTAGGATGCACTTCTGGTCAGCTGGTAGTGATCGGTTCGTGAGACAAGGAAACATGAGAGATTCATTCCTGATCTGTGTAGGGAGCAAGGCGTTATGCTTCCGAAGACATTAGTATTGTCTGCTTGTCTTTTGGACGGGATTGGTTTGTGAGAAGACTGAAAATGAGAAATACATTGCTGAAGTGTGCTAGTGACAAATTTCTCAAGGACTCTTCGTTTAAGAGCCTCTAGGATGGACTGCTGGAGATTTGGTTGAGGTTGGCTGATGACAAAGACGAAAATGAGAAATTTTTTCCTGGGTTGTGCTAGCGATGAATTTCTCCTGGAATTACGCTTTCAAATCCATTAGGATGGACGACGAGACATTTGGCAGAGATCGCTTCGTGAGAAAGAGGAAAACTAGATTCCTGAACTACGCTAGTGAGAAAAATCTCATGGAATCATGCTTGAAAAGTGATTAGAATGCTCTGCTAATATTTTGTAGAGATCTATTGGTGAGAAAAACAACAAATGTGAGAATCCTTCCTGAGCTGGACTAGTGACAAATTTCTCAAGGAATCGTTGTTTAAACGCCACTAGGATGCACTACTGCTCAGCTGGTAGAGATCGGTTCGAGAGAAAAGGAAACGAGCGAGAGTCATTCCTGATCTGTGTTAGGGACAAATTTCACAAGGCATCACGCTTCAAATGACATTAGTATTGTCTGCTTGTCTTTTGGAAGAGATGGATTTGTGAGAATACTGAAAATGAGAAATACGTTGCTGATCTATGCTAGGGAGAAATTTCTCGAGGCATCTTCGTTTCAAAGCCACTAAGATGGACTGCTGGAGAATTGGTTGAGGTTGGCTGGTGAGAAAGACGAAAATCAGAAATTTATTCCTGAGTTGTGCTAGTGAGAAATTTCTCAAGGAGTCTTTGTTAAAATGCCACTAGGATGCACTACTGGTCAGTTGGTAGACATGGGTTCGTGAGAGAAGGAACCATGTGAGATTCATTCCTGATCTGTGCTGGGACAAATTTCACAAGGCGTCACGCTTGTATTGTCTGCTTGTCTTTTGGAAGAGATGGGTTTGGGGGACTACTGAAAATGAGAACTACATTGCTAAGCTGATCTAGGGACAAATTTGTAAAGGAATCTTCGTGTAAAAGCGACTAAGATGGACTGCTGGAGGTTTGGTTGAGATTGGCTGGAGAGAAAGACAAAATTGAGAAATTTATTCCTGATTTGTGCTAGTGATGAATTTCTCTTGGAATCCCGTTGAAAAGCCATTAGGATGGACTACGGGATATTTGGCGGAGATCTGTTCGTGAGAAAGATGAAAATGACAAATAAATTCCTGAACTGGGCTAGTGGCAAATTATATGAAAATGCTTCCTGAGCTGCGCTAGTGACAAATTTCTCCAGGAACGCCACTAAGATGCACTACTGCTCAGTTGGGAGAGAGGAACCCAAGGGTTTGTGAGAATAGTGAAAATGAGACCTCCATTGCTGATCTGAGCTAGGGAAAAATTTCTCAAGGAATCCTTTTTTTGAAAACCATTAGGATGCTCTGCTAGTGATTTGAAAGAGATCAGTTCCTGCGCAAAATGGAAAAAGCGAATTATATTCCTGATCTGTGAGAGTGAGAAATTTCTCATGGAATCATGCTTCAAAAGACATTAGGATGCTCTGCTAATGGTTTGGGAGAGATCCGTTAGTAAGAAATACAAAAAAGATGAACATGCTTCCTGAGCTGCGCTAATGACACCTTTCTCAAGGAATCTTTGTTTAAACGCCACTAGGATGCACTTCTGGTCAGCTGGTAGGGATCGGTTCGTGAGACAAGGATACATGAGAGATTCATTCCTGATCTGTGTAGGGACAAATTTCACAAGGACTCTTCGTTTAAGAGCCTCTAGGATGGACTGCTGGAGATTTGGTTGAGGTTGGCTGATGAGAAAGACGAAAATGAGAAATTTTTTCCTGGGTTGTGCTAGCGATGAATTTCTCCTGGAATTACGCTTTCAAATCCATTAGGATGGAGTACGAGACATTTGGCAGAGATCGCTTCGTGAGAAAGAGGAAAACTAGATTCCTGAACTATGCTAGTGAGAAAAATCTCATGGAATCATGCTTGAAAAGAATGCTCTGCTAATATTTTGGTAGAGATCTATTGGTGAGAAAAACAACAAATGTGAAAAGCCTTCCAGAGCTGGACTAGTGACAAATTTCTCAAGGAATCGTTGTTTAAACGCCACTAGGATGCACTACTGCTCAGTTGGTAGAGATCGGTTCGAGAGAAAAGGAAACGAGCGAGAGTCATTCCTGATCTGTGTTAGGGACAAATTTCACAAGGCATCACGCTTCAAAAGACATTAGTATTGTCTGCTTGTCTTTTGGAAGAGATGGATTTGTGAGAATACTGAAAATGAGAAATACGTTGCTGATCTATGCTAGGGAGAAATTTCTCGAGGCATCTTCGTTTCAAAGCCACTAAGATGGACTGCTGGAGAATTGGTTGAGGTTGGCTGGTGAGAAAGACGAAAATCAGAAATTTATTCCTGAGTTGTGCTAGTGAGAAATTTCTCAAGGAGTCTTTGTTAAAATGCCACTAGGATGCACTACTGGTCAGTTGGTAGACATGGGTTCGTGAGAGAAGGAACCATGTGAGATTCATTCCTGATCTGTGCTGGGACAAATTTCACAAGGCGTCACGCTTGTATTGTCTGCTTGTCTTTTGGAAGAGATGGGTTTGGGGGACTACTGAAAATGAGAAGTACATTGCTAAGCTGATCTAGGGACAAATTTGTAAAGGAATCTTCGTGTAAAAGCGACTAAGATGGACTGCTGGAGGTTTGGTTGAGATTGGCTGGAGAGAAAGACAAAAATGAGAAATTTATTCCTGATTTGTGCTAGTGATGAATTTCTCTTGGAATCCCGTTGAAAAGCCATTAGGATGGACTACGGGATATTTGGCGGAGATCTGTTCGTGAGAAAGATGAAAATGACAAATAAATTCCTGAACTGGGCTAGTGGCAAATTATATGAAAATGCTTCCTGAGCTGCGCTAGTGACAAATTTCTCCAGGAACGCCACTAAGATGCACTACTGCTCAGTTGGGAGAGAGGAACCCAAGGGTTTGTGAGAATAGTGAAAATGAGACCTCCATTGCTGATCTGAGCTAGGGAAAAATTTCTCAAGGAATCCTTTTTTTGAAAACCATTAGGATGCTCTGCTAGTGATTTGAAAGAGATCAGTTCCTGCGCAAAATGGAAAAAAGCGAATTATATTCCTGATCTGTGAGAGTGAGAAATTTCTCATGGAATCATGCTTCAAAAGACATTAGGATGCTCTGCTAATGGTTTGGGAGAGATCCGTTAGTAAGAAATACAAAAAAGATGAACATGCTTCCTGAGCTGCGCTAATGACACCTTTCTCAAGGA
Organism: Emys orbicularis; assembly: GCF_028017835.1. Lineage (NCBI taxonomy): Eukaryota > Metazoa > Chordata > Testudines > Emydidae > Emys > Emys orbicularis. The sequence goes on along the minus strand of NC_088707.1, from coordinate 16,777,751 downwards.
ATCTTTGTTTAAACGCCACTAGGATGCACTTCTGGTCAGCTGGTAGGGATCGGTTCGTGAGACAAGGATACATGAGAGATTCATTCCTGATCTGTGTAGGGACAAATTTCACAAGGCGTCATGCTTGAAAAGACGTTAGTATTGTCTGCTTACGGTTTGGAAGAGATGGGTTTGTGAGAATACTGAAAAAGAGAACTACATTGCTGAACTGTGCTAGTGAGAAATTTATCAAGGACTCTTTGTCTGAAAACCATGACAATACACTTCTAAAGGGTTGGTAGAGATCGGTTTTTGAGAAAGACGATAATGAGAAACAAATTCCTGATCAGTGCTAGGACAAATTTCTCATGGAATTGTGCTTCAGAAGCCACTAGGAGTCTCTGTTAGTGGTTTGAAAAGGATCTGTTCCTGGGAAATATGGAAAATGCCACTATAGTCCTGATCTGTTATGGAGAGACATTTCTCGTGGAATCATGCTTCAAAAGAGATTAGGATGCTCTGCTAATGGTTTGGGAGAGATCTATTGGTGACTAAAACCACAAATTTGAAAATCCTTCCTGAGCTGCGCTAGTGACACATTTCTCAGGGAATCTTTGTTTAAACGCCACAAGGATGCACTTCTGGTCAGCTGGTAGTGATCGGTTCTTGAGACAAGGAAACATGAGAGATTCAATCCTGATCTGTGTAGGGAGCAAGGCGTTATGCTTCCGAAGACATTAGTATTGTCTGCTTGTCTTTTGGACGGGATTGGTTTGTGAGAAGACTGAAAATGAGAAATACATTGCTGAAGTGTGCTAGTGACAAATTTCTCAAGGACTCTTCGTTTAAGAGCCTCTAGGATGGACTGCTGGAGATTTGGTTGAGGTTGGCTGATGACAAAGACGAAAATGAGAAATTTGTTCCTGGGTTGTGCTAGCGATGAATTTCTCCTGGAATTACGCTTTCAAATCCATTAGGATGGACGACGAGACATTTGGCAGAGATCGCTTCGTGAGAAAGAGGAAAACTAGATTCCTGAACTACGCTAGTGAGAAAAATCTCATGGAATCATGCTTGAAAAGTGATTAGAATGCTCTGCTAATATTTTGTAGAGATCTATTGGTGAGAAAAACAACAAATGTGAGAATCCTTCCTGAGCTGGACTAGTGACAAATTTCTCAAGGAATCGTTGTTTAAACGCCACTAGGATGCACTACTGCTCAGCTGGTAGAGATCGGTTCCAGAGAAAAGGAAACGAGCGAGAGTCATTCCTGATCTGTGTTAGGGACAAATTTCACAAGGCATCACGCTTCAAATGACATTAGTATTGTCTGCTTGTCTTTTGGAAGGGATGGATTTGTGAGAATACTGAAAATGAGAAATACGTTGCTGATCTATGCTAGGGAGAAATTTCTCGAGGCATCTTCGTTTCAAAGCCACTAAGATGGACTGCTGGAGAATTGGTTGAGGTTGGCTGGTGAGAAAGACGAAAATCAGAAATTTATTCCTGAGTTGTGCTAGTGAGAAATTTCTCAAGGAGTCTTTGTTAAAATGCCACTAGGATGCACTACTGGTCAGTTGGTAGACATGGGTTCGTGAGAGAAGGAACCATGTGAGATTCATTCCTGATCTGTGCTGGGACAAATTTCACAAGGCGTCACGCTTGTATTGTCTGCTTGTCTTTTGGAAGAGATGGGTTTGGGGGACTACTGAAAATGAGAACTACATTGCTAAGCTGATCTAGGGACAAATTTGTAAAGGAATCTTCGTGTAAAAGCGACTAAGATGGACTGCTGGAGGTTTGGTTGAGATTGGCTGGAGAGAAAGACAAAATTGAGAAATTTATTCCTGATTTGTGCTAGTGATGAATTTCTCTTGGAATCCCGTTGAAAAGCCATTAGGATGGACTACGGGATATTTGGCGGAGATCTGTTCGTGAGAAAGATGAAAATGACAAATAAATTCCTGAACTGGGCTAGTGGCAAATTATATGAAAATGCTTCCTGAGCTGCGCTAGTGACAAATTTCTCCAGGAACGCCACTAAGATGCACTACTGCTCAGTTGGGAGAGAGGAACCCAAGGGTTTGTGAGAATAGTGAAAATGAGACCTCCATTGCTGATCTGAGCTAGGGAAAAATTTCTCAAGGAATCCTTTTTTTGAAAACCATTAGGATGCTCTGCTAGTGATTTGAAAGAGATCAGTTCCTGCGCAAAATGGAAAAAGCGAATTATATTCCTGATCTGTGAGAGTGAGAAATTTCTCATGGAATCATGCTTCAAAAGACATTAGGATGCTCTGCTAATGGTTTGGGAGAGATCCGTTAGTAAGAAATACAAAAAAGATGAACATGCTTCCTGAGCTGCGCTAATGACACCTTTCTCAAGGAATCTTTGTTTAAACGCCACTAGGATGCACTTCTGGTCAGCTGGTAGGGATCGGTTCGTGAGACAAGGATACATGAGAGATTCATTCCTGATCTGTGTAGGGACAAATTTCACAAGGCGTCATGCTTGAAAAGACGTTAGTATTGTCTGCTTACGGTTTGGAAGAGATGGGTTTGTGAGAATACTGAAAAAGAGAACTACATTGCTGAACTGTGCTAGTGAGAAATTTATCAAGGACTCTTTGTCTGAAACCCATGACAATACACTTCTAAAGGGTTGGTAGAGATCGGTTTTTGAGAAAGACGATAATGAGAAACAAATTCCTGATCAGTGCTAGGACAAATTTCTCATGGAATTGTGCTTCAGAAGCCACTAGGGGTCTCTGTTAGTGGTTTGAAAAGGATCTGTTCCTGGGAAATATGGAAAATGCCACTATAGTCCTGATCTGGTATGGAGAGACATTTCTCGTGGAATCATGCTTCAAAAGAGATTAGGATGCTCTGCTAATGGTTTGGGAGAGATCTATTGGTGACTAAAACCACAAATTTGAAAATCCTTCCTGAGCTGCGCTAGTGACACATTTCTCAGGGAATCTTTGTTTAAACGCCACTAGGATGCACTTCTGGTCAGCTGGTAGTCATCGGTTCGTGAGACAAGGAAACATGAGAGATTCATTCCTGATCTGTGTAGGGAGCAAGGCGTTATGCTTCCGAAGACATTAGTATTGTCTGCTTGTCTTTTGGACGGGATTGGTTTGTGAGAAGACTGAAAATGAGAAATACATTGCTGAAGTGTGCTAGTGACAAATTTCTCAAGGACTCTTCGTTTAAGAGCCTCTAGGATGGACTGCTGGAGATTTGGTTGAGGTTGGCTGATGACAAAGACGAAAATGAGAAATTTTTTCCTGGGTTGTGCTAGCGATGAATTTCTCCTGGAATTACGCTTTCAAATCCATTAGGATGGACGACGAGACATTTGGCAGAGATCGCTTCGTGAGAAAGAGGAAAACTAGATTCCTGAACTATGCTAGTGAGAAAAATCTCATGGAATCATGCTTGAAAAGTGATTAGAATGCTCTGCTAATATTTTGGTAGAGATCTATTGGTGAGAAAAACAACAAATGTGAAAATCCTTCCTGAGCTGAACTAGTGACAAATTTCTCAAGGAATCGTTGTTTAAACGCCACTAGGATGCACTACTGCTCAGTTGGTAGAGATCGGTTCGAGAGAAAAGGAAACGAGCGAGAGTCATTCCTGATCTGTGTTAGGGACAAATTTCACAAGGCATCACGCTTCAAAAGACATTAGTATTGTCTGCTTGTCTTTTGGAAGAGATGGATTTGTGAGAATACTGAAAATGAGAAATACGTTGCTGATCTATGCTAGGGAGAAATTTCTCGAGGCATCTTCGTTTCAAAGCCACTAAGATGGACTGCTGGAGAATTGGTTGAGGTTGGCTGGTGAGAAAGACGAAAATCAGAAATTTATTCCTGAGTTGTGCTAGTGAGAAATTTCTCAAGGAGTCTTTGTTAAAATGCCACTAGGATGCACTACTGGTCAGTTGGTAGACATGGGTTCGTGAGAGAAGGAACCATGTGAGATTCATTCCTGATCTGTGCTGGGACAAATTTCACAAGGCGTCACGCTTGTATTGTCTGCTTGTCTTTTGGAAGAGATGGGTTTGGGGGACTACTGAAAATGAGAACTACATTGCTAAGCTGATCTAGGGACAAATTTGTAAAGGAATCTTCGTGTAAAAGCGACTAAGATGGACTGCTGGAGGTTTGGTTGAGATTGGCTGGAGAGAAAGACAAAATTGAGAAATTTATTCCTGATTTGTGCTAGTGATGAATTTCTCTTGGAATCCCGTTGAAAAGCCATTAGGATGGACTACGGGATATTTGGCGGAGATCTGTTCGTGAGAAAGATGAAAATGACAAATAAATTCCTGAACTGGGCTAGTGGCAAATTATATGAAAATGCTTCCTGAGCTGCGCTAGTGACAAATTTCTCCAGGAACGCCACTAAGATGCACTACTGCTCAGTTGGGAGAGAGGAACCCAAGGGTTTGTGAGAATAGTGAAAATGAGACCTCCATTGCTGATCTGAGCTAGGGGAAAATTTCTCAAGGAATCCTTTTTTTGAAAACCATTAGGATGCTCTGCTAGTGATTTGAAAGAGATCAGTTCCTGCGCAAAATGGAAAAAGCGAATTATATTCCTGATCTGTGAGAGTGAGAAATTTCTCATGGAATCATGCTTCAAAAGACATTAGGATGCTCTGCTAATGGTTTGGGAGAGATCCGTTAGTAAGAAATACAAAAAAGATGAACATGCTTCCTGAGCTGCGCTAATGACACCTTTCTCAAGGAATCTTTGTTTAAACGCCACTAGGATGCACTTCTGGTCAGCTGGTAGGGATCGGTTCGTGAGACAAGGATACATGAGAGATTCATTCCTGATCTGTGTAGGGACAAATTTCACAAGGCGTCATGCTTGAAAAGACGTTAGTATTGTCTGCTTACGGTTTGGAAGAGATGGGTTTGTGAGAATACTGAAAAAGAGAACTACATTGCTGAACTGTGCTAGTGAGAAATTTATCAAGGACTCTTTGTCTGAAACCCATGACAATACACTTCTAAAGGGTTGGTAGAGATCGGTTTTTGAGAAAGACGATAATGAGAAACAAATTCCTGATCAGTGCTAGGACAAATTTCTCATGGAATTGTGCTTCAGAAGCCACTAGGAGTCTCTGTTAGTGGTTTGAAAAGGATCTGTTCCTGGGAAATATGGAAAATGCCACTATAGTCCTGATCTGTTATGGAGAGACATTTCTCGTGGAATCATGCTTCAAAAGAGATTAGGATGCTCTGCTAATGGTTTGGGAGAGATCTATTGGTGACTAAAACCACAAATTTGAAACTCCTTCCTGAGCTGCGCTAGTGACACATTTCTCATGGAATCTTTGTTTAAACGCCACTAGGATGCACTTCTGGTCAGCTGGTAGTGATCGGTTCGTGAGACAAGGAAACATGAGAGATTCATTCCTGATCTGTGTAGGGAGCAAGGCGTTATGCTTCCGAAGACATTAGTATTGTCTGCTTGTCTTTTGGACGGGATTGGTTTGTGAGAAGACTGAAAATAAGAAATACATTGCTGAACTGTGCTAGTGACAAATTTCTCAAGGACTCTTCGTTTAAGAGCCTCTAGGATGGACTGCTGGAGATTTGGTTGAGGTTGGCTGATGAGAAAGACGAAAATGAGAAATTTTTTCCTGGGTTGTGCTAGCGATGAATTTCTCCTGGAATTACGCTTTCAAATCCATTAGGATGGACTACGAGACATTTGGCAGAGATCGCTTCGTGAGAAAGAGGAAAACTAGATTCCTGAACTACGCTAGTGAGAAAAATCTCATGGAATCATGCTTGAAAAGTGATTAGAATGCTCTGCTAATATTTTGGTAGAGATCTATTGGTGAGAAAAACAACAAATGTGAAAATCCTTCCTGAGCTGGACTAGTGACAAATTTCTCAAGGAATCGTTGTTTAAACGCCACTAGGATGCACTACTGCTCAGTTGGTAGAGATCGGTTCGAGAGAAAAGGAAACGAGCGAGAGTCATTCCTGATCTGTGTTAGGGACAAATTTCACAAGGCATCACGCTTCAAAAGACATTAGTATTGTCTGCTTGTCTTTTGGAAGAGATGGATTTGTGAGAATACTGAAAATGAGAAATACGTTGCTGATCTATGCTAGGGAGAAATTTCTCGAGGCATCTTCGTTTCAAAGCCACTAAGATGGACTGCTGGAGAATTGGTTGAGGTTGGCTGGTGAGAAAGACGAAAATCAGAAATTTATTCCTGAGTTGTGCTAGTGAGAAATTTCTCAAGGAGTCTTTGTTAAAATGCCACTAGGATGCACTACTGGTCAGTTGGTAGACATGGGTTCGTGAGAGAAGGAACCATGTGAGATTCATTCCTGATCTGTGCTGGGACAAATTTCACAAGGCGTCACGCTTGTATTGTCTGCTTGTCTTTTGGAAGAGATGGGTTTGGGGGACTACTGAAAATGAGAACTACATTGCTAAGCTGATCTAGGGACAAATTTGTAAAGGAATCTTCGTGTAAAAGCGACTAAGATGGACTGCTGGAGGTTTGGTTGAGATTGGCTGGAGAGAAAGACAAAATTGAGAAATTTATTCCTGATTTGTGCTAGTGATGAATTTCTCTTGGAATCCCGTTGAAAAGCCATTAGGATGGACTACGGGATATTTGGCGGAGTTCTGTTCGTGAGAAAGATGAAAATGACAAATAAATTCCTGAACTGGGCTAGTGGCAAATTATATGAAAATGCTTCCTGAGCTGCGCTAGTGACAAATTTCTCCAGGAACGCCACTAAGATGCACTACTGCTCAGTTGGGAGAGAGGAACCCAAGGGTTTGTGAGAATAGTGAAAATGAGACCTCCATTGCTGATCTGAGCTAGGGAAAAATTTCTCAAGGAATCCTTTTTTTGAAAACCATTAGGATGCTCTGCTAGTGATTTGAAAGAGATCAGTTCCTGCGCAAAATGGAAAAAAGCGAATTATATTCCTGATCTGTGAGAGTGAGAAATTTCTCATGGAATCATGCTTCAAAAGACATTAGGATGCTCTGCTAATGGTTTGGGAGAGATCCGTTAGTAAGAAATACAAAAAAGATGAACATGCTTCCTGAGCTGCGCTAATGACACCTTTCTCAAGGAATCTTTGTTTAAACGCCACTAGGATGCACTTCTGGTCAGCTGGTAGGGATCGGTTCGTGAGACAAGGATACATGAGAGATTCATTCCTGATCTGTGTAGGGACAAATTTCACAAGGCGTCATGCTTGAAAAGACGTTAGTATTGTCTGCTTACGGTTTGGAAGAGATGGGTTTGTGAGAATACTGAAAAAGAGAACTACATTGCTGAACTGTGCTAGTGAGAAATTTATCAAGGACTCTTTGTCTGAAACCCATGACAATACACTTCTAAAGGGTTGGTAGAGATCGGTTTTTGAGAAAGACGATAATGAGAAACAAATTCCTGATCAGTGCTAGGACAAATTTCTCATGGAATTGTGCTTCAGAAGCCACTAGGAGTCTCTGTTAGTGGTTTGAAAAGGATCTGTTCCTGGGAAATATGGAAAATGCCACTATAGTCCTGATCTGTTATGGAGAGACATTTCTCGTGGAATCATGCTTCAAAAGAGATTAGGATGCTCTGCTAATGGTTTGGGAGAGATCTATTGGTGACTAAAACCACAAATTTGAAAATCCTTCCTGAGCTGCGCTAGTGACACATTTCTCAGGGAATCTTTGTTTAAACGCCACTAGGATGCACTTCTGGTCAGCTGGTAGTGATCGGTTCGTGAGACAAGGAAACATGAGAGATTCATTCCCGATCTGTGTAGGGAGCAAGGCGTTATGCTTCCGAAGACATTAGTATTGTCTGCTTGTCTTTTGGACGGGATTGGTTTGTGAGAAGACTGAAAATGAGAAATACATTGCTGAAGTGTGCTAGTGACAAATTTCTCAAGGACTCTTCGTTTAAGAGCCTCTAGGATGGACTGCTGGAGATTTGGTTGAGGTTGGCTGATGACAAAGACGAAAATGAGAAATTTTTTCCTGGGTTGTGCTAGCGATGAATTTCTCCTGGAATTACGCTTTCAAATCCATTAGGATGGACGACGAGACATTTGGCAGAGATCGCTTCGTGAGAAAGAGGAAAACTAGATTCCTGAACTACGCTACTGAGAAAAATCTCATGGAATCATGCTTGAAAAGTGATTAGAATGCTCTGCTAATATTTTGTAGAGATCTATTGGTGAGAAAAACAACAAATGTGAGAATCCTTCCTGAGCTGGACTAGTGACAAATTTCTCAAGGAATCGTTGTTTAAACGCCACTAGGATGCACTACTGCTCAGCTGGTAGAGATCGGTTCGAGAGAAAAGGAAACGAGCGAGAGTCATTCCTGATCTGTGTTAGGGACAAATTTCACAAGGACTCTTCGTTTAAGAGCCTCTAGGATGGACTGCTGGAGATTTGGTTGAGGTTGGCTGATGAGAAAGACGAAAATGAGAAATTTTTTCCTGGGTTGTGCTAGCGATGAATTTCTCCTGGAATTACGCTTTCAAATCCATTAGGATGGAGTACGAGACATTTGGCAGAGATCGCTTCGTGAGAAAGAGGAAAACTAGATTCCTGAACTATGCTAGTGAGAAAAATCTCATGGAATCATGCTTGAAAAGAATGCTCTGCTAATATTTTGGTAGAGATCTATTGGTGAGAAAAACAACAAATGTGAAAAGCCTTCCAGAGCTGGACTAGTGACAAATTTCTCAAGGAATCGTTGTTTAAACGCCACTAGGATGCACTACTGCTCAGTTGGTAGAGATCGGTTCGAGAGAAAAGGAAACGAGCGAGAGTCATTCCTGATCTGTGTTAGGGACAAATTTCACAAGGCATCACGCTTCAAAAGACATTAGTATTGTCTGCTTGTCTTTTGGAAGAGATGGATTTGTGAGAATACTGAAAATGAGAAATACGTTGCTGATCTATGCTAGGGAGAAATTTCTCGAGGCATCTTCGTTTCAAAGCCACTAAGATGGACTGCTGGAGAATTGGTTGAGGTTGGCTGGTGAGAAAGACGAAAATCAGAAATTTATTCCTGAGTTGTGCTAGTGAGAAATTTCTCAAGGAGTCTTTGTTAAAATGCCACTAGGATGCACTACTGGTCAGTTGGTAGACATGGGTTCGTGAGAGAAGGAACCATGTGAGATTCATTCCTGATCTGTGCTGGGACAAATTTCACAAGGCGTCACGCTTGTATTGTCTGCTTGTCTTTTGGAAGAGATGGGTTTGGGGGACTACTGAAAATGAGAAGTACATTGCTAAGCTGATCTAGGGACAAATTTGTAAAGGAATCTTCGTGTAAAAGCGACTAAGATGGACTGCTGGAGGTTTGGTTGAGATTGGCTGGAGAGAAAGACAAAAATGAGAAATTTATTCCTGATTTGTGCTAGTGATGAATTTCTCTTGGAATCCCGTTGAAAAGCCATTAGGATGGACTACGGGATATTTGGCGGAGATCTGTTCGTGAGAAAGATGAAAATGACAAATAAATTCCTGAACTGGGCTAGTGGCAAATTATATGAAAATGCTTCCTGAGCTGCGCTAGTGACAAATTTCTCCAGGAACGCCACTAAGATGCACTACTGCTCAGTTGGGAGAGAGGAACCCAAGGGTTTGTGAGAATAGTGAAAATGAGACCTCCATTGCTGATCTGAGCTAGGGAAAAATTTCTCAAGGAATCCTTTTTTTGAAAACCATTAGGATGCTCTGCTAGTGATTTGAAAGAGATCAGTTCCTGCGCAAAATGGAAAAAGCGAATTATATTCCTGATCTGTGAGAGTGAGAAATTTCTCATGGAATCATGCTTCAAAAGACATTAGGATGCTCTGCTAATGGTTTGGGAGAGATCCGTTAGTAAGAAATACAAAAAAGATGAACATGCTTCCTGAGCTGCGCTAATGACACCTTTCTCAAGGAATCTTTGTTTAAACGCCACTAGGATGCACTTCTGGTCAGCTGGTAGGGATCGGTTCGTGAGACAAGGATACATGAGAGATTCATTCCTGATCTGTGTAGGGACAAATTTCACAAGGCGTCATGCTTGAAAAGACGTTAGTATTGTCTGCTTACGGTTTGGAAGAGATGGGTTTGTGAGAATACTGAAAAAGAGAACTACATTGCTGAACTGTGCTAGTGAGAAATTTATCAAGGACTCTTTGTCTGAAACCCATGACAATACACTTCTAAAGGGTTGGTAGAGATCGGTTTTTGAGAAAGACGATAATGAGAAACAAATTCCTGATCAGTGCTAGGACAAATTTCTCATGGAATTGTGCTTCAGAAGCCACTAGTGGTTTGAAAAGGATCTGTTCCTGGGAAATATGGAAAATGCCACTATAGTCCTGATCTGTTATGGAGAGATATTTCTCGTGGAATCATGCTTCAAAAGAGATTAGGATGCTCTGCTAATGGTTTGGGAGAGATCTATTGGTGACTAAAACCACAAATTTGAAAATCCTTCCTGAGCTGCGCTAGTGACACATTTCTCAGGGAATCTTTGTTTAAACGCCACTAGGATGCACTTCTGGTCAGCTGGTAGTGATCGGTTCGTGAGACAAGGAAACATGAGAGATTCATTCCTGATCTGTGTAGGGAGCAAGGCGTTATGCTTCCGAAGACATTAGTATTGTCTGCTTGTCTTTTGGACGGGATTGGTTTGTGAGAAGACTGAAAATAAGAAATACATTGCTGAACTGTGCTAGTGACAAATTTCTCAAGGACTCTTCGTTTAAGAGCCTCTAGGATGGACTGCTGGAGATTTGGTTGAGGTTGGCTGATGAGAAAGACGAAAATGAGAAATTTTTTCCTGGGTTGTGCTAGCGATGAATTTCTCCTGGAATTACGCTTTCAAATCCATTAGGATGGACTACGAGACATTTGGCAGAGATCGCTTCGTGAGAAAGAGGAAAACTAGATTCCTGAACTACGCTAGTGAGAAAAATCTCATGGAATCATGCTTGAAAAGTGATTAGAATGCTCTGCTAATATTTTGGTAGAGATCTATTGGTGAGAAAAACAACAAATGTGAAAATCCTTCCTGAACTGGACTAGTGACAAATTTCTCAAGGAATCGTTGTTTAAACGCCACTAGGATGCACTACTGCTCAGTTGGTAGAGATCGGTTCGAGAGAAAAGGAAACGAGCGAGAGTCATTCCTGATCTGTGTTAGGGACAAATTTCACAAGGCATCACGCTTCAAAAGACATTAGTATTGTCTGCTTGTCTTTTGGAAGAGATGGATTTGTGAGAATACTGAAAATGAGAAATACGTTGCTGATCTATGCTAGGGAGAAATTTCTCGAGGCATCTTCGTTTCAAAGCCACTAAGATGGACTGCTGGAGAATTGGTTGAGGTTGGCTGGTGAGAAAGACGAAAATCAGAAATTTATTCCTGAGTTGTGCTAGTGAGAAATTTCTCAAGGAGTCTTTGTTAAAATGCCACTAGGATGCACTACTGGTCAGTTGGTAGACATGGGTTCGTGAGGGAAGGAACCATGTGAGATTCATTCCTGATCTGTGCTGGGACAAATTTCACAAGGCGTCACGCTTGTATTGTCTGCTTGTCTTTTGGAAGAGATGGGTTTGGGGGACTACTGAAAATGAGAAGTACATTGCTAAGCTGATCTAGGGACAAATTTGTAAAGGAATCTTCGTGTAAAAGCGACTAAGATGGACTGCTGGAGGTTTGGTTGAGATTGGCTGGAGAGAAAGACAAAATTGAGAAATTTATTCCTGATTTGTGCTAGTGATGAATTTCTCTTGGAATCCCGTTGAAAAGCCATTAGGATGGACTACGGGATATTTGGCGGAGATCTGTTCGTGAGAAAGATGAAAATGACAAATAAATTCCTGAACTGGGCTAGTGGCAAATTATATGAAAATGCTTCCTGAGCTGCGCTAGTGACAAATTTCTCCAGGAACGCCACTAAGATGCACTACTGCTCAGTTGGGAGAGAGGAACCCAAGGGTTTGTGAGAATAGTGAAAATGAGACCTCCATTGCTGATCTGAGCGAGGGAAAAATTTCTCAAGGAATCCTTTTTTTGAAAACCATTAGGATGCTCTGCTAGTGATTTGAAAGAGATCAGTTCCTGCGCAAAATGGAAAAAGCGAATTATATTCCTGATCTGTGAGAGTGAGAAATTTCTCATGGAATCATGCTTCAAAAGACATTAGGATGCTCTGCTAATGGTTTGGGAGAGATCCGTTAGTAAGAAATACAAAAAAGATGAACATGCTTCCTGAGCTGCGCTAATGACACCTTTCTCAAGGAATCTTTGTTTAAACGCCACTAGGATGCACTTCTGGTCAGCTGGTAGGGATCGGTTCGTGAGACAAGGATACTTGAGAGATTCATTCCTGATCTGTGTAGGGACAAATTTCACAAGGCGTCATGCTTGAAAAGACGTTAGTATTGTCTGCTTACGGTTTGGAAGAGAAGGGTTTGTGAGAATACTGAAAAAGAGAACTACATTGCTGAACTGTGCTAGTGAGAAATTTATCAAGGACTCTTTGTCTGAAACCCATGACAATACACTTCTAAAGGGTTGGTAGAGATCAGTTTTTGAGAAAGACGATAATGAGAAACAAATTCCTGATCAGTGCTAGGACAAATTTCTCATGGAATTGTGCTTCAGAAGCCACTAGTGGTTTGAAAAGGATCTGTTCCTGGGAAATATGGAAAATGCCACTATAGTCCTGATCTGTTATGGAGAGACATTTCTCGTGGAATCATGCTTCAAAAGAGATTAGGATGCTCTGCTAATGGTTTGGGAGAGATCTATTGGTGACTAAAACCACAAATTTGAAAATCCTTCCTGAGCTGCGCTAGTGACACATTTCTCAGGGAATCTTTGTTTAAACGCCACTAGGATGCACTTCTGGTCAGCTGGTAGTGATCGGTTCGTGAGACAAGGAAACATGAGAGATTCATTCCTGATCTGTGTAGGGAGCAAGGCGTTATGCTTCCGAAGACATTAGTATTGTCTGCTTGTCTTTTGGACGGGATTGGTTTGTGAGAAGACTGAAAATAAGAAATACATTGCTGAACTGTGCTAGTGACAAATTTCTCAAGGACTCTTCGTTTAAGAGCCTCTAGGATGGACTGCTGGAGATTTGGTTGAGGTTGGCTGATGAGAAAGACGAAAATGAGAAATTTTTTCCTGGGTTGTGCTAGCGATGAATTTCTCCTGGAATTACGCTTTCAAATCCATTAGGATGGACTACGAGACATTTGGCAGAGATCGCTTCGTGAGAAAGAGGAAAACTAGATTCCTGAACTACGCTAGTGAGAAAAATCTCATGGAATCATGCTTGAAAAGTGATTAGAATGCTCTGCTAATATTTTGGTAGAGATCTATTGGTGAGAAAAACAACAAATGTGAAAATCCTTCCTGAGCTGGACTAGTGACAAATTTCTCAAGGAATCGTTGTTTAAACGCCACTAGGATGCACTACTGCTCTGTTGGTAGAGATCGGTTCGAGAGAAAAGGAAACGAGCGAGAGTCATTCCTGATCTGTGTTAGGGACAAATTTCACAAGGCATCACGCTTCAAAAGACATTAGTATTGTCTGCTTGTCTTTTGGAAGAGATGGATTTGTGAGAATACTGAAAATGAGAAATACGTTGCTGATCTATGCTAGGGAGAAATTTCTCGAGGCATCTTCGTTTCAAAGCCACTAAGATGGACTGCTGGAGAATTGGTTGAGGTTGGCTGGTGAGAAAGACGAAAATCAGAAATTTATTCCTGAGTTGTGCTAGTGAGAAATTTCTCAAGGAGTCTTTGTTAAAATGCCACTAGGATGCACTACTGGTCAGTTGGTAGACATGGGTTCGTGAGAGAAGGAACCATGTGAGATTCATTCCTGATCTGTGCTGGGACAAATTTCACAAGGCGTCACGCTTGTATTGTCTGCTTGTCTTTTGGAAGAGATGGGTTTGGGGGACTACTGAAAATGAGAAGTACATTGCTAAGCTGATCTAGGGACAAATTTGTAAAGGAATCTTCGTGTAAAAGCGACTAAGATGGACTGCTGGAGGTTTGGTTGAGATTGGCTGGAGAGAAAGACAAAATTGAGAAATTTATTCCTGATTTGTGCTAGTGATGAATTTCTCTTGGAATCCCGTTGAAAAGCCATTAGGATGGACTACGGGATATTTGGCGGAGATCTGTTCGTGAGAAAGATGAAAATGACAAATAAATTCCTGAACTGGGCTAGTGGCAAATTATATGAAAATGCTTCCTGAGCTGCGCTAGTGACAAATTTCTCCAGGAACGCCACTAAGATGCACTACTGCTCAGTTGGGAGAGAGGAACCCAAGGGTTTGTGAGAATAGTGAAAATGAGACCTCCATTGCTGATCTGAGCTAGGGGAAAATTTCTCAAGGAATCCTTTTTTTGAAAACCATTAGGATGCTCTGCTAGTGATTTGAAAGAGATCAGTTCCTGCGCAAAATGGAAAAAGCGAATTATATTCCTGATCTGTGAGAGTGAGAAATTTCTCATGGAATCATGCTTCAAAAGACATTAGGATGCTCTGCTAATGGTTTGGGAGAGATCCGTTAGTAAGAAATACAAAAAAGATGAACATGCTTCCTGAGCTGCGCTAATGACACCTTTCTCAAGGAATCTTTGTTTAAACGCCACTAGGATGCACTTCTGGTCAGCTGGTAGGGATCGGTTCGTGAGACAAGGATACATGAGAGATTCATTCCTGATCTGTGTAGGGACAAATTTCACAAGGCGTCATGCTTGAAAAGACGTTAGTATTGTCTGCTTACGGTTTGGAAGAGATGGGTTTGTGAGAATACTGAAAAAGAGAACTACATTGCTGAACTGTGCTAGTGAGAAATTTATCAAGGACTCTTTGTCTGAAACCCATGACAATACACTTCTAAAGGGTTGGTAGAGATCGGTTTTTGAGAAAGACGATAATGAGAAACAAATTCCTGATCAGTGCTAGGACAAATTTCTCATGGAATTGTGCTTCAGAAGCCACTAGGAGTCTCTGTTAGTGGTTTGAAAAGGATCTGTTCCTGGGAAATATGGAAAATGCCACTATAGTCCTGATCTGTTATGGAGAGACATTTCTCGTGGAATCATGCTTCAAAAGAGATTAGGATGCTCTGCTAATGGTTTGGGAGAGATCTATTGGTGACTAAAACCACAAATTTGAAACTCCTTCCTGAGCTGCGCTAGTGACACATTTCTCATGGAATCTTTGTTTAAACGCCACTAGGATGCACTTCTGGTCAGCTGGTAGTGATCGGTTCGTGAGACAAGGAAACATGAGAGATTCATTCCTGATCTGTGTAGGGAGCAAGGCGTTATGCTTCCGAAGACATTAGTATTGTCTGCTTGTCTTTTGGACGGGATTGGTTTGTGAGAAGACTGAAAATAAGAAATACATTGCTGAACTGTGCTAGTGACAAATTTCTCAAGGACTCTTCGTTTAAGAGCCTCTAGGATGGACTGCTGGAGATTTGGTTGAGGTTGGCTGATGAGAAAGACGAAAATGAGAAATTTTTTCCTGGGTTGTGCTAGCGATGAATTTCTCCTGGAATTACGCTTTCAAATCCATTAGGATGGACTACGAGACATTTGGCAGAGATCGCTTCGTGAGAAAGAGGAAAACTAGATTCCTGAACTACGCTAGTGAGAAAAATCTCATGGAATCATGCTTGAAAAGTGATTAGAATGCTCTGCTAATATTTTGGTAGAGATCTATTGGTGAGAAAAACAACAAATGTGAAAATCCTTCCTGAGCTGGACTAGTGACAAATTTCTCAAGGAATCGTTGTTTAAACGCCACTAGGATGCACTACTGCTCAGTTGGTAGAGATCGGTTCGAGAGAAAAGGAAACGAGCGAGAGTCATTCCTGATCTGTGTTAGGGACAAATTTCACAAGGCATCACGCTTCAAAAGACATTAGTATTGTCTGCTTGTCTTTTGGAAGAGATGGATTTGTGAGAATACTGAAAATGAGAAATACGTTGCTGATCTATGCTAGGGAGAAATTTCTCGAGGCATCTTCGTTTCAAAGCCACTAAGATGGACTGCTGGAGAATTGGTTGAGGTTGGCTGGTGAGAAAGACGAAAATCAGAAATTTATTCCTGAGTTGTGCTAGTGAGAAATTTCTCAAGGAGTCTTTGTTAAAATGCCACTAGGATGCACTACTGGTCAGTTGGTAGACATGGGTTCGTGAGAGAAGGAACCATGTGAGATTCATTCCTGATCTGTGCTGGGACAAATTTCACAAGGCGTCACGCTTGTATTGTCTGCTTGTCTTTTGGAAGAGATGGGTTTGGGGGACTACTGAAAATGAGAAGTACATTGCTAAGCTGATCTAGGGACAAATTTGTAAAGGAATCTTCGTGTAAAAGCGACTAAGATGGACTGCTGGAGGTTTGGTTGAGATTGGCTGGAGAGAAAGACAAAAATGAGAAATTTATTCCTGATTTGTGCTAGTGATGAATTTCTCTTGGAATCCCGTTGAAAAGCCATTAGGATGGACTACGGGATATTTGGCGGAGATCTGTTCGTGAGAAAGATGAAAATGACAAATAAATTCCTGAACTGGGCTAGTGGCAAATTATATGAAAATGCTTCCTGAGCTGCGCTAGTGACAAATTTCTCCAGGAACGCCACTAAGATGCACTACTGCTCAGTTGGGAGAGAGGAACCCAAGGGTTTGTGAGAATAGTGAAAATGAGACCTCCATTGCTGATCTGAGCTAGGGAAAAATTTCTCAAGGAATCCTTTTTTTGAAAACCATTAGGATGCTCTGCTAGTGATTTGAAAGAGATCAGTTCCTGCGCAAAATGGAAAAAGCGAATTATATTCCTGATCTGTGAGAGTGAGAAATTTCTCATGGAATCATGCTTCAAAAGACATTAGGATGCTCTGCTAATGGTTTGGGAGAGATCCGTTAGTAAGAAATACAAAAAAGATGAACATGCTTCCTGAGCTGCGCTAATGACACCTTTCTCAAGGAATCTTTGTTTAAACGCCACTAGGATGCACTTCTGGTCAGCTGGTAGGGATCGGTTCGTGAGACAAGGATACATGAGAGATTCATTCCTGATCTGTGTAGGGACAAATTTCACAAGGCGTCATGCTTGAAAAGACGTTAGTATTGTCTGCTTACGGTTTGGAAGAGATGGGTTTGTGAGAATACTGAAAAAGAGAACTACATTGCTGAACTGTGCTAGTGAGAAATTTATCAAGGACTCTTTGTCTGAAACCCATGACAATACACTTCTAAAGGGTTGGTAGAGATCGGTTTTTGAGAAAGACGATAATGAGAAACAAATTCCTGATCAGTGCTAGGACAAATTTCTCATGGAATTGTGCTTCAGAAGCCACTAGGAGTCTCTGTTAGTGGTTTGAAAAGGATCTGTTCCTGGGAAATATGGAAAATGCCACTATAGTCCTGATCTGTTATGGAGAGACATTTCTCGTGGAATCATGCTTCAAAAGAGATTAGGATGCTCTGCTAATGGTTTGGGAGAGATCTATTGGTGACTAAAACCACAAATTTGAAAATCCTTCCTGAGCTGCGCTAGTGACACATTTCTCAGGGAATCTTTGTTTAAACGCCACTAGGATGCACTTCTGGTCAGCTGGTAGTGATCGGTTCGTGAGACAAGGAAACATGAGAGATTCATTCCTGATCTGTGTAGGGAGCAAGGCGTTATGCTTCCGAAGACATTAGTATTGTCTGCTTGTCTTTTGGACGGGATTGGTTTGTGAGAAGACTGAAAATAAGAAATACATTGCTGAACTGTGCTAGTGACAAATTTCTCAAGGACTCTTCGTTTAAGAGCCTCTAGGATGGACTGCTGGAGATTTGGTTGAGGTTGGCTGATGAGAAAGACGAAAATGAGAAATTTTTTCCTGGGTTGTGCTAGCGATGAATTTCTCCTGGAATTACGCTTTCAAATCCATTAGGATGGACTACGAGACATTTGGCAGAGATCGCTTCGTGAGAAAGAGGAAAACTAGATTCCTGAACTACGCTAGTGAGAAAAATCTCATGGAATCATGCTTGAAAAGTGATTAGAATGCTCTGCTAATATTTTGGTAGAGATCTATTGGTGAGAAAAACAACAAATGTGAAAATCCTTCCTGAACTGGACTAGTGACAAATTTCTCAAGGAATCGTTGTTTAAACGCCACTAGGATGCACTACTGCTCAGTTGGTAGAGATCGGTTCGAGAGAAAAGGAAACGAGCGAGAGTCATTCCTGATCTGTGTTAGGGACAAATTTCACAAGGCATCACGCTTCAAAAGACATTAGTATTGTCTGCTTGTCTTTTGGAAGAGATGGATTTGTGAGAATACTGAAAATGAGAAATACGTTGCTGATCTATGCTAGGGAGAAATTTCTCGAGGCATCTTCGTTTCAAAGCCACTAAGATGGACTGCTGGAGAATTGGTTGAGGTTGGCTGGTGAGAAAGACGAAAATCAGAAATTTATTCCTGAGTTGTGCTAGTGAGAAATTTCTCAAGGAGTCTTTGTTAAAATGCCACTAGGATGCACTACTGGTCAGTTGGTAGACATGGGTTCGTGAGGGAAGGAACCATGTGAGATTCATTCCTGATCTGTGCTGGGACAAATTTCACAAGGCGTCACGCTTGTATTGTCTGCTTGTCTTTTGGAAGAGATGGGTTTGGGGGACTACTGAAAATGAGAAGTACATTGCTAAGCTGATCTAGGGACAAATTTGTAAAGGAATCTTCGTGTAAAAGCGACTAAGATGGACTGCTGGAGGTTTGGTTGAGATTGGCTGGAGAGAAAGACAAAATTGAGAAATTTATTCCTGATTTGTGCTAGTGATGAATTTCTCTTGGAATCCCGTTGAAAAGCCATTAGGATGGACTACGGGATATTTGGCGGAGATCTGTTCGTGAGAAAGATGAAAATGACAAATAAATTCCTGAACTGGGCTAGTGGCAAATTATATGAAAATGCTTCCTGAGCTGCGCTAGTGACAAATTTCTCCAGGAACGCCACTAAGATGCACTACTGCTCAGTTGGGAGAGAGGAACCCAAGGGTTTGTGAGAATAGTGAAAATGAGACCTCCATTGCTGATCTGAGCGAGGGAAAAATTTCTCAAGGAATCCTTTTTTTGAAAACCATTAGGATGCTCTGCTAGTGATTTGAAAGAGATCAGTTCCTGCGCAAAATGGAAAAAGCGAATTATATTCCTGATCTGTGAGAGTGAGAAATTTCTCATGGAATCATGCTTCAAAAGACATTAGGATGCTCTGCTAATGGTTTGGGAGAGATCCGTTAGTAAGAAATACAAAAAAGATGAACATGCTTCCTGAGCTGCGCTAATGACACCTTTCTCAAGGAATCTTTGTTTAAACGCCACTAGGATGCACTTCTGGTCAGCTGGTAGGGATCGGTTCGTGAGACAAGGATACTTGAGAGATTCATTCCTGATCTGTGTAGGGACAAATTTCACAAGGCGTCATGCTTGAAAAGACGTTAGTATTGTCTGCTTACGGTTTGGAAGAGATGGGTTTGTGAGAATACTGAAAAAGAGAACTACATTGCTGAACTGTGCTAGTGAGAAATTTATCAAGGACTCTTTGTCTGAAACCCATGACAATACACTTCTAAAGGGTTGGTAGAGATCAGTTTTTGAGAAAGACGATAATGAGAAACAAATTCCTGATCAGTGCTAGGACAAATTTCTCATGGAATTGTGCTTCAGAAGCCACTAGTGGTTTGAAAAGGATCTGTTCCTGGGAAATATGGAAAATGCCACTATAGTCCTGATCTGTTATGGAGAGACATTTCTCGTGGAATCATGCTTCAAAAGAGATTAGGATGCTCTGCTAATGGTTTGGGAGAGATCTATTGGTGACTAAAACCACAAATTTGAAAATCCTTCCTGAGCTGCGCTAGTGACACATTTCTCAGGGAATCTTTGTTTAAACGCCACTAGGATGCACTTCTGGTCAGCTGGTAGTGATCGGTTCGTGAGACAAGGAAACATGAGAGATTCATTCCTGATCTGTGTAGGGAGCAAGGCGTTATGCTTCCGAAGACATTAGTATTGTCTGCTTGTCTTTTGGACGGGATTGGTTTGTGAGAAGACTGAAAATAAGAAATACATTGCTGAACTGTGCTAGTGACAAATTTCTCAAGGACTCTTCGTTTAAGAGCCTCTAGGATGGACTGCTGGAGATTTGGTTGAGGTTGGCTGATGAGAAAGACGAAAATGAGAAATTTTTTCCTGGGTTGTGCTAGCGATGAATTTCTCCTGGAATTACGCTTTCAAATCCATTAGGATGGACTACGAGACATTTGGCAGAGATCGCTTCGTGAGAAAGAGGAAAACTAGATTCCTGAACTACGCTAGTGAGAAAAATCTCATGGAATCATGCTTGAAAAGTGATTAGAATGCTCTGCTAATATTTTGGTAGAGATCTATTGGTGAGAAAAACAACAAATGTGAAAATCCTTCCTGAGCTGGACTAGTGACAAATTTCTCAAGGAATCGTTGTTTAAACGCCACTAGGATGCACTACTGCTCAGTTGGTAGAGATCGGTTCGAGAGAAAAGGAAACGAGCGAGAGTCATTCCTGATCTGTGTTAGGGACAAATTTCACAAGGCATCACGCTTCAAAAGACATTAGTATTGTCTGCTTGTCTTTTGGAAGAGATGGATTTGTGAGAATACTGAAAATGAGAAATACGTTGCTGATCTATGCTAGGGAGAAATTTCTCGAGGCATCTTCGTTTCAAAGCCACTAAGATGGACTGCTGGAGATGTGGTTGAGGTTGGCTGGTGAGAAAGACGAAAATCAGAAATTTATTCCTGAGTTGTGCTAGTGAGAAATTTCTCAAGGAGTCTTTGTTAAAATGCCACTAGGATGCACTACTGGTCAGTTGGTAGACATGGGTTCGTGAGAGAAGGAACCATGTGAGATTCATTCCTGATCTGTGCTGGGACAAATTTCACAAGGCGTCACGCTTGTATTGTCTGCTTGTCTTTTGGAAGAGATGGGTTTGGGGGACTACTGAAAATGAGAACTACATTGCTAAGCTGATCTAGGGACAAATTTGTAAAGGAATCTTCGTGTAAAAGCGACTAAGATGGACTGCTGGAGGTTTGGTTGAGATTGGCTGGAGAGAAAGACAAAAATGAGAAATTTATTCCTGATTTGTGCTAGTGATGAATTTCTCTTGGAATCCCGTTGAAAAGCCATTAGGATGGACTACGGGATATTTGGCGGAGATCTGTTCGTGAGAAAGATGAAAATGACAAATAAATTCCTGAACTGGGCTAGTGGCAAATTATATGAAAATGCTTCCTGAGCTGCGCTAGTGACAAATTTCTCCAGGAACGCCACTAAGATGCACTACTGCTCAGTTGGGAGAGAGGAACCCAAGGGTTTGTGAGAATAGTGAAAATGAGACCTCCATTGCTGATCTGAGCTAGGGAAAAATTTCTCAAGGAATCCTTTTTTTGAAAACCATTAGGATGCTCTGCTAGTGATTTGAAAGAGATCAGTTCCTGCGCAAAATGGAAAAAGCGAATTATATTCCTGATCTGTGAGAGTGAGAAATTTCTCATGGAATCATGCTTCAAAAGACATTAGGATGCTCTGCTAATGGTTTGGGAGAGATCCGTTAGTAAGAAATACAAAAAAGATGAACATGCTTCCTGAGCTGCGCTAATGACACCTTTCTCAAGGAATCTTTGTTTAAACGCCACTAGGATGCACTTCTGGTCAGCTGGTAGGGATCGGTTCGTGAGACAAGGATACATGAGAGATTCATTCCTGATCTGTGTAGGGACAAATTTCACAAGGCGTCATGCTTGAAAAGACGTTAGTATTGTCTGCTTACGGTTTGGAAGAGATGGGTTTGTGAGAATACTGAAAAAGAGAACTACATTGCTGAACTGTGCTAGTGAGAAATTTATCAAGGACTCTTTGTCTGAAACCCATGACAATACACTTCTAAAGGGTTGGTAGAGATCGGTTTTTGAGAAAGACGATAATGAGAAACAAATTCCTGATCAGTGCTAGGACAAATTTCTCATGGAATTGTGCTTCAGAAGCCACTAGTGGTTTGAAAAGGATCTGTTCCTGGGAAATATGGAAAATGCCACTATAGTCCTGATCTGTTATGGAGAGATATTTCTCGTGGAATCATGCTTCAAAAGAGATTAGGATGCTCTGCTAATGGTTTGGGAGAGATCTATTGGTGACTAAAACCACAAATTTGAAAATCCTTCCTGAGCTGCGCTAGTGACACATTTCTCAGGGAATCTTTGTTTAAACGCCACTAGGATGCACTTCTGGTCAGCTGGTAGTGATCGGTTCGTGAGACAAGGAAACATGAGAGATTCATTCCTGATCTGTGTAGGGAGCAAGGCGTTATGCTTCCGAAGACATTAGTATTGTCTGCTTGTCTTTTGGACGGGATTGGTTTGTGAGAAGACTGAAAATAAGAAATACATTGCTGAACTGTGCTAGTGACAAATTTCTCAAGGACTCTTCGTTTAAGAGCCTCTAGGATGGACTGCTGGAGATTTGGTTGAGGTTGGCTGATGAGAAAGACGAAAATGAGAAATTTTTTCCTGGGTTGTGCTAGCGATGAATTTCTCCTGGAATTACGCTTTCAAATCCATTAGGATGGACTACGAGACATTTGGCAGAGATCGCTTCGTGAGAAAGAGGAAAACTAGATTCCTGAACTACGCTAGTGAGAAAAATCTCATGGAATCATGCTTGAAAAGTGATTAGAATGCTCTGCTAATATTTTGGTAGAGATCTATTGGTGAGAAAAACAACAAATGTGAAAATCCTTCCTGAACTGGACTAGTGACAAATTTCTCAAGGAATCGTTGTTTAAACGCCACTAGGATGCACTACTGCTCAGTTGGTAGAGATCGGTTCGAGAGAAAAGGAAACGAGCGAGAGTCATTCCTGATCTGTGTTAGGGACAAATTTCACAAGGCATCACGCTTCAAAAGACATTAGTATTGTCTGCTTGTCTTTTGGAAGAGATGGATTTGTGAGAATACTGAAAATGAGAAATACGTTGCTGATCTATGCTAGGGAGAAATTTCTCGAGGCATCTTCGTTTCAAAGCCACTAAGATGGACTGCTGGAGAATTGGTTGAGGTTGGCTGGTGAGAAAGACGAAAATCAGAAATTTATTCCTGAGTTGTGCTAGTGAGAAATTTCTCAAGGAGTCTTTGTTAAAATGCCACTAGGATGCACTACTGGTCAGTTGGTAGACATGGGTTCGTGAGGGAAGGAACCATGTGAGATTCATTCCTGATCTGTGCTGGGACAAATTTCACAAGGCGTCACGCTTGTATTGTCTGCTTGTCTTTTGGAAGAGATGGGTTTGGGGGACTACTGAAAATGAGAAGTACATTGCTAAGCTGATCTAGGGACAAATTTGTAAAGGAATCTTCGTGTAAAAGCGACTAAGATGGACTGCTGGAGGTTTGGTTGAGATTGGCTGGAGAGAAAGACAAAATTGAGAAATTTATTCCTGATTTGTGCTAGTGATGAATTTCTCTTGGAATCCCGTTGAAAAGCCATTAGGATGGACTACGGGATATTTGGCGGAGATCTGTTCGTGAGAAAGATGAAAATGACAAATAAATTCCTGAACTGGGCTAGTGGCAAATTATATGAAAATGCTTCCTGAGCTGCGCTAGTGACAAATTTCTCCAGGAACGCCACTAAGATGCACTACTGCTCAGTTGGGAGAGAGGAACCCAAGGGTTTGTGAGAATAGTGAAAATGAGACCTCCATTGCTGATCTGAGCGAGGGAAAAATTTCTCAAGGAATCCTTTTTTTGAAAGCCATTAGGATGCTCTGCTAGTGATTTGAAAGAGATCAGTTCCTGCGCAAAATGGAAAAAGCGAATTATATTCCTGATCTGTGAGAGTGAGAAATTTCTCATGGAATCATGCTTCAAAAGACATTAGGATGCTCTGCTAATGGTTTGGGAGAGATCCGTTAGTAAGAAATACAAAAAAGATGAACATGCTTCCTGAGCTGCGCTAATGACACCTTTCTCAAGGAATCTTTGTTTAAACGCCACTAGGATGCACTTCTGGTCAGCTGGTAGGGATCGGTTCGTGAGACAAGGATACTTGAGAGATTCATTCCTGATCTGTGTAGGGACAAATTTCACAAGGCGTCATGCTTGAAAAGACGTTAGTATTGTCTGCTTACGGTTTGGAAGAGATGGGTTTGTGAGAATACTGAAAAAGAGAACTACATTGCTGAACTGTGCTAGTGAGAAATTTATCAAGGACTCTTTGTCTGAAACCCATGACAATACACTTCTAAAGGGTTGGTAGAGATCAGTTTTTGAGAAAGACGATAATGAGAAACAAATTCCTGATCAGTGCTAGGACAAATTTCTCATGGAATTGTGCTTCAGAAGCCACTAGTGGTTTGAAAAGGATCTGTTCCTGGGAAATATGGAAAATGCCACTATAGTCTTGATCTGTTATGGAGAGACATTTCTCGTGGAATCATGCTTCAAAAGAGATTAGGATGCTCTGCTAATGGTTTGGGAGAGATCTATTGGTGACTAAAACCACAAATTTGAAAATCCTTCCTGAGCTGCGCTAGTGACACATTTCTCAGGGAATCTTTGTTTAAACGCCACTAGGATGCACTTCTGGTCAGCTGGTAGTGATCGGTTCGTGAGACAAGGAAACATGAGAGATTCATTCCTGATCTGTGTAGGGAGCAAGGCGTTATGCTTCCGAAGACATTAGTATTGTCTGCTTGTCTTTTGGACGGGATTGGTTTGTGAGAAGACTGAAAATAAGAAATACATTGCTGAACTGTGCTAGTGACAAATTTCTCAAGGACTCTTCGTTTAAGAGCCTCTAGGATGGACTGCTGGAGATTTGGTTGAGGTTGGCTGATGAGAAAGACGAAAATGAGAAATTTTTTCCTGGGTTGTGCTAGCGATGAATTTCTCCTGGAATTACGCTTTCAAATCCATTAGGATGGACTACGAGACATTTGGCAGAGATCGCTTCGTGAGAAAGAGGAAAACTAGATTCCTGAACTACGCTAGTGAGAAAAATCTCATGGAATCATGCTTGAAAAGTGATTAGAATGCTCTGCTAATATTTTGGTAGAGATCTATTGGTGAGAAAAACAACAAATGTGAAAATCCTTCCTGAGCTGGACTAGTGACAAATTTCTCAAGGAATCGTTGTTTAAACGCCACTAGGATGCACTACTGCTCAGTTGGTAGAGATCGGTTCGAGAGAAAAGGAAACGAGCGAGAGTCATTCCTGATCTGTGTTAGGGACAAATTTCACAAGGCATCACGCTTCAAAAGACATTAGTATTGTCTGCTTGTCTTTTGGAAGAGATGGATTTGTGAGAATACTGAAAATGAGAAATACGTTGCTGATCTATGCTAGGGAGAAATTTCTCGAGGCATCTTCGTTTCAAAGCCACTAAGATGGACTGCTGGAGAATTGGTTGAGGTTGGCTGGTGAGAAAGACGAAAATCAGAAATTTATTCCTGAGTTGTGCTAGTGAGAAATTTCTCAAGGAGTCTTTGTTAAAATGCCACTAGGATGCACTACTGGTCAGTTGGTAGACATGGGTTCGTGAGAGAAGGAACCATGTGAGATTCATTCCTGATCTGTGCTGGGACAAATTTCACAAGGCGTCACGCTTGTATTGTCTGCTTGTCTTTTGGAAGAGATGGGTTTGGGGGACTACTGAAAATGAGAAGTACATTGCTAAGCTGATCTAGGGACAAATTTGTAAAGGAATCTTCGTGTAAAAGCGACTAAGATGGACTGCTGGAGGTTTGGTTGAGATTGGCTGGAGAGAAAGACAAAATTGAGAAATTTATTCCTGATTTGTGCTAGTGATGAATTTCTCTTGGAATCCCGTTGAAAAGCCATTAGGATGGACTACGGGATATTTGGCGGAGATCTGTTCGTGAGAAAGATGAAAATGACAAATAAATTCCTGAACTGGGCTAGTGGCAAATTATATGAAAATGCTTCCTGAGCTGCGCTAGTGACAAATTTCTCCAGGAACGCCACTAAGATGCACTACTGCTCAGTTGGGAGAGAGGAACCCAAGGGTTTGTGAGAATAGTGAAAATGAGACCTCCATTGCTGATCTGAGCTAGGGGAAAATTTCTCAAGGAATCCTTTTTTTGAAAACCATTAGGATGCTCTGCTAGTGATTTGAAAGAGATCAGTTCCTGCGCAAAATGGAAAAAGCGAATTATATTCCTGATCTGTGAGAGTGAGAAATTTCTCATGGAATCATGCTTCAAAAGACATTAGGATGCTCTGCTAATGGTTTGGGAGAGATCCGTTAGTAAGAAATACAAAAAAGATGAACATGCTTCCTGAGCTGCGCTAATGACACCTTTCTCAAGGAATCTTTGTTTAAACGCCACTAGGATGCACTTCTGGTCAGCTGGTAGGGATCGGTTCGTGAGACAAGGATACATGAGAGATTCATTCCTGATCTGTGTAGGGACAAATTTCACAAGGCGTCATGCTTGAAAAGACGTTAGTATTGTCTGCTTACGGTTTGGAAGAGATGGGTTTGTGAGAATACTGAAAAAGAGAACTACATTGCTGAACTGTGCTAGTGAGAAATTTATCAAGGACTCTTTGTCTGAAACCCATGACAATACACTTCTAAAGGGTTGGTAGAGATCGGTTTTTGAGAAAGACGATAATGAGAAACAAATTCCTGATCAGTGCTAGGACAAATTTCTCATGGAATTGTGCTTCAGAAGCCACTAGGAGTCTCTGTTAGTGGTTTGAAAAGGATCTGTTCCTGGGAAATATGGAAAATGCCACTATAGTCCTGATCTGTTATGGAGAGACATTTCTCGTGGAATCATGCTTCAAAAGAGATTAGGATGCTCTGCTAATGGTTTGGGAGAGATCTATTGGTGACTAAAACCACAAATTTGAAACTCCTTCCTGAGCTGCGCTAGTGACACATTTCTCATGGAATCTTTGTTTAAACGCCACTAGGATGCACTTCTGGTCAGCTGGTAGTGATCGGTTCGTGAGACAAGGAAACATGAGAGATTCATTCCTGATCTGTGTAGGGAGCAAGGCGTTATGCTTCCGAAGACATTAGTATTGTCTGCTTGTCTTTTGGACGGGATTGGTTTGTGAGAAGACTGAAAATAAGAAATACATTGCTGAACTGTGCTAGTGACAAATTTCTCAAGGACTCTTCGTTTAAGAGCCTCTAGGATGGACTGCTGGAGATTTGGTTGAGGTTGGCTGATGAGAAAGACGAAAATGAGAAATTTTTTCCTGGGTTGTGCTAGCGATGAATTTCTCCTGGAATTACGCTTTCAAATCCATTAGGATGGACTACGAGACATTTGGCAGAGATCGCTTCGTGAGAAAGAGGAAAACTAGATTCCTGAACTACGCTAGTGAGAAAAATCTCATGGAATCATGCTTGAAAAGTGATTAGAATGCTCTGCTAATATTTTGGTAGAGATCTATTGGTGAGAAAAACAACAAATGTGAAAATCCTTCCTGAGCTGGACTAGTGACAAATTTCTCAAGGAATCGTTGTTTAAACGCCACTAGGATGCACTACTGCTCAGTTGGTAGAGATCGGTTCGAGAGAAAAGGAAACGAGCGAGAGTCATTCCTGATCTGTGTTAGGGACAAATTTCACAAGGCATCACGCTTCAAAAGACATTAGTATTGTCTGCTTGTCTTTTGGAAGAGATGGATTTGTGAGAATACTGAAAATGAGAAATACGTTGCTGATCTATGCTAGGGAGAAATTTCTCGAGGCATCTTCGTTTCAAAGCCACTAAGATGGACTGCTGGAGATGTGGTTGAGGTTGGCTGGTGAGAAAGACGAAAATCAGAAATTTATTCCTGAGTTGTGCTAGTGAGAAATTTCTCAAGGAGTCTTTGTTAAAATGCCACTAGGATGCACTACTGGTCAGTTGGTAGACATGGGTTCGTGAGAGAAGGAACCATGTGAGATTCATTCCTGATCTGTGCTGGGACAAATTTCACAAGGCGTCACGCTTGTATTGTCTGCTTGTCTTTTGGAAGAGATGGGTTTGGGGGACTACTGAAAATGAGAAGTACATTGCTAAGCTGATCTAGGGACAAATTTGTAAAGGAATCTTCGTGTAAAAGCGACTAAGATGGACTGCTGGAGGTTTGGTTGAGATTGGCTGGAGAGAAAGACAAAAATGAGAAATTTATTCCTGATTTGTGCTAGTGATGAATTTCTCTTGGAATCCCGTTGAAAAGCCATTAGGATGGACTACGGGATATTTGGCGGAGATCTGTTCGTGAGAAAGATGAAAATGACAAATAAATTCCTGAACTGGGCTAGTGGCAAATTATATGAAAATGCTTCCTGAGCTGCGCTAGTGACAAATTTCTCCAGGAACGCCACTAAGATGCACTACTGCTCAGTTGGGAGAGAGGAACCCAAGGGTTTGTGAGAATAGTGAAAATGAGACCTCCATTGCTGATCTGAGCTAGGGAAAAATTTCTCAAGGAATCCTTTTTTTGAAAACCATTAGGATGCTCTGCTAGTGATTTGAAAGAGATCAGTTCCTGCGCAAAATGGAAAAAGCGAATTATATTCCTGATCTGTGAGAGTGAGAAATTTCTCATGGAATCATGCTTCAAAAGACATTAGGATGCTCTGCTAATGGTTTGGGAGAGATCCGTTAGTAAGAAATACAAAAAAGATGAACATGCTTCCTGAGCTGCGCTAATGACACCTTTCTCAAGGAATCTTTGTTTAAACGCCACTAGGATGCACTTCTGGTCAGCTGGTAGGGATCGGTTCGTGAGACAAGGATACATGAGAGATTCATTCCTGATCTGTGTAGGGACAAATTTCACAAGGCGTCATGCTTGAAAAGACGTTAGTATTGTCTGCTTACGGTTTGGAAGAGATGGGTTTGTGAGAATACTGAAAAAGAGAACTACATTGCTGAACTGTGCTAGTGAGAAATTTATCAAGGACTCTTTGTCTGAAACCCATGACAATACACTTCTAAAGGGTTGGTAGAGATCGGTTTTTGAGAAAGACGATAATGAGAAACAAATTCCTGATCAGTGCTAGGACAAATTTCTCATGGAATTGTGCTTCAGAAGCCACTAGGAGTCTCTGTTAGTGGTTTGAAAAGGATCTGTTCCTGGGAAATATGGAAAATGCCACTATAGTCCTGATCTGTTATGGAGAGACATTTCTCGTGGAATCATGCTTCAAAAGAGATTAGGATGCTCTGCTAATGGTTTGGGAGAGATCTATTGGTGACTAAAACCACAAATTTGAAAATCCTTCCTGAGCTGCGCTAGTGACACATTTCTCAGGGAATCTTTGTTTAAACGCCACTAGGATGCACTTCTGGTCAGCTGGTAGTGATCGGTTCGTGAGACAAGGAAACATGAGAGATTCATTCCTGATCTGTGTAGGGAGCAAGGCGTTATGCTTCCGAAGACATTAGTATTGTCTGCTTGTCTTTTGGACGGGATTGGTTTGTGAGAAGACTGAAAATAAGAAATACATTGCTGAACTGTGCTAGTGACAAATTTCTCAAGGACTCTTCGTTTAAGAGCCTCTAGGATGGACTGCTGGAGATTTGGTTGAGGTTGGCTGATGAGAAAGACGAAAATGAGAAATTTTTTCCTGGGTTGTGCTAGCGATGAATTTCTCCTGGAATTACGCTTTCAAATCCATTAGGATGGACTACGAGACATTTGGCAGAGATCGCTTCGTGAGAAAGAGGAAAACTAGATTCCTGAACTACGCTAGTGAGAAAAATCTCATGGAATCATGCTTGAAAAGTGATTAGAATGCTCTGCTAATATTTTGGTAGAGATCTATTGGTGAGAAAACCAACAAATGTGAAAATCCTTCCTGAGCTGGACTAGTGACAAATTTCTCAAGGAATCGTTGTTTAAACGCCACTAGGATGCACTACTGCTCAGTTGGTAGAGATCGGTTCGAGAGAAAAGGAAACGAGCGAGAGTCATTCCTGATCTGTGTTAGGGACAAATTTCACAAGGCATCACGCTTCAAAAGACATTAGTATTGTCTGCTTGTCTTTTGGAAGAGATGGATTTGTGAGAATACTGAAAATGAGAAATACGTTGCTGATCTATGCTAGGGAGAAATTTCTCGAGGCATCTTCGTTTCAAAGCCACTAAGATGGACTGCTGGAGAATTGGTTGAGGTTGGCTGGTGAGAAAGACGAAAATCAGAAATTTATTCCTGAGTTGTGCTAGTGAGAAATTTCTCAAGGAGTCTTTGTTAAAATGCCACTAGGATGCACTACTGGTCAGTTGGTAGACATGGGTTCGTGAGAGAAGGAACCATGTGAGATTCATTCCTGATCTGTGCTGGGACAAATTTCACAAGGCGTCACGCTTGTATTGTCTGCTTGTCTTTTGGAAGAGATGGGTTTGGGGGACTACTGAAAATGAGAACTACATTGCTAAGCTGATCTAGGGACAAATTTGTAAAGGAATCTTCGTGTAAAAGTGACTAAGATGGACTGCTGGAGGTTTGGTTGAGATTGGCTGGAGAGAAAGACAAAAATGAGAAATTTATTCCTGATTTGTGCTAGTGATGAATTTCTCTTGGAATCCCGTTGAAAAGCCATTAGGATGGACTACGGGATATTTGGCGGAGATCTGTTCGTGAGAAAGATGAAAATGACAAATAAATTCCTGAACTGGGCTAGTGGCAAATTATATGAAAATGCTTCCTGAGCTGCGCTAGTGACAAATTTCTCCAGGAACGCCACTAAGATGCACTACTGCTCAGTTGGGAGAGAGGAACCCAAGGGTTTGTGAGAATAGTGAAAATGAGACCTCCATTGCTGATCTGAGCTAGGGAAAAATTTCTCAAGGAATCCTTTTTTTGAAAACCATTAGGATGCTCTGCTAGTGATTTGAAAGAGATCAGTTCCTGCGCAAAATGGAAAAAGCGAATTATATTCCTGATCTGTGAGAGTGAGAAATTTCTCATGGAATCATGCTTCAAAAGACATTAGGATGCTCTGCTAATGGTTTGGGAGAGATCCGTTAGTAAGAAATACAAAAAAGATGAACATGCTTCCTGAGCTGCGCTAATGACACCTTTCTCAAGGAATCTTTGTTTAAACGCCACTAGGATGCACTTCTGGTCAGCTGGTAGGGATCGGTTCGTGAGACAAGGATACATGAGAGATTCATTCCTGATCTGTGTAGGGACAAATTTCACAAGGCGTCATGCTTGAAAAGACGTTAGTATTGTCTGCTTACGGTTTGGAAGAGATGGGTTTGTGAGAATACTGAAAAAGAGAACTACATTGCTGAACTGTGCTAGTGAGAAATTTATCAAGGACTCTTTGTCTGAAACCCATGACAATACACTTCTAAAGGGTTGGTAGAGATCGGTTTTTGAGAAAGACGATAATGAGAAACAAATTCCTGATCAGTGCTAGGACAAATTTCTCATGGAATTGTGCTTCAGAAGCCACTAGGAGTCTCTGTTAGTGGTTTGAAAAGGATCTGTTCCTGGGAAATATGGAAAATGCCACTATAGTCCTGATCTGGTATGGAGAGACATTTCTCGTGGAATCATGCTTCAAAAGAGATTAGGATGCTCTGCTAATGGTTTGGGAGAGATCTATTGGTGACTAAAACCACAAATTTGGAAATCCTTCCTGAGCTGCGCTAGTGACACATTTCTCAGGGAATCTTTGTTTAAACGCCACTAGGATGCACTTCTGGTCAGCTGGTAGTGATCGGTTCGTGAGACAAGGAAACATGAGAGATTCATTCCTGATCTGTGTAGGGAGCAAGGCGTTATGCTTCCGAAGACATTAGTATTGTCTGCTTGTCTTTTGGACGGGATTGGTTTGTGAGAAGACTGAAAATAAGAAATACATTGCTGAACTGTGCTAGTGACAAATTTCTCAAGGACTCTTCGTTTAAGAGCCTCTAGGATGGACTGCTGGAGATTTGGTTGAGGTTGGCTGATGAGAAAGACGAAAATGAGAAATTTTTTCCTGGGTTGTGCTAGCGATGAATTTCTCCTGGAATTACGCTTTCAAATCCATTAGGATGGACTACGAGACATTTGGCAGAGATCGCTTCGTGAGAAAGAGGAAAACTAGATTCCTGAACTACGCTAGTGAGAAAAATCTCATGGAATCATGCTTGAAAAGTGATTAGAATGCTCTGCTAATATTTTGGTAGAGATCTATTGGTGAGAAAAACAACAAATGTGAAAATCCTTCCTGAACTGGACTAGTGACAAATTTCTCAAGGAATCGTTGTTTAAACGCCACTAGGATGCACTACTGCTCAGTTGGTAGAGATCGGTTCGAGAGAAAAGGAAACGAGCGAGAGTCATTCCTGATCTGTGTTAGGGACAAATTTCACAAGGCATCACGCTTCAAAAGACATTAGTATTGTCTGCTTGTCTTTTGGAAGAGATGGATTTGTGAGAATACTGAAAATGAGAAATACGTTGCTGATCTATGCTAGGGAGAAATTTCTCGAGGCATCTTCGTTTCAAAGCCACTAAGATGGACTGCTGGAGAATTGGTTGAGGTTGGCTGGTGAGAAAGACGAAAATCAGAAATTTATTCCTGAGTTGTGCTAGTGAGAAATTTCTCAAGGAGTCTTTGTTAAAATGCCACTAGGATGCACTACTGGTCAGTTGGTAGACATGGGTTCGTGAGGGAAGGAACCATGTGAGATTCATTCCTGATCTGTGCTGGGACAAATTTCACAAGGCGTCACGCTTGTATTGTCTGCTTGTCTTTTGGAAGAGATGGGTTTGGGGGACTACTGAAAATGAGAAGTACATTGCTAAGCTGATCTAGGGACAAATTTGTAAAGGAATCTTCGTGTAAAAGCGACTAAGATGGACTGCTGGAGGTTTGGTTGAGATTGGCTGGAGAGAAAGACAAAATTGAGAAATTTATTCCTGATTTGTGCTAGTGATGAATTTCTCTTGGAATCCCGTTGAAAAGCCATTAGGATGGACTACGGGATATTTGGCGGAGATCTGTTCGTGAGAAAGATGAAAATGACAAATAAATTCCTGAACTGGGCTAGTGGCAAATTATATGAAAATGCTTCCTGAGCTGCGCTAGTGACAAATTTCTCCAGGAACGCCACTAAGATGCACTACTGCTCAGTTGGGAGAGAGGAACCCAAGGGTTTGTGAGAATAGTGAAAATGAGACCTCCATTGCTGATCTGAGCTAGGGAAAAATTTCTCAAGGAATCCTTTTTTTGAAAACCATTAGGATGCTCTGCTAGTGATTTGAAAGAGATCAGTTCCTGCGCAAAATGGAAAAAGCGAATTATATTCCTGATCTGTGAGAGTGAGAAATTTCTCATGGAATCATGCTTCAAAAGACATTAGGATGCTCTGCTAATGGTTTGGGAGAGATCCGTTAGTAAGAAATACAAAAAAGATGAACATGCTTCCTGAGCTGCGCTAATGACACCTTTCTCAAGGAATCTTTGTTTAAACGCCACTAGGATGCACTTCTGGTCAGCTGGTAGGGATCGGTTCGTGAGACAAGGATACATGAGAGATTCATTCCTGATCTGTGTAGGGACAAATTTCACAAGGCGTCATGCTTGAAAAGACGTTAGTATTGTCTGCTTACGGTTTGGAAGAGATGGGTTTGTGAGAATACTGAAAAAGAGAACTACATTGCTGAACTGTGCTAGTGAGAAATTTATCAAGGACTCTTTGTCTGAAACCCATGACAATACACTTCTAAAGGGTTGGTAGAGATCGGTTTTTGAGAAAGACGATAATGAGAAACAAATTCCTGATCAGTGCTAGGACAAATTTCTCATGGAATTGTGCTTCAGAAGCCACTAGGAGTCTCTGTTAGTGGTTTGAAAAGGATCTGTTCCTGGGAAATATGGAAAATGCCACTATAGTCCTGATCTGGTATGGAGAGACATTTCTCGTGGAATCATGCTTCAAAAGAGATTAGGATGCTCTGCTAATGGTTTGGGAGAGATCTATTGGTGACTAAAACCACAAATTTGGAAATCCTTCCTGAGCTGCGCTAGTGACACATTTCTCAGGGAATCTTTGTTTAAACGCCACTAGGATGCACTTCTGGTCAGCTGGTAGTGATCGGTTCGTGAGACAAGGAAACATGAGAGATTCATTCCTGATCTGTGTAGGGAGCAAGGCGTTATGCTTCCGAAGACATTAGTATTGTCTGCTTGTCTTTTGGACGGGATTGGTTTGTGAGAAGACTGAAAATAAGAAATACATTGCTGAACTGTGCTAGTGACAAATTTCTCAAGGACTCTTCGTTTAAGAGCCTCTAGGATGGACTGCTGGAGATTTGGTTGAGGTTGGCTGATGAGAAAGACGAAAATGAGAAATTTTTTCCTGGGTTGTGCTAGCGATGAATTTCTCCTGGAATTACGCTTTCAAATCCATTAGGATGGACTACGAGACATTTGGCAGAGATCGCTTCGTGAGAAAGAGGAAAACTAGATTCCTGAACTACGCTAGTGAGAAAAATCTCATGGAATCATGCTTGAAAAGTGATTAGAATGCTCTGCTAATATTTTGGTAGAGATCTATTGGTGAGAAAACCAACAAATGTGAAAATCCTTCCTGAGCTGGACTAGTGACAAATTTCTCAAGGAATCGTTGTTTAAACGCCACTAGGATGCACTACTGCTCAGTTGGTAGAGATCGGTTCGAGAGAAAAGGAAACGAGCGAGAGTCATTCCTGATCTGTGTTAGGGACAAATTTCACAAGGCATCACGCTTCAAAAGACATTAGTATTGTCTGCTTGTCTTTTGGAAGAGATGGATTTGTGAGAATACTGAAAATGAGAAATACGTTGCTGATCTATGCTAGGGAGAAATTTCTCGAGGCATCTTCGTTTCAAAGCCACTAAGATGGACTGCTGGAGAATTGGTTGAGGTTGGCTGGTGAGAAAGACGAAAATCAGAAATTTATTCCTGAGTTGTGCTAGTGAGAAATTTCTCAAGGAGTCTTTGTTAAAATGCCACTAGGATGCACTACTGGTCAGTTGGTAGACATGGGTTCGTGAGAGAAGGAACCATGTGAGATTCATTCCTGATCTGTGCTGGGACAAATTTCACAAGGCGTCACGCTTGTATTGTCTGC
This sequence comes from Emys orbicularis, assembly GCF_028017835.1. Classification (NCBI taxonomy): domain Eukaryota; kingdom Metazoa; phylum Chordata; order Testudines; family Emydidae; genus Emys; species Emys orbicularis. The sequence goes on along the minus strand of NC_088707.1, from coordinate 16,742,549 downwards.
TTGTCTTTTGGAAGAGATGGGTTTGGGGGACTACTGAAAATGAGAACTACATTGCTAAGCTGATCTAGGGACAAATTTGTAAAGGAATCTTCGTGTAAAAGTGACTAAGATGGACTGCTGGAGGTTTGGTTGAGATTGGCTGGAGAGAAAGACAAAAATGAGAAATTTATTCCTGATTTGTGCTAGTGATGAATTTCTCTTGGAATCCCGTTGAAAAGCCATTAGGATGGACTACGGGATATTTGGCGGAGATCTGTTCGTGAGAAAGATGAAAATGACAAATAAATTCCTGAACTGGGCTAGTGGCAAATTATATGAAAATGCTTCCTGAGCTGCGCTAGTGACAAATTTCTCCAGGAACGCCACTAAGATGCACTACTGCTCAGTTGGGAGAGAGGAACCCAAGGGTTTGTGAGAATAGTGAAAATGAGACCTCCATTGCTGATCTGAGCTAGGGAAAAATTTCTCAAGGAATCCTTTTTTTGAAAACCATTAGGATGCTCTGCTAGTGATTTGAAAGAGATCAGTTCCTGCGCAAAATGGAAAAAGCGAATTATATTCCTGATCTGTGAGAGTGAGAAATTTCTCATGGAATCATGCTTCAAAAGACATTAGGATGCTCTGCTAATGGTTTGGGAGAGATCCGTTAGTAAGAAATACAAAAAAGATGAACATGCTTCCTGAGCTGCGCTAATGACACCTTTCTCAAGGAATCTTTGTTTAAACGCCACTAGGATGCACTTCTGGTCAGCTGGTAGGGATCGGTTCGTGAGACAAGGATACATGAGAGATTCATTCCTGATCTGTGTAGGGACAAATTTCACAAGGCGTCATGCTTGAAAAGACGTTAGTATTGTCTGCTTACGGTTTGGAAGAGATGGGTTTGTGAGAATACTGAAAAAGAGAACTACATTGCTGAACTGTGCTAGTGAGAAATTTATCAAGGACTCTTTGTCTGAAACCCATGACAATACACTTCTAAAGGGTTGGTAGAGATCGGTTTTTGAGAAAGACGATAATGAGAAACAAATTCCTGATCAGTGCTAGGACAAATTTCTCATGGAATTGTGCTTCAGAAGCCACTAGGAGTCTCTGTTAGTGGTTTGAAAAGGATCTGTTCCTGGGAAATATGGAAAATGCCACTATAGTCCTGATCTGGTATGGAGAGACATTTCTCGTGGAATCATGCTTCAAAAGAGATTAGGATGCTCTGCTAATGGTTTGGGAGAGATCTATTGGTGACTAAAACCACAAATTTGGAAATCCTTCCTGAGCTGCGCTAGTGACACATTTCTCAGGGAATCTTTGTTTAAACGCCACTAGGATGCACTTCTGGTCAGCTGGTAGTGATCGGTTCGTGAGACAAGGAAACATGAGAGATTCATTCCTGATCTGTGTAGGGAGCAAGGCGTTATGCTTCCGAAGACATTAGTATTGTCTGCTTGTCTTTTGGACGGGATTGGTTTGTGAGAAGACTGAAAATAAGAAATACATTGCTGAACTGTGCTAGTGACAAATTTCTCAAGGACTCTTCGTTTAAGAGCCTCTAGGATGGACTGCTGGAGATTTGGTTGAGGTTGGCTGATGAGAAAGACGAAAATGAGAAATTTTTTCCTGGGTTGTGCTAGCGATGAATTTCTCCTGGAATTACGCTTTCAAATCCATTAGGATGGACTACGAGACATTTGGCAGAGATCGCTTCGTGAGAAAGAGGAAAACTAGATTCCTGAACTACGCTAGTGAGAAAAATCTCATGGAATCATGCTTGAAAAGTGATTAGAATGCTCTGCTAATATTTTGGTAGAGATCTATTGGTGAGAAAAACAACAAATGTGAAAATCCTTCCTGAACTGGACTAGTGACAAATTTCTCAAGGAATCGTTGTTTAAACGCCACTAGGATGCACTACTGCTCAGTTGGTAGAGATCGGTTCGAGAGAAAAGGAAACGAGCGAGAGTCATTCCTGATCTGTGTTAGGGACAAATTTCACAAGGCATCACGCTTCAAAAGACATTAGTATTGTCTGCTTGTCTTTTGGAAGAGATGGATTTGTGAGAATACTGAAAATGAGAAATACGTTGCTGATCTATGCTAGGGAGAAATTTCTCGAGGCATCTTCGTTTCAAAGCCACTAAGATGGACTGCTGGAGAATTGGTTGAGGTTGGCTGGTGAGAAAGACGAAAATCAGAAATTTATTCCTGAGTTGTGCTAGTGAGAAATTTCTCAAGGAGTCTTTGTTAAAATGCCACTAGGATGCACTACTGGTCAGTTGGTAGACATGGGTTCGTGAGGGAAGGAACCATGTGAGATTCATTCCTGATCTGTGCTGGGACAAATTTCACAAGGCGTCACGCTTGTATTGTCTGCTTGTCTTTTGGAAGAGATGGGTTTGGGGGACTACTGAAAATGAGAAGTACATTGCTAAGCTGATCTAGGGACAAATTTGTAAAGGAATCTTCGTGTAAAAGCGACTAAGATGGACTGCTGGAGGTTTGGTTGAGATTGGCTGGAGAGAAAGACAAAATTGAGAAATTTATTCCTGATTTGTGCTAGTGATGAATTTCTCTTGGAATCCCGTTGAAAAGCCATTAGGATGGACTACGGGATATTTGGCGGAGATCTGTTCGTGAGAAAGATGAAAATGACAAATAAATTCCTGAACTGGGCTAGTGGCAAATTATATGAAAATGCTTCCTGAGCTGCGCTAGTGACAAATTTCTCCAGGAACGCCACTAAGATGCACTACTGCTCAGTTGGGAGAGAGGAACCCAAGGGTTTGTGAGAATAGTGAAAATGAGACCTCCATTGCTGATCTGAGCTAGGGAAAAATTTCTCAAGGAATCCTTTTTTTGAAAACCATTAGGATGCTCTGCTAGTGATTTGAAAGAGATCAGTTCCTGCGCAAAATGGAAAAAGCGAATTATATTCCTGATCTGTGAGAGTGAGAAATTTCTCATGGAATCATGCTTCAAAAGACATTAGGATGCTCTGCTAATGGTTTGGGAGAGATCCGTTAGTAAGAAATACAAAAAAGATGAACATGCTTCCTGAGCTGTGCTAATGACACCTTTCTCAAGGAATCTTTGTTTAAACGCCACTAGGATGCACTTCTGGTCAGCTGGTAGGGATCGGTTCGTGAGACAAGGATACATGAGAGATTCATTCCTGATCTGTGTAGGGACAAATTTCACAAGGCGTCATGCTTGAAAAGACGTTAGTATTGTCTGCTTACGGTTTGGAAGAGATGGGTTTGTGAGAATACTGAAAAAGAGAACTACATTGCTGAACTGTGCTAGTGAGAAATTTATCAAGGACTCTTTGTCTGAAACCCATGACAATACACTTCTAAAGGGTTGGTAGAGATCGGTTTTTGAGAAAGACGATAATGAGAAACAAATTCCTGATCAGTGCTAGGACAAATTTCTCATGGAATTGTGCTTCAGAAGCCACTAGGAGTCTCTGTTAGTGGTTTGAAAAGGATCTGTTCCTGGGAAATATGGAAAATGCCACTATAGTCCTGATCTGGTATGGAGAGACATTTCTCGTGGAATCATGCTTCAAAAGAGATTAGGATGCTCTGCTAATGGTTTGGGAGAGATCTATTGGTGACTAAAACCACAAATTTGGAAATCCTTCCTGAGCTGCGCTAGTGACACATTTCTCAGGGAATCTTTGTTTAAACGCCACTAGGATGCACTTCTGGTCAGCTGGTAGTCATCGGTTCGTGAGACAAGGAAACATGAGAGATTCATTCCTGATCTGTGTAGGGAGCAAGGCGTTATGCTTCCGAAGACATTAGTATTGTCTGCTTGTCTTTTGGACGGGATTGGTTTGTGAGAAGACTGAAAATAAGAAATACATTGCTGAACTGTGCTAGTGACAAATTTCTCAAGGACTCTTCGTTTAAGAGCCTCTAGGATGGACTGCTGGAGATTTGGTTGAGGTTGGCTGATGAGAAAGACGAAAATGAGAAATTTTTTCCTGGGTTGTGCTAGCGATGAATTTCTCCTGGAATTACGCTTTCAAATCCATTAGGATGGACTACGAGACATTTGGCAGAGATCGCTTCGTGAGAAAGAGGAAAACTAGATTCCTGAACTACGCTAGTGAGAAAAATCTCATGGAATCATGCTTGAAAAGTGATTAGAATGCTCTGCTAATATTTTGGTAGAGATCTATTGGTGAGAAAAACAACAAATGTGAAAATCCTTCCTGAACTGGACTAGTGACAAATTTCTCAAGGAATCGTTGTTTAAACGCCACTAGGATGCACTACTGCTCAGTTGGTAGAGATCGGTTCGAGAGAAAAGGAAACGAGCGAGAGTCATTCCTGATCTGTGTTAGGGACAAATTTCACAAGGCATCACGCTTCAAAAGACATTAGTATTGTCTGCTTGTCTTTTGGAAGAGATGGATTTGTGAGAATACTGAAAATGAGAAATACGTTGCTGATCTATGCTAGGGAGAAATTTCTCGAGGCATCTTCGTTTCAAAGCCACTAAGATGGACTGCTGGAGAATTGGTTGAGGTTGGCTGGTGAGAAAGACGAAAATCAGAAATTTATTCCTGAGTTGTGCTAGTGAGAAATTTCTCAAGGAGTCTTTGTTAAAATGCCACTAGGATGCACTACTGGTCAGTTGGTAGACATGGGTTCGTGAGGGAAGGAACCATGTGAGATTCATTCCTGATCTGTGCTGGGACAAATTTCACAAGGCGTCACGCTTGTATTGTCTGCTTGTCTTTTGGAAGAGATGGGTTTGGGGGACTACTGAAAATGAGAAGTACATTGCTAAGCTGATCTAGGGACAAATTTGTAAAGGAATCTTTGTGTAAAAGCGACTAAGATGGACTGCTGGAGGTTTGGTTGAGATTGGCTGGAGAGAAAGACAAAATTGAGAAATTTATTCCTGATTTGTGCTAGTGATGAATTTCTCTTGGAATCCCGTTGAAAAGCCATTAGGATGGACTACGGGATATTTGGCGGAGATCTGTTCGTGAGAAAGATGAAAATGACAAATAAATTCCTGAACTGGGCTAGTGGCAAATTATATGAAAATGCTTCCTGAGCTGCGCTAGTGACAAATTTCTCCAGGAACGCCACTAAGATGCACTACTGCTCAGTTGGGAGAGAGGAACCCAAGGGTTTGTGAGAATAGTGAAAATGAGACCTCCATTGCTGATCTGAGCTAGGGAAAAATTTCTCAAGGAATCCTTTTTTTGAAAACCATTAGGATGCTCTGCTAGTGATTTGAAAGAGATCAGTTCCTGCGCAAAATGGAAAAAGCGAATTATATTCCTGATCTGTGAGAGTGAGAAATTTCTCATGGAATCATGCTTCAAAAGACATTAGGATGCTCTGCTAATGGTTTGGGAGAGATCCGTTAGTAAGAAATACAAAAAAGATGAACATGCTTCCTGAGCTGCGCTAATGACACCTTTCTCAAGGAATCTTTGTTTAAACGCCACTAGGATGCACTTCTGGTCAGCTGGTAGGGATCGGTTCGTGAGACAAGGATACATGAGAGATTCATTCCTGATCTGTGTAGGGACAAATTTCACAAGGCGTCATGCTTGAAAAGACGTTAGTATTGTCTGCTTACGGTTTGGAAGAGATGGGTTTGTGAGAATACTGAAAAAGAGAACTACATTGCTGAACTGTGCTAGTGAGAAATTTATCAAGGACTCTTTGTCTGAAACCCATGACAATACACTTCTAAAGGGTTGGTAGAGATCGGTTTTTGAGAAAGACGATAATGAGAAACAAATTCCTGATCAGTGCTAGGACAAATTTCTCATGGAATTGTGCTTCAGAAGCCACTAGGAGTCTCTGTTAGTGGTTTGAAAAGGATCTGTTCCTGGGAAATATGGAAAATGCCACTATAGTCCTGATCTGGTATGGAGAGACATTTCTCGTGGAATCATGCTTCAAAAGAGATTAGGATGCTCTGCTAATGGTTTGGGAGAGATCTATTGGTGACTAAAACCACAAATTTGGAAATCCTTCCTGAGCTGCGCTAGTGACACATTTCTCAGGGAATCTTTGTTTAAACGCCACTAGGATGCACTTCTGGTCAGCTGGTAGTCATCGGTTCGTGAGACAAGGAAACATGAGAGATTCATTCCTGATCTGTGTAGGGAGCAAGGCGTTATGCTTCCGAAGACATTAGTATTGTCTGCTTGTCTTTTGGACGGGATTGGTTTGTGAGAAGACTGAAAATAAGAAATACATTGCTGAACTGTGCTAGTGACAAATTTCTCAAGGACTCTTCGTTTAAGAGCCTCTAGGATGGACTGCTGGAGATTTGGTTGAGGTTGGCTGATGAGAAAGACGAAAATGAGAAATTTTTTCCTGGGTTGTGCTAGCGATGAATTTCTCCTGGAATTACGCTTTCAAATCCATTAGGATGGACTACGAGACATTTGGCAGAGATCGCTTCGTGAGAAAGAGGAAAACTAGATTCCTGAACTACGCTAGTGAGAAAAATCTCATGGAATCATGCTTGAAAAGTGATTAGAATGCTCTGCTAATATTTTGGTAGAGATCTATTGGTGAGAAAAACAACAAATGTGAAAATCCTTCCTGAGCTGGACTAGTGACAAATTTCTCAAGGAATCGTTGTTTAAACGCCACTAGGATGCACTACTGCTCAGTTGGTAGAGATCGGTTCGAGAGAAAAGGAAACGAGCGAGAGTCATTCCTGATCTGTGTTAGGGACAAATTTCACAAGGCATCACGCTTCAAAAGACATTAGTATTGTCTGCTTGTCTTTTGGAAGAGATGGATTTGTGAGAATACTGAAAATGAGAAATACGTTGCTGATCTATGCTAGGGAGAAATTTCTCGAGGCATCTTCGTTTCAAAGCCACTAAGATGGACTGCTGGAGAATTGGTTGAGGTTGGCTGGTGAGAAAGACGAAAATCAGAAATTTATTCCTGAGTTGTGCTAGTGAGAAATTTCTCAAGGAGTCTTTGTTAAAATGCCACTAGGATGCACTACTGGTCAGTTGGTAGACATGGGTTCGTGAGAGAAGGAACCATGTGAGATTCATTCCTGATCTGTGCTGGGACAAATTTCACAAGGCGTCACGCTTGTATTGTCTGCTTGTCTTTTGGAAGAGATGGGTTTGGGGGACTACTGAAAATGAGAAGTACATTGCTAAGCTGATCTAGGGACAAATTTGTAAAGGAATCTTCGTGTAAAAGCGACTAAGATGGACTGCTGGAGGTTTGGTTGAGATTGGCTGGAGAGAAAGACAAAATGGAGAAATTTATTCCTGATTTGTGCTAGTGATGAATTTCTCTTGGAATCCGCTAGTGACAAATTTCTCCAGGAACGCCACTAAGATGCACTACTGCTCAGTTGGGAGAGAGGAACCCAAGGGTTTGTGAGAATAGTGAAAATGAGACCTCCATTGCTGATCTGAGCTAGGGAAAAATTTCTCAAGGAATCCTTTTTTTGAAAACCATTAGGATGCTCTGCTAGTGATTTGAAAGAGATCAGTTCCTGCGCAAAATGGAAAAAGCAAATTATATTCCTGATCTGTGAGAGTGAGAAATTTCTCATGGAATCATGCTTCAAAAGACATTAGGATGCTCTGCTAATGGTTTGGGAGAGATCCGTTAGTAAGAAATACAAAAAAGATGAACATGCTTCCTGAGCTGCGCTAATGACACCTTTCTCAAGGAATCTTTGTTTAAACGCCACTAGGATGCACTTCTGGTCAGCTGGTAGGGATCGGTTCGTGAGACAAGGATACATGAGAGATTCATTCCTGATCTGTGTAGGGACAAATTTCACAAGGCGTCATGCTTGAAAAGACGTTAGTATTGTCTGCTTACGGTTTGGAAGAGATGGGTTTGTGAGAATACTGAAAAAGAGAACTACATTGCTGAACTGTGCTAGTGAGAAATTTATCAAGGACTCTTTGTCTGAAACCCATGACAATACACTTCTAAAGGGTTGGTAGAGATCGGTTTTTGAGAAAGACGATAATGAGAAACAAATTCCTGATCAGTGCTAGGACAAATTTCTCATGGAATTGTGCTTCAGAAGCCACTAGGGGTCTCTGTTAGTGGTTTGAAAAGGATCTGTTCCTGGGAAATATGGAAAATGCCACTATAGTCCTGATCTGGTATGGAGAGACATTTCTCGTGGAATCATGCTTCAAAAGAGATTAGGATGCTCTGCTAATGGTTTGGGAGAGATCTATTGGTGACTAAAACCACAAATTTGAAAATCCTTCCTGAGCTGCGCTAGTGACACATTTCTCAGGGAATCTTTGTTTAAACGCCACTAGGATGCACTTCTGGTCAGCTGGTAGTCATCGGTTCGTGAGACAAGGAAACATGAGAGATTCATTCCTGATCTGTGTAGGGAGCAAGGTGTTATGCTTCCGAAGACATTAGTATTGTCTGCTTGTCTTTTGGACGGGATTGGTTTGTGAGAAGACTGAAAATGAGAAATACATTGCTGAACTGTGCTAGTGACAAATTTCTCAAGGACTCTTCGTTTAAGAGCCTCTAGGATGGACTGCTGGAGATTTGGTTGAGGTTGGCTGATGAGAAAGACGAAAATGAGAAATTTTTTCCTGGGTTGTGCTAGCGATGAATTTCTCCTGGAATTACGCTTTCAAATCCATTAGGATGGACGACGAGACATTTGGCAGAGATCGCTTCGTGAGAAAGAGGAAAACTAGATTCCTGAACTATGCTAGTGAGAAAAATCTCATGGAATCATGCTTGAAAAGTGATTAGAATGCTCTGCTAATATTTTGGTAGAGATCTATTGGTGAGAAAAACAACAAATGTGAAAATCCTTCCTGAGCTGGACTAGTGACAAATTTCTCAAGGAATCGTTGTTTAAACGCCACTAGGATGCACTACTGCTCAGTTGGTAGAGATCGGTTCGAGAGAAAAGGAAACGAGCGAGAGTCATTCCTGATCTGTGTTAGGGACAAATTTCACAAGGCATCACGCTTCAAAAGACATTAGTATTGTCTGCTTGTCTTTTGGAAGAGATGGATTTGTGAGAATACTGAAAATGAGAAATACGTTGCTGATCTATGCTAGGGAGAAATTTCTCGAGGCATCTTCGTTTCAAAGCCACTAAGATGGACTGCTGGAGAATTGGTTGAGGTTGGCTGGTGAGAAAGACGAAAATCAGAAATTTATTCCTGAGTTGTGCTAGTGAGAAATTTCTCAAGGAGTCTTTGTTAAAATGCCACTAGGATGCACTACTGGTCAGTTGGTAGACATGGGTTCGTGAGAGAAGGAACCATGTGAGATTCATTCCTGATCTGTGCTGGGACAAATTTCACAAGGCGTCACGCTTGTATTGTCTTTTGGAAGAGATGGGTTTGGGGGACTACTGAAAATGAGAAGTACATTGCTAAGCTGATCTAGGGACAAATTTGTAAAGGAATCTTCGTGTAAAAGCGACTAAGATGGACTGCTGGAGGTTTGGTTGAGATTGGCTGGAGAGAAAGACAAAATTGAGAAATTTATTCCTGATTTGTGCTAGTGATGAATTTCTCTTGGAATCCCGTTGAAAAGCCATTAGGATGGACTACGGGATAGTTGGCGGAGATCTGTTCGTGAGAAAGATGAAAATGACAAATAAATTCCTGAACTGGGCTAGTGGCAAATTATATGAAAATGCTTCCTGAGCTGCGCTAGTGACAAATTTCTCCAGGAACGCCACTAAGATGCACTACTGCTCAGTTGGGAGAGAGGAACCCAAGGGTTTGTGAGAATAGTGAAAATGAGACCTCCATTGCTGATCTGAGCGAGGGAAAAATTTCTCAAGGAATCCTTTTTTTGAAAACCATTAGGATGCTCTGCTAGTGATTTGAAAGAGATCAGTTCCTGCGCAAAATGGAAAAAGCGAATTATATTCCTGATCTGTGAGAGTGAGAAATTTCTCATGGAATCATGCTTCAAAAGACATTAGGATGCTCTGCTAATGGTTTGGGAGAGATCCGTTAGTAAGAAATACAAAAAAGATGAACATGCTTCCTGAGCTGCGCTAATGACACCTTTCTCAAGGAATCTTTGTTTAAACGCCACTAGGATGCACTTCTGGTCAGCTGGTAGGGATCGGTTCGTGAGACAAGGATACTTGAGAGATTCATTCCTGATCTGTGTAGGGACAAATTTCACAAGGCGTCATGCTTGAAAAGACGTTAGTATTGTCTGCTTACGGTTTGGAAGAGATGGGTTTGTGAGAATACTGAAAAAGAGAACTACATTGCTGAACTGTGCTAGTGAGAAATTTATCAAGGACTCTTTGTCTGAAACCCATGACAATACACTTCTAAAGGGTTGGTAGAGATCAGTTTTTGAGAAAGACGATAATGAGAAACAAATTCCTGATCAGTGCTAGGACAAATTTCTCATGGAATTGTGCTTCAGAAGCCACTAGGAGTCTCTGTTAGTGGTTTGAAAAGGATCTGTTCCTGGGAAATATGGAAAATGCCACTATAGTCCCGATCTGTTATGGAGAGACATTTCTCGTGGAATCATGCTTCAAAAGAGATTAGGATGCTCTGCTAATGGTTTGGGAGAGATCTATTGGTGACTAAAACCACAAATTTGAAAATCCTTCCTGAGCTGCGCTAGTGACACATTTCTCAGGGAATCTTTGTTTAAACGCCACTAGGATGCACTTCTGGTCAGCTGGTAGTGATCGGTTCGTGAGACAAGGAAACATGAGAGATTCATTCCTGATCTGTGTAGGGAGCAAGGCGTTATGCTTCCGAAGACATTAGTATTGTCTGCTTGTCTTTTGGACGGGATTGGTTTGTGAGAAGACTGAAAATGAGAAATACATTGCTGAACTGTGCTAGTGACAAATTTCTCAAGGACTCTTCGTTTAAGAGCCTCTAGGATGGACTGCTGGAGATTTGGTTGAGGTTGGCTGATGAGAAAGACGAAAATGAGAAATTTTTTCCTGGGTTGTGCTAGCGATGAATTTCTCCTGGAATTACGCTTTCAAATCCATTAGGATGGACTACGAGACATTTGGCAGAGATCGCTTCGTGAGAAAGAGGAAAACTAGATTCCTGAACTACGCTAGTGAGAAAAATCTCATGGAATCATGCTTGAAAAGTGATTAGAATGCTCTGCTAATATTTTGGTAGAGATCTATTGGTGAGAAAAACAACAAATGTGAAAATCCTTCCTGAGCTGGACTAGTGACAAATTTCTCAAGGAATCGTTGTTTAAACGCCACTAGGATGCACTACTGCTCAGTTGGTAGAGATCGGTTCGAGAGAAAAGGAAACGAGCGAGAGTCATTCCTGATCTGTGTTAGGGACAAATTTCACAAGGCATCACGCTTCAAAAGACATTAGTATTGTCTGCTTGTCTTTTGGAAGAGATGGATTTGTGAGAATACTGAAAATGAGAAATACGTTGCTGATCTATGCTAGGGAGAAATTTCTCGAGGCATCTTCGTTTCAAAGCCACTAAGATGGACTGCTGGAGAATTGGTTGAGGTTGGCTGGTGAGAAAGACGAAAATCAGAAATTTATTCCTGAGTTGTGCTAGTGAGAAATTTCTCAAGGAGTCTTTGTTAAAATGCCACTAGGATGCACTACTGGTCAGTTGGTAGACATGGGTTCGTGAGAGAAGGAACCATGTGAGATTCATTCCTGATCTGTGCTGGGACAAATTTCACAAGGCGTCACGCTTGTATTGTCTGCTTGTCTTATGGAAGAGATGGGTTTGGGGGACTACTGAAAATGAGAAGTACATTGCTAAGCTGATCTAGGGACAAATTTGTAAAGGAATCTTCCTGTAAAAGCGACTAAGATGGACTGCTGGAGGTTTGGTTGAGATTGGCTGGAGAGAAAGACAAAATTGAGAAATTTATTCCTGATTTGTGCTAGTGATTAATTTCTCTTGGAATCCCGTTGAAAAGCCATTAGGATGGACTACGGGATATTTCTGTTCGTGAGAAAGATGAAAATGACAAATAAATTCCTGAACTGGGCTAGTGGCAAATTATATGAAAATGCTTCCTGAGCTGCGCTAGTGACAAATTTCTCCAGGAACGCCACTAAGATGCACTACTGCTCAGTTGGGAGAGAGGAACCCAAAGGTTTGTGAGAATAGTGAAAATGAGACCTCCATTGCTGATCTGAGCTAGGGAAAAATTTCTCAAGGAATCCTTTTTTTGAAAACCATTAGGATGCTCTGCTAGTGATTTGAAAGAGATCAGTTCCTGCGCAAAATGGCAAAAGCGAATTATATTCCTGATCTGTGAGAGTGAGAAATTTCTCATGGAATCATGCTTCAAAAGACATTAGGATGCTCTGCTAATGGTTTGGGAGAGATCCGTTAGTAAGAAATACAAAAAAGATGAACATGCTTCCTGAGCTGCGCTAATGACACCTTTCTCAAGGAATCTTTGTTTAAACGCCACTAGGATGCACTTCTGGTCAGCTGGTAGGGATCGGTTCGTGAGACAAGGATACATGAGAGATTCATTCCTGATCTGTGTAGGGACAAATTTCACAAGGCGTCATGCTTGAAAAGACGTTAGTATTGTCTGCTTACGGTTTGGAAGAGATGGGTTTGTGAGAATACTGAAAAAGAGAACTACAATGCTGAACTGTGCTAGTGAGAAATTTATCAAGGACTCTTTGTCTGAAACCCATGACAATACACTTCTAAAGGGTTGGTAGAGATCAGTTTTTGAGAAAGACGATAATGAGAAACAAATTCCTGATCAGTGCTAGGACAAATTTCTCATGGAATTGTGCTTCAGAAGCCACTAGGAGTCTCTGTTAGTGGTTTGAAAAGGATCTGTTCCTGGGAAATATGGAAAATGCCACTATAGTCCTGATCTGTTATGGAGAGACATTTCTCGTGGAATCATGCTTCAAAAGAGATTAGGATGCTCTGCTAATGGTTTGGGAGAGATCTATTGGTGACTAAAACCACAAATTTGAAAATCCTTCCTGAGCTGCGCTAGTGACACATTTCTCAGGGAATCTTTGTTTAAACGCCACTAGGATGCACTTCTGGTCAGCTGGTAGTGATCGGTTCGTGAGACAAGGAAACATGAGAGATTCATTCCTGATCTGTGTAGGGAGCAAGGCGTTATGCTTCCGAAGACATTAGTATTGTCTGCTTGTCTTTTGGACGGGATTGGTTTGTGAGAAGACTGAAAATGAGAAATACATTGCTGAAGTGTGCTAGTGACAAATTTCTCAAGGACTCTTCGTTTAAGAGCCTCTAGGATGGACTGCTGGAGATTTGGTTGAGGTTGGCTGATGACAAAGACGAAAATGAGAAATTTTTTCCTGGGTTGTGCTAGCGATGAATTTCTCCTGGAATTACGCTTTCAAATCCATTAGGATGGACGACGAGACATTTGGCAGAGATCGCTTCGTGAGAAAGAGGAAAACTAGATTCCTGAACTACGCTAGTGAGAAAAATCTCATGGAATCATGCTTGAAAAGTGATTAGAATGCTCTGCTAATATTTTGTAGAGATCTATTGGTGAGAAAAACAACAAATGTGAAAATCCTTCCTGAACTGGACTAGTGACAAATTTCTCAAGGAATCGTTGTTTAAACGCCACTAGGATGCACTACTGCTCAGTTGGTAGAGATCGGTTCCAGAGAAAAGGAAACGAGCGAGAGTCATTCCTGATCTGTGTTAAGGACAAATTTCACAAGGCATCACGCTTCAAAAGACATTAGTATTGTCTGCTTGTCTTTTGGAAGAGATGGATTTGTGAGAATACTGAAAATGAGAAATACGTTGCTGATCTATGCTAGGGAGAAATTTCTCGAGGCATCTTCGTTTCAAAGCCACTAAGATGGACTGCTGGAGAATTGGTTGAGGTTGGCTGGTGAGAAAGACGAAAATCAGAAATTTATTCCTGAGTTGTGCTAGTGAGAAATTTCTCAAGGAGTCTTTGTTAAAATGCCACTAGGATGCACTACTGGTCAGTTGGTAGACATGGGTTCGTGAGAGAAGGAACCATGTGAGATTCATTCCTGATCTGTGCTGGGACAAATTTCACAAGGCGTCACGCTTGTATTGTCTGCTTGTCTTTTGGAAGAGATGGGTTTGGGGGACTACTGAAAATGAGAAGTACATTGCTAAGCTGATCTAGGGACAAATTTGTAAAGGAATCTTCGTGTAAAAGCGACTAAGATGGACTGCTGGAGGTTTGGTTGAGATTGGCTGGAGAGAAAGACAAAAATGAGAAATTTATTCCTGATTTGTGCTAGTGATGAATTTCTCTTGGAATCCCGTTGAAAAGCCATTAGGATGGACTACGGGATATTTGGCGGAGATCTGTTCGTGAGAAAGATGAAAATGACAAATAAATTCCTGAACTGGGCTAGTGGCAAATTATATGAAAATGCTTCCTGAGCTGCGCTAGTGACAAATTTCTCCAGGAACGCCACTAAGATGCACTACTGCTCAGTTGGGAGAGAGGAACCCAAGGGTTTGTGAGAATAGTTAAAATGAGACCGCCATTGCTGATCTGAGCTAGGGAAAAATTTCTCAAGGAATCCTTTTTTTGAAAACCATTAGGATGCTCTGCTAGTGATTTGAAAGAGATCAGTTCCTGCGCAAAATGGAAAAAAGCGAATTATATTCCTGATCTGTGAGAGTGAGAAATTTCTCATGGAATCATGCTTCAAAAGACATTAGGATGCTCTGCTAATGGTTTGGGAGAGATCCGTTAGTAAGAAATACAAAAAAGATGAACATGCTTCCTGAGCTGCGCTAATGATACCTTTCTCAAGGAATCTTTGTTTAAACGCCACTAGGATGCACTTCTGGTCAGCTGGTAGGGATCGGTTCGTGAGACAAGGATACATGAGAGATTCATTCCTGATCTGTGTAGGGACAAATTTCACAAGGCGTCATGCTTGAAAAGACGTTAGTATTGTCTGCTTACGGTTTGGAAGAGATGGGTTTGTGAGAATACTGAAAAAGAGAACTACATTGCTGAACTGTGCTAGTGAGAAATGTATCAAGGACTCTTTGTCTGAAACCCATGACAATACACTTCTAAAGGGTTGGTAGAGATCAGTTTTTGAGAAAGACGATAATGAGAAACAAATTCCTGATCAGTGCTAGGACAAATTTCTCATGGAATTGTGCTTCAGAAGCCACTAGGAGTCTCTGTTAGTGGTTTGAAAAGGATCTGTTCCTGGGAAATATGGAAAATGCCACTATAGTCCTGATCTGTTATGGAGAGACATTTCTCGTGGAATCATGCTTCAAAAGAGATTAGGATGCTCTGCTAATGGTTTGGGAGAGATCTATTGGTGACTAAAACCACAAATTTGAAAATCCTTCCTGAGCTGCGCTAGTGACACATTTCTCATGGAATCTTTGTTTAAACGCCACTAGGATGCACTTCTGGTCAGCTGGTAGTGATCGGTTCGTGAGACAAGGAAACATGAGAGATTCATTCCTGATCTGTGTAGGGAGCAAGGCGTTATGCTTCCGAAGACATTAGTATTGTCTGCTTGTCTTTTGGACGGGATTGGTTTGTGAGAAGACTGAAAATGAGAAATACATTGCTGAACTGTGCTAGTGACAAATTTCTCAAGGACTCTTCGTTTAAGAGCCTCTAGGATGGACTGCTGGAGATTTGGTTGAGGTTGGCTGATGAGAAAGACGAAAATGAGAAATTTTTTCCTGGGTTGTGCTAGCGATGAATTTCTCCTGGAATTAAGCTTTCAAATCCATTAGGATGGACTACGAGACATTTGGCAGAGATCGCTTCGTGAGAAAGAGGAAAACTAGATTCCTGAACTACGCTAGTGAGAAAAATCTCATGGAATCATGCTTGAAAAGTGATTAGAATGCTCTGCTAATATTTTGGTAGAGATCTATTGGTGAGAAAAACAACAAATGTGAAAATCCTTCCTGAGCTGGACTAGTGACAAATTTCTCAAGGAATCGTTGTTTAAACGCCACTAGGATGCACTACTGCTCAGTTGGTAGAGATCGGTTCGAGAGAAAAGGAAACGAGCGAGAGTCATTCCTGATCTGTGTTAGGGACAAATTTCACAAGGCATCACGCTTCAAAAGACATTAGTATTGTCTGCTTGTCTTTTGGAAGAGATGGATTTGTGAGAATACTGAAAATGAGAAATACGTTGCTGATCTATGCTAGGGAGAAATTTCTCGAGGCATCTTCGTTTCAAAGCCACTAAGATGGACTGCTGGAGAATTGGTTGAGGTTGGCTGGTGAGAAAGACGAAAATCAGAAATTTATTCCTGAGTTGTGCTAGTGAGAAATTTCTCAAGGAGTCTTTGTTAAAATGCCACTAGGATGCACTACTGGTCAGTTGGTAGACATGGGTTCGTGAGAGAAGGAACCATGTGAGATTCATTCCTGATCTGTGCTGGGACAAATTTCACAAGGCGTCACGCTTGTATTGTCTGCTTGTCTTATGGAAGAGATGGGTTTGGGGGACTACTGAAAATGAGAAGTACATTGCTAAGCTGATCTAGGGACAAATTTGTAAAGGAATCTTCCTGTAAAAGCGACTAAGATGGACTGCTGGAGGTTTGGTTGAGATTGGCTGGAGAGAAAGACAAAATTGAGAAATTTATTCCTGATTTGTGCTAGTGATTAATTTCTCTTGGAATCCCGTTGAAAAGCCATTAGGATGGACTACGGGATATTTCTGTTCGTGAGAAAGATGAAAATGACAAATAAATTCCTGAACTGGGCTAGTGGCAAATTATATGAAAATGCTTCCTGAGCTGCGCTAGTGACAAATTTCTCCAGGAACGCCACTAAGATGCACTACTGCTCAGTTGGGAGAGAGGAACCCAAAGGTTTGTGAGAATAGTGAAAATGAGACCTCCATTGCTGATCTGAGCTAGGGAAAAATTTCTCAAGGAATCCTTTTTTTGAAAACCATTAGGATGCTCTGCTAGTGATTTGAAAGAGATCAGTTCCTGCGCAAAATGGCAAAAGCGAATTATATTCCTGATCTGTGAGAGTGAGAAATTTCTCATGGAATCATGCTTCAAAAGACATTAGGATGCTCTGCTAATGGTTTGGGAGAGATCCGTTAGTAAGAAATACAAAAAAGATGAACATGCTTCCTGAGCTGCGCTAATGACACCTTTCTCAAGGAATCTTTGTTTAAACGCCACTAGGATGCACTTCTGGTCAGCTGGTAGGGATCGGTTCGTGAGACAAGGATACATGAGAGATTCATTCCTGATCTGTGTAGGGACAAATTTCACAAGGCGTCATGCTTGAAAAGACGTTAGTATTGTCTGCTTACGGTTTGGAAGAGATGGGTTTGTGAGAATACTGAAAAAGAGAACTACAATGCTGAACTGTGCTAGTGAGAAATTTATCAAGGACTCTTTGTCTGAAACCCATGACAATACACTTCTAAAGGGTTGGTAGAGATCAGTTTTTGAGAAAGACGATAATGAGAAACAAATTCCTGATCAGTGCTAGGACAAATTTCTCATGGAATTGTGCTTCAGAAGCCACTAGGAGTCTCTGTTAGTGGTTTGAAAAGGATCTGTTCCTGGGAAATATGGAAAATGCCACTATAGTCCTGATCTGTTATGGAGAGACATTTCTCGTGGAATCATGCTTCAAAAGAGATTAGGATGCTCTGCTAATGGTTTGGGAGAGATCTATTGGTGACTAAAACCACAAATTTGAAAATCCTTCCTGAGCTGCGCTAGTGACACATTTCTCAGGGAATCTTTGTTTAAACGCCACTAGGATGCACTTCTGGTCAGCTGGTAGTGATCGGTTCGTGAGACAAGGAAACATGAGAGATTCATTCCTGATCTGTGTAGGGAGCAAGGCGTTATGCTTCCGAAGACATTAGTATTGTCTGCTTGTCTTTTGGACGGGATTGGTTTGTGAGAAGACTGAAAATGAGAAATACATTGCTGAAGTGTGCTAGTGACAAATTTCTCAAGGACTCTTCGTTTAAGAGCCTCTAGGATGGACTGCTGGAGATTTGGTTGAGGTTGGCTGATGACAAAGACGAAAATGAGAAATTTTTTCCTGGGTTGTGCTAGCGATGAATTTCTCCTGGAATTACGCTTTCAAATCCATTAGGATGGACGACGAGACATTTGGCAGAGATCGCTTCGTGAGAAAGAGGAAAACTAGATTCCTGAACTACGCTAGTGAGAAAAATCTCATGGAATCATGCTTGAAAAGTGATTAGAATGCTCTGCTAATATTTTGTAGAGATCTATTGGTGAGAAAAACAACAAATGTGAAAATCCTTCCTGAGCTGGACTAGTGACAAATTTCTCAAGGAATCGTTGTTTAAACGCCACTAGGATGCACTACTGCTCAGCTGGTAGAGATCGGTTCCAGAGAAAAGGAAACGAGCGAGAGTCATTCCTGATCTGTGTTAAGGACAAATTTCACAAGGCATCATGCTTCAAAAGACATTAGTATTGTCTGCTTGTCTTTTGGAAGAGATGGATTTGTGAGAATACTGAAAATGAGAAATACGTTGCTGATCTATGCTAGGGAGAAATTTCTCGAGGCATCTTCGTTTCAAAGCCACTAAGATGGACTGCTGGAGAATTGGTTGAGGTTGGCTGGTGAGAAAGACGAAAATCAGAAATTTATTCCTGAGTTGTGCTAGTGAGAAATTTCTCAAGGAGTCTTTGTTAAAATGCCACTAGGATGCACTACTGGTCAGTTGGTAGACATGGGTTCGTGAGAGAAGGAACCATGTGAGATTCATTCCTGATCTGTGCTGGGACAAATTTCACAAGGCGTCACGCTTGTATTGTCTGCTTGTCTTTTGGAAGAGATGGGTTTGGGGGACTACTGAAAATGAGAAGTACATTGCTAAGCTGATCTAGGGACAAATTTGTAAAGGAATCTTCGTGTAAAAGCGACTAAGATGGACTGCTGGAGGTTTGGTTGAGATTGGCTGGAGAGAAAGACAAAAATGAGAAATTTATTCCTGATTTGTGCTAGTGATGAATTTCTCTTGGAATCCCGTTGAAAAGCCATTAGGATGGACTACGGGATATTTGGCGGAGATCTGTTCGTGAGAAAGATGAAAATGACAAATAAATTCCTGAACTGGGCTAGTGGCAAATTATATGAAAATGCTTCCTGAGCTGCGCTAGTGACAAATTTCTCCAGGAACGCCACTAAGATGCACTACTGCTCAGTTGGGAGAGAGGAACCCAAGGGTTTGTGAGAATAGTTAAAATGAGACCGCCATTGCTGATCTGAGCTAGGGAAAAATTTCTCAAGGAATCCTTTTTTTGAAAACCATTAGGATGCTCTGCTAGTGATTTGAAAGAGATCAGTTCCTGCGCAAAATGGAAAAAAGCGAATTATATTCCTGATCTGTGAGAGTGAGAAATTTCTCATGGAATCATGCTTCAAAAGACATTAGGATGCTCTGCTAATGGTTTGGGAGAGATCCGTTAGTAAGAAATACAAAAAAGATGAACATGCTTCCTGAGCTGCGCTAATGATACCTTTCTCAAGGAATCTTTGTTTAAACGCCACTAGGATGCACTTCTGGTCAGCTGGTAGGGATCGGTTCGTGAGACAAGGATACATGAGAGATTCATTCCTGATCTGTGTAGGGACAAATTTCACAAGGCGTCATGCTTGAAAAGACGTTAGTATTGTCTGCTTACGGTTTGGAAGAGATGGGTTTGTGAGAATACTGAAAAAGAGAACTACATTGCTGAACTGTGCTAGTGAGAAATGTATCAAGGACTCTTTGTCTGAAACCCATGACAATACACTTCTAAAGGGTTGGTAGAGATCAGTTTTTGAGAAAGACGATAATGAGAAACAAATTCCTGATCAGTGCTAGGACAAATTTCTCATGGAATTGTGCTTCAGAAGCCACTAGGAGTCTCTGTTAGTGGTTTGAAAAGGATCTGTTCCTGGGAAATATGGAAAATGCCACTATAGTCCTGATCTGTTATGGAGAGACATTTCTCGTGGAATCATGCTTCAAAAGAGATTAGGATGCTCTGCTAATGGTTTGGGAGAGATCTATTGGTGACTAAAACCACAAATTTGAAAATCCTTCCTGAGCTGCGCTAGTGACACATTTCTCAGGGAATCTTTGTTTAAACGCCACTAGGATGCACTTCTGGTCAGCTGGTAGTGATCGGTTCGTGAGACAAGGAAACATGAGAGATTCATTCCTGATCTGTGTAGGGAGCAAGGCGTTATGCTTCCGAAGACATTAGTATTGTCTGCTTGTCTTTTGGACGGGATTGGTTTGTGAGAAGACTGAAAATGAGAAATACATTGCTGAACTGTGCTAGTGACAAATTTCTCAAGGACTCTTCGTTTAAGAGCCTCTAGGATGGACTGCTGGAGATTTGGTTGAGGTTGGCTGATGAGAAAGACGAAAATGAGAAATTTTTTCCTGGGTTGTGCTAGCGATGAATTTCTCCTGGAATTACGCTTTCAAATCCATTAGGATGGACTACGAGACATTTGGCAGAGATCGCTTCGTGAGAAAGAGGAAAACTAGATTCCTGAACTACGCTAGTGAGAAAAATCTCATGGAATCATGCTTGAAAAGTTATTAGAATGCTCTGCTAATATTTTGGTAGAGATCTATTGGTGAGAAAAACAACAAATGTGAAAATCCTTCCTGAGCTGGACTAGTGACAAATTTCTCAAGGAATCGTTGTTTAAACGCCACTAGGATGCACTACTGCTCAGTTGGTAGAGATCGGTTCGAGAGAAAAGGAAACAAGCGAGAGTCATTCCTGATCTGTGTTAGGGACAAATTTCACAAGGCATCACGCTTCAAAAGACATTAGTATTGTCTGCTTGTCTTTTGGAAGAGATGGATTTGTGAGAATACTGAAAATGAGAAATACGTTGCTGATCTATGCTAGGGAGAAATTTCTCGAGGCATCTTCGTTTCAAAGCCACTAAGATGGACTGCTGGAGAATTGGTTGAGGTTGGCTGGTGAGAAAGACGAAAATCAGAAATTTATTCCTGAGTTGTGCTAGTGAGAAATTTCTCAAGGAGTCTTTGTTAAAATGCCACTAGGATGCACTACTGGTCAGTTGGTAGACATGGGTTCGTGAGAGAAGGAACCATGTGAGATTCATTCCTGATCTGTGCTGGGACAAATTTCACAAGGCGTCACGCTTGTATTGTCTGCTTGTCTTATGGAAGAGATGGGTTTGGGGGACTACTGAAAATGAGAAGTACATTGCTAAGCTGATCTAGGGACAAATTTGTAAAGGAATCTTCCTGTAAAAGCGACTAAGATGGACTGCTGGAGGTTTGGTTGAGATTGGCTGGAGAGAAAGACAAAATTGAGAAATTTATTCCTGATTTGTGCTAGTGATTAATTTCTCTTGGAATCCCGTTGAAAAGCCATTAGGATGGACTACGGGATATTTCTGTTCGTGAGAAAGATGAAAATGACAAATAAATTCCTGAACTGGGCTAGTGGCAAATTATATGAAAATGCTTCCTGAGCTGCGCTAGTGACAAATTTCTCCAGGAACGCCACTAAGATGCACTACTGCTCAGTTGGGAGAGAGGAACCCAAAGGTTTGTGAGAATAGTGAAAATGAGACCTCCATTGCTGATCTGAGCTAGGGAAAAATTTCTCAAGGAATCCTTTTTTTGAAAACCATTAGGATGCTCTGCTAGTGATTTGAAAGAGATCAGTTCCTGCGCAAAATGGCAAAAGCGAATTATATTCCTGATCTGTGAGAGTGAGAAATTTCTCATGGAATCATGCTTCAAAAGACATTAGGATGCTCTGCTAATGGTTTGGGAGAGATCCGTTAGTAAGAAATACAAAAAAGATGAACATGCTTCCTGAGCTGCGCTAATGACACCTTTCTCAAGGAATCTTTGTTTAAACGCCACTAGGATGCACTTCTGGTCAGCTGGTAGGGATCGGTTCGTGAGACAAGGATACATGAGAGATTCATTCCTGATCTGTGTAGGGACAAATTTCACAAGGCGTCATGCTTGAAAAGACGTTAGTATTGTCTGCTTACGGTTTGGAAGAGATGGGTTTGTGAGAATACTGAAAAAGAGAACTACAATGCTGAACTGTGCTAGTGAGAAATTTATCAAGGACTCTTTGTCTGAAACCCATGACAATACACTTCTAAAGGGTTGGTAGAGATCAGTTTTTGAGAAAGACGATAATGAGAAACAAATTCCTGATCAGTGCTAGGACAAATTTCTCATGGAATTGTGCTTCAGAAGCCACTAGGAGTCTCTGTTAGTGGTTTGAAAAGGATCTGTTCCTGGGAAATATGGAAAATGCCACTATAGTCCTGATCTGTTATGGAGAGACATTTCTCGTGGAATCATGCTTCAAAAGAGATTAGGATGCTCTGCTAATGGTTTGGGAGAGATCTATTGGTGACTAAAACCACAAATTTGAAAATCCTTCCTGAGCTGCGCTAGTGACACATTTCTCAGGGAATCTTTGTTTAAACGCCACTAGGATGCACTTCTGGTCAGCTGGTAGTGATCGGTTCGTGAGACAAGGAAACATGAGAGATTCATTCCTGATCTGTGTAGGGAGCAAGGCGTTATGCTTCCGAAGACATTAGTATTGTCTGCTTGTCTTTTGGACGGGATTGGTTTGTGAGAAGACTGAAAATGAGAAATACGTTGCTGATCTATGCTAGGGAGAAATTTCTCGAGGCATCTTCGTTTCAAAGCCACTAAGATGGACTGCTGGAGAATTGGTTGAGGTTGGCTGGTGAGAAAGACGAAAATCAGAAATTTATTCCTGAGTTGTGCTAGTGAGAAATTTCTCAAGGAGTCTTTGTTAAAATGCCACTAGGATGCACTACTGGTCAGTTGGTAGACATGGGTTCGTGAGGGAAGGAACCATGTGAGATTCATTCCTGATCTGTGCTGGGACAAATTTCACAAGGCGTCACGCTTGTATTGTCTGCTTGTCTTATGGAAGAGATGGGTTTGGGGGACTACTGAAAATGAGAAGTACATTGCTAAGCTGATCTAGGGACAAATTTGTAAAGGAATCTTCCTGTAAAAGCGACTAAGATGGACTGCTGGAGGTTTGGTTGAGATTGGCTGGAGAGAAAGACAAAATTGAGAAATTTATTCCTGATTTGTGCTAGTGATTAATTTCTCTTGGAATCCCGTTGAAAAGCCATTAGGATGGACTACGGGATATTTCTGTTCGTGAGAAAGATGAAAATGACAAATAAATTCCTGAACTGGGCTAGTGGCAAATTATATGAAAATGCTTCCTGAGCTGCGCTAGTGACAAATTTCTCCAGGAACGCCACTAAGATGCACTACTGCTCAGTTGGGAGAGAGGAACCCAAAGGTTTGTGAGAATAGTGAAAATGAGACCTCCATTGCTGATCTGAGCTAGGGAAAAATTTCTCAAGGAATCCTTTTTTTGAAAACCATTAGGATGCTCTGCTAGTGATTTGAAAGAGATCAGTTCCTGCGCAAAATGGCAAAAGCGAATTATATTCCTGATCTGTGAGAGTGAGAAATTTCTCATGGAATCATGCTTCAAAAGACATTAGGATGCTCTGCTAATGGTTTGGGAGAGATCCGTTAGTAAGAAATACAAAAAAGATGAACATGCTTCCTGAGCTGCGCTAATGACACCTTTCTCAAGGAATCTTTGTTTAAACGCCACTAGGATGCACTTCTGGTCAGCTGGTAGGGATCGGTTCGTGAGACAAGGATACATGAGAGATTCATTCCTGATCTGTGTAGGGACAAATTTCACAAGGCGTCATGCTTGAAAAGACGTTAGTATTGTCTGCTTACGGTTTGGAAGAGATGGGTTTGTGAGAATACTGAAAAAGAGAACTACAATGCTGAACTGTGCTAGTGAGAAATTTATCAAGGACTCTTTGTCTGAAACCCATGACAATACACTTCTAAAGGGTTGGTAGAGATCAGTTTTTGAGAAAGACGATAATGAGAAACAAATTCCTGATCAGTGCTAGGACAAATTTCTCATGGAATTGTGCTTCAGAAGCCACTAGGAGTCTCTGTTAGTGGTTTGAAAAGGATCTGTTCCTGGGAAATATGGAAAATGCCACTATAGTCCTGATCTGTTATGGAGAGACATTTCTCGTGGAATCATGCTTCAAAAGAGATTAGGATGCTCTGCTAATGGTTTGGGAGAGATCTATTGGTGACTAAAACCACAAATTTGAAAATCCTTCCTGAGCTGCGCTAGTGACACATTTCTCAGGGAATCTTTGTTTAAACGCCACTAGGATGCACTACTGCTCAGCTGGTAGAGATCGGTTCCAGAGAAAAGGAAACGAGCGAGAGTCATTCCTGATCTGTGTTAAGGACAAATTTCACAAGGCATCACGCTTCAAAAGACATTAGTATTGTCTGCTTGTCTTTTGGAAGAGATGGATTTGTGAGAATACTGAAAATGAGAAATACGTTGCTGATCTATGCTAGGGAGAAATTTCTCGAGGCATCTTCGTTTCAAAGCCACTAAGATGGACTGCTGGAGAATTGGTTGAGGTTGGCTGGTGAGAAAGACGAAAATCAGAAATTTATTCCTGAGTTGTGCTAGTGAGAAATTTCTCAAGGAGTCTTTGTTAAAATGCCACTAGGATGCACTACTGGTCAGTTGGTAGACATGGGTTCGTGAGAGAAGGAACCATGTGAGATTCATTCCTGATCTGTGCTGGGACAAATTTCACAAGGCGTCACGCTTGTATTGTCTGCTTGTCTTTTGGAAGAGATGGGTTTGGGGGACTACTGAAAATGAGAAGTACATTGCTAAGCTGATCTAGGGACAAATTTGTAAAGGAATCTTCGTGTAAAAGCGACTAAGATGGACTGCTGGAGGTTTGGTTGAGATTGGCTGGAGAGAAAGACAAAAATGAGAAATTTATTCCTGATTTGTGCTAGTGATGAATTTCTCTTGGAATCCCGTTGAAAAGCCATTAGGATGGACTACGGGATATTTGGCGGAGATCTGTTCGTGAGAAAGATGAAAATGACAAATAAATTCCTGAACTGGGCTAGTGGCAAATTATATGAAAATGCTTCCTGAGCTGCGCTAGTGACAAATTTCTCCAGGAACGCCACTAAGATGCACTACTGCTCAGTTGGGAGAGAGGAACCCAAGGGTTTGTGAGAATAGTTAAAATGAGACCGCCATTGCTGATCTGAGCTAGGGAAAAATTTCTCAAGGAATCCTTTTTTTGAAAACCATTAGGATGCTCTGCTAGTGATTTGAAAGAGATCAGTTCCTGCGCAAAATGGAAAAAAGCGAATTATATTCCTGATCTGTGAGAGTGAGAAATTTCTCATGGAATCATGCTTCAAAAGACATTAGGATGCTCTGCTAATGGTTTGGGAGAGATCCGTTAGTAAGAAATACAAAAAAGATGAACATGCTTCCTGAGCTGCGCTAATGATACCTTTCTCAAGGAATCTTTGTTTAAACGCCACTAGGATGCACTTCTGGTCAGCTGGTAGGGATCGGTTCGTGAGACAAGGATACATGAGAGATTCATTCCTGATCTGTGTAGGGACAAATTTCACAAGGCGTCATGCTTGAAAAGACGTTAGTATTGTCTGCTTACGGTTTGGAAGAGATGGGTTTGTGAGAATACTGAAAAAGAGAACTACAATGCTGAACTGTGCTAGTGAGAAATTTATCAAGGACTCTTTGTCTGAAACCCATGACAATACACTTCTAAAGGGTTGGTAGAGATCAGTTTTTGAGAAAGACGATAATGAGAAACAAATTCCTGATCAGTGCTAGGACAAATTTCTCATGGAATTGTGCTTCAGAAGCCACTAGGAGTCTCTGTTAGTGGTTTGAAAAGGATCTGTTCCTGGGAAATATGGAAAATGCCACTATAGTCCTGATCTGTTATGGAGAGACATTTCTCGTGGAATCATGCTTCAAAAGAGATTAGGATGCTCTGCTAATGGTTTGGGAGAGATCTATTGGTGACTAAAACCACAAATTTGAAAATCCTTCCTGAGCTGCGCTAGTGACACATTTCTCAGGGAATCTTTGTTTAAACGCCACTAGGATGCACTTCTGGTCAGCTGGTAGTGATCGGTTCGTGAGACAAGGAAACATGAGAGATTCATTCCTGATCTGTGTAGGGAGCAAGGCGTTATGCTTCCGAAGACATTAGTATTGTCTGCTTGTCTTTTGGACGGGATTGGTTTGTGAGAAGACTGAAAATGAGAAATACGTTGCTGATCTATGCTAGGGAGAAATTTCTCGAGGCATCTTCGTTTCAAAGCCACTAAGATGGACTGCTGGAGAATTGGTTGAGGTTGGCTGGTGAGAAAGACGAAAATCAGAAATTTATTCCTGAGTTGTGCTAGTGAGAAATTTCTCAAGGAGTCTTTGTTAAAATGCCACTAGGATGCACTACTGGTCAGTTGGTAGACATGGGTTCGTGAGAGAAGGAACCATGTGAGATTCATTCCTGATCTGTGCTGGGACAAATTTCACAAGGCGTCACGCTTGTATTGTCTGCTTGTCTTATGGAAGAGATGGGTTTGGGGGACTACTGAAAATGAGAAGTACATTGCTAAGCTGATCTAGGGACAAATTTGTAAAGGAATCTTCCTGTAAAAGCGACTAAGATGGACTGCTGGAGGTTTGGTTGAGATTGGCTGGAGAGAAAGACAAAATTGAGAAATTTATTCCTGATTTGTGCTAGTGATTAATTTCTCTTGGAATCCCGTTGAAAAGCCATTAGGATGGACTACGGGATATTTCTGTTCGTGAGAAAGATGAAAATGACAAATAAATTCCTGAACTGGGCTAGTGGCAAATTATATGAAAATGCTTCCTGAGCTGCGCTAGTGACAAATTTCTCCAGGAACGCCACTAAGATGCACTACTGCTCAGTTGGGAGAGAGGAACCCAAAGGTTTGTGAGAATAGTGAAAATGAGACCTCCATTGCTGATCTGAGCTAGGGAAAAATTTCTCAAGGAATCCTTTTTTTGAAAACCATTAGGATGCTCTGCTAGTGATTTGAAAGAGATCAGTTCCTGCGCAAAATGGCAAAAGCGAATTATATTCCTGATCTGTGAGAGTGAGAAATTTCTCATGGAATCATGCTTCAAAAGACATTAGGATGCTCTGCTAATGGTTTGGGAGAGATCCGTTAGTAAGAAATACAAAAAAGATGAACATGCTTCCTGAGCTGCGCTAATGACACCTTTCTCAAGGAATCTTTGTTTAAACGCCACTAGGATGCACTTCTGGTCAGCTGGTAGGGATCGGTTCGTGAGACAAGGATACATGAGAGATTCATTCCTGATCTGTGTAGGGACAAATTTCACAAGGCGTCATGCTTGAAAAGACGTTAGTATTGTCTGCTTACGGTTTGGAAGAGATGGGTTTGTGAGAATACTGAAAAAGAGAACTACAATGCTGAACTGTGCTAGTGAGAAATTTATCAAGGACTCTTTGTCTGAAACCCATGACAATACACTTCTAAAGGGTTGGTAGAGATCAGTTTTTGAGAAAGACGATAATGAGAAACAAATTCCTGATCAGTGCTAGGACAAATTTCTCATGGAATTGTGCTTCAGAAGCCACTAGGAGTCTCTGTTAGTGGTTTGAAAAGGATCTGTTCCTGGGAAATATGGAAAATGCCACTATAGTCCTGATCTGTTATGGAGAGACATTTCTCGTGGAATCATGCTTCAAAAGAGATTAGGATGCTCTGCTAATGGTTTGGGAGAGATCTATTGGTGACTAAAACCACAAATTTGAAAATCCTTCCTGAGCTGCGCTAGTGACACATTTCTCAGGGAATCTTTGTTTAAACGCCACTAGGATGCACTTCTGGTCAGCTGGTAGTGATCGGTTCGTGAGACAAGGAAACATGAGAGATTCATTCCTGATCTGTGTAGGGAGCAAGGCGTTATGCTTCCGAAGACATTAGTATTGTCTGCTTGTCTTTTGGACGGGATTGGTTTGTGAGAAGACTGAAAATGAGAAATACATTGCTGAAGTGTGCTAGTGACAAATTTCTCAAGGACTCTTCGTTTAAGAGCCTCTAGGATGGACTGCTGGAGATTTGGTTGAGGTTGGCTGATGAGAAAGACGAAAATGAGAAATTTTTTCCTGGGTTGTGCTAGCGATGAATTTCTCCTGGAATTAGGCTTTCAAATCCATTAGGATGGACGACGAGACATTTGGCAGAGATCGCTTCGTGAGAAAGAGGAAAACTAGATTCCTGAACTACGCTAGTGAGAAAAATCTCATGGAATCATGCTTGAAAAGTGATTAGAATGCTCTGCTAATATTTTGTAGAGATCTATTGGTGAGAAAAACAACAAATGTGAAAATCCTTCCTGAGCTGGACTAGTGACAAATTTCTCAAGGAATCGTTGTTTAAACGCCACTAGGATGCACTACTGCTCAGCTGGTAGAGATCGGTTCCAGAGAAAAGGAAACGAGCGAGAGTCATTCCTGATCTGTGTTAAGGACAAATTTCACAAGGCATCACGCTTCAAAAGACATTAGTATTGTCTGCTTGTCTTTTGGAAGAGATGGATTTGTGAGAATACTGAAAATGAGAAATACGTTGCTGATCTATGCTAGGGAGAAATTTCTCGAGGCATCTTCGTTTCAAAGCCACTAAGATGGACTGCTGGAGAATTGGTTGAGGTTGGCTGGTGAGAAAGACGAAAATCAGAAATTTATTCCTGAGTTGTGCTAGTGAGAAATTTCTCAAGGAGTCTTTGTTAAAATGCCACTAGGATGCACTACTGGTCAGTTGGTAGACATGGGTTCGTGAGAGAAGGAACCATGTGAGATTCATTCCTGATCTGTGCTGGGACAAATTTCACAAGGCGTCACGCTTGTATTGTCTGCTTGTCTTTTGGAAGAGATGGGTTTGGGGGACTACTGAAAATGAGAAGTACATTGCTAAGCTGATCTAGGGACAAATTTGTAAAGGAATCTTCGTGTAAAAGCGACTAAGATGGACTGCTGGAGGTTTGGTTGAGATTGGCTGGAGAGAAAGACAAAAATGAGAAATTTATTCCTGATTTGTGCTAGTGATTAATTTCTCTTGGAATCCCGTTGAAAAGCCATTAGGATGGACTACGGGATATTTGGCGGAGATCTGTTCGTGAGAAAGATGAAAATGACAAATAAATTCCTGAACTGGGCTAGTGGCAAATTATATGAAAATGCTTCCTGAGCTGCGCTAGTGACAAATTTCTCCAGGAACGCCACTAAGATGCACTACTGCTCAGTTGGGAGAGAGGAACCCAAGGGTTTGTGAGAATAGTTAAAATGAGACCGCCATTGCTGATCTGAGCTAGGGAAAAATTTCTCAAGGAATCCTTTTTTTGAAAACCATTAGGATGCTCTGCTAGTGATTTGAAAGAGATCAGTTCCTGCGCAAAATGGAAAAAAGCGAATTATATTCCTGATCTGTGAGAGTGAGAAATTTCTCATGGAATCATGCTTCAAAAGACATTAGGATGCTCTGCTAATGGTTTGGGAGAGATCCGTTAGTAAGAAATACAAAAAAGATGAACATGCTTCCTGAGCTGCGCTAATGATACCTTTCTCAAGGTATCTTTGTTTAAACGCCACTAGGATGCACTTCTGGTCAGCTGGTAGGGATCGGTTCGTGAGACAAGGATACATGAGAGATTCATTCCTGATCTGTGTAGGGACAAATTTCACAAGGCGTCATGCTTGAAAAGACGTTAGTATTGTCTGCTTACGGTTTGGAAGAGATGGGTTTGTGAGAATACTGAAAAAGAGAACTACAATGCTGAACTGTGCTAGTGAGAAATTTATCAAGGACTCTTTGTCTGAAACCCATGACAATACACTTCTAAAGGGTTGGTAGAGATCAGTTTTTGAGAAAGACGATAATGAGAAACAAATTCCTGATCAGTGCTAGGACAAATTTCTCATGGAATTGTGCTTCAGAAGCCACTAGGAGTCTCTGTTAGTGGTTTGAAAAGGATCTGTTCCTGGGAAATATGGAAAATGCCACTATAGTCCTGATCTGTTATGGAGAGACATTTCTCGTGGAATCATGCTTCAAAAGAGATTAGGATGCTCTGCTAATGGTTTGGGAGAGATCTATTGGTGACTAAAACCACAAATTTGAAAATCCTTCCTGAGCTGCGCTAGTGACACATTTCTCAGGGAATCTTTGTTTAAACGCCACTAGGATGCACTTCTGGTCAGCTGGTAGTGATCGGTTCGTGAGACAAGGAAACATGAGAGATTCATTCCTGATCTGTGTAGGGAGCAAGGCGTTATGCTTCCGAAGACATTAGTATTGTCTGCTTGTCTTTTGGACGGGATTGGTTTGTGAGAAGACTGAAAATGAGAAATACATTGCTGAAGTGTGCTAGTGACAAATTTCTCAAGGACTCTTCGTTTAAGAGCCTCTAGGATGGACTGCTGGAGATTTGGTTGAGGTTGGCTGATGACAAAGACGAAAATGAGAAATTTTTTCCTGGGTTGTGCTAGCGATGAATTTCTCCTGGAATTACGCTTTCAAATCCATTAGGATGGACGACGAGACATTTGGCAGAGATCGCTTCGTGAGAAAGAGGAAAACTAGATTCCTGAACTACGCTAGTGAGAAAAATCTCATGGAATCATGCTTGAAAAGTGATTAGAATGCTCTGCTAATATTTTGGTAGAGATCTATTGGTGAGAAAAACAACAAATGTGAAAATCCTTCCTGAGCTGGACTAGTGACAAATTTCTCAAGGAATCGTTGTTTAAACGCCACTAGGATGCACTACTGCTCAGCTGGTAGAGATCGGTTCCAGAGAAAAGGAAACGAGCGAGAGTCATTCCTGATCTGTGTTAGGGACAAATTTCACAAGGCATCACGCTTCAAATGACATTAGTATTGTCTGCTTGTCTTTTGGAAGAGATGGATTTGTGAGAATACTGAAAATGAGAAATACATTGCTGAAGTGTGCTAGTGACAAATTTCTCAAGGACTCTTCGTTTAAGAGCCTCTAGGATGGACTGCTGGAGATTTGGTTGAGGTTGGCTGATGACAAAGACGAAAATGAGAAATTTTTTCCTGGGTTGTGCTAGCGATGAATTTCTCCTGGAATTACGCTTTCAAATCCATTAGGATGGACGACGAGACATTTGGCAGAGATCGCTTCGTGAGAAAGAGGAAAACTAGATTCCTGAACTACGCTAGTGAGAAAAATCTCATGGAATCATGCTTGAAAAGTGATTAGAATGCTCTGCTAATATTTTGTAGAGATCTATTGGTGAGAAAAACAACAAATGTGAAAATCCTTCCTGAGCTGGACTAGTGACAAATTTCTCAAGGAATCGTTGTTTAAACGCCACTAGGATGCACTACTGCTCAGCTGGTAGAGATCGGTTCCAGAGAAAAGGAAACGAGCGAGAGTCATTCCTGATCTGTGTTAAGGACAAATTTCACAAGGCATCATGCTTCAAAAGACATTAGTATTGTCTGCTTGTCTTTTGGAAGAGATGGATTTGTGAGAATACTGAAAATGAGAAATACGTTGCTGATCTATGCTAGGGAGAAATTTCTCGAGGCATCTTCGTTTCAAAGCCACTAAGATGGACTGCTGGAGAATTGGTTGAGGTTGGCTGGTGAGAAAGACGAAAATCAGAAATTTATTCCTGAGTTGTGATAGTGAGAAATTTCTCAAGGAGTCTTTGTTAAAATGCCACTAGGATGCACTACTGGTCAGTTGGTAGACATGGGTTCGTGAGAGAAGGAACCATGTGAGATTCATTCCTGATCTGTGCTGGGACAAATTTCACAAGGCGTCACGCTTGTATTGTCTGCTTGTCTTTTGGAAGAGATGGGTTTGGGGGACTACTGAAAATGAGAACTACATTGCTAAGCTGATCTAGGGACAAATTTGTAAAGGAATCTTCGTGTAAAAGCGACTAAGATGGACTGCTGGAGGTTTGGTTGAGATTGGCTGGAGAGAAAGACAAAAATGAGAAATTTATTCCTGATTTGTGCTAGTGATGAATTTCTCTTGGAATCCCGTTGAAAAGCCATTAGGATGGACTACGGGATATTTGGCGGAGATCTGTTCGTGAGAAAGATGAAAATGACAAATAAATTCCTGAACTGGGCTAGTGGCAAATTATATGAAAATGCTTCCTGAGCTGCGCTAGTGACAAATTTCTCCAGGAACGCCACTAAGATGCACTACTGCTCAGTTGGGAGAGAGGAACCCAAGGGTTTGTGAGAATAGTTAAAATGAGACCGCCATTGCTGATCTGAGCTAGGGAAAAATTTCTCAAGGAATCCTTTTTTTGAAAACCATTAGGATGCTCTGCTAGTGATTTGAAAGAGATCAGTTCCTGCGCAAAATGGAAAAAAGCGAATTATATTCCTGATCTGTGAGAGTGAGAAATTTCTCATGGAATCATGCTTCAAAAGACATTAGGATGCTCTGCTAATGGTTTGGGAGAGATCCGTTAGTAAGAAATACAAAAAAGATGAACATGCTTCCTGAGCTGCGCTAATGATACCTTTCTCAAGGAATCTTTGTTTAAACGCCACTAGGATGCACTTCTGGTCAGCTGGTAGGGATCGGTTCGTGAGACAAGGATACATGAGAGATTCATTCCTGATCTGTGTAGGGACAAATTTCACAAGGCGTCATGCTTGAAAAGACGTTAGTATTGTCTGCTTACGGTTTGGAAGAGATGGGTTTGTGAGAATACTGAAAAAGAGAACTACATTGCTGAACTGTGCTAGTGAGAAATGTATCAAGGACTCTTTGTCTGAAACCCATGACAATACACTTCTAAAGGGTTGGTAGAGATCAGTTTTTGAGAAAGACGATAATGAGAAACAAATTCCTGATCAGTGCTAGGACAAATTTCTCATGGAATTGTGCTTCAGAAGCCACTAGGAGTCTCTGTTAGTGGTTTGAAAAGGATCTGTTCCTGGGAAATATGGAAAATGCCACTATAGTCCTGATCTGTTATGGAGAGACATTTCTCGTGGAATCATGCTTCAAAAGAGATTAGGATGCTCTGCTAATGGTTTGGGAGAGATCTATTGGTGACTAAAACCACAAATTTGAAAATCCTTCCTGAGCTGCGCTAGTGACACATTTCTCAGGGAATCTTTGTTTAAACGCCACTAGGATGCACTTCTGGTCAGCTGGTAGTGATCGGTTCGTGAGACAAGGAAACATGAGAGATTCATTCCTGATCTGTGTAGGGAGCAAGGCGTTATGCTTCCGAAGACATTAGTATTGTCTGCTTGTCTTTTGGACGGGATTGGTTTGTGAGAAGACTGAAAATGAGAAATACATTGCTGAAGTGTGCTAGTGACAAATTTCTCAAGGACTCTTCGTTTAAGAGCCTCTAGGATGGACTGCTGGAGATTTGGTTGAGGTTGGCTGATGAGAAAGACGAAAATGAGAAATTTTTTCCTGGGTTGTGCTAGCGATGAATTTCTCCTGGAATTACGCTTTCAAATCCATTAGGATGGACTACGAGACATTTGGCAGAGATCGCTTCGTGAGAAAGAGGAAAACTAGATTCCTGAACTACGCTAGTGAGAAAAATCTCATGGAATCATGCTTGAAAAGTGATTAGAATGCTCTGCTAATATTTTGGTAGAGATCTATTGGTGAGAAAAACAACAAATGTGAAAATCCTTCCCGAGCTGGACTAGTGACAAATTTCTCAAGGAATCGTTGTTTAAACGCCACTAGGATGCACTACTGCTCAGTTGGTAGAGATCGGTTCGAGAGAAAAGGAAACGAGCGAGAGTCATTCCTGATCTGTGTTAGGGACAAATTTCACAAGGCATCACGCTTCAAAAGACATTAGTATTGTCTGCTTGTCTTTTGGAAGAGATGGATTTGTGAGAATACTGAAAATGAGAAATACGTTGCTGATCTATGCTAGGGAGAAATTTCTCGAGGCATCTTCGTTTCAAAGCCACTAAGATGGACTGCTGGAGAATTGGTTGAGGTTGGCTGGTGAGAAAGACGAAAATCAGAAATTTATTCCTGAGTTGTGCTAGTGAGAAATTTCTCAAGGAGTCTTTGTTAAAATGCCACTAGGATGCACTACTGGTCAGTTGGTAGACATGGGTTCGTGAGAGAAGGAACCATGTGAGATTCATTCCTGATCTGTGCTGGGACAAATTTCACAAGGCGTCACGCTTGTATTGTCTGCTTGTCTTATGGAAGAGATGGGTTTGGGGGACTACTGAAAATGAGAAGTACATTGCTAAGCTGATCTAGGGACAAATTTGTAAAGGAATCTTCCTGTAAAAGCGACTAAGATGGACTGCTGGAGGTTTGGTTGAGATTGGCTGGAGAGAAAGACAAAATTGAGAAATTTATTCCTGATTTGTGCTAGTGATTAATTTCTCTTGGAATCCCATTGAAAAGCCATTAGGATGGACTACGGGATATTTCTGTTCGTGAGAAAGATGAAAATGACAAATAAATTCCTGAACTGGGCTAGTGGCAAATTATATGAAAATGCTTCCTGAGCTGCGCTAGTGACAAATTTCTCCAGGAACGCCACTAAGATGCACTACTGCTCAGTTGGGAGAGAGGAACCCAAAGGTTTGTGAGAATAGTGAAAATGAGACCTCCATTGCTGATCTGAGCTAGGGAAAAATTTCTCAAGGAATCCTTTTTTTGAAAACCATTAGGATGCTCTGCTAGTGATTTGAAAGAGATCAGTTCCTGCGCAAAATGGAAAAAGCGAATTATATTCCTGATCTGTGAGAGTGAGAAATTTATCATGGAATCATGCTTCAAAAGACATTAGGATGCTCTGCTAATGGTTTGGGAGAGATCCGTTAGTAAGAAATACAAAAAAGATGAACATGCTTCCTGAGCTGCGCTAATGACACCTTTCTCAAGGAATCTTTGTTTAAACGCCACTAGGATGCACTTCTGGTCAGCTGGTAGGGATCGGTTCGTGAGACAAGGATACATGAGAGATTCATTCCTGATCTGTGTAGGGACAAATTTCACAAGGCGTCATGCTTGAAAAGACGTTAGTATTGTCTGCTTACGGTTTGGAAGAGATGGGTTTGTGAGAATACTGAAAAAGAGAACTACAATGCTGAACTGTGCTAGTGAGAAATTTATCAAGGACTCTTTGTCTGAAACCCATGACAATACACTTCTAAAGGGTTGGTAGAGATCAGTTTTTGAGAAAGACGATAATGAGAAACAAATTCCTGATCAGTGCTAGGACAAATTTCTCATGGAATTGTGCTTCAGAAGCCACTAGGAGTCTCTGTTAGTGGTTTGAAAAGGATCTGTTCCTGGGAAATATGGAAAATGCCACTATAGTCCTGATCTGTTATGGAGAGACATTTCTCGTGGAATCATGCTTCAAAAGAGATTAGGATGCTCTGCTAATGGTTTGGGAGAGATCTATTGGTGACTAAAACCACAAATTTGAAAATCCTTCCTGAGCTGCGCTAGTGACACATTTCTCAGGGAATCTTTGTTTAAACGCCACTAGGATGCACTTCTGGTCAGCTGGTAGTGATCGGTTCGTGAGACAAGGAAACATGAGAGATTCATTCCTGATCTGTGTAGGGAGCAAGGCGTTATGCTTCCGAAGACATTAGTATTGTCTGCTTGTCTTTTGGACGGGATTGGTTTGTGAGAAGACTGAAAATGAGAAATACATTGCTGAAGTGTGCTAGTGACAAATTTCTCAAGGACTCTTCGTTTAAGAGCCTCTAGGATGGACTGCTGGAGATTTGGTTGAGGTTGGCTGATGACAAAGACGAAAATGAGAAATTTTTTCCTGGGTTGTGCTAGCGATGAATTTCTCCTGGAATTACGCTTTCAAATCCATTAGGATGGACGACGAGACATTTGGCAGAGATCGCTTCGTGAGAAAGAGGAAAACTAGATTCCTGAACTACGCTAGTGAGAAAAATCTCATGGAATCATGCTTGAAAAGTGATTAGAATGCTCTGCTAATATTTTGTAGAGATCTATTGGTGAGAAAAACAACAAATGTGAAAATCCTTCCTGAGCTGGACTAGTGACAAATTTCTCAAGGAATCGTTGTTTAAACGCCACTAGGATGCACTACTGCTCAGCTGGTAGAGATCGGTTCCAGAGAAAAGGAAACGAGCGAGAGTCATTCCTGATCTGTGTTAAGGACAAATTTCACAAGGCATCACGCTTCAAAAGACATTAGTATTGTCTGCTTGTCTTTTGGAAGAGATGGATTTGTGAGAATACTGAAAATGAGAAATACGTTGCTGATCTATGCTAGGGAGAAATTTCTCGAGGCATCTTCGTTTCAAAGCCACTAAGATGGACTGCTGGAGAATTGGTTGAGGTTGGCTGGTGAGAAAGACGAAAATCAGAAATTTATTCCTGAGTTGTGCTAGTGAGAAATTTCTCAAGGAGTCTTTGTTAAAATGCCACTAGGATGCACTACTGGTCAGTTGGTAGACATGGGTTCGTGAGAGAAGGAACCATGTGAGATTCATTCCTGATCTGTGCTGGGACAAATTTCACAAGGCGTCACGCTTGTATTGTCTGCTTGTCTTTTGGAAGAGATGGGTTTGGGGGACTACTGAAAATGAGAAGTACATTGCTAAGCTGATCTAGGGACAAATTTGTAAAGGAATCTTCGTGTAAAAGCGACTAAGATGGACTGCTGGAGGTTTGGTTGAGATTGGCTGGAGAGAAAGACAAAAATGAGAAATTTATTCCTGATTTGTGCTAGTGATGAATTTCTCTTGGAATCCCGTTGAAAAGCCATTAGGATGGACTACGGGATATTTGGCGGAGATCTGTTCGTGAGAAAGATGAAAATGACAAATAAATTCCTGAACTGGGCTAGTGGCAAATTATATGAAAATGCTTCCTGAGCTGCGCTAGTGACAAATTTCTCCAGGAACGCCACTAAGATGCACTACTGCTCAGTTGGGAGAGAGGAACCCAAGGGTTTGTGAGAATAGTTAAAATGAGACCGCCATTGCTGATCTGAGCTAGGGAAAAATTTCTCAAGGAATCCTTTTTTTGAAAACCATTAGGATGCTCTGCTAGTGATTTGAAAGAGATCAGTTCCTGCGCAAAATGGAAAAAAGCGAATTATATTCCTGATCTGTGAGAGTGAGAAATTTCTCATGGAATCATGCTTCAAAAGACATTAGGATGCTCTGCTAATGGTTTGGGAGAGATCCGTTAGTAAGAAATACAAAAAAGATGAACATGCTTCCTGAGCTGCGCTAATGATACCTTTCTCAAGGAATCTTTGTTTAAACGCCACTAGGATGCACTTCTGGTCAGCTGGTAGGGATCGGTTCGTGAGACAAGGATACATGAGAGATTCATTCCTGATCTGTGTAGGGACAAATTTCACAAGGCGTCATGCTTGAAAAGACGTTAGTATTGTCTGCTTACGGTTTGGAAGAGATGGGTTTGTGAGAATACTGAAAAAGAGAACTACAATGCTGAACTGTGCTAGTGAGAAATTTATCAAGGACTCTTTGTCTGAAACCCATGACAATACACTTCTAAAGGGTTGGTAGAGATCGGTTTTTGAGAAAGACGATAATGAGAAACAAATTCCTGATCAGTGCTAGGACAAATTTCTCATGGAATTGTGCTTCAGAAGCCACTAGGAGTCTCTGTTAGTGGTTTGAAAAGGATCTGTTCCTGGGAAATATGGAAAATGCCACTATAGTCCTGATCTGTTATGGAGAGACATTTCTCGTGGAATCATGCTTCAAAAGAGATTAGGATGCTCTGCTAATGGTTTGGGAGAGATCTATTGGTGACTAAAACCACAAATTTGTAAAACCTTCCTGAGCTGCGCTAATGACACATTTCTCAGGGAATCTTTGTTTAAACGCCACTAGGATGCACTTCTGGTCAGCTGGTAGTGATCGGTTCGTGAGACAAGGAAACATGAGAGATTCATTCCTGATCTGTGTAGGGAGCAAGGCGTTATGCTTCCGAAGACATTAGTATTGTCTGCTTGTCTTTTGGACGGGATTGGTTTGTGAGAAGACTGAAAATGAGAAATACATTGCTGAAGTGTGCTAGTGACAAATTTCTCAAGGACTCTTCGTTTAAGAGCCTCTAGGATGGACTGCTGGAGATTTGGTTGAGGTTGGCTGATGACAAAGACGAAAATGAGAAATTTTTTCCTGGGTTGTGCTAGCGATGAATTTCTCCTGGAATTACGCTTTCAAATCCATTAGGATGGACGACGAGACATTTGGCAGAGATCGCTTCGTGAGAAAGAGGAAAACTAGATTCCTGAACTACGCTAGTGAGAAAAATCTCATGGAATCATGCTTGAAAAGTGATTAGAATGCTCTGCTAATATTTTGTAGAGATCTATTGGTGAGAAAAACAACAAATGTGAAAATCCTTCCTGAGCTGGACTAGTGACAAATTTCTCAAGGAATCGTTGTTTAAACGCCACTAGGATGCACTACTGCTCAGCTGGTAGAGATCGGTTCCAGAGAAAAGGAAACGAGCGAGAGTCATTCCTGATCTGTGTTAGGGACAAATTTCACAAGGCATCACGCTTCAAATGACATTAGTATTGTCTGCTTGTCTTTTGGAAGAGATGGATTTGTGAGAATACTGAAAATGAGAAATACATTCCTGAAGTGTGCTAGTGACAAATTTCTCAAGGACTCTTCGTTTAAGAGCCTCTAGGATGGACTGCTGGAGATTTGGTTGAGGTTGGCTGATGACAAAGACGAAAATGAGAAATTTTTTCCTGGGTTGTGCTAGCGATGAATTTCTCCTGGAATTACGCTTTCAAATCCATTAGGATGGACGACGAGACATTTGGCAGAGATCGCTTCGTGAGAAAGAGGAAAACTAGATTCCTGAACTACGCTAGTGAGAAAAATCTCATGGAATCATGCTTGAAAAGTGATTAGAATGCTCTGCTAATATTTTGTAGAGATCTATTGGTGAGAAAAACAACAAATGTGAAAATCCTTCCTGAGCTGGACTAGTGACAAATTTCTCAAGGAATCGTTGTTTAAACGCCACTAGGATGCACTACTGCTCAGCTGGTAGAGATCGGTTCCAGAGAAAAGGAAACGAGCGAGAGTCATTCCTGATCTGTGTTAGGGACAAATTTCACAAGGCATCACGCTTCAAATGACATTAGTATTGTCTGCTTGTCTTTTGGAAGAGATGGATTTGTGAGAATACTGAAAATGAGAAATACATTCCTGAAGTGTGCTAGTGACAAATTTCTCAAGGACTCTTCGTTTAAGAGCCTCTAGGATGGACTGCTGGAGATTTGGTTGAGGTTGGCTGATGACAAAGACGAAAATGAGAAATTTTTTCCTGGGTTGTGCTAGCGATGAATTTCTCCTGGAATTATGCTTTCAAATCCATTAGGATGGACGACGAGACATTTGGCAGAGATCGCTTCGTGAGAAAGAGGAAAACTAGATTCCTGAACTACGCTAGTGAGAAAAATCTCATGGAATCATGCTTGAAAAGTGATTAGAATGCTCTGCTAATATTTTGTAGAGATCTATTGGTGAGAAAAACAACAAATGTGAAAATCCTTCCTGAGCTGGACTAGTGACAAATTTCTCAAGGAATCGTTGTTTAAACGCCACTAGGATGCACTACTGCTCAGCTGGTAGAGATCGGTTCCAGAGAAAAGGAAACGAGCGAGAGTCATTCCTGATCTGTGTTAAGGACAAATTTCACAAGGCATCATGCTTCAAAAGACATTAGTATTGTCTGCTTGTCTTTTGGAAGAGATGGATTTGTGAGAATACTGAAAATGAGAAATACGTTGCTGATCTATGCTAGGGAGAAATTTCTCGAGGCATCTTCGTTTCAAAGCCACTAAGATGGACTGCTGGAGAATTGGTTGAGGTTGGCTGGTGAGAAAGACGAAAATCAGAAATTTATTCCTGAGTTGTGCTAGTGAGAAATTTCTCAAGGAGTCTTTGTTAAAATGCCACTAGGATGCACTACTGGTCAGTTGGTAGACATGGGTTCGTGAGAGAAGGAACCATGTGAGATTCATTCCTGATCTGTGCTGGGACAAATTTCACAAGGCGTCACGCTTGTATTGTCTGCTTGTCTTTTGGAAGAGATGGGTTTGGGGGACTACTGAAAATGAGAAGTACATTGCTAAGCTGATCTAGGGACAAATTTGTAAAGGAATCTTCGTGTAAAAGCGACTAAGATGGACTGCTGGAGGTTTGGTTGAGATTGGCTGGAGAGAAAGACAAAATTGAGAAATTTATTCCTGATTTGTGCTAGTGATGAATTTCTCTTGGAATCCCGTTGAAAAGCCATTAGGATGGACTACGGGATATTTGGCGGAGATCTGTTCGTGAGAAAGATGAAAATGACAAATAAATTCCTGAACTGGGCTAGTGGCAAATTATATGAAAATGCTTCCTGAGCTGCGCTAGTGACAAATTTCTCCAGGAACGCCACTAAGATGCACTACTGCTCAGTTGGGAGAGAGGAACCCAAGGGTTTGTGAGAATAGTGAAAATGAGACCTCCATTGCTGATCTGAGCTAGGGAAAAATTTCTCAAGGAATCCTTTTTTTGAAAACCATTAGGATGCTCTGCTAGTGATTTGAAAGAGATCAGTTCCTGCGCAAAATGGAAAAAGCGAATTATATTCCTGATCTGTGAGAGTGAGAAATTTCTCATGGAATCATGCTTCAAAAGACATTAGGATGCTCTGCTAATGGTTTGGGAGAGATCCGTTAGTAAGAAATACAAAAAAGATGAACATGCTTCCTGAGCTGCGCTAATGACACCTTTCTCAAGGAATCTTTGTTTAAACGCCACTAGGATGCACTTCTGGTCAGCTGGTAGGGATCGGTTCGTGAGACAAGGATACATGAGAGATTCATTCCTGATCTGTGTAGGGACAAATTTCACAAGGCGTCATGCTTGAAAAGACGTTAGTATTGTCTGCTTACGGTTTGGAAGAGATGGGTTTGTGAGAATACTGAAAAAGAGAACTACAATGCTGAACTGTGCTAGTGAGAAATTTATCAAGGACTCTTTGTCTGAAACCCATGACAATACACTTCTAAAGGGTTGGTAGAGATCGGTTTTTGAGAAAGACGATAATGAGAAACAAATTCCTGATCAGTGCTAGGACAAATTTCTCATGGAATTGTGCTTCAGAAGCCACTAGGAGTCTCTGTTAGTGGTTTGAAAAGGATCTGTTCCTGGGAAATATGGAAAATGCCACTATAGTCCTGATCTGTTATGGAGAGACATTTCTCGTGGAATCATGCTTCAAAAGAGATTAGGATGCTCTGCTAATGGTTTGGGAGAGATCTATTGGTGACTAAAACCACAAATTTGAAAATCCTTCCTGAGCTGCGCTAGTGACACATTTCTCAGGGAATCTTTGTTTAAACGCCACTAGGATGCACTTCTGGTCAGCTGGTAGTGATCGGTTCGTGAGACAAGGAAACATGAGAGATTCATTCCTGATCTGTGTAGGGAGCAAGGCGTTATGCTTCCGAAGACATTAGTATTGTCTGCTTGTCTTTTGGACGGGATTGGTTTGTGAGAAGACTGAAAATGAGAAATACATTGCTGAAGTGTGCTAGTGACAAATTTCTCAAGGACTCTTCGTTTAAGAGCCTCTAGGATGGACTGCTGGAGATTTGGTTGAGGTTGGCTGATGACAAAGACGAAAATGAGAAATTTTTTCCTGGGTTGTGCTAGCGATGAATTTCTCCTGGAATTACGCTTTCAAATCCATTAGGATGGACGACGAGACATTTGGCAGAGATCGCTTCGTGAGAAAGAGGAAAACTAGATTCCTGAACTACGCTAGTGAGAAAAATCTCATGGAATCATGCTTGAAAAGTGATTAGAATGCTCTGCTAATATTTTGTAGAGATCTATTGGTGAGAAAAACAACAAATGTGAGAATCCTTCCTGAGCTGGACTAGTGACAAATTTCTCAAGGAATCGTTGTTTAAACGCCACTAGGATGCACTACTGCTCAGCTGGTAGAGATCGGTTCGAGAGAAAAGGAAACGAGCGAGAGTCATTCCTGATCTGTGTTAGGGACAAATTTCACAAGGCATCACGCTTCAAATGACATTAGTATTGTCTGCTTGTCTTTTGGAAGAGATGGATTTGTGAGAATACTGAAAATGAGAAATACGTTGCTGATCTATGCTAGGGAGAAATTTCTCGAGGCATCTTCGTTTCAAAGCCACTAAGATGGACTGCTGGAGAATTGGTTGAGGTTGGCTGGTGAGAAAGACGAAAATCAGAAATTTATTCCTGAGTTGTGCTAGTGAGAAATTTCTCAAGGAGTCTTTGTTAAAATGCCACTAGGATGCACTACTGGTCAGTTGGTAGACATGGGTTCGTGAGAGAAGGAACCATGTGAGATTCATTCCTGATCTGTGCTGGGACAAATTTCACAAGGCGTCACGCTTGTATTGTCTGCTTGTCTTTTGGAAGAGATGGGTTTGGGGGACTACTGAAAATGAGAACTACATTGCTAAGCTGATCTAGGGACAAATTTGTAAAGGAATCTTCGTGTAAAAGCGACTAAGATGGACTGCTGGAGGTTTGGTTGAGATTGGCTGGAGAGAAAGACAAAATTGAGAAATTTATTCCTGATTTGTGCTAGTGATGAATTTCTCTTGGAATCCCGTTGAAAAGCCATTAGGATGGACTACGGGATATTTGGCGGAGATCTGTTCGTGAGAAAGATGAAAATGACAAATAAATTCCTGAACTGGGCTAGTGGCAAATTATATGAAAATGCTTCCTGAGCTGCGCTAGTGACAAATTTCTCCAGGAACGCCACTAAGATGCACTACTGCTCAGTTGGGAGAGAGGAACCCAAGGGTTTGTGAGAATAGTGAAAATGAGACCTCCATTGCTGATCTGAGCTAGGGAAAAATTTCTCAAGGAATCCTTTTTTTGAAAACCATTAGGATGCTCTGCTAGTGATTTGAAAGAGATCAGTTCCTGCGCAAAATGGAAAAAGCGAATTATATTCCTGATCTGTGAGAGTGAGAAATTTATCATGGAATCATGCTTCAAAAGACATTAGGATGCTCTGCTAATGGTTTGGGAGAGATCCGTTAGTAAGAAATACAAAAAAGATGAACATGCTTCCTGAGCTGCGCTAATGACACCTTTCTCAAGGAATCTTTGTTTAAACGCCACTAGGATGCACTTCTGGTCAGCTGGTAGGGATCGGTTCGTGAGACAAGGATACATGAGAGATTCATTCCTGATCTGTGTAGGGACA
This sequence comes from Emys orbicularis, assembly GCF_028017835.1. NCBI lineage: Eukaryota > Metazoa > Chordata > Testudines > Emydidae > Emys > Emys orbicularis. The sequence goes on along the minus strand of NC_088707.1, from coordinate 16,699,293 downwards.
AATTTCACAAGGACTCTTCGTTTAAGAGCCTCTAGGATGGACTGCTGGAGATTTGGTTGAGGTTGGCTGATGAGAAAGACGAAAATGAGAAATTTTTTCCTGGGTTGTGCTAGCGATGAATTTCTCCTGGAATTACACTTTCAAATCCATTAGGATGGAGTACGAGACATTTGGCAGAGATCGCTTCGTGAGAAAGAGGAAAACTAGATTCCTGAACTATGCTAGTGAGAAAAATCTCATGGAATCATGCTTGAAAAGAATGCTCTGCTAATATTTTGGTAGAGATCTATTGGTGAGAAAAACAACAAATGTGAAAAGCCTTCCAGAGCTGGACTAGTGACAAATTTCTCAAGGAATCGTTGTTTAAACGCCACTAGGATGCACTACTGCTCAGTTGGTAGAGATCGGTTCGAGAGAAAAGGAAACGAGCGAGAGTCATTCCTGATCTGTGTTAGGGACAAATTTCACAAGGCATCACGCTTCAAAAGACATTAGTATTGTCTGCTTGTCTTTTGGAAGAGATGGATTTGTGAGAATACTGAAAATGAGAAATACGTTGCTGATCTATGCTAGGGAGAAATTTCTCGAGGCATCTTCGTTTCAAAGCCACTAAGATGGACTGCTGGAGAATTGGTTGAGGTTGGCTGGTGAGAAAGACGAAAATCAGAAATTTATTCCTGAGTTGTGCTAGTGAGAAATTTCTCAAGGAGTCTTTGTTAAAATGCCACTAGGATGCACTACTGGTCAGTTGGTAGACATGGGTTCGTGAGAGAAGGAACCATGTGAGATTCATTCCTGATCTGTGCTGGGACAAATTTCACAAGGCGTCACGCTTGTATTGTCTGCTTGTCTTTTGGAAGAGATGGGTTTGGGGGACTACTGAAAATGAGAAGTACATTGCTAAGCTGATCTAGGGACAAATTTGTAAAGGAATCTTCGTGTAAAAGCGACTAAGATGGACTGCTGGAGGTTTGGTTGAGATTGGCTGGAGAGAAAGACAAAAATGAGAAATTTATTCCTGATTTGTGCTAGTGATGAATTTCTCTTGGAATCCCGTTGAAAAGCCATTAGGATGGACTACGGGATATTTGGCGGAGATCTGTTCGTGAGAAAGATGAAAATGACAAATAAATTCCTGAACTGGGCTAGTGGCAAATTATATGAAAATGCTTCCTGAGCTGCGCTAGTGACAAATTTCTCCAGGAACGCCACTAAGATGCACTACTGCTCAGTTGGGAGAGAGGAACCCAAGGGTTTGTGAGAATAGTGAAAATGAGACCTCCATTGCTGATCTGAGCTAGGGAAAAATTTCTCAAGGAATCCTTTTTTTGAAAACCATTAGGATGCTCTGCTAGTGATTTGAAAGAGATCAGTTCCTGCGCAAAATGGAAAAAAGCGAATTATATTCCTGATCTGTGAGAGTGAGAAATTTCTCATGGAATCATGCTTCAAAAGACATTAGGATGCTCTGCTAATGGTTTGGGAGAGATCCGTTAGTAAGAAATACAAAAAAGATGAACATGCTTCCTGAGCTGCGCTAATGACACCTTTCTCAAGGAATCTTTGTTTAAACGCCACTAGGATGCACTTCTGGTCAGCTGGTAGGGATCGGTTCGTGAGACAAGGATACATGAGAGATTCATTCCTGATCTGTGTAGGGACAAATTTCACAAGGCGTCATGCTTGAAAAGACGTTAGTATTGTCTGCTTACGGTTTGGAAGAGATGGGTTTGTGAGAATACTGAAAAAGAGAACTACATTGCTGAACTGTGCTAGTGAGAAATTTATCAAGGACTCTTTGTCTGAAAACCATGACAATACACTTCTAAAGGGTTGGTAGAGATCGGTTTTTGAGAAAGACGATAATGAGAAACAAATTCCTGATCAGTGCTAGGACAAATTTCTCATGGAATTGTGCTTCAGAAGCCACTAGGAGTCTCTGTTAGTGGTTTGAAAAGGATCTGTTCCTGGGAAATATGGAAAATGCCACTATAGTCCTGATCTGTTATGGAGAGACATTTCTCGTGGAATCATGCTTCAAAAGAGATTAGGATGCTCTGCTAATGATTTGGGAGAGATCTATTGGTGACTAAAACCACAAATTTGAAAATCCTTCCTGAGCTGCGCTAGTGACACATTTCTCAGGGAATCTTTGTTTAAACGCCACTAGGATGCACTTCTGGTCAGCTGGTAGTGATCGGTTCGTGAGACAAGGAAACATGAGAGATTCAATCCTGATCTGTGTAGGGAGCAAGGCGTTATGCTTCCGAAGACATTAGTATTGTCTGCTTGTCTTTTGGACGGGATTGGTTTGTGAGAAGACTGAAAATGAGAAATACATTGCTGAAGTGTGCTAGTGACAAATTTCTCAAGGACTCTTCGTTTAAGAGCCTCTAGGATGGACTGCTGGAGATTTGGTTGAGGTTGGCTGATGACAAAGACGAAAATGAGAAATTTGTTCCTGGGTTGTGCTAGCGATGAATTTCTCCTGGAATTACGCTTTCAAATCCATTAGGATGGACGACGAGACATTTGGCAGAGATCGCTTCGTGAGAAAGAGGAAAACTAGATTCCTGAACTACGCTAGTGAGAAAAATCTCATGGAATCATGCTTGAAAAGTGATTAGAATGCTCTGCTAATATTTTGTAGAGATCTATTGGTGAGAAAAACAACAAATGTGAGAATCCTTCCTGAGCTGGACTAGTGACAAATTTCTCAAGGAATCGTTGTTTAAACGCCACTAGGATGCACTACTGCTCAGCTGGTAGAGATCGGTTCCAGAGAAAAGGAAACGAGCGAGAGTCATTCCTGATCTGTGTTAGGGACAAATTTCACAAGGCATCACGCTTCAAATGACATTAGTATTGTCTGCTTGTCTTTTGGAAGAGATGGATTTGTGAGAATACTGAAAATGAGAAATACGTTGCTGATCTATGCTAGGGAGAAATTTCTCGAGGCATCTTCGTTTCAAAGCCACTAAGATGGACTGCTGGAGAATTGGTTGAGGTTGGCTGGTGAGAAAGACGAAAATCAGAAATTTATTCCTGAGTTGTGCTAGTGAGAAATTTCTCAAGGAGTCTTTGTTAAAATGCCACTAGGATGCACTACTGGTCAGTTGGTAGACATGGGTTCGTGAGAGAAGGAACCATGTGAGATTCATTCCTGATCTGTGCTGGGACAAATTTCACAAGGCGTCACGCTTGTATTGTCTGCTTGTCTTTTGGAAGAGATGGGTTTGGGGGACTACTGAAAATGAGAACTACATTGCTAAGCTGATCTAGGGACAAATTTGTAAAGGAATCTTCGTGTAAAAGCGACTAAGATGGACTGCTGGAGGTTTGGTTGAGATTGGCTGGAGAGAAAGACAAAATTGAGAAATTTATTCCTGATTTGTGCTAGTGATGAATTTCTCTTGGAATCCCGTTGAAAAGCCATTAGGATGGACTACGGGATATTTGGCGGAGATCTGTTCGTGAGAAAGATGAAAATGACAAATAAATTCCTGAACTGGGCTAGTGGCAAATTATATGAAAATGCTTCCTGAGCTGCGCTAGTGACAAATTTCTCCAGGAACGCCACTAAGATGCACTACTGCTCAGTTGGGAGAGAGGAACCCAAGGGTTTGTGAGAATAGTGAAAATGAGACCTCCATTGCTGATCTGAGCTAGGGAAAAATTTCTCAAGGAATCCTTTTTTTGAAAACCATTAGGATGCTCTGCTAGTGATTTGAAAGAGATCAGTTCCTGCGCAAAATGGAAAAAGCGAATTATATTCCTGATCTGTGAGAGTGAGAAATTTCTCATGGAATCATGCTTCAAAAGACATTAGGATGCTCTGCTAATGGTTTGGGAGAGATCCGTTAGTAAGAAATACAAAAAAGATGAACATGCTTCCTGAGCTGCGCTAATGACACCTTTCTCAAGGAATCTTTGTTTAAACGCCACTAGGATGCACTTCTGGTCAGCTGGTAGGGATCGGTTCGTGAGACAAGGATACATGAGAGATTCATTCCTGATCTGTGTAGGGACAAATTTCACAAGGCGTCATGCTTGAAAAGACGTTAGTATTGTCTGCTTACGGTTTGGAAGAGATGGGTTTGTGAGAATACTGAAAAAGAGAACTACAATGCTGAACTGTGCTAGTGAGAAATTTATCAAGGACTCTTTGTCTGAAACCCATGACAATACACTTCTAAAGGGTTGGTAGAGATCGGTTTTTGAGAAAGACGATAATGAGAAACAAATTCCTGATCAGTGCTAGGACAAATTTCTCATGGAATTGTGCTTCAGAAGCCACTAGGAGTCTCTGTTAGTGGTTTGAAAAGGATCTGTTCCTGGGAAATATGGAAAATGCCACTATAGTCCTGATCTGTTATGGAGAGACATTTCTCGTGGAATCATGCTTCAAAAGAGATTAGGATGCTCTGCTAATGGTTTGGGAGAGATCTATTGGTGACTAAAACCACAAATTTGAAAATCCTTCCTGAGCTGCGCTAGTGACACATTTCTCAGGGAATCTTTGTTTAAACGCCACTAGGATGCACTTCTGGTCAGCTGGTAGTGATCGGTTCGTGAGACAAGGAAACATGAGAGATTCATTCCTGATCTGTGTAGGGAGCAAGGCGTTATGCTTCCGAAGACATTAGTATTGTCTGCTTGTCTTTTGGACGGGATTGGTTTGTGAGAAGACTGAAAATGAGAAATACATTGCTGAACTGTGCTAGTGACAAATTTCTCAAGGACTCTTCGTTTAAGAGCCTCTAGGATGGACTGCTGGAGATTTGGTTGAGGTTGGCTGATGACAAAGACGAAAATGAGAAATTTTTTCCTGGGTTGTGCTAGCGATGAATTTCTCCTGGAATTACGCTTTCAAATCCATTAGGATGGACGACGAGACATTTGGCAGAGATCGCTTCGTGAGAAAGCGGAAAACTAGATTCCTGAACTACGCTAGTGAGAAAAATCTCATGGAATCATGCTTGAAAAGTGATTAGAATGCTCTGCTAATATTTTGGTAGAGATCTATTGGTGAGAAAAACAACAAATGTGAAAATCCTTCCTGAGCTGGACTAGTGACAAATTTCTCAAGGAATCGTTGTTTAAACGCCACTAGGATGCACTACTGCTCAGCTGGTAGAGATCGGTTCCAGAGAAAAGGAAACGAGCGAGAGTCATTCCTGATTTGTGTTAGGGACAAATTTCACAAGGCATCACGCTTCAAATGACATTAGTATTGTCTGCTTGTCTTTTGGAAGAGATGGATTTGTGAGAATACTGAAAATGAGAAATACGTTGCTGATCTATGCTAGGGAGAAATTTCTCGAGGCATCTTCGTTTCAAAGCCACTAAGATGGACTGCTGGAGAATTGGTTGAGGTTGGCTGGTGAGAAAGACGAAAATCAGAAATTTATTCCTGAGTTGTGCTAGTGAGAAATTTCTCAAGGAGTCTTTGTTAAAATGCCACTAGGATGCACTACTGGTCAGTTGGTAGACATGGGTTCGTGAGAGAAGGAACCATGTGAGATTCATTCCTGATCTGTGCTGGGACAAATTTCACAAGGCGTCACGCTTGTATTGTCTGCTTGTCTTTTGGAAGAGATGGGTTTGGGGGACTACTGAAAATGAGAACTACATTGCTAAGCTGATCTAGGGACAAATTTGTAAAGGAATCTTCGTGTAAAAGCGACTAAGATGGACTGCTGGAGGTTTGGTTGAGATTGGCTGGAGAGAAAGACAAAAATGAGAAATTTATTCCTGATTTGTGCTAGTGATGAATTTCTCTTGGAATCCCGTTGAAAAGCCATTAGGATGGACTACGGGATATTTGGCGGAGATCTGTTCGTGAGAAAGATGAAAATGACAAATAAATTCCTGAACTGGGCTAGTGGCAAATTATATGAAAATGCTTCCTGAGCTGCGCTAGTGACAAATTTCTCCAGGAACGCCACTAAGATGCACTACTGCTCAGTTGGGAGAGAGGAACCCAAGGGTTTGTGAGAATAGTGAAAATGAGACCTCCATTGCTGATCTGAGCTAAGGAAAAATTTCTCAAGGAATCCTTTTTTTGAAAACCATTAGGATGCTCTGCTAGTGATTTGAAAGAGATCAGTTCCTGCGCAAAATGGAAAAAAGCGAATTATATTCCTGATCTGTGAGAGTGAGAAATTTCTCATGGAATCATGCTTCAAACGACATTAGGATGCTCTGCTAATGGTTTGGGAGAGATCCGTTAGTAAGAAATACAAAAAAGATGAACATGCTTCCTGAGCTGCGCTAATGACACCTTTCTCAAGGAATCTTTGTTTAAACGCCACTAGGATGCACTTCTGGTCAGCTGGTAGGGATCGGTTCGTGAGACAAGGATACATGAGAGATTCATTCCTGATCTGTGTAGGGACAAATTTCACAAGGCGTCATGCTTGAAAAGACGTTAGTATTGTCTGCTTACGGTTTGGAAGAGATGGGTTTGTGAGAATACTGAAAAAGAGAACTACATTGCTGAACTGTGCTAGTGAGAAATTTATCAAGGACTCTTTGTCTGAAAACCATGACAATACACTTCTAAAGGGTTGGTAGAGATCGGTTTTTGAGAAAGACGATAATGAGAAACAAATTCCTGATCAGTGCTAGGACAAATTTCTCATGGAATTGTGCTTCAGAAGCCACTAGGAGTCTCTGTTAGTGGTTTGAAAAGGATCTGTTCCTGGGAAATATGGAAAATGCCACTATAGTCCTGATCTGTTATGGAGAGACATTTCTCGTGGAATCATGCTTCAAAAGAGATTAGGATGCTCTGCTAATGGTTTGGGAGAGATCTATTGGTGACTAAAACCACAAATTTGAAAATCCTTCCTGAGCTGCGCTAGTGACACATTTCTCAGGGAATCTTTGTTTAAACGCCACTAGGATGCACTTCTGGTCAGCTGGTAGTGATCGGTTCGTGAGACAAGGAAACATGAGAGATTCATTCCTGATCTGTGTAGGGAGCAAGGCGTTATGCTTCCGAAGACATTAGTATTGTCTGCTTGTCTTTTGGAAGGGATTGGTTTGTGAGAAGACTGAAAATGAGAAATACATTGCTGAAGTGTGCTAGTGACAAATTTCTCAAGGACTCTTCGTTTAAGAGCCTCTAGGATGGACTGCTGGAGATTTGGTTGAGGTTGGCTGATGACAAAGACGAAAATGAGAAATTTTTTCCTGGGTTGTGCTAGCGATGAATTTCTCCTGGAATTACGCTTTCAAATCCATTAGGATGGACGACGAGACATTTGGCAGAGATCGCTTCGTGAGAAAGAGGAAAACTAGATTCCTGAACTACGCTAGTGAGAAAAATCTCATGGACTCATGCTTGAAAAGTGATTAGAATGCTCTGCTAATATTTTGTAGAGATCTATTGGTGAGAAAAACAACAAATGTGAAAATCCTTCCTGAGCTGGACTAGTGACAAATTTCTCAAGGAATCGTTGTTTAAACGCCACTAGGATGCACTACTGCTCAGCTGGTAGAGATCGGTTCGAGAGAAAAGGAAACGAGCGAGAGTCATTCCTGATCTGTGTTAGGGACAAATTTCACAAGGCATCACGCTTCAAATGACATTAGTATTGTCTGCTTGTCTTTTGGAAGAGATGGATTTGTGAGAATACTGAAAATGAGAAATACGTTGCTGATCTATGCTAGGGAGAAATTTCTCGAGGCATCTTCGTTTCAAAGCCACTAAGATGGACTGCTGGAGAATTGGTTGAGGTTGGCTGGTGAGAAAGACGAAAATCAGAAATTTATTCCTGAGTTGTGCTAGTGAGAAATTTCTCAAGGAGTCTTTGTTAAAATGCCACTAGGATGCACTACTGGTCAGTTGGTAGACATGGGTTCGTGAGAGAAGGAACCATGTGAGATTCATTCCTGATCTGTGCTGGGACAAATTTCACAAGGCGTCACGCTTGTATTGTCTGCTTGTCTTTTGGAAGAGATGGGTTTGGGGGACTACTGAAAATGAGAACTACATTGCTAAGCTGATCTAGGGACAAATTTGTAAAGGAATCTTCGTGTAAAAGCGACTAAGATGGACTGCTGGAGGTTTGGTTGAGATTGGCTGGAGAGAAAGACAAAATTGAGAAATTTATTCCTGATTTGTGCTAGTGATGAATTTCTCTTGGAATCCCGTTGAAAAGCCATTAGGATGGACTACGGGATATTTGGCGGAGATCTGTTCGTGAGAAAGATGAAAATGACAAATAAATTCCTGAACTGGGCTAGTGGCAAATTATATGAAAATGCTTCCTGAGCTGCGCTAGTGACAAATTTCTCCAGGAACGCCACTAAGATGCACTACTGCTCAGTTGGGAGAGAGGAACCCAAGGGTTTGTGAGAATAGTGAAAATGAGACCTCCATTGCTGATCTGAGCTAGGGAAAAATTTCTCAAGGAATCCTTTTTTTGAAAACCATTAGGATGCTCTGCTAGTGATTTGAAAGAGATCAGTTCCTGCGCAAAATGGAAAAAGCGAATTATATTCCTGATCTGTGAGAGTGAGAAATTTCTCATGGAATCATGCTTCAAAAGACATTAGGATGCTCTGCTAATGGTTTGGGAGAGATCCGTTAGTAAGAAATACAAAAAAGATGAACATGCTTCCTGAGCTGCGCTAATGACACCTTTCTCAAGGAATCTTTGTTTAAACGCCACTAGGATGCACTTCTGGTCAGCTGGTAGGGATCGGTTCGTGAGACAAGGATACATGAGAGATTCATTCCTGATCTGTGTAGGGACAAATTTCACAAGGACTCTTCGTTTAAGAGCCTCTAGGATGGACTGCTGGAGATTTGGTTGAGGTTGGCTGATGAGAAAGACGAAAATGAGAAATTTTTTCCTGGGTTGTGCTAGCGATGAATTTCTCCTGGAATTACGCTTTCAAATCCATTAGGATGGACGACGAGACATTTGGCAGAGATCGCTTCGTGAGAAAGAGGAAAACTAGATTCCTGAACTATGCTAGTGAGAAAAATCTCATGGAATCATGCTTGAAAAGAATGCTCTGCTAATATTTTGGTAGAGATCTATTGGTGAGAAAAACAACAAATGTGAAAAGCCTTCCAGAGCTGGACTAGTAACAAATTTCTCAAGGAATCGTTGTTTAAACGCCACTAGGATGCACTACTGCTCAGTTGGTAGAGATCGGTTCGAGAGAAAAGGAAACGAGCGAGAGTCATTCCTGATCTGTGTTAGGGACAAATTTCACAAGGCATCACGCTTCAAAAGACATTAGTATTGTCTGCTTGTCTTTTGGAAGAGATGGATTTGTGAGAATACTGAAAATGAGAAATACGTTGCTGATCTATGCTAGGGAGAAATTTCTCGAGGCATCTTCGTTTCAAAGCCACTAAGATGGACTGCTGGAGAATTGGTTGAGGTTGGCTGGTGAGAAAGACGAAAATCAGAAATTTATTCCTGAGTTGTGCTAGTGAGAAATTTCTCAAGGAGTCTTTGTTAAAATGCCACTAGGATGCACTACTGGTCAGTTGGTAGACATGGGTTCGTGAGAGAAGGAACCATGTGAGATTCATTCCTGATCTGTGCTGGGACAAATTTCACAAGGCGTCACGCTTGTATTGTCTGCTTGTCTTTTGGAAGAGATGGGTTTGGGGGACTACTGAAAATGAGAAGTACATTGCTAAGCTGATCTAGGGACAAATTTGTAAAGGAATCTTCGTGTAAAAGCGACTAAGATGGACTGCTGGAGGTTTGGTTGAGATTGGCTGGAGAGAAAGACAAAAATGAGAAATTTATTCCTGATTTGTGCTAGTGATGAATTTCTCTTGGAATCCCGTTGAAAAGCCATTAGGATGGACTACGGGATATTTGGCGGAGATCTGTTCGTGAGAAAGATGAAAATGACAAATAAATTCCTGAACTGGGCTAGTGGCAAATTATATGAAAATGCTTCCTGAGCTGCGCTAGTGACAAATTTCTCCAGGAACGCCACTAAGATGCACTACTGCTCAGTTGGGAGAGAGGAACCCAAGGGTTTGTGAGAATAGTGAAAATGAGACCTCCATTGCTGATCTGAGCTAGGGAAAAATTTCTCAAGGAATCCTTTTTTTGAAAACCATTAGGATGCTCTGCTAGTGATTTGAAAGAGATCAGTTCCTGCGCAAAATGGAAAAAAGCGAATTATATTCCTGATCTGTGAGAGTGAGAAATTTCTCATGGAATCATGCTTCAAAAGACATTAGGATGCTCTGCTAATGGTTTGGGAGAGATCCGTTAGTAAGAAATACAAAAAAGATGAACATGCTTCCTGAGCTGCGCTAATGACACCTTTCTCAAGGAATCTTTGTTTAAACGCCACTAGGATGCACTTCTGGTCAGCTGGTAGGGATCGGTTCGTGAGACAAGGATACATGAGAGATTCATTCCTGATCTGTGTAGGGACAAATTTCACAAGGCGTCATGCTTGAAAAGACGTTAGTATTGTCTGCTTACGGTTTGGAAGAGATGGGTTTGTGAGAATACTGAAAAAGAGAACTACATTGCTGAACTGTGCTAGTGAGAAATTTATCAAGGACTCTTTGTCTGAAAACCATGACAATACACTTCTAAAGGGTTGGTAGAGATCGGTTTTTGAGAAAGACGATAATGAGAAACAAATTCCTGATCAGTGCTAGGACAAATTTCTCATGGAATTGTGCTTCAGAAGCCACTAGGAGTCTCTGTTAGTGGTTTGAAAAGGATCTGTTCCTGGGAAATATGGAAAATGCCACTATAGTCCTGATCTGTTATGGAGAGACATTTCTCGTGGAATCATGCTTCAAAAGAGATTAGGATGCTCTGCTAATGGTTTGGGAGAGATCTATTGGTGACTAAAACCACAAATTTGAAAATCCTTCCTGAGCTGCGCTAGTGACACATTTCTCAGGGAATCTTTGTTTAAACGCCATAGGATGCACTTCTGGTCAGCTGGTAGTGATCGGTTCGTGAGACAAGAAAACATGAGAGATTCAATCCTGATCTGTGTAGGGAGCAAGGCGTTATGCTTCCGAAGACATTAGTATTGTCTGCTTGTCTTTTGGAAGAGATGGGTTTGGGGGACTACTGAAAATGAGAAGTACATTGCTAAGCTGATCTAGGGACAAATTTGTAAAGGAATCTTCGTGTAAAAGCGACTAAGATGGACTGCTGGAGGTTTGGTTGAGATTGGCTGGAGAGAAAGACAAAAATGAGAAATTTATTCCTGATTTGTGCTAGTGATGAATTTCTCTTGGAATCCCGTTGAAAAGCCATTAGGATGGACTACGGGATATTTGGCGGAGATCTGTTCGTGAGAAAGATGAAAATGACAAATAAATTCCTGAACTGGGCTAGTGGCAAATTATATGAAAATGCTTCCTGAGCTGCGCTAGTGACAAATTTCTCCAGGAACGCCACTAAGATGCACTACTGCTCAGTTGGGAGAGAGGAACCCAAGGGTTTCTGAGAATAGTGAAAATGAGACCTCCATTGCTGATCTGAGCTAGGGAAAAATTTCTCAAGGAATCCTTTTTTTGAAAACCATTAGGATGCTCTGCTAGTGATTTGAAAGAGATCAGTTCCTGCGCAAAATGGAAAAAAGCGAATTATATTCCTGATCTGTGAGAGTGAGAAATTTCTCATGGAATCATGCTTCAAAAGACATTAGGATGCTCTGCTAATGGTTTGGGAGAGATCCGTTAGTAAGAAATACAAAAAAGATGAACATGCTTCCTGAGCTGCGCTAATGACACCTTTCTCAAGGAATCTTTGTTTAAACGCCACTAGGATGCACTTCTGGTCAGCTGGTAGGGATCGGTTCGTGAGACAAGGATACATGAGAGATTCATTCCTGATCTGTGTAGGGACAAATTTCACAAGGCGTCATGCTTGAAAAGACGTTAGTATTGTCTGCTTACGGTTTGGAAGAGATGGGTTTGTGAGAATACTGAAAAAGAGAACTACATTGCTGAACTGTGCTAGTGAGAAATTTATCAAGGACTCTTTGTCTGAAAACCATGACAATACACTTCTAAAGGGTTGGTAGAGATCGGTTTTTGAGAAAGACGATAATGAGAAACAAATTCCTGATCAGTGCTAGGACAAATTTCTCATGGAATTGTGCTTCAGAAGCCACTAGGAGTCTCTGTTAGTGGTTTGAAAAGGATCTGTTCCTGGGAAATATGGAAAATGCCACTATAGTCCTGATCTGTTATGGAGAGACATTTCTCGTGGAATCATGCTTCAAAAGAGATTAGGATGCTCTGCTAATGGTTTGGGAGAGATCTATTGGTGACTAAAACCACAAATTTGAAAATCCTTCCTGAGCTGCGCTAGTGACACATTTCTCAGGGAATCTTTGTTTAAACGCCACTAGGATGCACTTCTGGTCAGCTGGTAGTGATCGGTTCGTGAGACAAGGAAACATGAGAGATTCAATCCTGATCTGTGTAGGGAGCAAGGCGTTATGCTTCCGAAGACATTAGTATTGTCTGCTTGTCTTTTGGACGGGATTGGTTTGTGAGAAGACTGAAAATGAGAAATACATTGCTGAAGTGTGCTAGTGACAAATTTCTCAAGGACTCTTCGTTTAAGAGCCTCTAGGATGGACTGCTGGAGATTTGGTTGAGGTTGGCTGATGACAAAGACGAAAATGAGAAATTTGTTCCTGGGTTGTGCTAGCGATGAATTTCTCCTGGAATTACGCTTTCAAATCCATTAGGATGGACGACGAGACATTTGGCAGAGATCGCTTCGTGAGAAAGCGGAAAACTAGATTCCTGAACTACGCTAGTGAGAAAAATCTCATGGAATCATGCTTGAAAAGTGATTAGAATGCTCTGCTAATATTTTGGTAGAGATCTATTGGTGAGAAAAACAACAAATGTGAAAATCCTTCCTGAGCTGGACTAGTGACAAATTTCTCAAGGAATCGTTGTTTAAACGCCACTAGGATGCACTACTGCTCAGCTGGTAGAGATCGGTTCGAGAGAAAAGGAAACGAGCGAGAGTCATTCCTGATCTGTGTTAGGGACAAATTTCACAAGGCATCACGCTTCAAATGACATTAGTATTGTCTGCTTGTCTTTTGGAAGAGATGGATTTGTGAGAATACTGAAAATGAGAAATACGTTGCTGATCTATGCTAGGGAGAAATTTCTCGAGGCATCTTCGTTTCAAAGCCACTAAGATGGACTGCTGGAGAATTGGTTGAGGTTGGCTGGTGAGAAAGACGAAAATCAGAAATTTATTCCTGAGTTGTGCTAGTGAGAAATTTCTCAAGGAGTCTTTGTTAAAATGCCACTAGGATGCACTACTGGTCAGTTGGTAGACATGGGTTCGTGAGAGAAGGAACCATGTGAGATTCATTCCTGATCTGTGCTGGGACAAATTTCACAAGGCGTCACGCTTGTATTGTCTGCTTGTCTTTTGGAAGAGATGGGTTTGGGGGACTACTGAAAATGAGAACTACATTGCTAAGCTGATCTAGGGACAAATTTGTAAAGGAATCTTCGTGTAAAAGCGACTAAGATGGACTGCTGGAGGTTTGGTTGAGATTGGCTGGAGAGAAAGACAAAATTGAGAAATTTATTCCTGATTTGTGCTAGTGATGAATTTCTCTTGGAATCCCGTTGAAAAGCCATTAGGATGGACTACGGGATATTTGGCGGAGTTCTGTTCGTGAGAAAGATGAAAATGACAAATAAATTCCTGAACTGGGCTAGTGGCAAATTATATGAAAATGCTTCCTGAGCTGCGCTAGTGACAAATTTCTCCAGGAACGCCACTAAGATGCACTACTGCTCAGTTGGGAGAGAGGAACCCAAGGGTTTGTGAGAATAGTGAAAATGAGACCTCCATTGCTGATCTGAGCTAGGGAAAAATTTCTCAAGGAATCCTTTTTTTGAAAACCATTAGGATGCTCTGCTAGTGATTTGAAAGAGATCAGTTCCTGCGCAAAATGGAAAAAAGCGAATTATATTCCTGATCTGTGAGAGTGAGAAATTTCTCATGGAATCATGCTTCAAAAGACATTAGGATGCTCTGCTAATGGTTTGGGAGAGATCCGTTAGTAAGAAATACAAAAAAGATGAACATGCTTCCTGAGCTGCGCTAATGACACCTTTCTCAAGGAATCTTTGTTTAAACGCCACTAGGATGCACTTCTGGTCAGCTGGTAGGGATCGGTTCGTGAGACAAGGATACATGAGAGATTCATTCCTGATCTGTGTAGGGACAAATTTCACAAGGCGTCATGCTTGAAAAGACGTTAGTATTGTCTGCTTACGGTTTGGAAGAGATGGGTTTGTGAGAATACTGAAAAAGAGAACTACAATGCTGAACTGTGCTAGTGAGAAATTTATCAAGGACTCTTTGTCTGAAACCCATGACAATACACTTCTAAAGGGTTGGTAGAGATCAGTTTTTGAGAAAGACGATAATGAGAAACAAATTCCTGATCAGTGCTAGGACAAATTTCTCATGGAATTGTGCTTCAGAAGCCACTAGGAGTCTCTGTTAGTGGTTTGAAAAGGATCTGTTCCTGGGAAATATGGAAAATGCCACTATAGTCCTGATCTGTTATGGAGAGACATTTCTCGTGGAATCATGCTTCAAAAGAGATTAGGATGCTCTGCTAATGGTTTGGGAGAGATCTATTGGTGACTAAAACCACAAATTTGAAAATCCTTCCTGAGCTGCGCTAGTGACACATTTCTCAGGGAATCTTTGTTTAAACGCCACTAGGATGCACTTCTGGTCAGCTGGTAGTGATCGGTTCGTGAGACAAGGAAACATGAGAGATTCATTCCTGATCTGTGTAGGGAGCAAGGCGTTATGCTTCCGAAGACATTAGTATTGTCTGCTTGTCTTTTGGACGGGATTGGTTTGTGAGAAGACTGAAAATGAGAAATACATTGCTGAAGTGTGCTAGTGACAAATTTCTCAAGGACTCTTCGTTTAAGAGCCTCTAGGATGGACTGCTGGAGATTTGGTTGAGGTTGGCTGATGACAAAGACGAAAATGAGAAATTTTTTCCTGGGTTGTGCTAGCGATGAATTTCTCCTGGAATTACGCTTTCAAATCCATTAGGATGGACGACGAGACATTTGGCAGAGATCGCTTCGTGAGAAAGCGGAAAACTAGATTCCTGAACTACGCTAGTGAGAAAAATCTCATGGAATCATGCTTGAAAAGTGATTAGAATGCTCTGCTAATATTTTGGTAGAGATCTATTGGTGAGAAAAACAACAAATGTGAAAATCCTTCCTGAGCTGGACTAGTGACAAATTTCTCAAGGAATCGTTGTTTAAACGCCACTAGGATGCACTACTGCTCAGCTGGTAGAGATCGGTTCGAGAGAAAAGGAAACGAGCGAGAGTCATTCCTGATCTGTGTTAGGGACAAATTTCACAAGGCATCACGCTTCAAATGACATTAGTATTGTCTGCTTGTCTTTTGGAAGAGATGGATTTGTGAGAATACTGAAAATGAGAAATACGTTGCTGATCTATGCTAGGGAGAAATTTCTCGAGGCATCTTCGTTTCAAAGCCACTAAGATGGACTGCTGGAGAATTGGTTGAGGTTGGCTGGTGAGAAAGACGAAAATCAGAAATTTATTCCTGAGTTGTGCTAGTGAGAAATTTCTCAAGGAGTCTTTGTTAAAATGCCACTAGGATGCACTACTGGTCAGTTGGTAGACATGGGTTCGTGAGAGAAGGAACCATGTGAGATTCATTCCTGATCTGTGCTGGGACAAATTTCACAAGGCGTCACGCTTGTATTGTCTGCTTGTCTTTTGGAAGAGATGGGTTTGGGGGACTACTGAAAATGAGAACTACATTGCTAAGCTGATCTAGGGACAAATTTGTAAAGGAATCTTCGTGTAAAAGCGACTAAGATGGACTGCTGGAGGTTTGGTTGAGATTGGCTGGAGAGAAAGACAAAATTGAGAAATTTATTCCTGATTTGTGCTAGTGATGAATTTCTCTTGGAATCCCGTTGAAAAGCCATTAGGATGGACTACGGGATATTTGGCGGAGTTCTGTTCGTGAGAAAGATGAAAATGACAAATAAATTCCTGAACTGGGCTAGTGGCAAATTATATGAAAATGCTTCCTGAGCTGCGCTAGTGACAAATTTCTCCAGGAACGCCACTAAGATGCACTACTGCTCAGTTGGGAGAGAGGAACCCAAGGGTTTGTGAGAATAGTGAAAATGAGACCTCCATTGCTGATCTGAGCTAGGGAAAAATTTCTCAAGGAATCCTTTTTTTGAAAACCATTAGGATGCTCTGCTAGTGATTTGAAAGAGATCAGTTCCTGCGCAAAATGGAAAAAAGCGAATTATATTCCTGATCTGTGAGAGTGAGAAATTTCTCATGGAATCATGCTTCAAAAGACATTAGGATGCTCTGCTAATGGTTTGGGAGAGATCCGTTAGTAAGAAATACAAAAAAGATGAACATGCTTCCTGAGCTGCGCTAATGACACCTTTCTCAAGGAATCTTTGTTTAAACGCCACTAGGATGCACTTCTGGTCAGCTGGTAGGGATCGGTTCGTGAGACAAGGATACATGAGAGATTCATTCCTGATCTGTGTAGGGACAAATTTCACAAGGCGTCATGCTTGAAAAGACGTTAGTATTGTCTGCTTACGGTTTGGAAGAGATGGGTTTGTGAGAATACTGAAAAAGAGAACTACATTGCTGAACTGTGCTAGTGAGAAATTTATCAAGGACTCTTTGTCTGAAAACCATGACAATACACTTCTAAAGGGTTGGTAGAGATCGGTTTTTGAGAAAGACGATAATGAGAAACAAATTCCTGATCAGTGCTAGGACAAATTTCTCATGGAATTGTGCTTCAGAAGCCACTAGGAGTCTCTGTTAGTGGTTTGAAAAGGATCTGTTCCTGGGAAATATGGAAAATGCCACTATAGTCCTGATCTGTTATGGAGAGACATTTCTCGTGGAATCATGCTTCAAAAGAGATTAGGATGCTCTGCTAATGGTTTGGGAGAGATCTATTGGTGACTAAAACCACAAATTTGAAAATCCTTCCTGAGCTGCGCTAGTGACACATTTCTCAGGGAATCTTTGTTTAAACGCCACTAGGATGCACTTCTGGTCAGCTGGTAGTGATCGGTTCGTGAGACAAGGAAACATGAGAGATTCATTCCTGATCTGTGTAGGGAGCAAGGCGTTATGCTTCCGAAGACATTAGTATTGTCTGCTTGTCTTTTGGACGGGATTGGTTTGTGAGAAGACTGAAAATGAGAAATACATTGCTGAAGTGTGCTAGTGACAAATTTCTCAAGGACTCTTCGTTTAAGAGCCTCTAGGATGGACTGCTGGAGATTTGGTTGAGGTTGGCTGATGACAAAGACGAAAATGAGAAATTTTTTCCTGGGTTGTGCTAGCGATGAATTTCTCCTGGAATTACGCTTTCAAATCCATTAGGATGGACGACGAGACATTTGGCAGAGATCGCTTCGTGAGAAAGCGGAAAACTAGATTCCTGAACTACGCTAGTGAGAAAAATCTCATGGAATCATGCTTGAAAAGTGATTAGAATGCTCTGCTAATATTTTGGTAGAGATCTATTGGTGAGAAAAACAACAAATGTGAAAATCCTTCCTGAGCTGGACTAGTGACAAATTTCTCAAGGAATCGTTGTTTAAACGCCACTAGGATGCACTACTGCTCAGCTGGTAGAGATCGGTTCGAGAGAAAAGGAAACGAGCGAGAGTCATTCCTGATCTGTGTTAGGGACAAATTTCACAAGGCATCACGCTTCAAATGACATTAGTATTGTCTGCTTGTCTTTTGGAAGAGATGGATTTGTGAGAATACTGAAAATGAGAAATACGTTGCTGATCTATGCTAGGGAGAAATTTCTCGAGGCATCTTCGTTTCAAAGCCACTAAGATGGACTGCTGGAGAATTGGTTGAGGTTGGCTGGTGAGAAAGACGAAAATCAGAAATTTATTCCTGAGTTGTGCTAGTGAGAAATTTCTCAAGGAGTCTTTGTTAAAATGCCACTAGGATGCACTACTGGTCAGTTGGTAGACATGGGTTCGTGAGAGAAGGAACCATGTGAGATTCATTCCTGATCTGTGCTGGGACAAATTTCACAAGGCGTCACGCTTGTATTGTCTGCTTGTCTTTTGGAAGAGATGGGTTTGGGGGACTACTGAAAATGAGAACTACATTGCTAAGCTGATCTAGGGACAAATTTGTAAAGGAATCTTCGTGTAAAAGCGACTAAGATGGACTGCTGGAGGTTTGGTTGAGATTGGCTGGAGAGAAAGACAAAATTGAGAAATTTATTCCTGATTTGTGCTAGTGATGAATTTCTCTTGGAATCCCGTTGAAAAGCCATTAGGATGGACTACGGGATATTTGGCGGAGTTCTGTTCGTGAGAAAGATGAAAATGACAAATAAATTCCTGAACTGGGCTAGTGGCAAATTATATGAAAATGCTTCCTGAGCTGCGCTAGTGACAAATTTCTCCAGGAACGCCACTAAGATGCACTACTGCTCAGTTGGGAGAGAGGAACCCAAGGGTTTGTGAGAATAGTGAAAATGAGACCTCCATTGCTGATCTGAGCTAGGGAAAAATTTCTCAAGGAATCCTTTTTTTGAAAACCATTAGGATGCTCTGCTAGTGATTTGAAAGAGATCAGTTCCTGCGCAAAATGGAAAAAAGCGAATTATATTCCTGATCTGTGAGAGTGAGAAATTTCTCATGGAATCATGCTTCAAAAGACATTAGGATGCTCTGCTAATGGTTTGGGAGAGATCCGTTAGTAAGAAATACAAAAAAGATGAACATGCTTCCTGAGCTGCGCTAATGACACCTTTCTCAAGGAATCTTTGTTTAAACGCCACTAGGATGCACTTCTGGTCAGCTGGTAGGGATCGGTTCGTGAGACAAGGATACATGAGAGATTCATTCCTGATCTGTGTAGGGACAAATTTCACAAGGCGTCATGCTTGAAAAGACGTTAGTATTGTCTGCTTACGGTTTGGAAGAGATGGGTTTGTGAGAATACTGAAAAAGAGAACTACAATGCTGAACTGTGCTAGTGAGAAATTTATCAAGGACTCTTTGTCTGAAACCCATGACAATACACTTCTAAAGGGTTGGTAGAGATCAGTTTTTGAGAAAGACGATAATGAGAAACAAATTCCTGATCAGTGCTAGGACAAATTTCTCATGGAATTGTGCTTCAGAAGCCACTAGGAGTCTCTGTTAGTGGTTTGAAAAGGATCTGTTCCTGGGAAATATGGAAAATGCCACTATAGTCCTGATCTGTTATGGAGAGACATTTCTCGTGGAATCATGCTTCAAAAGAGATTAGGATGCTCTGCTAATGGTTTGGGAGAGATCTATTGGTGACTAAAACCACAAATTTGAAAATCCTTCCTGAGCTGCGCTAGTGACACATTTCTCAGGGAATCTTTGTTTAAACGCCACTAGGATGCACTTCTGGTCAGCTGGTAGTGATCGGTTCGTGAGACAAGGAAACATGAGAGATTCATTCCTGATCTGTGTAGGGAGCAAGGCGTTATGCTTCCGAAGACATTAGTATTGTCTGCTTGTCTTTTGGACGGGATTGGTTTGTGAGAAGACTGAAAATGAGAAATACATTGCTGAAGTGTGCTAGTGACAAATTTCTCAAGGACTCTTCGTTTAAGAGCCTCTAGGATGGACTGCTGGAGATTTGGTTGAGGTTGGCTGATGACAAAGACGAAAATGAGAAATTTTTTCCTGGGTTGTGCTAGCGATGAATTTCTCCTGGAATTACGCTTTCAAATCCATTAGGATGGACGACGAGACATTTGGCAGAGATCGCTTCGTGAGAAAGCGGAAAACTAGATTCCTGAACTACGCTAGTGAGAAAAATCTCATGGAATCATGCTTGAAAAGTGATTAGAATGCTCTGCTAATATTTTGGTAGAGATCTATTGGTGAGAAAAACAACAAATGTGAAAATCCTTCCTGAGCTGGACTAGTGACAAATTTCTCAAGGAATCGTTGTTTAAACGCCACTAGGATGCACTACTGCT
The DNA here is from genome assembly GCF_028017835.1 of Emys orbicularis. NCBI lineage: Eukaryota > Metazoa > Chordata > Testudines > Emydidae > Emys > Emys orbicularis. Next base: position 16,679,218 of record NC_088707.1, on the reverse strand, counting down.
CAGCTGGTAGAGATCGGTTCGAGAGAAAAGGAAACGAGCGAGAGTCATTTCTGATCTGTGTTAGGGACAAATTTCACAAGGCATCACGCTTCAAATGACATTAGTATTGTCTGCTTGTCTTTTGGAAGAGATGGATTTGTGAGAATACTGAAAATGAGAAATACGTTGCTGATCTATGCTAGGGAGAAATTTCTCGAGGCATCTTCGTTTCAAAGCCACTAAGATGGACTGCTGGAGAATTGGTTGAGGTTGGCTGGTGAGAAAGACGAAAATCAGAAATTTATTCCTGAGTTGTGCTAGTGAGAAATTTCTCAAGGAGTCTTTGTTAAAATGCCACTAGGATGCACTACTGGTCAGTTGGTAGACATGGGTTCGTGAGAGAAGGAACCATGTGAGATTCATTCCTGATCTGTGCTGGGACAAATTTCACAAGGCGTCACGCTTGTATTGTCTGCTTGTCTTTTGGAAGAGATGGGTTTGGGGGACTACTGAAAATGAGAACTACATTGCTAAGCTGATCTAGGGACAAATTTGTAAAGGAATCTTCGTGTAAAAGCGACTAAGATGGACTGCTGGAGGTTTGGTTGAGATTGGCTGGAGAGAAAGACAAAATTGAGAAATTTATTCCTGATTTGTGCTAGTGATGAATTTCTCTTGGAATCCCGTTGAAAAGCCATTAGGATGGACTACGGGATATTTGGCGGAGTTCTGTTCGTGAGAAAGATGAAAATGAAAAATAAATTCCTGAACTGGGCTAGTGGCAAATTATATGAAAATGCTTCCTGAGCTGCGCTAGTGACAAATTTCTCCAGGAACGCCACTAAGATGCACTACTGCTCAGTTGGGAGAGAGGAACCCAAGGGTTTGTGAGAATAGTGAAAATGAGACCTCCATTGCTGATCTGAGCTAGGGAAAAATTTCTCAAGGAATCCTTTTTTTGAAAACCATTAGGATGCTCTGCTAGTGATTTGAAAGAGATCAGTTCCTGCGCAAAATGGAAAAAAGCGAATTATATTCCTGATCTGTGAGAGTGAGAAATTTCTCATGGAATCATGCTTCAAAAGACATTAGGATGCTCTGCTAATGGTTTGGGAGAGATCCGTTAGTAAGAAATACAAAAAAGATGAACATGCTTCCTGAGCTGCGCTAATGACACCTTTCTCAAGGAATCTTTGTTTAAACGCCACTAGGATGCACTTCTGGTCAGCTGGTAGGGATCGGTTCGTGAGACAAGGATACATGAGAGATTCATTCCTGATCTGTGTAGGGACAAATTTCACAAGGCGTCATGCTTGAAAAGACGTTAGTATTGTCTGCTTACGGTTTGGAAGAGATGGGTTTGTGAGAATACTGAAAAAGAGAACTACATTGCTGAACTGTGCTAGTGAGAAATTTATCAAGGACTCTTTGTCTGAAAACCATGACAATACACTTCTAAAGGGTTGGTAGAGATCGGTTTTTGAGAAAGACGATAATGAGAAACAAATTCCTGATCAGTGCTAGGACAAATTTCTCATGGAATTGTGCTTCAGAAGCCACTAGGAGTCTCTGTTAGTGGTTTGAAAAGGATCTGTTCCTGGGAAATATGGAAAATGCCACTATAGTCCTGATCTGTTATGGAGAGACATTTCTCGTGGAATCATGCTTCAAAAGAGATTAGGATGCTCTGCTAATGGTTTGGGAGAGATCTATTGGTGACTAAAACCACAAATTTGAAAATCCTTCCTGAGCTGCGCTAGTGACACATTTCTCAGGGAATCTTTGTTTAAACGCCACTAGGATGCACTTCTGGTCAGCTGGTAGTGATCGGTTCGTGAGACAAGGAAACATGAGAGATTCATTCCTGATCTGTGTAGGGAGCAAGGCGTTATGCTTCCGAAGACATTAGTATTGTCTGCTTGTCTTTTGGACGGGATTGGTTTGTGAGAAGACTGAAAATGAGAAATACATTGCTGAAGTGTGCTAGTGACAAATTTCTCAAGGACTCTTCGTTTAAGAGCCTCTAGGATGGACTGCTGGAGATTTGGTTGAGGTTGGCTGATGACAAAGACGAAAATGAGAAATTTTTTCCTGGGTTGTGCTAGCGATGAATTTCTCCTGGAATTACGCTTTCAAATCCATTAGGATGGACGACGAGACATTTGGCAGAGATCGCTTCGTGAGAAAGCGGAAAACTAGATTCCTGAACTACGCTAGTGAGAAAAATCTCATGGAATCATGCTTGAAAAGTGATTAGAATGCTCTGCTAATATTTTGGTAGAGATCTATTGGTGAGAAAAACAACAAATGTGAAAATCCTTCCTGAGCTGGACTAGTGACAAATTTCTCAAGGAATCGTTGTTTAAACGCCACTAGGATGCACTACTGCTCAGCTGGTAGAGATCGGTTCGAGAGAAAAGGAAACGAGCGAGAGTCATTCCTGATCTGTGTTAGGGACAAATTTCACAAGGCATCACGCTTCAAATGACATTAGTATTGTCTGCTTGTCTTTTGGAAGAGATGGATTTGTGAGAATACTGAAAATGAGAAATACGTTGCTGATCTATGCTAGGGAGAAATTTCTCGAGGCATCTTCGTTTCAAAGCCACTAAGATGGACTGCTGGAGAATTGGTTGAGGTTGGCTGGTGAGAAAGACGAAAATCAGAAATTTATTCCTGAGTTGTGCTAGTGAGAAATTTCTCAAGGAGTCTTTGTTAAAATGCCACTAGGATGCACTACTGGTCAGTTGGTAGACATGGGTTCGTGAGAGAAGGAACCATGTGAGATTCATTCCTGATCTGTGCTGGGACAAATTTCACAAGGCGTCACGCTTGTATTGTCTGCTTGTCTTTTGGAAGAGATGGGTTTGGGGGACTACTGAAAATGAGAACTACATTGCTAAGCTGATCTAGGGACAAATTTGTAAAGGAATCTTCGTGTAAAAGCGACTAAGATGGACTGCTGGAGGTTTGGTTGAGATTGGCTGGAGAGAAAGACAAAATTGAGAAATTTATTCCTGATTTGTGCTAGTGATGAATTTCTCTTGGAATCCCGTTGAAAAGCCATTAGGATGGACTACGGGATATTTGGCGGAGTTCTGTTCGTGAGAAAGATGAAAATGACAAATAAATTCCTGAACTGGGCTAGTGGCAAATTATATGAAAATGCTTCCTGAGCTGCGCTAGTGACAAATTTCTCCAGGAACGCCACTAAGATGCACTACTGCTCAGTTGGGAGAGAGGAACCCAAGGGTTTGTGAGAATAGTGAAAATGAGACCTCCATTGCTGATCTGAGCTAGGGAAAAATTTCTCAAGGAATCCTTTTTTTGAAAACCATTAGGATGCTCTGCTAGTGATTTGAAAGAGATCAGTTCCTGCGCAAAATGGAAAAAAGCGAATTATATTCCTGATCTGTGAGAGTGAGAAATTTCTCATGGAATCATGCTTCAAAAGACATTAGGATGCTCTGCTAATGGTTTGGGAGAGATCCGTTAGTAAGAAATACAAAAAAGATGAACATGCTTCCTGAGCTGCGCTAATGACACCTTTCTCAAGGAATCTTTGTTTAAACGCCACTAGGATGCACTTCTGGTCAGCTGGTAGGGATCGGTTCGTGAGACAAGGATACATGAGAGATTCATTCCTGATCTGTGTAGGGACAAATTTCACAAGGCGTCATGCTTGAAAAGACGTTAGTATTGTCTGCTTACGGTTTGGAAGAGATGGGTTTGTGAGAATACTGAAAAAGAGAACTACAATGCTGAACTGTGCTAGTGAGAAATTTATCAAGGACTCTTTGTCTGAAACCCATGACAATACACTTCTAAAGGGTTGGTAGAGATCAGTTTTTGAGAAAGACGATAATGAGAAACAAATTCCTGATCAGTGCTAGGACAAATTTCTCATGGAATTGTGCTTCAGAAGCCACTAGGAGTCTCTGTTAGTGGTTTGAAAAGGATCTGTTCCTGGGAAATATGGAAAATGCCACTATAGTCCTGATCTGTTATGGAGAGACATTTCTCGTGGAATCATGCTTCAAAAGAGATTAGGATGCTCTGCTAATGGTTTGGGAGAGATCTATTGGTGACTAAAACCACAAATTTGAAAATCCTTCCTGAGCTGCGCTAGTGACACATTTCTCAGGGAATCTTTGTTTAAACGCCACTAGGATGCACTTCTGGTCAGCTGGTAGTGATCGGTTCGTGAGACAAGGAAACATGAGAGATTCATTCCTGATCTGTGTAGGGAGCAAGGCGTTATGCTTCCGAAGACATTAGTATTGTCTGCTTGTCTTTTGGACGGGATTGGTTTGTGAGAAGACTGAAAATGAGAAATACATTGCTGAAGTGTGCTAGTGACAAATTTCTCAAGGACTCTTCGTTTAAGAGCCTCTAGGATGGACTGCTGGAGATTTGGTTGAGGTTGGCTGATGACAAAGACGAAAATGAGAAATTTTTTCCTGGGTTGTGCTAGCGATGAATTTCTCCTGGAATTACGCTTTCAAATCCATTAGGATGGACGACGAGACATTTGGCAGAGATCGCTTCGTGAGAAAGCGGAAAACTAGATTCCTGAACTACGCTAGTGAGAAAAATCTCATGGAATCATGCTTGAAAAGTGATTAGAATGCTCTGCTAATATTTTGGTAGAGATCTATTGGTGAGAAAAACAACAAATGTGAAAATCCTTCCTGAGCTGGACTAGTGACAAATTTCTCAAGGAATCGTTGTTTAAACGCCACTAGGATGCACTACTGCTCAGCTGGTAGAGATCGGTTCGAGAGAAAAGGAAACGAGCGAGAGTCATTCCTGATCTGTGTTAGGGACAAATTTCACAAGGCATCACGCTTCAAATGACATTAGTATTGTCTGCTTGTCTTTTGGAAGAGATGGATTTGTGAGAATACTGAAAATGAGAAATACGTTGCTGATCTATGCTAGGGAGAAATTTCTCGAGGCATCTTCGTTTCAAAGCCACTAAGATGGACTGCTGGAGAATTGGTTGAGGTTGGCTGGTGAGAAAGACGAAAATCAGAAATTTATTCCTGAGTTGTGCTAGTGAGAAATTTCTCAAGGAGTCTTTGTTAAAATGCCACTAGGATGCACTACTGGTCAGTTGGTAGACATGGGTTCGTGAGAGAAGGAACCATGTGAGATTCATTCCTGATCTGTGCTGGGACAAATTTCACAAGGCGTCACGCTTGTATTGTCTGCTTGTCTTTTGGAAGAGATGGGTTTGGGGGACTACTGAAAATGAGAACTACATTGCTAAGCTGATCTAGGGACAAATTTGTAAAGGAATCTTCGTGTAAAAGCGACTAAGATGGACTGCTGGAGGTTTGGTTGAGATTGGCTGGAGAGAAAGACAAAATTGAGAAATTTATTCCTGATTTGTGCTAGTGATGAATTTCTCTTGGAATCCCGTTGAAAAGCCATTAGGATGGACTACGGGATATTTGGCGGAGTTCTGTTCGTGAGAAAGATGAAAATGACAAATAAATTCCTGAACTGGGCTAGTGGCAAATTATATGAAAATGCTTCCTGAGCTGCGCTAGTGACAAATTTCTCCAGGAACGCCACTAAGATGCACTACTGCTCAGTTGGGAGAGAGGAACCCAAGGGTTTGTGAGAATAGTGAAAATGAGACCTCCATTGCTGATCTGAGCTAGGGAAAAATTTCTCAAGGAATCCTTTTTTTGAAAACCATTAGGATGCTCTGCTAGTGATTTGAAAGAGATCAGTTCCTGCGCAAAATGGAAAAAAGCGAATTATATTCCTGATCTGTGAGAGTGAGAAATTTCTCATGGAATCATGCTTCAAAAGACATTAGGATGCTCTGCTAATGGTTTGGGAGAGATCCGTTAGTAAGAAATACAAAAAAGATGAACATGCTTCCTGAGCTGCGCTAATGACACCTTTCTCAAGGAATCTTTGTTTAAACGCCACTAGGATGCACTTCTGGTCAGCTGGTAGGGATCGGTTCGTGAGACAAGGATACATGAGAGATTCATTCCTGATCTGTGTAGGGACAAATTTCACAAGGCGTCATGCTTGAAAAGACGTTAGTATTGTCTGCTTACGGTTTGGAAGAGATGGGTTTGTGAGAATACTGAAAAAGAGAACTACATTGCTGAACTGTGCTAGTGAGAAATTTATCAAGGACTCTTTGTCTGAAACCCATGACAATACACTTCTAAAGGGTTGGTAGAGATCGGTTTTTGAGAAAGACGATAATGAGAAACAAATTCCTGATCAGTGCTAGGACAAATTTCTCATGGAATTGTGCTTCAGAAGCCACTAGGAGTCTCTGTTAGTGGTTTGAAAAGGATCTGTTCCTGGGAAATATGGAAAATGCCACTATAGTCCTGATCTGTTATGGAGAGACATTTCTCGTGGAATCATGCTTCAAAAGAGATTAGGATGCTCTGCTAATGGTTTGGGAGAGATCTATTGGTGACTAAAACCACAAATTTGAAAATCCTTCCTGAGCTGCGCTAGTGACACATTTCTCAGGGAATCTTTGTTTAAACGCCACTAGGATGCACTTCTGGTCAGCTGGTAGTGATCGGTTCGTGAGACAAGGAAACATGAGAGATTCATTCCTGATCTGTGTAGGGAGCAAGGCGTTATGCTTTCGAAGACATTAGTATTGTCTGCTTGTCTTTTGGACGGGATTGGTTTGTGAGAAGACTGAAAATGAGAAATACATTGCTGAAGTGTGCTAGTGACAAATTTCTCAAGGACTCTTCGTTTAAGAGCCTCTAGGATGGACTGCTGGAGATTTGGTTGAGGTTGGCTGATGACAAAGACGAAAATGAGAAATTTTTTCCTGGGTTGTGCTAGCGATGAATTTCTCCTGGAATTACGCTTTCAAATCCATTAGGATGGACGACGAGACATTTGGCAGAGATCGCTTCGTGAGAAAGCGGAAAACTAGATTCCTGAACTACGCTAGTGAGAAAAATCTCATGGAATCATGCTTGAAAAGTGATTAGAATGCTCTGCTAATATTTTGGTAGAGATCTATTGGTGAGAAAAACAACAAATGTGAAAATCCTTCCTGAGCTGGACTAGTGACAAATTTCTCAAGGAATCGTTGTTTAAACGCCACTAGGATGCACTACTGCTCAGCTGGTAGAGATCGGTTCGAGAGAAAAGGAAACGAGCGAGAGTCATTCCTGATCTGTGTTAGGGACAAATTTCACAAGGCATCACGCTTCAAATGACATTAGTATTGTCTGCTTGTCTTTTGGAAGAGATGGATTTGTGAGAATACTGAAAATGAGAAATACGTTGCTGATCTATGCTAGGGAGAAATTTCTCGAGGCATCTTCGTTTCAAAGCCACTAAGATGGACTGCTGGAGAATTGGTTGAGGTTGGCTGGTGAGAAAGACGAAAATCAGAAATTTATTCCTGAGTTGTGCTAGTGAGAAATTTCTCAAGGAGTCTTTGTTAAAATGCCACTAGGATGCACTACTGGTCAGTTGGTAGACATGGGTTCGTGAGAGAAGGAACCATGTGAGATTCATTCCTGATCTGTGCTGGGACAAATTTCACAAGGCGTCACGCTTGTATTGTCTGCTTGTCTTTTGGAAGAGATGGGTTTGGGGGACTACTGAAAATGAGAACTACATTGCTAAGCTGATCTAGGGACAAATTTGTAAAGGAATCTTCGTGTAAAAGCGACTAAGATGGACTGCTGGAGGTTTGGTTGAGATTGGCTGGAGAGAAAGACAAAATTGAGAAATTTATTCCTGATTTGTGCTAGTGATGAATTTCTCTTGGAATCCCGTTGAAAAGCCATTAGGATGGACTACGGGATATTTGGCGGAGTTCTGTTCGTGAGAAAGATGAAAATGACAAATAAATTCCTGAACTGGGCTAGTGGCAAATTATATGAAAATGCTTCCTGAGCTGCGCTAGTGACAAATTTCTCCAGGAACGCCACTAAGATGCACTACTGCTCAGTTGGGAGAGAGGAACCCAAGGGTTTGTGAGAATAGTGAAAATGAGACCTCCATTGCTGATCTGAGCTAGGGAAAAATTTCTCAAGGAATCCTTTTTTTGAAAACCATTAGGATGCTCTGCTAGTGATTTGAAAGAGATCAGTTCCTGCGCAAAATGGAAAAAAGCGAATTATATTCCTGATCTGTGAGAGTGAGAAATTTCTCATGGAATCATGCTTCAAAAGACATTAGGATGCTCTGCTAATGGTTTGGGAGAGATCCGTTAGTAAGAAATACAAAAAAGATGAACATGCTTCCTGAGCTGCGCTAATGACACCTTTCTCAAGGAATCTTTGTTTAAACGCCACTAGGATGCACTTCTGGTCAGCTGGTAGGGATCGGTTCGTGAGACAAGGATACATGAGAGATTCATTCCTGATCTGTGTAGGGACAAATTTCACAAGGCGTCATGCTTGAAAAGACGTTAGTATTGTCTGCTTACGGTTTGGAAGAGATGGGTTTGTGAGAATACTGAAAAAGAGAACTACATTGCTGAACTGTGCTAGTGAGAAATTTATCAAGGACTCTTTGTCTGAAACCCATGACAATACACTTCTAAAGGGTTGGTAGAGATCGGTTTTTGAGAAAGACGATAATGAGAAACAAATTCCTGATCAGTGCTAGGACAAATTTCTCATGGAATTGTGCTTCAGAAGCCACTAGGAGTCTCTGTTAGTGGTTTGAAAAGGATCTGTTCCTGGGAAATATGGAAAATGCCACTATAGTCCTGATCTGTTATGGAGATACATTTCTCGTGGAATCATGCTTCAAAAGAGATTAGGATGCTCTGCTAATGGTTTGGGAGAGATCTATTGGTGACTAAAACCACAAATTTGAAAATCCTTCCTGAGCTGCGCTAGTGACACATTTCTCAGGGAATCTTTGTTTAAACGCCACTAGGATGCACTTCTGGTCAGCTGGTAGTGATCGGTTCGTGAGACAAGGAAACATGAGAGATTCATTCCTGATCTGTGTAGGGAGCAAGGCGTTATGCTTCCGAAGACATTAGTATTGTCTGCTTGTCTTTTGGACGGGATTGGTTTGTGAGAAGACTGAAAATGAGAAATACATTGCTGAAGTGTGCTAGTGACAAATTTCTCAAGGACTCTTCGTTTAAGAGCCTCTAGGATGGACTGCTGGAGATTTGGTTGAGGTTGGCTGATGACAAAGACGAAAATGAGAAATTTTTTCCTGGGTTGTGCTAGCGATGAATTTCTCCTGGAATTACGCTTTCAAATCCATTAGGATGGACGACGAGACATTTGGCAGAGATCGCTTCGTGAGAAAGCGGAAAACTAGATTCCTGAACTACGCTAGTGAGAAAAATCTCATGGAATCATGCTTGAAAAGTGATTAGAATGCTCTGCTAATATTTTGGTAGAGATCTATTGGTGAGAAAAACAACAAATGTGAAAATCCTTCCTGAGCTGGACTAGTGACAAATTTCTCAAGGAATCGTTGTTTAAACGCCACTAGGATGCACTACTGCTCAGCTGGTAGAGATCGGTTCGAGAGAAAAGGAAACGAGCGAGAGTCATTCCTGATCTGTGTTAGGGACAAATTTCACAAGGCATCACGCTTCAAATGACATTAGTATTGTCTGCTTGTCTTTTGGAAGAGATGGATTTGTGAGAATACTGAAAATGAGAAATACGTTGCTGATCTATGCTAGGGAGAAATTTCTCGAGGCATCTTCGTTTCAAAGCCACTAAGATGGACTGCTGGAGAATTGGTTGAGGTTGGCTGGTGAGAAAGACGAAAATCAGAAATTTATTCCTGAGTTGTGCTAGTGAGAAATTTCTCAAGGAGTCTTTGTTAAAATGCCACTAGGATGCACTACTGGTCAGTTGGTAGACATGGGTTCGTGAGAGAAGGAACCATGTGAGATTCATTCCTGATCTGTGCTGGGACAAATTTCACAAGGCGTCACGCTTGTATTGTCTGCTTGTCTTTTGGAAGAGATGGGTTTGGGGGACTACTGAAAATGAGAACTACATTGCTAAGCTGATCTAGGGACAAATTTGTAAAGGAATCTTCGTGTAAAAGCGACTAAGATGGACTGCTGGAGGTTTGGTTGAGATTGGCTGGAGAGAAAGACAAAATTGAGAAATTTATTCCTGATTTGTGCTAGTGATGAATTTCTCTTGGAATCCCGTTGAAAAGCCATTAGGATGGACTACGGGATATTTGGCGGAGTTCTGTTCGTGAGAAAGATGAAAATGACAAATAAATTCCTGAACTGGGCTAGTGGCAAATTATATGAAAATGCTTCCTGAGCTGCGCTAGTGACAAATTTCTCCAGGAACGCCACTAAGATGCACTACTGCTCAGTTGGGAGAGAGGAACCCAAGGGTTTGTGAGAATAGTGAAAATGAGACCTCCATTGCTGATCTGAGCTAGGGAAAAATTTCTCAAGGAATCCTTTTTTTGAAAACCATTAGGATGCTCTGCTAGTGATTTGAAAGAGATCAGTTCCTGCGCAAAATGGAAAAAAGCGAATTATATTCCTGATCTGTGAGAGTGAGAAATTTCTCATGGAATCATGCTTCAAAAGACATTAGGATGCTCTGCTAATGGTTTGGGAGAGATCCGTTAGTAAGAAATACAAAAAAGATGAACATGCTTCCTGAGCTGCGCTAATGACACCTTTCTCAAGGAATCTTTGTTTAAACGCCACTAGGATGCACTTCTGGTCAGCTGGTAGGGATCGGTTCGTGAGACAAGGATACATGAGAGATTCATTCCTGATCTGTGTAGGGACAAATTTCACAAGGCGTCATGCTTGAAAAGACGTTAGTATTGTCTGCTTACGGTTTGGAAGAGATGGGTTTGTGAGAATACTGAAAAAGAGAACTACAATGCTGAACTGTGCTAGTGAGAAATTTATCAAGGACTCTTTGTCTGAAACCCATGACAATACACTTCTAAAGGGTTGGTAGAGATCGGTTTTTGAGAAAGACGATAATGAGAAACAAATTCCTGATCAGTGCTAGGACAAATTTCTCATGGAATTGTGCTTCAGAAGCCACTAGGAGTCTCTGTTAGTGGTTTGAAAAGGATCTGTTCCTGGGAAATATGGAAAATGCCACTATAGTCCTGATCTGTTATGGAGAGACATTTCTCGTGGAATCATGCTTCAAAAGAGATTAGGATGCTCTGCTAATGGTTTGGGAGAGATCTATTGGTGACTAAAACCACAAATTTGAAAATCCTTCCTGAGCTGCGCTAGTGACACATTTCTCAGGGAATCTTTGTTTAAACGCCACTAGGATGCACTTCTGGTCAGCTGGTAGTGATCGGTTCGTGAGACAAGGAAACATGAGAGATTCATTCCTGATCTGTGTAGGGAGCAAGGCGTTATGCTTCCGAAGACATTAGTATTGTCTGCTTGTCTTTTGGACGGGATTGGTTTGTGAGAAGACTGAAAATGAGAAATACATTGCTGAAGTGTGCTAGTGACAAATTTCTCAAGGACTCTTCGTTTAAGAGCCTCTAGGATGGACTGCTGGAGATTTGGTTGAGGTTGGCTGATGACAAAGACGAAAATGAGAAATTTTTTCCTGGGTTGTGCTAGCGATGAATTTCTCCTGGAATTACGCTTTCAAATCCATTAGGATGGACGACGAGACATTTGGCAGAGATCGCTTCGTGAGAAAGCGGAAAACTAGATTCCTGAACTACGCTAGTGAGAAAAATCTCATGGAATCATGCTTGAAAAGTGATTAGAATGCTCTGCTAATATTTTGGTAGAGATCTATTGGTGAGAAAAACAACAAATGTGAAAATCCTTCCTGAGCTGGACTAGTGACAAATTTCTCAAGGAATCGTTGTTTAAACGCCACTAGGATGCACTACTGCTCAGCTGGTAGAGATCGGTTCGAGAGAAAAGGAAACGAGCGAGAGTCATTCCTGATCTGTGTTAGGGACAAATTTCACAAGGCATCACGCTTCAAATGACATTAGTATTGTCTGCTTGTCTTTTGGAAGAGATGGATTTGTGAGAATACTGAAAATGAGAAATACGTTGCTGATCTATGCTAGGGAGAAATTTCTCGAGGCATCTTCGTTTCAAAGCCACTAAGATGGACTGCTGGAGAATTGGTTGAGGTTGGCTGGTGAGAAAGACGAAAATCAGAAATTTATTCCTGAGTTGTGCTAGTGAGAAATTTCTCAAGGAGTCTTTGTTAAAATGCCACTAGGATGCACTACTGGTCAGTTGGTAGACATGGGTTCGTGAGAGAAGGAACCATGTGAGATTCATTCCTGATCTGTGCTGGGACAAATTTCACAAGGCGTCACGCTTGTATTGTCTGCTTGTCTTTTGGAAGAGATGGGTTTGGGGGACTACTGAAAATGAGAACTACATTGCTAAGCTGATCTAGGGACAAATTTGTAAAGGAATCTTCGTGTAAAAGCGACTAAGATGGACTGCTGGAGGTTTGGTTGAGATTGGCTGGAGAGAAAGACAAAATTGAGAAATTTATTCCTGATTTGTGCTAGTGATGAATTTCTCTTGGAATCCCGTTGAAAAGCCATTAGGATGGACTACGGGATATTTGGCGGAGTTCTGTTCGTGAGAAAGATGAAAATGACAAATAAATTCCTGAACTGGGCTAGTGGCAAATTATATGAAAATGCTTCCTGAGCTGCGCTAGTGACAAATTTCTCCAGGAACGCCACTAAGATGCACTACTGCTCAGTTGGGAGAGAGGAACCCAAGGGTTTGTGAGAATAGTGAAAATGAGACCTCCATTGCTGATCTGAGCTAGGGAAAAATTTCTCAAGGAATCCTTTTTTTGAAAACCATTAGGATGCTCTGCTAGTGATTTGAAAGAGATCAGTTCCTGCGCAAAATGGAAAAAAGCGAATTATATTCCTGATCTGTGAGAGTGAGAAATTTCTCATGGAATCATGCTTCAAAAGACATTAGGATGCTCTGCTAATGGTTTGGGAGAGATCCGTTAGTAAGAAATACAAAAAAGATGAACATGCTTCCTGAGCTGCGCTAATGACACCTTTCTCAAGGAATCTTTGTTTAAACGCCACTAGGATGCACTTCTGGTCAGCTGGTAGGGATCGGTTCGTGAGACAAGGATACATGAGAGATTCATTCCTGATCTGTGTAGGGACAAATTTCACAAGGCGTCATGCTTGAAAAGACGTTAGTATTGTCTGCTTACGGTTTGGAAGAGATGGGTTTGTGAGAATACTGAAAAAGAGAACTACAATGCTGAACTGTGCTAGTGAGAAATTTATCAAGGACTCTTTGTCTGAAACCCATGACAATACACTTCTAAAGGGTTGGTAGAGATCAGTTTTTGAGAAAGACGATAATGAGAAACAAATTCCTGATCAGTGCTAGGACAAATTTCTCATGGAATTGTGCTTCAGAAGCCACTAGGAGTCTCTGTTAGTGGTTTGAAAAGGATCTGTTCCTGGGAAATATGGAAAATGCCACTATAGTCCTGATCTGTTATGGAGAGACATTTCTCGTGGAATCATGCTTCAAAAGAGATTAGGATGCTCTGCTAATGGTTTGGGAGAGATCTATTGGTGACTAAAACCACAAATTTGAAAATCCTTCCTGAGCTGCGCTAGTGACACATTTCTCAGGGAATCTTTGTTTAAACGCCACTAGGATGCACTTCTGGTCAGCTGGTAGTGATCGGTTCGTGAGACAAGGAAACATGAGAGATTCATTCCTGATCTGTGTAGGGAGCAAGGCGTTATGCTTCCGAAGACATTAGTATTGTCTGCTTGTCTTTTGGACGGGATTGGTTTGTGAGAAGACTGAAAATGAGAAATACATTGCTGAAGTGTGCTAGTGACAAATTTCTCAAGGACTCTTCGTTTAAGAGCCTCTAGGATGGACTGCTGGAGATTTGGTTGAGGTTGGCTGATGACAAAGACGAAAATGAGAAATTTTTTCCTGGGTTGTGCTAGCGATGAATTTCTCCTGGAATTACGCTTTCAAATCCATTAGGATGGACGACGAGACATTTGGCAGAGATCGCTTCGTGAGAAAGCGGAAAACTAGATTCCTGAACTACGCTAGTGAGAAAAATCTCATGGAATCATGCTTGAAAAGTGATTAGAATGCTCTGCTAATATTTTGGTAGAGATCTATTGGTGAGAAAAACAACAAATGTGAAAATCCTTCCTGAGCTGGACTAGTGACAAATTTCTCAAGGAATCGTTGTTTAAACGCCACTAGGATGCACTACTGCTCAGCTGGTAGAGATCGGTTCGAGAGAAAAGGAAACGAGCGAGAGTCATTCCTGATCTGTGTTAGGGACAAATTTCACAAGGCATCACGCTTCAAATGACATTAGTATTGTCTGCTTGTCTTTTGGAAGAGATGGATTTGTGAGAATACTGAAAATGAGAAATACGTTGCTGATCTATGCTAGGGAGAAATTTCTCGAGGCATCTTCGTTTCAAAGCCACTAAGATGGACTGCTGGAGAATTGGTTGAGGTTGGCTGGTGAGAAAGACGAAAATCAGAAATTTATTCCTGAGTTGTGCTAGTGAGAAATTTCTCAAGGAGTCTTTGTTAAAATGCCACTAGGATGCACTACTGGTCAGTTGGTAGACATGGGTTCGTGAGAGAAGGAACCATGTGAGATTCATTCCTGATCTGTGCTGGGACAAATTTCACAAGGCGTCACGCTTGTATTGTCTGCTTGTCTTTTGGAAGAGATGGGTTTGGGGGACTACTGAAAATGAGAACTACATTGCTAAGCTGATCTAGGGACAAATTTGTAAAGGAATCTTCGTGTAAAAGCGACTAAGATGGACTGCTGGAGGTTTGGTTGAGATTGGCTGGAGAGAAAGACAAAATTGAGAAATTTATTCCTGATTTGTGCTAGTGATGAATTTCTCTTGGAATCCCGTTGAAAAGCCATTAGGATGGACTACGGGATATTTGGCGGAGTTCTGTTCGTGAGAAAGATGAAAATGACAAATAAATTCCTGAACTGGGCTAGTGGCAAATTATATGAAAATGCTTCCTGAGCTGCGCTAGTGACAAATTTCTCCAGGAACGCCACTAAGATGCACTACTGCTCAGTTGGGAGAGAGGAACCCAAGGGTTTGTGAGAATAG
This sequence comes from Emys orbicularis, assembly GCF_028017835.1. NCBI lineage: Eukaryota > Metazoa > Chordata > Testudines > Emydidae > Emys > Emys orbicularis. The sequence continues at coordinate 16,664,128 of NC_088707.1, read as the reverse complement.
TGAAAATGAGACCTCCATTGCTGATCTGAGCTAGGGAAAAATTTCTCAAGGAATCCTTTTTTTGAAAACCATTAGGATGCTCTGCTAGTGATTTGAAAGAGATCAGTTCCTGCGCAAAATGGAAAAAAGCGAATTATATTCCTGATCTGTGAGAGTGAGAAATTTCTCATGGAATCATGCTTCAAAAGACATTAGGATGCTCTGCTAATGGTTTGGGAGAGATCCGTTAGTAAGAAATACAAAAAAGATGAACATGCTTCCTGAGCTGCGCTAATGACACCTTTCTCAAGGAATCTTTGTTTAAACGCCACTAGGATGCACTTCTGGTCAGCTGGTAGGGATCGGTTCGTGAGACAAGGATACATGAGAGATTCATTCCTGATCTGTGTAGGGACAAATTTCACAAGGCGTCATGCTTGAAAAGACGTTAGTATTGTCTGCTTACGGTTTGGAAGAGATGGGTTTGTGAGAATACTGAAAAAGAGAACTACATTGCTGAACTGTGCTAGTGAGAAATTTATCAAGGACTCTTTGTCTGAAACCCATGACAATACACTTCTAAAGGGTTGGTAGAGATCGGTTTTTGAGAAAGACGATAATGAGAAACAAATTCCTGATCAGTGCTAGGACAAATTTCTCATGGAATTGTGCTTCAGAAGCCACTAGGAGTCTCTGTTAGTGGTTTGAAAAGGATCTGTTCCTGGGAAATATGGAAAATGCCACTATAGTCCTGATCTGTTATGGAGAGACATTTCTCGTGGAATCATGCTTCAAAAGAGATTAGGATGCTCTGCTAATGGTTTGGGAGAGATCTATTGGTGACTAAAACCACAAATTTGAAAATCCTTCCTGAGCTGCGCTAGTGACACATTTCTCAGGGAATCTTTGTTTAAACGCCACTAGGATGCACTTCTGGTCAGCTGGTAGTGATCGGTTCGTGAGACAAGGAAACATGAGAGATTCATTCCTGATCTGTGTAGGGAGCAAGGCGTTATGCTTCCGAAGACATTAGTATTGTCTGCTTGTCTTTTGGACGGGATTGGTTTGTGAGAAGACTGAAAATGAGAAATACATTGCTGAAGTGTGCTAGTGACAAATTTCTCAAGGACTCTTCGTTTAAGAGCCTCTAGGATGGACTGCTGGAGATTTGGTTGAGGTTGGCTGATGACAAAGACGAAAATGAGAAATTTTTTCCTGGGTTGTGCTAGCGATGAATTTCTCCTGGAATTACGCTTTCAAATCCATTAGGATGGACGACGAGACATTTGGCAGAGATCGCTTCGTGAGAAAGCGGAAAACTAGATTCCTGAACTACGCTAGTGAGAAAAATCTCATGGAATCATGCTTGAAAAGTGATTAGAATGCTCTGCTAATATTTTGGTAGAGATCTATTGGTGAGAAAAACAACAAATGTGAAAATCCTTCCTGAGCTGGACTAGTGACAAATTTCTCAAGGAATCGTTGTTTAAACGCCACTAGGATGCACTACTGCTCAGCTGGTAGAGATCGGTTCGAGAGAAAAGGAAACGAGCGAGAGTCATTCCTGATCTGTGTTAGGGACAAATTTCACAAGGCATCACGCTTCAAATGACATTAGTATTGTCTGCTTGTCTTTTGGAAGAGATGGATTTGTGAGAATACTGAAAATGAGAAATACGTTGCTGATCTATGCTAGGGAGAAATTTCTCGAGGCATCTTCGTTTCAAAGCCACTAAGATGGACTGCTGGAGAATTGGTTGAGGTTGGCTGGTGAGAAAGACGAAAATCAGAAATTTATTCCTGAGTTGTGCTAGTGAGAAATTTCTCAAGGAGTCTTTGTTAAAATGCCACTAGGATGCACTACTGGTCAGTTGGTAGACATGGGTTCGTGAGAGAAGGAACCATGTGAGATTCATTCCTGATCTGTGCTGGGACAAATTTCACAAGGCGTCACGCTTGTATTGTCTGCTTGTCTTTTGGAAGAGATGGGTTTGGGGGACTACTGAAAATGAGAACTACATTGCTAAGCTGATCTAGGGACAAATTTGTAAAGGAATCTTCGTGTAAAAGCGACTAAGATGGACTGCTGGAGGTTTGGTTGAGATTGGCTGGAGAGAAAGACAAAATTGAGAAATTTATTCCTGATTTGTGCTAGTGATGAATTTCTCTTGGAATCCCGTTGAAAAGCCATTAGGATGGACTACGGGATATTTGGCGGAGTTCTGTTCGTGAGAAAGATGAAAATGACAAATAAATTCCTGAACTGGGCTAGTGGCAAATTATATGAAAATGCTTCCTGAGCTGCGCTAGTGACAAATTTCTCCAGGAACGCCACTAAGATGCACTACTGCTCAGTTGGGAGAGAGGAACCCAAGGGTTTGTGAGAATAGTGAAAATGAGACCTCCATTGCTGATCTGAGCTAGGGAAAAATTTCTCAAGGAATCCTTTTTTTGAAAACCATTAGGATGCTCTGCTAGTGATTTGAAAGAGATCAGTTCCTGCGCAAAATGGAAAAAAGCGAATTATATTCCTGATCTGTGAGAGTGAGAAATTTCTCATGGAATCATGCTTCAAAAGACATTAGGATGCTCTGCTAATGGTTTGGGAGAGATCCGTTAGTAAGAAATACAAAAAAGATGAACATGCTTCCTGAGCTGCGCTAATGACACCTTTCTCAAGGAATCTTTGTTTAAACGCCACTAGGATGCACTTCTGGTCAGCTGGTAGGGATCGGTTCGTGAGACAAGGATACATGAGAGATTCATTCCTGATCTGTGTAGGGACAAATTTCACAAGGCGTCATGCTTGAAAAGACGTTAGTATTGTCTGCTTACGGTTTGGAAGAGATGGGTTTGTGAGAATACTGAAAAAGAGAACTACATTGCTGAACTGTGCTAGTGAGAAATTTATCAAGGACTCTTTGTCTGAAACCCATGACAATACACTTCTAAAGGGTTGGTAGAGATCGGTTTTTGAGAAAGACGATAATGAGAAACAAATTCCTGATCAGTGCTAGGACAAATTTCTCATGGAATTGTGCTTCAGAAGCCACTAGGAGTCTCTGTTAGTGGTTTGAAAAGGATCTGTTCCTGGGAAATATGGAAAATGCCACTATAGTCCTGATCTGTTATGGAGAGACATTTCTCGTGGAATCATGCTTCAAAAGAGATTAGGATGCTCTGCTAATGGTTTGGGAGAGATCTATTGGTGACTAAAACCACAAATTTGAAAATCCTTCCTGAGCTGCGCTAGTGACACATTTCTCAGGGAATCTTTGTTTAAACGCCACTAGGATGCACTTCTGGTCAGCTGGTAGTGATCGGTTCGTGAGACAAGGAAACATGAGAGATTCATTCCTGATCTGTGTAGGGACAAATTTCACAAGGCGTCATGCTTGAAAAGACGTTAGTATTGTCTGCTTACGGTTTGGAAGAGATGGGTTTGTGAGAATACTGAAAAAGAGAACTACATTGCTGAACTGTGCTAGTGAGAAATTTATCAAGGACTCTTTGTCTGAAACCCATGACAATACACTTCTAAAGGGTTGGTAGAGATCGGTTTTTGAGAAAGACGATAATGAGAAACAAATTCCTGATCAGTGCTAGGACAAATTTCTCATGGAATTGTGCTTCAGAAGCCACTAGGAGTCTCTGTTAGTGGTTTGAAAAGGATCTGTTCCTGGGAAATATGGAAAATGCCACTATAGTCCTGATCTGTTATGGAGAGACATTTCTCGTGGAATCATGCTTCAAAAGAGATTAGGATGCTCTGCTAATGGTTTGGGAGAGATCTATTGGTGACTAAAACCACAAATTTGAAAATCCTTCCTGAGCTGCGCTAGTGACACATTTCTCAGGGAATCTTTGTTTAAACGCCACTAGGATGCACTTCTGGTCAGCTGGTAGTGATCGGTTCGTGAGACAAGGAAACATGAGAGATTCATTCCTGATCTGTGTAGGGAGCAAGGCGTTATGCTTTCGAAGACATTAGTATTGTCTGCTTGTCTTTTGGACGGGATTGGTTTGTGAGAAGACTGAAAATGAGAAATACATTGCTGAAGTGTGCTAGTGACAAATTTCTCAAGGACTCTTCGTTTAAGAGCCTCTAGGATGGACTGCTGGAGATTTGGTTGAGGTTGGCTGATGACAAAGACGAAAATGAGAAATTTTTTCCTGGGTTGTGCTAGCGATGAATTTCTCCTGGAATTACGCTTTCAAATCCATTAGGATGGACGACGAGACATTTGGCAGAGATCGCTTCGTGAGAAAGCGGAAAACTAGATTCCTGAACTACGCTAGTGAGAAAAATCTCATGGAATCATGCTTGAAAAGTGATTAGAATGCTCTGCTAATATTTTGGTAGAGATCTATTGGTGAGAAAAACAACAAATGTGAAAATCCTTCCTGAGCTGGACTAGTGACAAATTTCTCAAGGAATCGTTGTTTAAACGCCACTAGGATGCACTACTGCTCAGCTGGTAGAGATCGGTTCGAGAGAAAAGGAAACGAGCGAGAGTCATTCCTGATCTGTGTTAGGGACAAATTTCACAAGGCATCACGCTTCAAATGACATTAGTATTGTCTGCTTGTCTTTTGGAAGAGATGGATTTGTGAGAATACTGAAAATGAGAAATACGTTGCTGATCTATGCTAGGGAGAAATTTCTCGAGGCATCTTCGTTTCAAAGCCACTAAGATGGACTGCTGGAGAATTGGTTGAGGTTGGCTGGTGAGAAAGACGAAAATCAGAAATTTATTCCTGAGTTGTGCTAGTGAGAAATTTCTCAAGGAGTCTTTGTTAAAATGCCACTAGGATGCACTACTGGTCAGTTGGTAGACATGGGTTCGTGAGAGAAGGAACCATGTGAGATTCATTCCTGATCTGTGCTGGGACAAATTTCACAAGGCGTCACGCTTGTATTGTCTGCTTGTCTTTTGGAAGAGATGGGTTTGGGGGACTACTGAAAATGAGAACTACATTGCTAAGCTGATCTAGGGACAAATTTGTAAAGGAATCTTCGTGTAAAAGCGACTAAGATGGACTGCTGGAGGTTTGGTTGAGATTGGCTGGAGAGAAAGACAAAATTGAGAAATTTATTCCTGATTTGTGCTAGTGATGAATTTCTCTTGGAATCCCGTTGAAAAGCCATTAGGATGGACTACGGGATATTTGGCGGAGTTCTGTTCGTGAGAAAGATGAAAATGACAAATAAATTCCTGAACTGGGCTAGTGGCAAATTATATGAAAATGCTTCCTGAGCTGCGCTAGTGACAAATTTCTCCAGGAACGCCACTAAGATGCACTACTGCTCAGTTGGGAGAGAGGAACCCAAGGGTTTGTGAGAATAGTGAAAATGAGACCTCCATTGCTGATCTGAGCTAGGGAAAAATTTCTCAAGGAATCCTTTTTTTGAAAACCATTAGGATGCTCTGCTAGTGATTTGAAAGAGATCAGTTCCTGCGCAAAATGGAAAAAAGCGAATTATATTCCTGATCTGTGAGAGTGAGAAATTTCTCATGGAATCATGCTTCAAAAGACATTAGGATGCTCTGCTAATGGTTTGGGAGAGATCCGTTAGTAAGAAATACAAAAAAGATGAACATGCTTCCTGAGCTGCGCTAATGACACCTTTCTCAAGGAATCTTTGTTTAAACGCCACTAGGATGCACTTCTGGTCAGCTGGTAGGGATCGGTTCGTGAGACAAGGATACATGAGAGATTCATTCCTGATCTGTGTAGGGACAAATTTCACAAGGCGTCATGCTTGAAAAGACGTTAGTATTGTCTGCTTACGGTTTGGAAGAGATGGGTTTGTGAGAATACTGAAAAAGAGAACTACATTGCTGAACTGTGCTAGTGAGAAATTTATCAAGGACTCTTTGTCTGAAACCCATGACAATACACTTCTAAAGGGTTGGTAGAGATCGGTTTTTGAGAAAGACGATAATGAGAAACAAATTCCTGATCAGTGCTAGGACAAATTTCTCATGGAATTGTGCTTCAGAAGCCACTAGGAGTCTCTGTTAGTGGTTTGAAAAGGATCTGTTCCTGGGAAATATGGAAAATGCCACTATAGTCCTGATCTGTTATGGAGAGACATTTCTCGTGGAATCATGCTTCAAAAGAGATTAGGATGCTCTGCTAATGGTTTGGGAGAGATCTATTGGTGACTAAAACCACAAATTTGAAAATCCTTCCTGAGCTGCGCTAGTGACACATTTCTCAGGGAATCTTTGTTTAAACGCCACTAGGATGCACTTCTGGTCAGCTGGTAGTGATCGGTTCGTGAGACAAGGAAACATGAGAGATTCATTCCTGATCTGTGTAGGGAGCAAGGCGTTATGCTTCCGAAGACATTAGTATTGTCTGCTTGTCTTTTGGACGGGATTGGTTTGTGAGAAGACTGAAAATGAGAAATACATTGCTGAAGTGTGCTAGTGACAAATTTCTCAAGGACTCTTCGTTTAAGAGCCTCTAGGATGGACTGCTGGAGATTTGGTTGAGGTTGGCTGATGACAAAGACGAAAATGAGAAATTTTTTCCTGGGTTGTGCTAGCGATGAATTTCTCCTGGAATTACGCTTTCAAATCCATTAGGATGGACGACGAGACATTTGGCAGAGATCGCTTCGTGAGAAAGCGGAAAACTAGATTCCTGAACTACGCTAGTGAGAAAAATCTCATGGAATCATGCTTGAAAAGTGATTAGAATGCTCTGCTAATATTTTGGTAGAGATCTATTGGTGAGAAAAACAACAAATGTGAAAATCCTTCCTGAGCTGGACTAGTGACAAATTTCTCAAGGAATCGTTGTTTAAACGCCACTAGGATGCACTACTGCTCAGCTGGTAGAGATCGGTTCGAGAGAAAAGGAAACGAGCGAGAGTCATTCCTGATCTGTGTTAGGGACAAATTTCACAAGGCATCACGCTTCAAATGACATTAGTATTGTCTGCTTGTCTTTTGGAAGAGATGGATTTGTGAGAATACTGAAAATGAGAAATACGTTGCTGATCTATGCTAGGGAGAAATTTCTCGAGGCATCTTCGTTTCAAAGCCACTAAGATGGACTGCTGGAGAATTGGTTGAGGTTGGCTGGTGAGAAAGACGAAAATCAGAAATTTATTCCTGAGTTGTGCTAGTGAGAAATTTCTCAAGGAGTCTTTGTTAAAATGCCACTAGGATGCACTACTGGTCAGTTGGTAGACATGGGTTCGTGAGAGAAGGAACCATGTGAGATTCATTCCTGATCTGTGCTGGGACAAATTTCACAAGGCGTCACGCTTGTATTGTCTGCTTGTCTTTTGGAAGAGATGGGTTTGGGGGACTACTGAAAATGAGAACTACATTGCTAAGCTGATCTAGGGACAAATTTGTAAAGGAATCTTCGTGTAAAAGCGACTAAGATGGACTGCTGGAGGTTTGGTTGAGATTGGCTGGAGAGAAAGACAAAATTGAGAAATTTATTCCTGATTTGTGCTAGTGATGAATTTCTCTTGGAATCCCGTTGAAAAGCCATTAGGATGGACTACGGGATATTTGGCGGAGTTCTGTTCGTGAGAAAGATGAAAATGACAAATAAATTCCTGAACTGGGCTAGTGGCAAATTATATGAAAATGCTTCCTGAGCTGCGCTAGTGACAAATTTCTCCAGGAACGCCACTAAGATGCACTACTGCTCAGTTGGGAGAGAGGAACCCAAGGGTTTGTGAGAATAGTGAAAATGAGACCTCCATTGCTGATCTGAGCTAGGGAAAAATTTCTCAAGGAATCCTTTTTTTGAAAACCATTAGGATGCTCTGCTAGTGATTTGAAAGAGATCAGTTCCTGCGCAAAATGGAAAAAAGCGAATTATATTCCTGATCTGTGAGAGTGAGAAATTTCTCATGGAATCATGCTTCAAAAGACATTAGGATGCTCTGCTAATGGTTTGGGAGAGATCCGTTAGTAAGAAATACAAAAAAGATGAACATGCTTCCTGAGCTGCGCTAATGACACCTTTCTCAAGGAATCTTTGTTTAAACGCCACTAGGATGCACTTCTGGTCAGCTGGTAGGGATCGGTTCGTGAGACAAGGATACATGAGAGATTCATTCCTGATCTGTGTAGGGACAAATTTCACAAGGCGTCATGCTTGAAAAGACGTTAGTATTGTCTGCTTACGGTTTGGAAGAGATGGGTTTGTGAGAATACTGAAAAAGAGAACTACATTGCTGAACTGTGCTAGTGAGAAATTTATCAAGGACTCTTTGTCTGAAACCCATGACAATACACTTCTAAAGGGTTGGTAGAGATCGGTTTTTGAGAAAGACGATAATGAGAAACAAATTCCTGATCAGTGCTAGGACAAATTTCTCATGGAATTGTGCTTCAGAAGCCACTAGGAGTCTCTGTTAGTGGTTTGAAAAGGATCTGTTCCTGGGAAATATGGAAAATGCCACTATAGTCCTGATCTGTTATGGAGATACATTTCTCGTGGAATCATGCTTCAAAAGAGATTAGGATGCTCTGCTAATGGTTTGGGAGAGATCTATTGGTGACTAAAACCACAAATTTGAAAATCCTTCCTGAGCTGCGCTAGTGACACATTTCTCAGGGAATCTTTGTTTAAACGCCACTAGGATGCACTTCTGGTCAGCTGGTAGTGATCGGTTCGTGAGACAAGGAAACATGAGAGATTCATTCCTGATCTGTGTAGGGAGCAAGGCGTTATGCTTCCGAAGACATTAGTATTGTCTGCTTGTCTTTTGGACGGGATTGGTTTGTGAGAAGACTGAAAATGAGAAATACATTGCTGAAGTGTGCTAGTGACAAATTTCTCAAGGACTCTTCGTTTAAGAGCCTCTAGGATGGACTGCTGGAGATTTGGTTGAGGTTGGCTGATGACAAAGACGAAAATGAGAAATTTTTTCCTGGGTTGTGCTAGCGATGAATTTCTCCTGGAATTACGCTTTCAAATCCATTAGGATGGACGACGAGACATTTGGCAGAGATCGCTTCGTGAGAAAGCGGAAAACTAGATTCCTGAACTACGCTAGTGAGAAAAATCTCATGGAATCATGCTTGAAAAGTGATTAGAATGCTCTGCTAATATTTTGGTAGAGATCTATTGGTGAGAAAAACAACAAATGTGAAAATCCTTCCTGAGCTGGACTAGTGACAAATTTCTCAAGGAATCGTTGTTTAAACGCCACTAGGATGCACTACTGCTCAGCTGGTAGAGATCGGTTCGAGAGAAAAGGAAACGAGCGAGAGTCATTCCTGATCTGTGTTAGGGACAAATTTCACAAGGCATCACGCTTCAAATGACATTAGTATTGTCTGCTTGTCTTTTGGAAGAGATGGATTTGTGAGAATACTGAAAATGAGAAATACGTTGCTGATCTATGCTAGGGAGAAATTTCTCGAGGCATCTTCGTTTCAAAGCCACTAAGATGGACTGCTGGAGAATTGGTTGAGGTTGGCTGGTGAGAAAGACGAAAATCAGAAATTTATTCCTGAGTTGTGCTAGTGAGAAATTTCTCAAGGAGTCTTTGTTAAAATGCCACTAGGATGCACTACTGGTCAGTTGGTAGACATGGGTTCGTGAGAGAAGGAACCATGTGAGATTCATTCCTGATCTGTGCTGGGACAAATTTCACAAGGCGTCACGCTTGTATTGTCTGCTTGTCTTTTGGAAGAGATGGGTTTGGGGGACTACTGAAAATGAGAACTACATTGCTAAGCTGATCTAGGGACAAATTTGTAAAGGAATCTTCGTGTAAAAGCGACTAAGATGGACTGCTGGAGGTTTGGTTGAGATTGGCTGGAGAGAAAGACAAAATTGAGAAATTTATTCCTGATTTGTGCTAGTGATGAATTTCTCTTGGAATCCCGTTGAAAAGCCATTAGGATGGACTACGGGATATTTGGCGGAGTTCTGTTCGTGAGAAAGATGAAAATGACAAATAAATTCCTGAACTGGGCTAGTGGCAAATTATATGAAAATGCTTCCTGAGCTGCGCTAGTGACAAATTTCTCCAGGAACGCCACTAAGATGCACTACTGCTCAGTTGGGAGAGAGGAACCCAAGGGTTTGTGAGAATAGTGAAAATGAGACCTCCATTGCTGATCTGAGCTAGGGAAAAATTTCTCAAGGAATCCTTTTTTTGAAAACCATTAGGATGCTCTGCTAGTGATTTGAAAGAGATCAGTTCCTGCGCAAAATGGAAAAAAGCGAATTATATTCCTGATCTGTGAGAGTGAGAAATTTCTCATGGAATCATGCTTCAAAAGACATTAGGATGCTCTGCTAATGGTTTGGGAGAGATCCGTTAGTAAGAAATACAAAAAAGATGAACATGCTTCCTGAGCTGCGCTAATGACACCTTTCTCAAGGAATCTTTGTTTAAACGCCACTAGGATGCACTTCTGGTCAGCTGGTAGGGATCGGTTCGTGAGACAAGGATACATGAGAGATTCATTCCTGATCTGTGTAGGGACAAATTTCACAAGGCGTCATGCTTGAAAAGACGTTAGTATTGTCTGCTTACGGTTTGGAAGAGATGGGTTTGTGAGAATACTGAAAAAGAGAACTACAATGCTGAACTGTGCTAGTGAGAAATTTATCAAGGACTCTTTGTCTGAAACCCATGACAATACACTTCTAAAGGGTTGGTAGAGATCAGTTTTTGAGAAAGACGATAATGAGAAACAAATTCCTGATCAGTGCTAGGACAAATTTCTCATGGAATTGTGCTTCAGAAGCCACTAGGAGTCTCTGTTAGTGGTTTGAAAAGGATCTGTTCCTGGGAAATATGGAAAATGCCACTATAGTCCTGATCTGTTATGGAGAGACATTTCTCGTGGAATCATGCTTCAAAAGAGATTAGGATGCTCTGCTAATGGTTTGGGAGAGATCTATTGGTGACTAAAACCACAAATTTGAAAATCCTTCCTGAGCTGCGCTAGTGACACATTTCTCAGGGAATCTTTGTTTAAACGCCACTAGGATGCACTTCTGGTCAGCTGGTAGTGATCGGTTCGTGAGACAAGGAAACATGAGAGATTCATTCCTGATCTGTGTAGGGAGCAAGGCGTTATGCTTCCGAAGACATTAGTATTGTCTGCTTGTCTTTTGGACGGGATTGGTTTGTGAGAAGACTGAAAATGAGAAATACATTGCTGAAGTGTGCTAGTGACAAATTTCTCAAGGACTCTTCGTTTAAGAGCCTCTAGGATGGACTGCTGGAGATTTGGTTGAGGTTGGCTGATGACAAAGACGAAAATGAGAAATTTTTTCCTGGGTTGTGCTAGCGATGAATTTCTCCTGGAATTACGCTTTCAAATCCATTAGGATGGACGACGAGACATTTGGCAGAGATCGCTTCGTGAGAAAGCGGAAAACTAGATTCCTGAACTACGCTAGTGAGAAAAATCTCATGGAATCATGCTTGAAAAGTGATTAGAATGCTCTGCTAATATTTTGGTAGAGATCTATTGGTGAGAAAAACAACAAATGTGAAAATCCTTCCTGAGCTGGACTAGTGACAAATTTCTCAAGGAATCGTTGTTTAAACGCCACTAGGATGCACTACTGCTCAGCTGGTAGAGATCGGTTCGAGAGAAAAGGAAACGAGCGAGAGTCATTCCTGATCTGTGTTAGGGACAAATTTCACAAGGCATCACGCTTCAAATGACATTAGTATTGTCTGCTTGTCTTTTGGAAGAGATGGATTTGTGAGAATACTGAAAATGAGAAATACGTTGCTGATCTATGCTAGGGAGAAATTTCTCGAGGCATCTTCGTTTCAAAGCCACTAAGATGGACTGCTGGAGAATTGGTTGAGGTTGGCTGGTGAGAAAGACGAAAATCAGAAATTTATTCCTGAGTTGTGCTAGTGAGAAATTTCTCAAGGAGTCTTTGTTAAAATGCCACTAGGATGCACTACTGGTCAGTTGGTAGACATGGGTTCGTGAGAGAAGGAACCATGTGAGATTCATTCCTGATCTGTGCTGGGACAAATTTCACAAGGCGTCACGCTTGTATTGTCTGCTTGTCTTTTGGAAGAGATGGGTTTGGGGGACTACTGAAAATGAGAACTACATTGCTAAGCTGATCTAGGGACAAATTTGTAAAGGAATCTTCGTGTAAAAGCGACTAAGATGGACTGCTGGAGGTTTGGTTGAGATTGGCTGGAGAGAAAGACAAAATTGAGAAATTTATTCCTGATTTGTGCTAGTGATGAATTTCTCTTGGAATCCCGTTGAAAAGCCATTAGGATGGACTACGGGATATTTGGCGGAGTTCTGTTCGTGAGAAAGATGAAAATGAAAAATAAATTCCTGAACTGGGCTAGTGGCAAATTATATGAAAATGCTTCCTGAGCTGCGCTAGTGACAAATTTCTCCAGGAACGCCACTAAGATGCACTACTGCTCAGTTGGGAGAGAGGAACCCAAGGGTTTGTGAGAATAGTGAAAATGAGACCTCCATTGCTGATCTGAGCTAGGGAAAAATTTCTCAAGGAATCCTTTTTTTGAAAACCATTAGGATGCTCTGCTAGTGATTTGAAAGAGATCAGTTCCTGCGCAAAATGGAAAAAGCGAATTATATTCCTGATCTGTGAGAGTGAGAAATTTCTCATGGAATCATGCTTCAAAAGACATTAGGATGCTCTGCTAATGGTTTGGGAGAGATCCGTTAGTAAGAAATACAAAAAAGATGAACATGCTTCCTGAGCTGCGCTAATGACACCTTTCTCAAGGAATCTTTGTTTAAACGCCACTAGGATGCACTTCTGGTCAGCTGGTAGGGATCGGTTCGTGAGACAAGGATACATGAGAGATTCATTCCTGATCTGTGTAGGGACAAATTTCACAAGGACTCTTCGTTTAAGAGCCTCTAGGATGGACTGCTGGAGATTTGGTTGAGGTTGGCTGATGACAAAGACGAAAATGAGAAATTTTTTCCTGGGTTGTGCTAGCGATGAATTTCTCCTGGAATTACACTTTCAAATCCATTAGGATGGAGTACGAGACATTTGGCAGAGATCGCTTCGTGAGAAAGAGGAAAACTAGATTCCTGAACTATGCTAGTGAGAAAAATCTCATGGAATCATGCTTGAAAAGAATGCTCTGCTAATATTTTGGTAGAGATCTATTGGTGAGAAAAACAACAAATGTGAAAAGCCTTCCAGAGCTGGACTAGTGACAAATTTCTCAAGGAATCGTTGTTTAAACGCCACTAGGATGCACTACTGCTCAGTTGGTAGAGATCGGTTCGAGAGAAAAGGAAACGAGCGAGAGTCATTCCTGATCTGTGTTAGGGACAAATTTCACAAGGCATCACGCTTCAAAAGACATTAGTATTGTCTGCTTGTCTTTTGGAAGAGATGGATTTGTGAGAATACTGAAAATGAGAAATACGTTGCTGATCTATGCTAGGGAGAAATTTCTCGAGGCATCTTCGTTTCAAAGCCACTAAGATGGACTGCTGGAGAATTGGTTGAGGTTGGCTGGTGAGAAAGACGAAAATCAGAAATTTATTCCTGAGTTGTGCTAGTGAGAAATTTCTCAAGGAGTCTTTGTTAAAATGCCACTAGGATGCACTACTGGTCAGTTGGTAGACATGGGTTCGTGAGAGAAGGAACCATGTGAGATTCATTCCTGATCTGTGCTGGGACAAATTTCACAAGGCGTCACGCTTGTATTGTCTGCTTGTCTTTTGGAAGAGATGGGTTTGGGGGACTACTGAAAATGAGAAGTACATTGCTAAGCTGATCTAGGGACAAATTTGTAAAGGAATCTTCGTGTAAAAGCGACTAAGATGGACTGCTGGAGGTTTGGTTGAGATTGGCTGGAGAGAAAGACAAAAATGAGAAATTTATTCCTGATTTGTGCTAGTGATGAATTTCTCTTGGAATCCCGTTGAAAAGCCATTAGGATGGACTACGGGATATTTGGCGGAGATCTGTTCGTGAGAAAGATGAAAATGACAAATAAATTCCTGAACTGGGCTAGTGGCAAATTATATGAAAATGCTTCCTGAGCTGCGCTAGTGACAAATTTCTCCAGGAACGCCACTAAGATGCACTACTGCTCAGTTGGGAGAGAGGAACCCAAGGGTTTGTGAGAATAGTGAAAATGAGACCTCCATTGCTGATCTGAGCTAGGGAAAAATTTCTCAAGGAATCCTTTTTTTGAAAACCATTAGGATGCTCTGCTAGTGATTTGAAAGAGATCAGTTCCTGCGCAAAATGGAAAAAAGCGAATTATATTCCTGATCTGTGAGAGTGAGAAATTTCTCATGGAATCATGCTTCAAAAGACATTAGGATGCTCTGCTAATGGTTTGGGAGAGATCCGTTAGTAAGAAATACAAAAAAGATGAACATGCTTCCTGAGCTGCGCTAATGACACCTTTCTCAAGGAATCTTTGTTTAAACGCCACTAGGATGCACTTCTGGTCAGCTGGTAGGGATCGGTTCGTGAGACAAGGATACATGAGAGATTCATTCCTGATCTGTGTAGGGACAAATTTCACAAGGCGTCATGCTTGAAAAGACGTTAGTATTGTCTGCTTACGGTTTGGAAGAGATGGGTTTGTGAGAATACTGAAAAAGAGAACTACATTGCTGAACTGTGCTAGTGAGAAATTTATCAAGGACTCTTTGTCTGAAAACCATGACAATACACTTCTAAAGGGTTGGTAGAGATCGGTTTTTGAGAAAGACGATAATGAGAAACAAATTCCTGATCAGTGCTAGGACAAATTTCTCATGGAATTGTGCTTCAGAAGCCACTAGGAGTCTCTGTTAGTGGTTTGAAAAGGATCTGTTCCTGGGAAATATGGAAAATGCCACTATAGTCCTGATCTGTTATGGAGAGACATTTCTCGTGGAATCATGCTTCAAAAGAGATTAGGATGCTCTGCTAATGGTTTGGGAGAGATCTATTGGTGACTAAAACCACAAATTTGAAAATCCTTCCTGAGCTGCGCTAGTGACACATTTCTCAGGGAATCTTTGTTTAAACGCCACTAGGATGCACTTCTGGTCAGCTGGTAGTGATCGGTTCGTGAGACAAGGAAACATGAGAGATTCAATCCTGATCTGTGTAGGGAGCAAGGCGTTATGCTTCCGAAGACATTAGTATTGTCTGCTTGTCTTTTGGACGGGATTGGTTTGTGAGAAGACTGAAAATGAGAAATACATTGCTGAAGTGTGCTAGTGACAAATTTCTCAAGGACTCTTCGTTTAAGAGCCTCTAGGATGGACTGCTGGAGATTTGGTTGAGGTTGGCTGATGACAAAGACGAAAATGAGAAATTTTTTCCTGGGTTGTGCTAGCGATGAATTTCTCCTGGAATTACGCTTTCAAATCCATTAGGATGGACGACGAGACATTTGGCAGAGATCGCTTCGTGAGAAAGAGGAAAACTAGATTCCTGAACTACGCTAGTGAGAAAAATCTCATGGAATCATGCTTGAAAAGTGATTAGAATGCTCTGCTAATATTTTGTAGAGATCTATTGGTGAGAAAAACAACAAATGTGAGAATCCTTCCTGAGCTGGACTAGTGACAAATTTCTCAAGGAATCGTTGTTTAAACGCCACTAGGATGCACTACTGCTCAGCTGGTAGAGATCGGTTCGAGAGAAAAGGAAACGAGCGAGAGTCATTCCTAATCTGTGTTAGGGACAAATTTCACAAGGCATCACGCTTCAAATGACATTAGTATTGTCTGCTTGTCTTTTGGAAGAGATGGATTTGTGAGAATACTGAAAATGAGAAATACGTTGCTGATCTATGCTAGGGAGAAATTTCTCGAGGCATCTTCGTTTCAAAGCCACTAAGATGGACTGCTGGAGAATTGGTTGAGGTTGGCTGGTGAGAAAGACGAAAATCAGAAATTTATTCCTGAGTTGTGCTAGTGAGAAATTTCTCAAGGAGTCTTTGTTAAAATGCCACTAGGATGCACTACTGGTCAGTTGGTAGACATGGGTTCGTGAGAGAAGGAACCATGTGAGATTCATTCCTGATCTGTGCTGGGACAAATTTCACAAGGCGTCACGCTTGTATTGTCTGCTTGTCTTTTGGAAGAGATGGGTTTGGGGGACTACTGAAAATGAGAACTACATTGCTAAGCTGATCTAGGGACAAATTTGTAAAGGAATCTTCGTGTAAAAGCGACTAAGATGGACTGCTGGAGGTTTGGTTGAGATTGGCTGGAGAGAAAGACAAAAATGAGAAATTTATTCCTGATTTGTGCTAGTGATGAATTTCTCTTGGAATCCCGTTGAAAAGCCATTAGGATGGACTACGGGATATTTGGCGGAGATCTGTTCGTGAGAAAGATGAAAATGACAAATAAATTCCTGAACTGGGCTAGTGGCAAATTATATGAAAATGCTTCCTGAGCTGCGCTAGTGACAAATTTCTCCAGGAACGCCACTAAGATGCACTACTGCTCAGTTGGGAGAGAGGAACCCAAGGGTTTGTGAGAATAGTGAAAATGAGACCTCCATTGCTGATCTGAGCTAGGGAAAAATTTCTCAAGGAATCCTTTTTTTGAAAACCATTAGGATGCTCTGCTAGTGATTTGAAAGAGATCAGTTCCTGCGCAAAATGGAAAAAAGCGAATTATATTCCTGATCTGTGAGAGTGAGAAATTTCTCATGGAATCATGCTTCAAAAGACATTAGGATGCTCTGCTAATGGTTTGGGAGAGATCCGTTAGTAAGAAATACAAAAAAGATGAACATGCTTCCTGAGCTGCGCTAAGGCCCCCTTCTCAAGGAATCTTTGTTTAAACGCCACTAGGATGCACTTCTGGTCAGCTGGTAGGGATCGGTTCGTGAGACAAGGATACATGAGAGATTCATTCATGATCTGTGTAGGGACAAATTTCACAAGGCGTCATGCTTGAAAAGACGTTAGTATTGTCTGCTTACGGTTTGGAAGAGATGGGTTTGTGAGAATACTGAAAAAGAGAACTACATTGCTGAACTGTGCTAGTGAGAAATTTATCAAGGACTCTTTGTCTGAAACCCATGACAATACACTTCTAAAGGGTTGGTAGAGATCGGTTTTTGAGAAAGACGATAATGAGAAACAAATTCCTGATCAGTGCTAGGACAAATTTCTCATGGAATTGTGCTTCAGAAGCCACTAGGAGTCTCTGTTAGTGGTTTGAAAAGGATCTGTTCCTGGGAAATATGGAAAATGCCACTATAGTCCTGATCTGTTATGGAGAGACATTTCTCGTGGAATCATGCTTCAAAAGAGATTAGGATGCTCTGCTAATGGTTTGGGAGAGATCTATTGGTGACTAAAACCACAAATTTGAAAATCCTTCCTGAGCTGCGCTAGTGACACATTTCTCAGGGAATCTTTGTTTAAACGCCACTAGGATGCACTTCTGGTCAGCTGGTAGTGATCGGTTCGTGAGACAAGGAAACATGAGAGATTCATTCCTGATCTGTGTAGGGAGCAAGGCGTTATGCTTCCGAAGACATTAGTATTGTCTGCTTGTCTTTTGGACGGGATTGGTTTGTGAGAAGACTGAAAATGAGAAATACATTGCTGAAGTGTGCTAGTGACAAATTTCTCAAGGACTCTTCGTTTAAGAGCCTCTAGGATGGACTGCTGGAGATTTGGTTGAGGTTGGCTGATGACAAAGACGAAAATGAGAAATTTTTTCCTGGGTTGTGCTAGCGATGAATTTCTCCTGGAATTACGCTTTCAAATCCATTAGGATGGACGACGAGACATTTGGCAGAGATCGCTTCGTGAGAAAGAGGAAAACTAGATTCCTGAACTACGCTAGTGAGAAAAATCTCATGGAATCATGCTTGAAAAGTGATTAGAATGCTCTGCTAATATTTTGGTAGAGATCTATTGGTGAGAAAAACAACAAATGTGAAAATCCTTCCTGAGCTGGACTAGTGACAAATTTCTCAAGGAATCGTTGTTTAAACGCCACTAGGATGCACTACTGCTCAGCTGGTAGAGATCGGTTCGAGAGAAAAGGAAACGAGCGAGAGTCATTCCTGATCTGTGTTAGGGACAAATTTCACAAGGCATCACGCTTCAAATGACATTAGTATTGTCTGCTTGTCTTTTGGAAGAGATGGATTTGTGAGAATACTGAAAATGAGAAATACGTTGCTGATCTATGCTAGGGAGAAATTTCTCGAGGCATCTTCGTTTCAAAGCCACTAAGATGGACTGCTGGAGAATTGGTTGAGGTTGGCTGGTGAGAAAGACGAAAATCAGAAATTTATTCCTGAGTTGTGCTAGTGAGAAATTTCTCAAGGAGTCTTTGTTAAAATGCCACTAGGATGCACTACTGGTCAGTTGGTAGACATGGGTTCGTGAGAGAAGGAACCATGTGAGATTCATTCCTGATCTGTGCTGGGACAAATTTCACAAGGCGTCACGCTTGTATTGTCTGCTTGTCTTTTGGAAGAGATGGGTTTGGGGGACTACTGAAAATGAGAACTACATTGCTAAGCTGATCTAGGGACAAATTTGTAAAGGAATCTTCGTGTAAAAGCGACTAAGATGGACTGCTGGAGGTTTGGTTGAGATTGGCTGGAGAGAAAGACAAAATTGAGAAATTTATTCCTGATTTGTGCTAGTGATGAATTTCTCTTGGAATCCCGTTGAAAAGCCATTAGGATGGACTACGGGATATTTGGCGGAGATCTGTTCGTGAGAAAGATGAAAATGAAAAATAAATTCCTGAACTGGGCTAGTGGCAAATTATATGAAAATGCTTCCTGAGCTGCGCTAGTGACAAATTTCTCCAGGAACGCCACTAAGATGCACTACTGCTCAGTTGGGAGAGAGGAACCCAAGGGTTTGTGAGAATAGTGAAAATGAGACCTCCATTGCTGATCTGAGCTAGGGAAAAATTTCTCAAGGAATCCTTTTTTTGAAAACCATTAGGATGCTCTGCTAGTGATTTGAAAGAGATCAGTTCCTGCGCAAAATGGAAAAAGCGAATTATATTCCTGATCTGTGAGAGTGAGAAATTTCTCATGGAATCATGCTTCAAAAGACATTAGGATGCTCTGCTAATGGTTTGGGAGAGATCCGTTAGTAAGAAATACAAAAAAGATGAACATGCTTCCTGAGCTGCGCTAAGGCCCCCTTCTCAAGGAATCTTTGTTTAAACGCCACTAGGATGCACTTCTGGTCAGCTGGTAGGGATCGGTTCGTGAGACAAGGATACATGAGAGATTCATTCCTGATCTGTGTAGGGACAAATTTCACAAGGCGTCATGCTTGAAAAGACGTTAGTATTGTCTGCTTACGGTTTGGAAGAGATGGGTTTGTGAGAATACTGAAAAAGAGAACTACATTGCTGAACTGTGCTAGTGAGAAATTTATCAAGGACTCTTTGTCTGAAACCCATGACAATACACTTCTAAAGGGTTGGTAGAGATCGGTTTTTGAGAAAGACGATAATGAGAAACAAATTCCTGATCAGTGCTAGGACAAATTTCTCATGGAATTGTGCTTCAGAAGCCACTAGGAGTCTCTGTTAGTGGTTTGAAAAGGATCTGTTCCTGGGAAATATGGAAAATGCCACTATAGTCCTGATCTGTTATGGAGAGACATTTCTCGTGGAATCATGCTTCAAAAGAGATTAGGATGCTCTGCTAATGGTTTGGGAGAGATCTATTGGTGACTAAAACCACAAATTTGAAAATCCTTCCTGAGCTGCGCTAGTGACACATTTCTCAGGGAATCTTTGTTTAAACGCCACTAGGATGCACTTCTGGTCAGCTGGTAGTGATCGGTTCGTGAGACAAGGAAACATGAGAGATTCATTCCTGATCTGTGTAGGGAGCAAGGCGTTATGCTTCCGAAGACATTAGTATTGTCTGCTTGTCTTTTGGACGGGATTGGTTTGTGAGAAGACTGAAAATGAGAAATACATTGCTGAAGTGTGCTAGTGACAAATTTCTCAAGGACTCTTCGTTTAAGAGCCTCTAGGATGGACTGCTGGAGATTTGGTTGAGGTTGGCTGATGACAAAGACGAAAATGAGAAATTTTTTCCTGGGTTGTGCTAGCGATGAATTTCTCCTGGAATTACGCTTTCAAATCCATTAGGATGGACGACGAGACATTTGGCAGAGATCGCTTCGTGAGAAAGAGGAAAACTAGATTCCTGAACTACGCTAGTGAGAAAAATCTCATGGAATCATGCTTGAAAAGTGATTAGAATGCTCTGCTAATATTTTGGTAGAGATCTATTGGTGAGAAAAACAACAAATGTGAAAATCCTTCCTGAGCTGGACTAGTGACAAATTTCTCAAGGAATCGTTGTTTAAACGCCACTAGGATGCACTACTGCTCAGCTGGTAGAGATCGGTTCGAGAGAAAAGGAAACGAGCGAGAGTCATTCCTGATCTGTGTTAGGGACAAATTTCACAAGGCATCACGCTTCAAATGACATTAGTATTGTCTGCTTGTCTTTTGGAAGAGATGGATTTGTGAGAATACTGAAAATGAGAAATACGTTGCTGATCTATGCTAGGGAGAAATTTCTCGAGGCATCTTCGTTTCAAAGCCACTAAGATGGACTGCTGGAGAATTGGTTGAGGTTGGCTGGTGAGAAAGACGAAAATCAGAAATTTATTCCTGAGTTGTGCTAGTGAGAAATTTCTCAAGGAGTCTTTGTTAAAATGCCACTAGGATGCACTACTGGTCAGTTGGTAGACATGGGTTCGTGAGAGAAGGAACCATGTGAGATTCATTCCTGATCTGTGCTGGGACAAATTTCACAAGGCGTCACGCTTGTATTGTCTGCTTGTCTTTTGGAAGAGATGGGTTTGGGGGACTACTGAAAATGAGAACTACATTGCTAAGCTGATCTAGGGACAAATTTGTAAAGGAATCTTCGTGTAAAAGCGACTAAGATGGACTGCTGGAGGTTTGGTTGAGATTGGCTGGAGAGAAAGACAAAATTGAGAAATTTATTCCTGATTTGTGCTAGTGATGAATTTCTCTTGGAATCCCGTTGAAAAGCCATTAGGATGGACTACGGGATATTTGGCGGAGATCTGTTCGTGAGAAAGATGAAAATGAAAAATAAATTCCTGAACTGGGCTAGTGGCAAATTATATGAAAATGCTTCCTGAGCTGCGCTAGTGACAAATTTCTCCAGGAACGCCACTAAGATGCACTACTGCTCAGTTGGGAGAGAGGAACCCAAGGGTTTGTGAGAATAGTGAAAATGAGACCTCCATTGCTGATCTGAGCTAGGGAAAAATTTCTCAAGGAATCCTTTTTTTGAAAACCATTAGGATGCTCTGCTAGTGATTTGAAAGAGATCAGTTCCTGCGCAAAATGGAAAAAGCGAATTATATTCCTGATCTGTGAGAGTGAGAAATTTCTTATGGAATCATGCTTCAAAAGACATTAGGATGCTCTGCTTATGGTTTGGGAGAGATCCGTTAGTAAGAAATACAAAAAAGATGAACATGCTTCCTGAGCTGCGCTAATGACACCTTTCTCAAGGAATCTTTGTTTAAACGCCACTAGGATGGACTTCTGGTCAGCTGGTAGGGATCGGTTCGTGAGACAAGGATGCATGAGAGATTCATTCCTGATCTGTGTAGGGACAAATTTCACAAGGCGTCATGCTTGAAAAGACGTTAGTATTGTCTGCTTACGGTTTGGAAGAGATGGGTTTGTGAGAATACTGAAAAAGAGAACTACATTGCTGAACTGTGCTAGTGAGAAATTTATCAAGGACTCTTTGTCTGAAACCCATGACAATACACTTCTAAAGGGTTGGTAGAGATCGGTTTTTGAGAAAGACGATAATGAGAAACAAATTCCTGATCAGTGCTAGGACAAATTTCTCATGGAATTGTGCTTCAGAAGCCACTAGGAGTCTCTGTTAGTGGTTTGAAAAGGATCTGTTCCTGGGAAATATGGAAAATGCCACTATAGTCCTGATCTGTTATGGAGAGACATTTCTCGTGGAATCATGCTTCAAAAGAGATTAGGATGCTCTGCTAATGGTTTGGGAGAGATCTATTGGTGACTAAAACCACAAATTTGAAAATCCTTCCTGAGCTGCGCTAGTGACACATTTCTCAGGGAATCTTTGTTTAAACGCCACTAGGATGCACTTCTGGTCAGCTGGTAGTGATCGGTTCGTGAGACAAGGAAACATGAGAGATTCATTCCTGATCTGTGTAGGGAGCAAGGCGTTATGCTTCCGAAGACATTAGTATTGTCTGCTTGTCTTTTGGACGGGATTGGTTTGTGAGAAGACTGAAAATGAGAAATACATTGCTGAAGTGTGCTAGTGACAAATTTCTCAAGGACTCTTCGTTTAAGAGCCTCTAGGATGGACTGCTGGAGATTTGGTTGAGGTTGGCTGATGACAAAGACGAAAATGAGAAATTTTTTCCTGGGTTGTGCTAGCGATGAATTTCTCCTGGAATTACGCTTTCAAATCCATTAGGATGGACGACGAGACATTTGGCAGAGATCGCTTCGTGAGAAAGAGGAAAACTAGATTCCTGAACTACGCTAGTGAGAAAAATCTCATGGAATCATGCTTGAAAAGTGATTAGAATGCTCTGCTAATATTTTGGTAGAGATCTATTGGTGAGAAAAACAACAAATGTGAAAATCCTTCCTGAGCTGGACTAGTGACAAATTTCTCAAGGAATCGTTGTTTAAACGCCACTAGGATGCACTACTGCTCAGCTGGTAGAGATCGGTTCGAGAGAAAAGGAAACGAGCGAGAGTCATTCCTGATCTGTGTTAGGGACAAATTTCACAAGGCATCACGCTTCAAATGACATTAGTATTGTCTGCTTGTCTTTTGGAAGAGATGGATTTGTGAGAATACTGAAAATGAGAAATACGTTGCTGATCTATGCTAGGGAGAAATTTCTCGAGGCATCTTCGTTTCAAAGCCACTAAGATGGACTGCTGGAGAATTGGTTGAGGTTGGCTTGTGAGAAAGACGAAAATCAGAAATTTATTCCTGAGTTGTGCTAGTGAGAAATTTCTCAAGGAGTCTTTGTTAAAATGCCACTAGGATGCACTACTGGTCAGTTGGTAGACATGGGTTCGTGAGAGAAGGAACCATGTGAGATTCATTCCTGATCTGTGCTGGGACAAATTTCACAAGGCGTCACGCTTGTATTGTCTGCTTGTCTTTTGGAAGAGATGGGTTTGGGGGACTACTGAAAATGAGAACTACATTGCTAAGCTGATCTAGGGACAAATTTGTAAAGGAATCTTCGTGTAAAAGCGACTAAGATGGACTGCTGGAGGTTTGGTTGAGATTGGCTGGAGAGAAAGACAAAATTGAGAAATTTATTCCTGATTTGTGCTAGTGATGAATTTCTCTTGGAATCCCGTTGAAAAGCCATTAGGATGGACTACGGGATATTTGGCGGAGATCTGTTCGTGAGAAAGATGAAAATGAAAAATAAATTCCTGAACTGGGCTAGTGGCAAATTATATGAAAATGCTTCCTGAGCTGCGCTAGTGACAAATTTCTCCAGGAACGCCACTAAGATGCACTACTGCTCAGTTGGGAGAGAGGAACCCAAGGGTTTGTGAGAATAGTGAAAATGAGACCTCCATTGCTGATCTGAGCTAGGGAAAAATTTCTCAAGGAATCCTTTTTTTGAAAACCATTAGGATGCTCTGCTAGTGATTTGAAAGAGATCAGTTCCTGCGCAAAATGGAAAAAGCGAATTATATTCCTGATCTGTGAGAGTGAGAAATTTCTTATGGAATCATGCTTCAAAAGACATTAGGATGCTCTGCTTATGGTTTGGGAGAGATCCGTTAGTAAGAAATACAAAAAAGATGAACATGCTTCCTGAGCTGCGCTAATGACACCTTTCTCAAGGAATCTTTGTTTAAACGCCACTAGGATGGACTTCTGGTCAGCTGGTAGGGATCGGTTCGTGAGACAAGGATGCATGAGAGATTCATTCCTGATCTGTGTAGGGACAAATTTCACAAGGCGTCATGCTTGAAAAGACGTTAGTATTGTCTGCTTACGGTTTGGAAGAGATGGGTTTGTGAGAATACTGAAAAAGAGAACTACATTGCTGAACTGTGCTAGTGAGAAATTTATCAAGGACTCTTTGTCTGAAACCCATGACAATACACTTCTAAAGGGTTGGTAGAGATCGGTTTTTGAGAAAGACGATAATGAGAAACAAATTCCTGATCAGTGCTAGGACAAATTTCTCATGGAATTGTGCTTCAGAAGCCACTAGGAGTCTCTGTTAGTGGTTTGAAAAGGATCTGTTCCTGGGAAATATGGAAAATGCCACTATAGTCCTGATCTGGTATGGAGAGACATTTCTCGTGGAATCATGCTTCAAAAGAGATTAGGATGCTCTGCTAATGGTTTGGGAGAGATCTATTGGTGACTAAAACCACAAATTTGAAAATCCTTCCTGAGCTGCGCTAGTGACACATTTCTCAGGGAATCTTTGTTTAAACGCCACTAGGATGCACTTCTGGTCAGCTGGTAGTGATCGGTTCGTGAGACAAGGAAACATGAGAGATTCATTCCTGATCTGTGTAGGGAGCAAGGCGTTATGCTTCCGAAGACATTAGTATTGTCTGCTTGTCTTTTGGACGGGATTGGTTTGTGAGAAGACTGAAAATGAGAAATACATTGCTGAAGTGTGCTAGTGACAAATTTCTCAAGGACTCTTCGTTTAAGAGCCTCTAGGATAGACTGCTGGAGATTTGGTTGAGGTTGGCTGATGACAAAGACGAAAATGAGAAATTTTTTCCTGGGTTGTGCTAGCGATGAATTTCTCCTGGAATTACGCTTTCAAATCCATTAGGATGGACGACGAGACATTTGGCAGAGATCGCTTCGTGAGAAAGAGGAAAACTAGATTCCTGAACTACGCTAGTGAGAAAAATCTCATGGAATCATGCTTGAAAAGTGATTAGAATGCTCTGCTAATATTTTGTAGAGATCTATTGGTGAGAAAAACAACAAATGTGAAAATCCTTCCTGAGCTGGACTAGTGACAAATTTCTCAAGGAATCGTTGTTTAAACGCCACTAGGATGCACTACTGCTCAGCTGGTAGAGATCGGTTCCAGAGAAAAGGAAACGAGCGAGAGTCATTCCTGATCTGTGTTAAGGACAAATTTCACAAGGCATCACGCTTCAAAAGACATTAGTATTGTCTGCTTGTCTTTTGGAAGAGATGGATTTGTGAGAATACTGAAAATGAGAAATACGTTGCTGATCTATGCTAGGGAGAAATTTCTCGAGGCATCTTCGTTTCAAAGCCACTAAGATGGACTGCTGGAGAATTGGTTGAGGTTGGCTGGTGAGAAAGACGAAAATCAGAAATTTATTCCTGAGTTGTGCTAGTGAGAAATTTCTCAAGGAGTCTTTGTTAAAATGCCACTAGGATGCACTACTGGTCAGTTGGTAGACATGGGTTCGTGAGAGAAGGAACCATGTGAGATTCATTCCTGATCTGTGCTGGGACAAATTTCACAAGGCGTCACGCTTGTATTGTCTGCTTGTCTTTTGGAAGAGATGGGTTTGGGGGACTACTGAAAATGAGAACTACATTGCTAAGCTGATCTAGGGACAAATTTGTAAAGGAATCTTCGTGTAAAAGCGACTAAGATGGACTGCTGGAGGTTTGGTTGAGATTGGCTGGAGAGAAAGACAAAATTGAGAAATTTATTCCTGATTTGTGCTAGTGATGAATTTCTCTTGGAATCCCGTTGAAAAGCCATTAGGATGGACTACGGGATATTTGGCGGAGATCTGTTCGTGAGAAAGATGAAAATGACAAATAAATTCCTGAACTGGGCTAGTGGCAAATTATATGAAAATGCTTCCTGAGCTGCGCTAGTGACAAATTTCTCCAGGAACGCCACTAAGATGCACTACTGCTCAGTTGGGAGAGAGGAACCCAAGGGTTTGTGAGAATAGTGAAAATGAGACCTCCATTGCTGATCTGAGCTAGGGAGAAATTTCTCAAGGAATACTTTTTTTGAAAACTATTAGGATGCTCTGCTAGTGATTTGAAAGAGATCGGATCCTGCGCAAAATGGAAAAAGCGAATTATATTCCTGATCTGTGAGAGTGAGAAATTTCTCATGGAATCATGCTTCAAAAGACATTAGGATGCTCTGCTAATGGTTTGGGAGAGATCCGTTAGTAAGAAATAGAAAAAAGATGAACATGCTTCCTGAGCTGCGCTAATGACACCTTTCTCAAGGAATCTTTGTTTAAACGCCACTAGGATGCACTTCTGGTCAGCTGGTAGGGATCGGTTCGTGAGACAAGGATACATGAGAGATTCATTCCTGATCTGTGTAGGGACAAATTTCACAAGGCGTCATGCTTGAAAAGACGTTAGTATTGTCTGCTTACGGTTTGGAAGAGATGGGTTTGTGAGAATACTGAAAAAGAGAACTACATTGCTGAACTGTGCTAGTGAGAAATTTATCAAGGACTCTTTGTCTGAAACCCATGACAATACACTTCTAAAGGGTTGGTAGAGATCGGTTTTTGAGAAAGACGATAATGAGAAACAAATTCCTGTTCAGTGCTAGGACAAATTTCTCATGGAATTGTGCTTCAGAAGCCACTAGGAGTCTCTGTTAGTGGTTTGAAAAGGATCTGTTCCTGGGAAATATGGAAAATGCCACTATAGTCCTGATCTGGTATGGAGAGACATTTCTCGTGGAATCATGCTTCAAAAGAGATTAGGATGCTCTGCTAATGGTTTGGGAGAGATCTATTGGTGACTAAAACCACAAATTTGGAAATCCTTCCTGAGCTGCGCTAGTGACACATTTCTCAGGGAATCTTTGTTTAAACGCCACTAGGATGCACTTCTGGTCAGCTGGTAGTCATCGGTTCGTGAGACAAGGAAACATGAGAGATTCATTCCTGATCTGTGTAGGGAGCAAGGCGTTATGCTTCCGAAGACATTAGTATTGTCTGCTTGTCTTTTGGACGGGATTGGTTTGTGAGAAGACTGAAAATAAGAAATACATTGCTGAACTGTGCTAGTGACAAATTTCTCAAGGACTCTTCGTTTAAGAGCCTCTAGGATGGACTGCTGGAGATTTGGTTGAGGTTGGCTGATGAGAAAGACGAAAATGAGAAATTTTTTCCTGGGTTGTGCTAGCGATGAATTTCTCCTGGAATTACGCTTTCAAATCCATTAGGATGGACTACGAGACATTTGGCAGAGATCGCTTCGTGAGAAAGAGGAAAACTAGATTCCTGAACTACGCTAGTGAGAAAAATCTCATGGAATCATACTTGAAAAGTGATTAGAATGCTCTGCTAATATTTTGGTAGAGATCTATTGGTGAGAAAAACAACAAATGTGAAAATCCTTCCTGAGCTGGACTAGTGACAAATTTCTCAAGGAATCGTTGTTTAAACGCCACTAGGATGCACTACTGCTCAGTTGGTAGAGATCGGTTCGAGAGAAAAGGAAACGAGCGAGAGTCATTCCTGATCTGTGTTAGGGACAAATTTCACAAGGCATCACGCTTCAAAAGACATTAGTATTGTCTGCTTGTCTTTTGGAAGAGATGGATTTGTGAGAATACTGAAAATGAGAAATACGTTGCTGATCTATGCTAGGGAGAAATTTCTCGAGGCATCTTCGTTTCAAAGCCACTAAGATGGACTGCTGGAGAATTGGTTGAGGTTGGCTGGTGAGAAAGACGAAAATCAGAAATTTATTCCTGAGTTGTGCTAGTGAGAAATTTCTCAAGGAGTCTTTGTTAAAATGCCACTAGGATGCACTACTGGTCAGTTGGTAGACATGGGTTCGTGAGAGAAGGAACCATGTGAGATTCATTCCTGATCTGTGCTGGGACAAATTTCACAAGGCGTCACGCTTGTATTGTCTGCTTGTCTTATGGAAGAGATGGGTTTGGGGGACTACTGAAAATGAGAAGTACATTGCTAAGCTGATCTAGGGACAAATTTGTAAAGGAATCTTCCTGTAAAAGCGACTAAGATGGACTGCTGGAGGTTTGGTTGAGATTGGCTGGAGAGAAAGACAAAATTGAGAAATTTATTCCTGATTTGTGCTAGTGATTAATTTCTCTTGGAATCCCGTTGAAAAGCCATTAGGATGGACTACGGGATATTTCTGTTCGTGAGAAAGATGAAAATGACAAATAAATTCCTGAACTGGGCTAGTGGCAAATTATATGAAAATGCTTCCTGAGCTGCGCTAGTGACAAATTTCTCCAGGAACGCCACTAAGATGCACTAATGCTCAGTTGGGAGAGAGGAACCCAAAGGTTTGTGAGAATAGTGAAAATGAGACCTCCATTGCTGATCTGAGCTAGGGAAAAATTTCTCAAGGAATCCTTTTTTTGAAAACCATTAGGATGCTCTGCTAGTGATTTGAAAGAGATCAGTTCCTGCGCAAAATGGCAAAAGCGAATTATATTCCTGATCTGTGAGAGTGAGAAATTTCTCATGGAATCATGCTTCAAAAGACATTAGGATGCTCTGCTAATGGTTTGGGAGAGATCCGTTAGTAAGAAATACAAAAAAGATGAACATGCTTCCTGAGCTGCGCTAATGACACCTTTCTCAAGGAATCTTTGTTTAAACGCCACTAGGATGCACTTCTGGTCAGCTGGTAGTGATCGGTTCGTGAGACAAGGATACATGAGAGATTCATTCCTGATCTGTGTAGGGACAAATTTCACAAGGCGTCATGCTTGAAAAGACGTTAGTATTGTCTGCTTACGGTTTGGAAGAGATGGGTTTGTGAGAATACTGAAAAAGAGAACTACAATGCTGAACTGTGCTAGTGAGAAATTTATCAAGGACTCTTTGTCTGAAACCCATGACAATACACTTCTAAAGGGTTGGTAGAGATCAGTTTTTGAGAAAGACGATAATGAGAAACAAATTCCTGATCAGTGCTAGGACAAATTTCTCATGGAATTGTGCTTCAGAAGCCACTAGGAGTCTCTGTTAGTGGTTTGAAAAGGATCTGTTCCTGGGAAATATGGAAAATGCCACTATAGTCCTGATCTGTTATGGAGAGACATTTCTCGTGGAATCATGCTTCAAAAGAGATTAGGATGCTCTGCTAATGGTTTGGGAGAGATCTATTGGTGACTAAAACCACAAATTTGAAAATCCTTCCTGAGCTGCGCTAGTGACACATTTCTCAGGGAATCTTTGTTTAAACGCCACTAGGATGCACTTCTGGTCAGCTGGTAGTGATCGGTTCGTGAGACAAGGAAACATGAGAGATTCATTCCTGATCTGTGTAGGGAGCAAGGCGTTATGCTTCCGAAGACATTAGTATTGTCTGCTTGTCTTTTGGACGGGATTGGTTTGTGAGAAGACTGAAAATGAGAAATACATTGCTGAAGTGTGCTAGTGACAAATTTCTCAAGGACTCTTCGTTTAAGAGCCTCTAGGATGGACTGCTGGAGATTTGGTTGAGGTTGGCTGATGACAAAGTCGAAAATGAGAAATTTTTTCCTGGGTTGTGCTAGCGATGAATTTCTCCTGGAATTACGCTTTCAAATCCATTAGGATGGACGACGAGACATTTGGCAGAGATCGCTTCGTGAGAAAGAGGAAAACTAGATTCCTGAACTACGCTAGTGAGAAAAATCTCATGGAATCATGCTTGAAAAGTGATTAGAATGCTCTGCTAATATTTTGTAGAGATCTATTGGTGAGAAAAACAACAAATGTGAAAATCCTTCCTGAGCTGGACTAGTGACAAATTTCTCAAGGAATCGTTGTTTAAACGCCACTAGGATGCACTACTGCTCAGCTGGTAGAGATCGGTTCCAGAGAAAAGGAAACGAGCGAGAGTCATTCCTGATCTGTGTTAAGGACAAATTTCACAAGGCATCACGCTTCAAAAGACATTAGTATTGTCTGCTTGTCTTTTGGAAGAGATGGATTTGTGAGAATACTGAAAATGAGAAATACGTTGCTGATCTATGCTAGGGAGAAATTTCTCGAGGCATCTTCGTTTCAAAGCCACTAAGATGGACTGCTGGAGTATTGGTTGAGGTTGGCTGGTGAGAAAGACGAAAATAAGAAATTTATTCCTGAGTTGTGCTAGTGAGAAATTTCTCAAGGAGTCTTTGTTAAAATGCCACTAGGATGCACTACTGGTCAGTTGGTAGACATGGGTTCGTGAGAGAAGGAACCATGTGAGATTCATTCCTGATCTGTGCTGGGACAAATTTCACAAGGCGTCACGCTTGTATTGTCTGCTTGTCTTTTGGAAGAGATGGGTTTGGGGGACTACTGAAAATGAGAAGTACATTGCTAAGCTGATCTAGGGACAAATTTGTAAAGGAATCTTCGTGTAAAAGCGACTAAGATGGACTGCTGGAGGTTTGGTTGAGATTGGCTGGAGAGAAAGACAAAAATGAGAAATTTATTCCTGATTTGTGCTAGTGATGAATTTCTCTTGGAATCCCGTTGAAAAGCCATTAGGATGGACTACGGGATATTTGGCGGAGATCTGTTCGTGAGAAAGATGAAAATGACAAATAAATTCCTGAACTGGGCTAGTGGCAAATTATATGAAAATGCTTCCTGAGCTGCGCTAGTGACAAATTTCTCCAGGAACGCCACTAAGATGCACTACTGCTCAGTTGGGAGAGAGGAACCCAAGGGTTTGTGAGAATAGTGAAAATGAGACCTCCATTGCTGATCTGAGCTAGGGAAAAATTTCTCAAGGAATCCTTTTTTTGAAAACCATTAGGATGCTCTGCTAGTGATTTGAAAGAGATCAGTTCCTGCGCAAAATGGAAAAAAGCGAATTATATTCCTGATCTGTGAGAGTGAGAAATTTCTCATGGAATCATGCTTCAAAAGACATTAGGATGCTCTGCTAATGGTTTGGGAGAGATCCGTTAGTAAGAAATACAAAAAAGATGAACATGCTTCCTGAGCTGCGCTAATGACACCTTTCTCAAGGAATCTTTGTTTAAACGCCACTAGGATGCACTTCTGGTCAGCTGGTAGGGATCGGTTCGTGAGACAAGGATACATGAGAGATTCATTCCTGATCTGTGTAGGGACAAATTTCACAAGGCGTCATGCTTGAAAAGACGTTAGTATTGTCTGCTTACGGTTTGGAAGAGATGGGTTTGTGAGAATACTGAAAAAGAGAACTACAATGCTGAACTGTGCTAGTGAGAAATTTATCAAGGACTCTTTGTCTGAAACCCATGACAATACACTTCTAAAGGGTTGGTAGAGATCAGTTTTTGAGAAAGACGATAATGAGAAACAAATTCCTGATCAGTGCTAGGACAAATTTCTCATGGAATTGTGCTTCAGAAGCCACTAGGAGTCTCTGTTAGTGGTTTGAAAAGGATCTGTTCCTGGGAAATATGGAAAATGCCACTATAGTCCTGATCTGTTATGGAGAGACATTTCTCGTGGAATCATGCTTCAAAAGAGATTAGGATGCTCTGCTAATGGTTTGGGAGAGATCTATTGGTGACTAAAACCACAAATTTGAAAATCCTTCCTGAGCTGCGCTAGTGACACATTTCTCAGGGAATCTTTGTTTAAACGCCACTAGGATGCACTTCTGGTCAGCTGGTAGTGATCGGTTCGTGAGACAAGGAAACATGAGAGATTCATTCCTGATCTGTGTAGGGAGCAAGGCGTTATGCTTCCGAAGACATTAGTATTGTCTGCTTGTCTTTTGGACGGGATTGGTTTGTGAGAAGACTGAAAATGAGAAATACATTGCTGAAGTGTGCTAGTGACAAATTTCTCAAGGACTCTTCGTTTAAGAGCCTCTAGGATGGACTGCTGGAGATTTGGTTGAGGTTGGCTGATGACAAAGTCGAAAATGAGAAATTTTTTCCTGGGTTGTGCTAGCGATGAATTTCTCCTGGAATTACGCTTTCAAATCCATTAGGATGGACGACGAGACATTTGGCAGAGATCGCTTCGTGAGAAAGAGGAAAACTAGATTCCTGAACTACGCTAGTGAGAAAAATCTCATGGAATCATGCTTGAAAAGTGATTAGAATGCTCTGCTAATATTTTGTAGAGATCTATTGGTGAGAAAAACAACAAATGTGAAAATCCTTCCTGAGCTGGACTAGTGACAAATTTCTCAAGGAATCGTTGTTTAAACGCCACTAGGATGCACTACTGCTCAGCTGGTAGAGATCGGTTCCAGAGAAAAGGAAACGAGCGAGAGTCATTCCTGATCTGTGTTAAGGACAAATTTCACAAGGCATCACGCTTCAAAAGACATTAGTATTGTCTGCTTGTCTTTTGGAAGAGATGGATTTGTGAGAATACTGAAAATGAGAAATACGTTGCTGATCTATGCTAGGGAGAAATTTCTCGAGGCATCTTCGTTTCAAAGCCACTAAGATGGACTGCTGGAGAATTGGTTGAGGTTGGCTGGTGAGAAAGACGAAAATCAGAAATTTATTCCTGAGTTGTGCTAGTGAGAAATTTCTCAAGGAGTCTTTGTTAAAATGCCACTAGGATGCACTACTGGTCAGTTGGTAGACATGGGTTCGTGAGAGAAGGAACCATGTGAGATTCATTCCTGATCTGTGCTGGGACAAATTTCACAAGGCGTCACGCTTGTATTGTCTGCTTGTCTTTTGGAAGAGATGGGTTTGGGGGACTACTGAAAATGAGAAGTACATTGCTAAGCTGATCTAGGGACAAATTTGTAAAGGAATCTTCGTGTAAAAGCGACTAAGATGGACTGCTGGAGGTTTGGTTGAGATTGGCTGGAGAGAAAGACAAAAATGAGAAATTTATTCCTGATTTGTGCTAGTGATGAATTTCTCTTGGAATCCCGTTGAAAAGCCATTAGGATGGACTACGGGATATTTGGCGGAGATCTGTTCGTGAGAAAGATGAAAATGACAAATAAATTCCTGAACTGGGCTAGTGGCAAATTATATGAAAATGCTTCCTGAGCTGCGCTAGTGACAAATTTCTCCAGGAACGCCACTAAGATGCACTACTGCTCAGTTGGGAGAGAGGAACCCAAGGGTTTGTGAGAATAGTGAAAATGAGACCTCCATTGCTGATCTGAGCTAGGGAAAAATTTCTCAAGGAATCCTTTTTTTGAAAACCATTAGGATGCTCTGCTAGTGATTTGAAAGAGATCAGTTCCTGCGCAAAATGGAAAAAGCGAATTATATTCCTGATCTGTGAGAGTGAGAAATTTCTCATGGAATCATGCTTCAAAAGACATTAGGATGCTCTGCTAATGGTTTGGGAGAGATCCGTTAGTAAGAAATACAAAAAAGATGAACATGCTTCCTGAGCTGCGCTAATGACACCTTTCTCAAGGAATCTTTGTTTAAACGCCACTAGGATGCACTTCTGGTCAGCTGGTAGGGATCGGTTCGTGAGACAAGGATACATGAGAGATTCATTCCTGATCTGTGTAGGGACAAATTTCACAAGGCGTCATGCTTGAAAAGACGTTAGTATTGTCTGCTTACGGTTTGGAAGAGATGGGTTTGTGAGAATACTGAAAAAGAGAACTACATTGCTGAACTGTGCTAGTGAGAAATTTATCAAGGACTCTTTGTCTGAAACCCATGACAATACACTTCTAAAGGGTTGGTAGAGATCGGTTTTTGAGAAAGACGATAATGAGAAACAAATTCCTGATCAGTGCTAGGACAAATTTCTCATGGAATTGTGCTTCAGAAGCCACTAGGGGTCTCTGTTAGTGGTTTGAAAAGGATCTGTTCCTGGGAAATATGGAAAATGCCACTATAGTCCTGATCTGGTATGGAGAGACATTTCTCGTGGAATCATGCTTCAAAAGAGATTAGGATGCTCTGCTAATGGTTTGGGAGAGATCTATTGGTGACTAAAACCACAAATTTGAAAATCCTTCCTGAGCTGCGCTAGTGACACATTTCTCAGGGAACCTTTGTTTAAACGCCACTAGGATGCACTTCTGGTCAGCTGGTAGTCATCGGTTCGTGAGACAAGGAAACATGAGAGATTCATTCCTGATCTGTGTAGGGAGCAAGGCGTTATGCTTCCGAAGACATTAGTATTGTCTGCTTGTCTTTTGGACGGGATTGGTTTGTGAGAAGACTGAAAATGAGAAATACATTGCTGAACTGTGCTAGTGACAAATTTCTCAAGGACTCTTCGTTTAAGAGCCTCTAGGATGGACTGCTGGAGATTTGGTTGAGGTTGGCTGATGACAAAGACGAAAATGAGAAATTTTTTCCTGGGTTGTGCTAGCGATGAATTTCTCCTGGAATTACGCTTTCAAATCCATTAGGATGGACTACGAGACATTTGGCAGAGATCGCTTCGTGAGAAAGAGGAAAACTAGATTCCTGAACTACGCTAGTGAGAAAAATCTCATGGAATCATGCTTGAAAAGTGATTAGAATGCTCTGCTAATATTTTGGTAGAGATCTATTGGTGAGAAAAACAACAAATGTGAAAATCCTTCCTGAGCTGGACTAGTGACAAATTTCTCAAGGAATCGTTGTTTAAACGCCACTAGGATGCACTGCTGCTCAGTTGGTAGAGATCGGTTCGAGAGAAAAGGAAACGAGCGAGAGTCATTCCTGATCTGTGTTAGGGACAAATTTCACAAGGCATCACGCTTCAAAAGACATTAGTATTGTCTGCTTGTCTTTTGGAAGAGATGGATTTGTGAGAATACTGAAAATGAGAAATACGTTGCTGATCTATGCTAGGGAGAAATTTCTCGAGGCATCTTCGTTTCAAAGCCACTAAGATGGACTGCTGGAGAATTGGTTGAGGTTGGCTGGTGAGAAAGATGAAAATCAGAAATTTATTCCTGAGTTGTGCTAGTGAGAAATTTCTCAAGGAGTCTTTGTTAAAATGCCACTAGGATGCACTACTGGTCAGTTGGTAGACATGGGTTCGTGAGAGAAGGAACCATGTGAGATTCATTCCTGATCTGTGCTGGGACAAATTTCACAAGGCGTCACGCTTGTATTGTCTGCTTGTCTTTTGGAAGAGATGGGTTTGGGGGACTACTGAAAATGAGAAGTACATTGCTAAGCTGATCTAGGGACAAATTTGTAAAGGAATCTTCGTGTAAAAGCGACTAAGATGGACTGCTGGAGGTTTGGTTGAGATTGGCTGGAGAGAAAGACAAAATTGAGAAATTTATTCCTGATTTGTGCTAGTGATGAATTTCTCTTGGAATCCCGTTGAAAAGCCATTAGGATGGACTACGGGATATTTGGCGGAGATCTGTTCGTGAGAAAGATGAAAATGACAAATAAATTCCTGAACTGGGCTAGTGGCAAATTATATGAAAATGCTTCCTGAGCTGCGCTAGTGACAAATTTCTCCAGGAACGCCACTAAGATGCACTACTGCTCAGTTGGGAGAGAGGAACCCAAGGGTTTGTGAGAATAGTGAAAATGAGACCTCCATTGCTGATCTGAGCTAGGGAAAAATTTCTCAAGGAATCCTTTTTTTGAAAACCATTAGGATGCTCTGCTAGTGATTTGAAAGAGATCAGTTCCTGCGCAAAATGGAAAAAGCGAATTATATTCCTGATCTGTGAGAGTGAGAAATTTCTCATGGAATCATGCTTCAAAAGACATTAGGATGCTCTGCTAATGGTTTGGGAGAGATCCGTTAGTAAGAAATACAAAAAAGATGAACATGCTTCCTGAGCTGCGCTAATGACACCTTTCTCAAGGAATCTTTGTTTAAACGCCACTAGGATGCACTTCTGGTCAGCTGGTAGGGATCGGTTCGTGAGACAAGGATACATGAGAGATTCATTCCTGATCTGTGTAGGGACAAATTTCACAAGGCGTCATGCTTGAAAAGACGTTAGTATTGTCTGCTTACGGTTTGGAAGAGATGGGTTTGTGAGAATACTGAAAAAGAGAACTACATTGCTGAACTGTGCTAGTGAGAAATTTATCAAGGACTCTTTGTCTGAAACCCATGACAATACACTTCTAAAGGGTTGGTAGAGATCGGTTTTTGAGAAAGACGATAATGAGAAACAAATTCCTGATCAGTGCTAGGACAAATTTCTCATGGAATTGTGCTTCAGAAGCCACTAGGGGTCTCTGTTAGTGGTTTGAAAAGGATCTGTTCCTGGGAAATATGGAAAATGCCACTATAGTCCTGATCTGGTATGGAGAGACATTTCTCGTGGAATCATGCTTCAAAAGAGATTAGGATGCTCTGCTAATGGTTTGGGAGAGATCTATTGGTGACTAAAACCACAAATTTGAAAATCCTTCCTGAGCTGCGCTAGTGACACATTTCTCAGGGAATCTTTGTTTAAACGCCACTAGGATGCACTTCTGGTCAGCTGGTAGTCATCGGTTCGTGAGACAAGGAAACATGAGAGATTCATTCCTGATCTGTGTAGGGAGCAAGGCGTTATGCTTCCGAAGACATTAGTATTGTCTGCTTGTCTTTTGGACGGGATTGGTTTGTGAGAAGACTGAAAATGAGAAATACATTGCTGAAGTGTGCTAGTGACAAATTTCTCAAGGACTCTTCGTTTGAGAGCCTCTAGGATGGACTGCTGGAGATTTGGTTGAGGTTGGCTGATGAGAAAGACGAAAATGAGAAATTTTTTCCTGGGTTGTGCTAGCGATGAATTTCTCCTGGAATTACGCTTTCAAATCCATTAGGATGGAGTACAAGACATTTGGCAGAGATCGCTTCGTGAGAAAGAGGAAAACTAGATTCCTGAACTATGCTAGTGAGAAAAATCTCATGGAATCATGCTTGAAAAGAATGCTCTGCTAATATTTTGGTAGAGATCTATTGGTGAGAAAAACAACAAATGTGAAAAGCCTTCCAGAGCTGGACTAGTGACAAATTTCTCAAGGAATCGTTGTTTAAACGCCACTAGGATGCACTACTGCTCAGTTGGTAGAGATCGGTTCGAGAGAAAAGGAAACGAGCGAGAGTCATTCCTGATCTGTGTTAGGGACAAATTTCACAAGGCATCACGCTTCAAAAGACATTAGTATTGTCTGCTTGTCTTTTGGAAGAGATGGATTTGTGAGAATACTGAAAATGAGAAATACGTTGCTGATCTATGCTAGGGAGAAATTTCTCGAGGCATCTTCGTTTCAAAGCCACTAAGATGGACTGCTGGAGAATTGGTTGAGGTTGGTTGGTGAGAAAGACGAAAATCAGAAATTTATTCCTGAGTTGTGCTAGTGAGAAATTTCTCAAGGAGTCTTTCTTAAAATGCCACTAGGATGCACTACTGGTCAGTTGGTAGACATGGGTTCGTGAGAGAAGGAACCATGTGAGATTCATTCCTGATCTGTGCTGGGACAAATTTCACAAGGCGTCACGCTTGTATTGTCTGCTTGTCTTTTGGAAGAGATGGGTTTGGGGGACTACTGAAAATGAGAAGTACATTGCTAAGCTGATCTAGGGACAAATTTGTAAAGGAATCTTCGTGTAAAAGCGACTAAGATGGACTGCTGGAGGTTTGGTTGAGATTGGCTGGAGAGAAAGACAAAAATGAGAAATTTATTCCTGATTTGTGCTAGTGATGAATTTCTCTTGGAATCCCGTTGAAAAGCCATTAGGATGGACTACGGGATATTTGGCGGAGATCTGTTCGTGAGAAAGATGAAAATGACAAATAAATTCCTGAACTGGGCTAGTGGCAAATTATATGAAAATGCTTCCTGAGCTGCGCTAGTGACAAATTTCTCCAGGAACGCCACTAAGATGCACTACTGCTCAGTTGGGAGAGAGGAACCCAAGGGTTTGTGAGAATAGTGAAAATGAGACCTCCATTGCTGATCTGAGCTAGGGAAAAATTTCTCAAGGAATCCTTTTTTTGAAAACCATTAGGATGCTCTGCTAGTGATTTGAAAGAGATCAGTTCCTGCGCAAAATGGAAAAAAGCAATTATATTCCTGATCTGTGAGAGTGAGAAATTTCTTATGGAATCATGCTTCAAAAGACATTAGGATGCTCTGCTAATGGTTTGGGAGAGATCCGTTAGTAAGAAATACAAAAAAGATGAACATGCTTCCTGAGCTGCGCTAATGACACCTTTCTCAAGGAATCTTTGTTTAAACGCCACTAGGATGCACTTCTGGTCAGCTGGTAGGGATCGGTTCGTGAGACAAGGATGCATGAGAGATTCATTCCTGATCTGTGTAGGGACAAATTTCACAAGGCGTCATGCTTGAAAAGACGTTAGTATTGTCTGCTTACGGTTTGGAAGAGATGGGTTTGTGAGAATACTGAAAAAGAGAACTACATTGCTGAACTGTGCTAGTGAGAAATTTATCAAGGACTCTTTGTCTGAAACCCATGACAATACACTTCTAAAGGGTTGGTAGAGATCGGTTTTTGAGAAAGACGATAATGAGAAACAAATTCCTGATCAGTGCTAGGACAAATTTCTCATGGAATTGTGCTTCAGAAGCCACTAGGAGTCTCTGTTAGTGGTTTGAAAAGGATCTGTTCCTGGGAAATATGGAAAATGCCACTATAGTCCTGATCTGTTATGGAGAGACATTTCTCGTGGAATCATGCTTCAAAAGAGATTAGGATGCTCTGCTAATGGTTTGGGAGAGATCTATTGGTGACTAAAACCACAAATTTGAAAATCCTTCCTGAGCTGCGCTAGTGACACATTTCTCAGGGAATCTTTGTTTAAACGCCACTAGGATGCACTTCTGGTCAGCTGGTAGTGATCGGTTCGTGAGACAAGGAAACATGAGAGATTCATTCCTGATCTGTGTAGGGAGCAAGGCGTTATGCTTCCGAAGACATTAGTATTGTCTGCTTGTCTTTTGGACGGGATTGGTTTGTGAGAAGACTGAAAATGAGAAATACATTGCTGAACTGTGCTAGTGACAAATTTCTCAAGGACTCTTCGTTTAAGAGCCTCTAGGATGGACTGCTGGAGATTTGGTTGAGGTTGGCTGATGAGAAAGACGAAAATGAGAAATTTTTTCCTGGGTTGTGCTAGCGATGAATTTCTCCTGGAATTACGCTTTCAAATCCATTAGGATGGAGTACAAGACATTTGGCAGAGATCGCTTCGTGAGAAAGAGGAAAACTAGATTCCTGAACTATGCTAGTGAGAAAAATCTCATGGAATCATGCTTGAAAAGAATGCTCTGCTAATATTTTGGTAGAGATCTATTGGTGAGAAAAACAACAAATGTGAAAAGCCTTCCAGAGCTGGACTAGTGACAAATTTCTCAAGGAATCGTTGTTTAAACGCCACTAGGATGCACTACTGCTCAGTTGGTAGAGATCGGTTCGAGAGAAAAGGAAACGAGCGAGAGTCATTCCTGATCTGTGTTAGGGACAAATTTCACAAGGCATCACGCTTCAAAAGACATTAGTATTGTCTGCTTGTCTTTTGGAAGAGATGGATTTGTGAGAATACTGAAAATGAGAAATACGTTGCTGATCTATGCTAGGGAGAAATTTCTCGAGGCATCTTCGTTTCAAAGCCACTAAGATGGACTGCTGGAGAATTGGTTGAGGTTGGTTGGTGAGAAAGACGAAAATCAGAAATTTATTCCTGAGTTGTGCTAGTGAGAAATTTCTCAAGGAGTCTTTGTTAAAATGCCACTAGGATGCACTACTGGTCAGTTGGTAGACATGGGTTCGTGAGAGAAGGAACCATGTGAGATTCATTCCTGATCTGTGCTGGGACAAATTTCACAAGGCGTCACGCTTGTATTGTCTGCTTGTCTTTTGGAAGAGATGGGTTTGGGGGACTACTGAAAATGAGAAGTACATTGCTAAGCTGATCTAGGGACAAATTTGTAAAGGAATCTTCGTGTAAAAGCGACTAAGATGGACTGCTGGAGGTTTGGTTGAGATTGGCTGGAGAGAAAGACAAAAATGAGAAATTTATTCCTGATTTGTGCTAGTGATGAATTTCTCTTGGAATCCCGTTGAAAAGCCATTAGGATGGACTACGGGATATTTGGCGGAGATCTGTTCGTGAGAAAGATGAAAATGACAAATAAATTCCTGAACTGGGCTAGTGGCAAATTATATGAAAATGCTTCCTGAGCTGCGCTAGTGACAAATTTCTCCAGGAACGCCACTAAGATGCACTACTGCTCAGTTGGGAGAGAGGAACCCAAGGGTTTGTGAGAATAGTGAAAATGAGACCTCCATTGCTGATCTGAGCTAGGGAAAAATTTCTCAAGGAATCCTTTTTTTGAAAACCATTAGGATGCTCTGCTAGTGATTTGAAAGAGATCAGTTCCTGCGCAAAATGGAAAAAAGCGAATTATATTCCTGATCTGTGAGAGTGAGAAATTTCTCATGGAATCATGCTTCAAAAGACATTAGGATGCTCTGCTAATGGTTTGGGAGAGATCCGTTAGTAAGAAATACAAAAAAGATGAACATGCTTCCTGAGCTGCGCTAATGACACCTTTCTCAAGGAATCTTTGTTTAAACGCCACTAGGATGCACTTCTGGTCAGCTGGTAGGGATCGGTTCGTGAGACAAGGATACATGAGAGATTCATTCCTGATCTGTGTAGGGACAAATTTCACAAGGCGTCATGCTTGAAAAGACGTTAGTATTGTCTGCTTACGGTTTGGAAGAGATGGGTTTGTGAGAATACTGAAAAAGAGAACTACATTGCTGAACTGTGCTAGTGAGAAATTTATCAAGGACTCTTTGTCTGAAACCCATGACAATACACTTCTAAAGGGTTGGTAGAGATCGGTTTTTGAGAAAGACGATAATGAGAAACAAATTCCTGATCAGTGCTAGGACAAATTTCTCATGGAATTGTGCTTCAGAAGCCACTAGGAGTCTCTGTTAGTGGTTTGAAAAGGATCTGTTCCTGGGAAATATGGAAAATGCCACTATAGTCCTGATCTGTTATGGAGAGACATTTCTCGTGGAATCATGCTTCAAAAGAGATTAGGATGCTCTGCTAATGGTTTGGGAGAGATCTATTGGTGACTAAAACCACAAATTTGAAAATCCTTCCTGAGCTGCGCTAGTGACACATTTCTCAGGGAATCTTTGTTTAAACGCCACTAGGATGCACTTCTGGTCAGCTGGTAGTGATCGGTTCGTGAGACAAGGAAACATGAGAGATTCATTCCTGATCTGTGTAGGGAGCAAGGCGTTATGCTTCCGAAGACATTAGTATTGTCTGCTTGTCTTTTGGACGGGATTGGTTTGTGAGAAGACTGAAAATGAGAAATACATTGCTGAAGTGTGCTAGTGACAAATTTCTCAAGGACTCTTCGTTTAAGAGCCTCTAGGATGGACTGCTGGAGATTTGGTTGAGGTTGGCTGATGACAAAGACGAAAATGAGAAATTTTTTCCTGGGTTGTGCTAGCGATGAATTTCTCCTGGAATTACGCTTTCAAATCCATTAGGATGGACGACGAGACATTTGACAGAGATCGCTTCGTGAGAAAGAGGAAAACTATATTCCTGAACTACGCTAGTGAGAAAAATCTCATGGAATCATGCTTGAAAAGTGATTAGAATGCTCTGCTAATATTTTGGTAGAGATCTATTGGTGAGAAAAACAACAAATGTGAAAATCCTTCCTGAGCTGGACTAGTGACAAATTTCTCAAGGAATCGTTGTTTAAACGCCACTAGGATGCACTACTGCTCAGCTGGTAGAGATCGGTTCCAGAGAAAAGGAAACGAGCGAGAGTCATTCCTGATTTGTGTTAGGGACAAATTTCACAAGGCATCACGCTTCAAATGACATTAGTATTGTCTGCTTGTCTTTTGGAAGAGATGGATTTGTGAGAATACTGAAAATGAGAAATACGTTGCTGAGCTATGCTAGGGAGAAATTTCTCGAGGCATCTTCGTTTCAAAGCCACTAAGATGGACTGCTGGAGAATTGGTTGAGGTTGGCTGGTGAGAAAGACGAAAATCAGAAATTTATTCCTGAGTTGTGCTAGTGAGAAATTTCTCAAGGAGTCTTTGTTAAAATGCCACTAGGATGCACTACTGGTCAGTTGGTAGACATGGGTTCGTGAGAGAAGGAACCATGTGAGATTCATTCCTGATCTGTGCTGGGACAAATTTCACAAGG
Source organism: Emys orbicularis (assembly GCF_028017835.1). Taxonomy (NCBI): domain Eukaryota; kingdom Metazoa; phylum Chordata; order Testudines; family Emydidae; genus Emys; species Emys orbicularis. The sequence continues at coordinate 16,622,083 of NC_088707.1, read as the reverse complement.
CGTCACGCTTGTATTGTCTGCTTGTCTTTTGGAAGAGATGGGTTTGGGGGACTACTGAAAATGAGAACTACATTGCTAAGCTGATCTAGGGACAAATTTGTAAAGGAATCTTCGTGTAAAAGCGACTAAGATGGACTGCTGGAGGTTTGGTTGAGATTGGCTGGAGAGAAAGACAAAATTGAGAAATTTATTCCTGATTTGTGCTAGTGATGAATTTCTCTTGGAATCCCGTTGAAAAGCCATTAGGATGGACTACGGGATATTTGGCGGAGATCTGTTCGTGAGAAAGATGAAAATGACAAATAAATTCCTGAACTGGGCTAGTGGCAAATTATATGAAAATGCTTCCTGAGCTGCGCTAGTGACAAATTTCTCCAGGAACGCCACTAAGATGCACTACTGCTCAGTTGGGAGAGAGGAACCCAAGGGTTTGTGAGAATAGTGAAAATGAGACCTCCATTGCTGATCTGAGCTAGGGAAAAATTTCTCAAGGAATCCTTTTTTTTGAAAACCATTAGGATGCTCTGCTAGTGATTTGAAAGAGATCAGTTCCTGCGCAAAATGGAAAAAGCGAATTATATTCCTGATCTGTGAGAGTGAGAAATTTCTCATGGAATCATGCTTCAAAAGACATTAGGATGCTCTGCTAATGGTTTGGGAGAGATCCGTTAGTAAGAAATAGAAAAAAGATGAACATGCTTCCTGAGCTGCGCTAATGACACCTTTCTCAAGGAATCTTTGTTTAAACGCCACTAGGATGCACTTCTGGTCAGCTGGTAGGGATCGGTTCGTGAGACAAGGATACATGAGAGATTCATTCCTGATCTGTGTAGGGACAAATTTCACAAGGCGTCATGCTTGAAAAGACGTTAGTATTGTCTGCTTACGGTTTGGAAGAGATGGGTTTGTGAGAATACTGAAAAAGAGAACTACATTGCTGAACTGTGCTAGTGAGAAATTTATCAAGGACTCTTTGTCTGAAACCCATGACAATACACTTCTAAAGGGTTGGTAGAGATCGGTTTTTGAGAAAGACGATAATGAGAAACAAATTCCTGATCAGTGCTAGGACAAATTTCTCATGGAATTGTGCTTCAGAAGCCACTAGGAGTCTCTGTTAGTGGTTTGAAAAGGATCTGTTCCTGGGAAATATGGAAAATGCCACTATAGTCCTGATCTGTTATGGAGAGACATTTCTCGTGGAATCATGCTTCAAAAGAGATTAGGATGCTCTGCTAATGGTTTGGGAGAGATCTATTGGTGACTAAAACCACAAATTTGAAAATCCTTCCTGAGCTGCGCTAGTGACACATTTCTCAGGGAATCTTTGTTTAAACGCCACTAGGATGCACTTCTGGTCAGCTGGTAGTGATCGGTTCGTGAGACAAGGAAACATGAGAGATTCATTCCTGATCTGTGTAGGGAGCAAGGCGTTATGCTTCCGAAGACATTAGTATTGTCTGCTTGTCTTTTGGACGGGATTGGTTTGTGAGAAGACTGAAAATGAGAAATACATTGCTGAAGTGTGCTAGTGACAAATTTCTCAAGGACTCTTCGTTTAAGAGCCTCTAGGATGGACTGCTGGAGATTTGGTTGAGGTTGGCTGATGAGAAAGACGAAAATGAGAAATTTTTTCCTGGGTTGTGCTAGCGATGAATTTCTCCTGGAATTACGCTTTCAAATCCATTAGGATGGACGACGAGACATTTGGCAGAGATCGCTTCGTGAGAAAGAGGAAAACTAGATTCCTGAACTATGCTAGTGAGAAAAATCTCATGGAATCATGCTTGAAAAGTGATTAGAATGCTCTGCTAATATTTTGGTAGAGATCTATTGGTGAGAAAAACAACAAATGTGAAAAGCCTTCCTGAGCTGGACTAGTGACAAATTTCTCAAGGAATCGTTGTTTAAACGCCACTAGGATGCACTACTGCTCAGTTGGTAGAGATCGGTTCGAGAGAAAAGGAAACGAGCGAGAGTCATTCCTGATCTGTGTTAGGGACAAATTTCACAAGGCATCACGCTTCAAAAGACATTAGTATTGTCTGCTTGTCTTTTGGAAGAGATGGATTTGTGAGAATACTGAAAATGAGAAATACGTTGCTGATCTATGCTAGGGAGAAATTTCTCGAGGCATCTTCGTTTCAAAGCCACTAAGATGGACTGCTGGAGAATTGGTTGAGGTTGGCTGGTGAGAAAGACGAAAATCAGAAATTTATTCCTGAATTGTGCTAGTGAAAAATTTCTCAAGGAGTCTTTATTAAAATGCCACTAGGATGCAAATTTGTAAAGCAATCTTCGTGTAAAAGCGAGAAAGATGGACTGCTGTAGGTTTGGTTGAGATTGGCTGGAGAGAAAGACAAAATTGAGAAATTTATTCCTGATTTGTGCTAGTGATGAATTTCTCTTGGAATCCCGTTGAAAAGCCATTAGGATGGACTACGGGATATTTGGCGGAGATCTGTTCGTGAGAAAGATGAAAATGAAAAATAAATTCCTGAACTGGGCTAGTGGCAAATTATATGAAAATGCTTCCTGAGCTGCGCTAGTGACAAATTTCTCCAGGAACGCCACTAAGATGCACTACTGCTCAGTTGGGAGAGAGGAACCCAAGGGTTTGTGAGAATAGTGAAAATGAGACCTCCATTGCTGATCTGAGCTAGGGAGAAATTTCTCAAGGAATCCTTTTTTTGAAAACCATTAGGATGCTCTGCTAGTGATTTGAAAGAGATCGGATCCTGCGCAAAATGGAAAAAGCGAACTATATTCCTGATCTGTGAGAGTGAGAAATTTCTCATGGAATCATGCTTCAAAAGACATTAGGATGCTCTGCTAATGGTTTGGGAGAGATCCGTTAGTAAGAAATACAAAAAAGATGAACATGCTTCCTGAGCTGCGCTAATGACACCTTTCTCAAGGAATCTTTGTTTAAACGCCACTAGGATGCACTTCTGGTCAGCTGGTAGGGATCGGTTCGTGAGACAAGGATACATGAGAGATTCATTCATGATCTGTGTAGGGACAAATTTCACAAGGCGTCATGCTTGAAAAGACGTTAGTATTGTCTGCTTACGGTTTGGAAGAGATGGGTTTGTGAGAATACTGAAAAAGAGAACTACATTGCTGAACTGTGCTAGTGAGAAATTTATCAAGGACTCTTTGTCTGAAACCCATGACAATACACTTCTAAAGGGTTGGTAGAGATCGGTTTTTGAGAAAGACGATAATGAGAAACAAATTCCTGATCAGTGCTAGGACAAATTTCTCATGGAATTGTGCTTCAGAAGCCACTAGGAGTCTCTGTTAGTGGTTTGAAAAGGATCTGTTCCTGGGAAATATGGAAAATGCCACTATAGTCCTGATCTGTTATGGAGAGACATTTCTCGTGGAATCATGCTTCAAAAGAGATTAGGATGCTCTGCTAATGGTTTGGGAGAGATCTATTGGTGACTAAAACCACAAATTTGAAAATCCTTCCTGAGCTGCGCTAGTGACACATTTCTCAGGGAATCTTTGTTTAAACGCCACTAGGATGCACTTCTGGTCAGCTGGTAGTGATCGGTTCGTGAGACAAGGAAACATGAGAGATTCATTCCTGATCTGTGTAGGGAGCAAGGCGTTATGCTTCCGAAGACATTAGTATTGTCTGCTTGTCTTTTGGACGGGATTGGTTTGTGAGAAGACTGAAAATGAGAAATACATTGCTGAAGTGTGCTAGTGACAAATTTCTCAAGGACTCTTCGTTTAAGAGCCTCTAGGATGGACTGCTGGAGATTTGGTTGAGGTTGGCTGATGAGAAAGACGAAAATGAGAAATTTTTTCCTGGGTTGTGCTAGCGATGAATTTCTCCTGGAATTACGCTTTCAAATCCATTAGGATGGACGACGAGACATTTGGCAGAGATCGCTTCGTGAGAAAGAGGAAAACTAGATTCCTGAACTATGCTAGTGAGAAAAATCTCATGGAATCATGCTTGAAAAGTGATTAGAATGCTCTGCTAATATTTTGGTAGAGATCTATTGGTGAGAAAAACAACAAATGTGAAAAGCCTTCCTGAGCTGGACTAGTGACAAATTTCTCAAGGAATCGTTGTTTAAACGCCACTAGGATGCACTACTGCTCAGTTGGTAGAGATCGGTTCGAGAGAAAAGGAAACGAGCGAGAGTCATTCCTGATCTGTGTTAGGGACAAATTTCACAAGGCATCACGCTTCAAAAGACATTAGTATTGTCTGCTTGTCTTTTGGAAGAGATGGATTTGTGAGAATACTGAAAATTAGAAATACGTTGCTGATCTATGCTAGGGAGAAATTTCTCGAGGCATCTTCGTTTCAAAGCCACTAAGATGGACTGCTGGAGAATTGGTTGAGGTTGGCTGGTGAGAAAGACGAAAATCAGAAATTTATTCCTGAATTGTGCTAGTGAAAAATTTCTCAAGGAGTCTTTATTAAAATGCCACTAGGATGCAAATTTGTAAAGCAATCTTCGTGTAAAAGCGAGAAAGATGGACTGCTGTAGGTTTGGTTGAGATTGGCTGGAGAGAAAGACAAAATTGAGAAATTTATTCCTGATTTGTGCTAGTGATGAATTTCTCTTGGAATCCCGTTGAAAAGCCATTAGGATGGACTACGGGATATTTGGCGGAGATCTGTTCATGAGAAAGATGAAAATGAAAAATAAATTCCTGAACTGGGCTAGTGGCAAATTATATGAAAATGCTTCCTGAGCTGCGCTAGTGACAAATTTCTCCAGGAACGCCACTAAGATGCACTACTGCTCAGTTGGGAGAGAGGAACCCAAGGGTTTGTGAGAATAGTGAAAATGAAACCTCCATTGCTGATCTGAGCTAGGGAGAAATTTCTCAAGGAATCCTTTTTTTGAAAACTATTAGGATGCTCTGCTAGTGATTTGAAAGAGATCGGATCCTGCGCAAAATGGAAAAAGCGAATTATATTCCTGATCTGTGAGAGTGAGAAATTTCTCATGGAATCATGCTTCAAAAGACATTAGGATGCTCTGCTAATGGTTTGGGAGAGATCCGTTAGTAAGAAATAGAAAAAAGATGAACATGCTTCCTGAGCTGCGCTAATGACACCTTTCTCAAGGAATCTTTGTTTAAACGCCACTAGGATGCACTTCTGGTCAGCTGGTAGGGATCGGTTCGTGAGACAAGGATACATGAGAGATTCATTCCTGATCTGTGTAGGGACAAATTTCACAAGGCGTCATGCTTGAAAAGACGTTAGTATTGTCTGCTTACGGTTTGGAAGAGATGGGTTTGTGAGAATACTGAAAAAGAGAACTACATTGCTGAACTGTGCTAGTGAGAAATTTATCAAGGACTCTTTGTCTGAAACCCATGACAATACACTTCTAAAGGGTTGGTAGAGATCGGTTTTTGAGAAAGACGATAATGAGAAACAAATTCCTGATCAGTGCTAGGACAAATTTCTCATGGAATTGTGCTTCAGAAGCCACTAGGAGTCTCTGTTAGTGGTTTGAAAAGGATCTGTTCCTGGGAAATATGGAAAATGCCACTATAGTCCTGATCTGTTATGGAGAGACATTTCTCGTGGAATCATGCTTCAAAAGAGATTAGGATGCTCTGCTAATGGTTTGGGAGAGATCTATTGGTGACTAAAACCACAAATTTGAAAATCCTTCCTGAGCTGCGCTAGTGACACATTTCTCAGGGAATCTTTGTTTAAACGCCACTAGGGTGCACTTCTGGTCAGCTGGTAGTCATCGGTTCGTGAGACAAGGAAACATGAGAGATTCATTCCTGATCTGTGTAGGGAGCAAGGCGTTATGCTTCCGAAGACATTAGTATTGTCTGCTTGTCTTTTGGACGGGATTGGTTTGTGAGAAGACTGAAAATGAGAAATACATTGCTGAACTGTGCTAGTGACAAATTTCTCAAGGACTCTTCGTTTAAGAGCCTCTAGGATGGACTGCTGGAGATTTGGTTGAGGTTGGCTGATGAGAAAGACGAAAATGAGAAATTTTTTCCTGGGTTGTGCTAGCGATGAATTTCTCCTGGAATTACGCTTTCAAATCCATTAGGATGGACTACGAGACATTTGGCAGAGATCGCTTCGTGAGAAAGAAGAAAACTAGATTCCTGAACTATGCTAGTGAGAAAAATCTCATGGAATCATGCTTGAAAAGTGATTAGAATGCTCTGCTAATATTTTGGTAGAGATCTATTGGTGAGAAAAACAACAAATGTGAAAAGCCTTCCTGAGCTGGACTAGTGACAAATTTCTCAAGGAATCGTTGTTTAAACGCCACTAGGATGCACTACTGCTCAGTTGGTAGAGATCGGTTCGAGAGAAAAGGAAACGAGCGAGAGTCATTCCTGATCTGTGTTAGGGACAAATTTCACAAGGCATCACGCTTCAAAAGACATTAGTATTGTCTGCTTGTCTTTTGGAAGAGATGGATTTGTGAGAATACTGAAAATGAGAAATACGTTGCTGATCTATGCTAGGGAGAAATTTCTCGAGGCATCTTCGTTTCAAAGCCACTAAGATGGACTGCTGGAGAATTGGTTGAGGTTGGCTGGTGAGAAAGACGAAAATCAGAAATTTATTCCTGAATTGTGCTAGTGAGAAATTTCTCAAGGAGTCTTTATTAAAATGCCACTAGGATGCAAATTTGTAAAGCAATCTTCGTGTAAAAGCGAGAAAGATGGACTGCTGTAGGTTTGGTTGAGATTGGCTGGAGAGAAAGACAAAATTGAGAAATTTATTCCTGATTTGTGCTAGTGATGAATTTCTCTTGGAATCCCGTTGAAAAGCCATTAGGATGGACTACGGGATATTTGGCGGAGATCTGTTCGTGAGAAAGATGAAAATGACAAATAAATTCCTGAACTGGGCTAGTGGCAAATTATATGAAAATGCTTCCTGAGCTGCGCTAGTGACAAATTTCTCCAGGAACGCCACTAAGATGCACTACTGCTCAGTTGGGAGAGAGGAACCCAAGGGTTTGTGAGAATAGTGAAAATGAGACCTCCATTGCTGATCTGAGCTAGGGAGAAATTTCTCAAGGAATCCTTTTTTTGAAAACCATTAGGATGCTCTGCTAGTGATTTGAAAGAGATCGGTTCCTGCGCAAAATGGAAAAAGCGAATTATATTCCTGATCTGTGAGAGTGAGAAATTTCTCATGGAATCATGCTTGAAAAGTGATTAGAATGCTCTGCTAATATTTTGGTAGAGATCTATTGGTGAGAAAAACAACAAATGTGAAAAGCCTTCCTGAGCTGGACTAGTGACAAATTTCTCAAGGAATCGTTGTTTAAACGCCACTAGGATGCACTACTGCTCAGTTGGTAGAGATCGGTTCGAGAGAAAAGGAAACGAGCGAGAGTCATTCCTGATCTGTGTTAGGGACAAATTTCACAAGGCATCACGCTTCAAAAGACATTAGTATTGTCTGCTTGTCTTTTGGAAGAGATGGATTTGTGAGAATACTGAAAATGAGAAATACGTTGCTGATCTATGCTAGGGAGAAATTTCTCGAGGCATCTTCGTTTCAAAGCCACTAAGATGGACTGCTGGAGAATTGGTTGAGGTTGGCTGGTGAGAAAGACGAAAATCAGAAATTTATTCCTGAATTGTGCTAGTGAGAAATTTCTCAAGGAGTCTTTATTAAAATGCCACTAGGATGCAAATTTGTAAAGCAATCTTCGTGTAAAAGCGAGAAAGATGGACTGCTGTAGGTTTGGTTGAGATTGGCTGGAGAGAAAGACAAAATTGAGAAATTTATTCCTGATTTGTGCTAGTGATGAATTTCTCTTGGAATCCCGTTGAAAAGCCATTAGGATGGACTACGGGATATTTGGCGGAGATCTGTTCGTGAGAAAGATGAAAATGACAAATAAATTCCTGAACTGGGCTAGTGGCAAATTATATGAAAATGCTTCCTGAGCTGCGCTAGTGACAAATTTCTCCAGGAACGCCACTAAGATGCACTACTGCTCAGTTGGGAGAGAGGAACCCAAGGGTTTGTGAGAATAGTGAAAATGAGACCTCCATTGCTGATCTGAGCTAGGGAGAAATTTCTCAAGGAATCCTTTTTTTGAAAACCATTAGGATGCTCTGCTAGTGATTTGAAAGAGATCGGTTCCTGCGCAAAATGGAAAAAGCGAATTATATTCCTGATCTGTGAGAGTGAGAAATTTCTCATGGAATCATGCTTCAAAAGACATTAGGATGCTCTGCTAATGGTTTGGGAGAGATCCGTTAGTAAGAAATAGAAAAAAGATGAACATGCTTCCTGAGCTGCGCTAATGACACCTTTCTCAAGGAATCTTTGTTTAAACGCCACTAGGATGCACTTCTGGTCAGCTGGTAGGGATCGGTTCGTGAGACAAGGATACATGAGAGATTCATTCCTGATCTGTGTAGGGACAAATTTCACAAGGCGTCATGCTTGAAAAGACGTTAGTATTGTCTGCTTACGGTTTGGAAGAGATGGGTTTGTGAGAATACTGAAAAAGAGAACTACATTGCTGAACTGTGCTAGTGAGAAATTTATCAAGGACTCTTTGTCTGAAACCCATGACAATACACTTCTAAAGGGTTCGTAGAGATCGGTTTTTGAGAAAGACGAAAAATGAGAAACAAATTCCTGATCGGTGCTAGGACAAATTTCTCATGGAATTGTGCTTCAGAAGCCACTAGGGGTCTCTGTTAGTGGTTTGAAAGGGATCGGTTCCTGGGAAATATGGAAAATGCCATTATAGTCCTGATCTGTTATGGAGAGACATTTCTCGTGGAATCATGCTTCAAAAGAGATTAGGATGCTCTGCTAATGGTTTGGGAGAGATCTATTGGTGACTAAAACCACAAATTTGAAAATCCTGCCTGAGCTGCGCTAGTGACACATTTCTCAGGGAATCTTTGTTTAAACGCCACTAGGATGCACTTCTGGTCAGCTGGTAGTTTTCGGTTCGTAAGACAAGGAAACATGAGAGATTCATTCCTGATCTGTGTAGGGAGCAAGGCGTTATGCTTCCGAAGACATTAGTATTGTCTGCTTGTCTTTTGGACGGGATTGGTTTGTGAGAAGACTGAAAATGAGAAATACATTGCTGAAGTGTGCTAGTGACAAATTTCTCAAGGACTCTTCGTTTAAGAGCCTCTAGGATGGACTGCTGGAGATTTGGTTGAGGTTGGCTGATGAGAAAGACGAAAATGAGAAATTTTTTCATGGGTTGTGCTAGCGATGAATTTCTCCTGGAATTACGCTTTCAAATCCATTAGGATGGACGACGAGACATTTGGCAGAGATCGCTTCGTGAGAAAGAAGAAAACTAGATTCCTGAACTATGCTAGTGAGAAAAATCTCATGGAATCATGCTTGAAAAGTGATTAGAATGCTCTGCTAATATTTTGGTAGAGATCTATTGGTGAGAAAAACAACAAATGTGAAAATCCTTCCTGAGCTGGACTAGTGACAAATTTCTCAAGGAATCGTTGTTTAAATGCCACTAGGATGCACTACTGCTCAGTTGGTAGAGATCGGTTCGAGAGAAAAGCAAACGAGTCTCTGTTAGTGGTTTGAAAAGGATCGGTTCCTGGGAAATATGGAAAATGCGATTATAGTCCTGATCTGTTATGGAGAGACATTTCTCGTTGAATCATGCTTCAAAAGAGATTACGATGCTCTGCTAATGGTTTCGTAGAGATCTATTGTTGACTAAAACAACAAATTTGAAAATTCTTCCTGAGCTGCGCTAGTGACACATTTCTCAGGGAATCTTTGTTTAAACGCCACTAGGATGCACTTCTGGTCAGCTGGTAGTGATCGGTTCGTGAGACAAGGCTACATGAGAGATTCATTCCTGATCTGTGTAGGGACAAATTTCACAAGGCGTCATGCTTGAAAAGACGTTAGTATTGTCTGCTTACGGTTTGGAAGAGATGGGTTTGTGAGAATACTGAAAAAGAGAACTACATTGCTGAACTGTGCTAGTGAGAAATTTATCAAGGACTCTTTGTCTGAAACCCATGACAATACACTTCTAAAGGGTTGGTAGAGATCGGTTTTTGAGAAAGACGATAATGAGAAACAAATTCCTGATCAGTGCTAGGACAAATTTCTCATGGAATTGTGCTTCAGAAGCCACTAGGGGTCTCTGTTAGTGGTTTGAAAAGGATCTGTTCCTGGGAAATATGGAAAATGCCACTATAGTCCTGATCTGTTATGGAGAGACATTTCTCGTGGAATCATGCTTCAAAAGAGATTAGGATGCTCTGCTAATGGTTTGGGAGAGATTTATTGGTGACTAAAACCACAAATTTGAAACTCCTTCCTGAGCTGCGCTAGTGACACATTTCTCAGGGAATCTTTGTTTAAACGCCACTAGGATGGCTGCAGAACAATTAAACTGCTGAGAGCTCCTATGCAGGTGGGGTGGGAATTCAGTCTATGTGTTCTGTCAGTGCAGCTAGAGCAATAGGAAAACCTCACCAGTCACTGTAGCAACTGTCTACTCCAAAGTACTACAGGAGCATTTTAAGTGTAGACAGCCTGAGAGTGAGACCAGATCTACCTCCAGTTGGCACTAGGGATGCGCCAGCACTGAAAGTACAGCAATGACAACAGTTCAATGCTTCCAGAGTTGGGACGGAGATTCAAATCTACGTGGGAAGGCCCCAAGGGATTTCTAGTCCAGCACCTTAACCCCTCAGCCACAGCTACCTGATGGCCACTGGCTTCCCTACACTATGATTCTCTTAGTGAATTATCACTTCACATTGTTTGCTCAGACCAGCCTCCCCGGCCAACTCACTGCTGTGCGGGGCTGTAAGTGTGTCCATTGCTGGACAGCAGGAATTCCTTCCCATTTCTCTTCCGGATAGAGCAGGATTGGAGTGTGTTTGTGTTAATGACATTGCTGTAGATTGTTGTTCGTTCCCCATCTTGACAATTCAGACAGTCCCTTTCCCATTCAGATCTCCAGCATTTTGTTCCAATAGCAGGGGTCCGGTTTTCTCTGGGGCACTGACATGTTTCAGGGGGTTGGTGAGTGAACTCAGCCTTGCATTCCATCCTTGACGGGGCGGGACAAGGGTGGTCAGTTTTGTTGGACCAGCAAGTTGGCAACCCTAGATCCAGGGGAAACAAACACCCAACGAGGCTGGCCAGGGGCAGGACATCAGCTTTGAGGGGAGGGGTGGGGGTGGCAGTGACATCACAAAGGCCTGTTGCAGGAACTCGGCCTATTGGGCAAAGGTGGTGGGGAAGGGGTGACCTCACAGAGAGACCCTGACATCAGCCGGGCAGGACAGAGGTGCAGGGCCAGGCCAGTCTCTGAGACCCCCCGGCTTTGCTGCCGCAAATCTCCTTCGCGAGGTCTCTGCTCGAGGACTGAGAGAGAATTAGGATTCACGGATGTGAGCATGGGGAGGAACCTCTGTGGAGTTTTCTCCTTTCCTACCACTAAATAATTACTATGAACCACTGTTGGTCTGTAGCTCACTTGAGAGCACTTTATTCTGATCAGTCACTGTATGAAATTCAAGATGTCTCAGCTAGGTTGAAAGTCAGGAGCAGTGTTTCCTCACATTTTTTATGTCCGTGTGCGGAATGAATTTTGTGATGTGCACCAATATGTGCAATTTTGTTATGTGACACATCACCTGTATATTGCTGCACATCACAAAATTCATTCTGCACATGGACGGTGTGTGGCAGGGGTGAGGCTGAAGGGTTCAGAGTGTGGGAGGGGGCTGAAGTGGGGCAGAGGGTTGGGGTGTGGGCTCTGGGGTGGGGCTGGGAATGAGGGGCTCAGGGCTAGGGCAGAGGGTTGTGGTGCAGGGGGAGAGGGCTCCGGCTGGGGGTGTGGGCTCTGCGGTAGGGCTGGGAATGAGGGGCTCAGGGCTGGAGCAGAGGGTTGGGGTGCAGGGGGGTGAGGGCTCCGGCTGGGGATGCAGGCTCTGGGCTGGGGCTCGGAATGAGGGGTTTGGGGAGCAGGTTGCCCGAGGGAGAGAGGACTCCCCCCAGCCCTCTCTCACCACAGCAGCTCAGGGCCAGGTGAGAGAGCACCTGTCTCCTGGCCGCAGCAGCTCTGGTGGGGCTGGGCTAGGGCTGGGGGAGGGGACAGGATTTATTTTTCCTAAGTCAAAACGGGGAAGGGAAGGAGTTATGCTTCAGTTTTTACCTTATAAACTTTGGTCCTGTCTAATATATAAGACACTTTGGGAAAAAGACACCATGTCATGTGGTGACATCACAAGAGCAGAGGGTGTGAGAACTGCAGCAACCGAGAGGGCAGAGGATTTAGAGTCAGATTGCTTCAAATGCTGCATTCGTCGGCTGACATTTAACAGCAATGCTTAGCTAACAGAATGGAGAAAGGAATTCTCTGCTAAAGATTCCACCTGCCCCTTTGGCCAACTCCACCCCTTCCCTGAACAGAGTGTGCTCAGAACAACACCCGCCCCCCCCACACACACACAAGCCCACAGCTGGGCACCCAGCACAAAGCAAGGGAGGGGGTTGTTTGGTTTGTTTTATTTTTACTTTGCAAAAGGTTTTTTCAAAAGCATTTTCTGCCCCTCTTACCCATGGTAAGGAAGCAGATGGTTGGGGGGAAGGGAACCTGAGAGTGGTGGAGCCAGGGCAGTGGGGGGAAGTTGCCGGAGGCTGAAGAGGGCAACGGGGGGCTGAAGGTAACCAGGTGCGGTGCGGGGAAGGGAACAGTTGGGGGAGGCTGAACGGGGCGATGGGGGGCAGTTGGAGGAGGCTGAAGGGGGCGATGGGGGGAAGGGGACATTTGGGGGGAGGCTGAAGGGGGCAATGGGTTGAAGGAGGCTGGGGCAGAGTGGCAGTTGGGGGGGCTGCTCATCCCCATGGGAGGGGAGGAGGAAGAGGAGCTGCCCTTGTATCAGAAGCTGTTTCCTATTAGAACTTGCAACTTCACTGTTCCTGAGCAGGGTCCTGTGATCAAAGGGGAACTAGATGGGTTCATGGAGGACAGGTCCAGCAATGGCTGTTAGCTGGGATGGGCAGGGATGTGTCCCTAACCTCTGTTTGTCAGAAGCTGGGAATTGGGCAACAGGGGATGGGTTACTGGATGATTCCTGTCTGTTCATTCCCTCTGGGGCACCTGGCACTGGCCACTGTTGGCAGACAGGACACTGGGCTAGATGGACCTTTGGTCTGACCCAGTCTGGCCGTCCTTATCTTCTAATGTTTTTCTCACATGCTCAGTAACATTTGCAAGTTGCTGCCCTCACGCGCCATCAGAATCTACTCCCTGCAATCAAAGGCAGGGAATATCCCCCTGAAGGGGAGAAATCGGAGGGGAGGGATGGGCAGAGGGACAAAACTGGGACAAGCTCAGGGGTTCAGACTGGGGTGGGGGGCGGCCTGCCCTGCCAGGTAGGTGCAGAAGGGAAAACCCCCAGATAGAGGGAGGCAGAGGGGATAAAAGTTACCATGGATGGGGGGAGCCATCAGCAGCAGTTCCAAACTAGGGTGTGGTGGAGGGTAGAAGGACTTGTGTTCCTCACTGGATGGTCCAGCTCAGCACCCCCTCCCCAGGGCTGTGGTGTTAAAGGCCCCGGGTGGCCCAGTGCCCAGGTACCGCAGCTCTGCTCTAGCTGAAATGGTGACTGAGCTGCCGAAGGAGACTTGATTCAGGGAAATAGTTTACACCCTCCCCCCACCCCTCTGGGCTCTGCTGGCATCAGCTCCTGAGCCAGAGACTGCAGGTGATACGAGAGATCTGGGGTAAGTGCTGGGCCCAGGCTGGAAAGTGACTCTGCAGAAATGGCTCCTGCTCGCCCCATCCCTGCCCCAGAGTTTCTGCGCGGCTCAGAGCTGCTGCCCAACACACCCAGGCTCACCCCGTTAGCAGTGGCTGTAGCTATTGGCGAGGAAACACCCACGGGAATGCAGGACAGTGACCGGCTCTTCGTGCAGGAGGGAGAGGGGAGAGACTGGGTGGGGCACCTGGAGCAATCAGTGGGGAGGGAGGTTCCGGGCACCCAGCCTGGCCGAGCTCCATTCCCTGAAGCCCCCCGGGGCAGTGACTTTCCTGGGAGAGGGGAGGGGCAGAGAGAGGAAAAGCCAGTTCCTGCCTCTGCCTGGTCCCTGCGCTGCTGAGGGAATGGGCTGTTCTGGGGACAGTGTCGGGGGATCCCCGAAAGGGGCTCCTTTGATTCTGCTCTTTTCTGGCGTTTGGCTCAGAGACTCTGTTCCTGGGAGAGTGTAATAGCGTCTGGTGGGTTTAGTCCTGGGGGAGAGGTCGGGTCTGTGCTGTAATAGCGTCACTGAGGCGTCTCCCAGCATGGCAGAGTCTAGAGTGTCTGTCTGCAAGGACAGAGCCTGGGGGAATCGGGGTGTGAAATGGACTAACACTCATTCAGAAACCTCCCGAATTTCCCTTCTCATCCTGACAGACGGCAGAATAACGACCCGGTTTTGCTCCAGACCGTCCCATCTTCTTAGGGGCCAGGGAAAGGAAATGGCTGTGGTGGATCCAGCTCAGGTAGGGGATTTTGGGGGAGGTGCTGGGGAGGGTGGTTGTACAGGGGGAGGGTCATGAAATCATAGAGTTCACAGTTCTAAGGAAGGGTAGAAGGGAGTTCAGCAAAATAGAGACAATGGATTTCAGGAAGGCGGATTTTGCTAAGCTCAGAGAGCTGATAGGTAAGGTCCCAGGGGAATCAAAACTGAGGGGAAAAACAACTGAGGAGAGTTGGCAGTTTTTCAAAGGGACACTATTAAGGGCCCGAAAGCAAGCTATTCCGCTGAGTAGGAAAGATAGGAAATGTGGCAAAAGACCTCCTTGGCTTAACCACGAGATCTTGCATGATCTAAAAAATAAAAGGAATCATATAAAAATGGAAACTAGGACAGATTACAAAGGATAAATATAGGCAAACAACACAGGAATGCAGGGGCAAGATTAGAAAGGCAAAGGCACAAAATGAGCTCAAACTGGCTACGGGAATAAAGGGAAACAAGAAGCCTTTTTATCAATACTGTCGGAGAAAAACACAGTTCTCACTCTTTGGTTGGGTACAGCAAAATCAGATACTTCATTCTCTCTCTATCAATTGCATAGAGGGAGAGAGTGCACTAGGACACAGGGTCTCCCCCTCCTAGGCAGGTCTCTCCCAGGTAAACAATTACAGCAAGCATTTATACCTTTTGTTACAGACAATAATGAGCAACAGCTGCATTTTGTTTATACATAGGTCATCCTGATATCTTATTTTCCTCACTTGTTTAGACTCTAGTCTACATACAATATTATCTACACAAGGTCGCAACAACTTCTCACACAGTTCTTTCCCACTCGCCTCACACAATCATCGCTTCTACAAATCTCGCGTTATTAGGATTACAGTTAGCCTAACTCTTGCTAACAAACTGTCATGCATTGCAATCCCCTTCCTGTCCGTTCTTTCTCTGCTTCCACAATACATTAGAAGCAAGAGGAAGACCAAGGACAGGGTAGGCCCACTGCTCAGTGAGGAGGGAGAAACAGTAACAGGAAACTTGGAAATGGCAGAGATGCTTAATGACTTCTTTGTTTTGGTCTTCACCGAGAAGTCTGAAGGAATGACTAACATAGTGAATGCTAATGGGAAGGGGGTAGGTTTAGAAGATAAAATAAAAAAAGAACAAGTTAAAAATCACTTAGAAAAGTTAGATGCCTGCAAGTCACCAGGGCCTGATGAAATGCATCCTAGAATACTCAAGGAGCTAATAGAGGAGGTATCTGAGCCTCCAGATATTATCTTTGGAAAGTAATCAAGGAAATCATCTGCAAACACTTGGAAGGTGGTAAGGTGATAGGGAGTAGCCAGCATGGATTTGTAAAGAACAAATCATGTCAAACCAATCTAATAGCTTTCTTTGCTAGGATAGCGAGTCTTGTGGATAAGGGAGAAGCGGTGGATGTGGTATACCTAGACTTCAGTAAGGCATTTGATAGGGTCTCGCATGATATTCTTATCGATAAACTAGGCAAATACAACTTAGATGGGGCTACTATAAGGTGGGTGCATAACTGGCTGGATAACCGTACTCAGAGAGTAGTTATTAATGGTTCCCAATCCTGCTGGAAAGGTATAACAAGTGGGGTTCTGCAGGGGTCTGTTTTGGGACCGGCTCTGTTCAATATCTTCATCAACGACTTAGATATTGGCATAGAAAGTACGCTTATGAAATTTGCAGATGATACCAAACTGGGAGGGATTGCAACCGCTTTGGAGGACAGGGTCATAATTCAAAATGATCTGGACAAATTGGAGAAATGGTCTGAGGTAAACAGGATGAAGTTTAACAAAGACAAATGCAAAGTGCTCCACTTAGGAAGGAACAATCAGTTTCACACATACAGAATGGGAAGAGACTGTCTAGGAAGGAGTACGGCAGAAAGGGATCTAGGCGTTATAGTGGACCACAAGCTAAATATGAGTCAACAGTGTGATGCTGTTGCAAAAAAAGCAAACATGATTCTGGGATGCATTAACAGGTGTGTTGTGAGCAAGACATAAGAAGTCATTCTTGCGCTCTACTCTGCGCTGGTTAGGCCTCAACTGGAGTATTGTGTCCAGTTCTGGGCACGACATTTCAAGGAAGATGTGGAGAAATTGGAGAGGGTCCAGCATGGTCTAGACAGTATTTGGTCCTGCCATGAGGGCAGGGGACTGGACTCAATGACCTCTCAAGGTCCCTTCCTGTCCTAGAATCTATGAATCTATGAAGGAGGCAACAACCTGTTATGTGTGATCTAAGGAGAAGGAAAAGAATCTGGGAATTACCTTTTGTAAAATCTCATCTTCTTCCGAAAACCTGTGGAAATAGCTGATTCAAGAAGTTGTTGACAGATGGATAGTACGCGTCTATCAGCTCCTGGGTTCACTAGCCGTTGTCAACCAAGCAAGTTGGCAGACTGAAGGCAGGGCAAGAATGCTGAACCAGAACGGTCTTTGCTCTTGTCACACATGACATCACAATAAACTTATACATACACACACACACACAGACATACAGACAGAGGCTGGTACCATTAGCAACAGGAATTTTGATTTCTGGGAGGGGCTGCACAAAGGACTGATACTTTGCATGTACAGAATATATCACATTGTACCTGGGGAGTCACAAAGCAGTTTACAAACTTGAATTCAAGGAGCCTGACAGCTGCCCTGAGCAGGACCAGGTGAAGGTGGGGCTGTACTGAGCGGTCTGTGAGCTGCAGCGGGACGAGCTGGACTGGGTTTCGCTCTGGTGGAGCAGGTGAGAGAGTCTGGGGGCCAGTGCATTGGGGGAGGGGCTGTCACCCCAGTGGCCGAAGCCCGGAGCACTGACCCCCTCACCCCTCTTGTGGCTGAAGTCCAGAGCCCCAACCTCCCTCCCTGCCCTCCTGTGGATGAGTCGCAGAGCCCAGAGCCCCTACTCCCCTCCACCTCCCCAGCGGCTGAAGCTTGGAGCCCTGATCTCCCCCCCATGGCAGCCGAAGACCAGGTCTCTTCCCTTCATCTCTCTTGGTGGCTTGAGCTTGGACGACAAGCCCGGAGTCCTCCCTCCCCGCCTCCGCCCTGGGTGCTATAGCCCGGATCCTGGAGTCTCTACCCAGTTGTGGGAGACCAGAGCCCCAAACCGAGAGCTCCCCCTCCATCGATCAAGCCTGGAGCCCTGAGCCCATCCCCACCCGCGGGAGTTGTTTCGGAAGATGGTACACGCCTATCTAGGGCCCTATGAAATCTCTTTTATTATTGGGGATTTTCCAATTTAGTATTTTCTGAGTTTTGTCCTTTCCATTTCTTAAAAATTAATTCCGTCTTTATGGTTTTTGTGTTAATCACAATTGTTTGATACACTGACCACAGTTAAGTAGCTTTACTATAAATGCACACAAATGTTCAGAAATGGCTTGCAAGGGGAGAAACTGATTTTACTTAAAGAATCCTACAATTTAAACAAAACTTCCTGCAGAGGCCCAGAGTAGGGTAAAAGTGACATTTTTAACTCACCTTTTAAAGTAGCCGTCAGTAACACGACCAACTGACATTGCTGAACAGTGACGCTACAGTCCACAGCAGTGTGTGTGTGCATAGGGGAGGGAGGTTGTGGGGGGAGTGGAGTGTGTGTGTTGGGGGTGTGTTGGGGAGTGGGGGAGGAGTGTGAGTGTGTGGGTGGAAGTTTATGGGGCGCAGTGGAGGTGAGTGTGTGGGGGTGGGGGCGGAAGTTTGTGGGGGCAGTGGAGGTGAGTGTGAGTTGGGGTGGGTGTGGGTGGAAGTTTGTGGGGGCAGTGGAGATGAGTGTGTGGGTGGGGATGGGTGGAAGTTTGTGGGGGCAGTGGAGGTGAGTTTGGGGGTGGGGATGGGTGGAAGTTTGTGGGGGCAGTGGAGGTGAGTGTGGGGGTGGGGGGGGTGGAAGTTTGTGGGGGCAGTGGAGGTGAGTGTGTGGGTGGAAGTTTGTGGGGGCAGTGGAGGTGAGTGTGTGGGTGGGGGTGTGGGTGGAAGTTTGTGGGGGCAGTGGAGGTGAGTGTGGGGGTGGGGGTGGGTGGAAGTTTGTGGGGGCAGTGGAGGTGAGTGTGAGTTGGGGGTGTGTGTGGGTGGAAGTTTGTGGGGGCAGTGGAGGTGAGTGTGAGGGTGGGGGTGGGTGGAAATTTGTGGGGGCAGTGGAGGTGATTGTGGGGGTGTGTGTTTGTGGAAGTTTGTGGGGGCAGTGGAGGTGAGTGTGACTGTGTGTGTTGGGGCAGTGAGGAGGCCGGGGGTCCCGTCCTCCGTGTGAGCTGGTGCTGCCTGAGGAGGGCTGAGCTGAGGGGAGAGGAGCAGCCCAGGGAGCTCTGTCCCCCCTGGCCGTGGGGAGCGTCTCGGGGAGAAGCGGATGCTCCGCCCTCCGTGAGCGCACCGGCCCCGGGTGCAGCGGGGGGACCGGGACCGAGCACAGCGACGCCCCGGGGCCGGGCGGGGATGTCCTGGGGCTGAAAGTGCCACTTAGACCTGACCGGGCACCGCGGCTGAGCGCCCCGGGGCCCCCGAGTTGGGCGGTGCGGTGTGCCCCGGGGTGCGCGGGGCCGGACCAACCTCCGCGGGGGACGGGCACCCCGCTCTGCCCCGGCCCCAGCCCCGCCCCTGCTCCAGCCCCGTCCCCGCACCGTACCCCGGCCCTGCTCCTGCCCCAACCCCGCCCCGCTCTGCCCTGGCCCCGCCCCTGCTCCAGCCCCGCCCCCTGTCCCGCCCCTGCTCCGGCCCGCCCCCAGCCCCGCCCCTGTCCCGCCTAGCTCTGCTTCTGCCCCGCCTCCAGTCCAGTCCCTGCTCCGACCCCGCCCCTAGTCCCGCCCCTGCTCCGCCCCCAGCCCTCCCTGCTCTACCCCGCCCCTGCCCCGCCCCACTCTGCCCCGGCCCCGCCCCAGCCCCGCCTCCCCCGAGGCTTGGCCTCTGCCCTGATCGCTCTGCCCCACCCCCCATCCGCCACATGCCCCGCCTACTGCGACCTCCTTTCTCCTCCCTAGCGCCCCCGCCCCTGAAACTCCTCTACCCAGGCCGAGGCCGGAAGCGGAAGTGAGTGCGGAGCTCAGGACGCCATTAGGAGAAGGTCAGAGGCGCCATAGGGTGGGGTGGTTGCGCTCTGTTTCTGCTAGCCCCGGTTCATTGTGGGATTCCTCGTCCCTCCCAGCCAGTGTCTGCTGTTCAAGCCACCCCCATACTCACCTCCACTGCCCCCACAAACTTCCACCCACCCCCACCCGCTCCCTAGATCCCTGACATCCCCTTCAGCCCCCCATCCCCTCCCCCACCTGCTCCCTGCTCTGTAGGGTCCCGACATCCCCCTCATCCCCTCCCCCACCCGCTCCCTGCTCCCTAGAGCCCCGACATCCCCCTCAGCCCCCCATCCCCTCCCCCACCCACTCCCTAGAGCCCCGACATCCCCCTCAGCCCCCCATCCCCTCCCCCACCTGCTCCCTAGAGCCCTGGCATCCCCCTCAGCCCCCCACCCTCCCACCCGCTCCCTAGAGCCCCGACATTCCCCTCAGCCCCCATCCCCTCCCCCACCCGCTCCCTAGAGCCCCGAGATCTCCCTCAGCCCCCCAACTTGCCCCATCCCCCCTGCCCCCACCCCCCATCCACCCCATGCCCCCAGCCCCGCCCTGTGCCCCATCCACCCCCTGTCCCCCTCCCCCACCCGCTCCCTAGAGCCGTGACATCCCCCTCAGCCCCCAACCTGCCCTGTCCGCCCCTGTCCCCAGCCCCCCATCCACCCCCTGTGCCCCGCCCTGTGCCCATGGGGACCCCTCAGCCCCCGCATCCCCTCCCCACCTGTTCCCTAGAGCCCCAACATCCCCCTGAGCCCCCATCCCTTCCCCCACTTGCTCCCTAGAGCCCCGACATCCCCCTCAGCCCCCATCCCCTCCCCTATCTGCTCCCTAGAGCCCCGACATCCTCCTCAGCCCTCCAACCTGCCCCGTCCCCCCTGCCCGCCCACCCCCATCCACCCCATGCGCCCTGCCCTGTGCCCCATCCACCCCCTGCCGCCCTCCCCCACCCGCTCCCTGCTCCGTAGAGCCGTGACATCCCCCTTAGCCCCCAACCTGCCCCGTCCCCCCCAACCACCAACTGCGCCCAGGCCCGCCCTGTGCCCGTGGGGACCCCTCAGCGCCCCCATCCCCTCCCCCACCCGCTCCCTGCTCTGTAGAGCCCTGACATTCTCTTCAGCCCCCCAACCTGCCCCGTCCCTGGGCCTCCCCAGCTCCACCCCCAGCCCTGCCCTGCGTCCATGGGAACCCCTCAGTCCTGCTCCCCAAACTCCCCCTAGTTCACCCTCAGCCCCCCGTCATCCCCCAGTGCTCCCTTCCCCCACCTTGTCCTCTCTCCTTGGCCTTTCCCTTTGCCCTGCCAATGTGCTGCCTCCCCCAGCGTCCTCCTCCCACCCCGCCCCAATCGACTCCAGCCCATTTCTCCAGTGCTGGGCCCCACGTCCCTGTCACCCCATTGCCTTCTCCATCCCCAGTGTGCGAGTCCCTTATCTCTACTCTCTGCTACCCCCCAACCTGCCGGATTCCCCTTTTCAGCCCCCGTGGGG
The DNA here is from genome assembly GCF_028017835.1 of Emys orbicularis. NCBI lineage: Eukaryota > Metazoa > Chordata > Testudines > Emydidae > Emys > Emys orbicularis. The sequence continues at coordinate 16,601,022 of NC_088707.1, read as the reverse complement.
CCCTCCAACCTGCCCCACCCGTCCTCTCTGGGCTCTCTAAATCCCCCAGTCCCACAGTGCACTTGGTAACCCTACTCTCCTCTACCCCTAATCCCCCTAGTCCCTTACCTTGGGTCCTCCTGGACACCCCAACCCCACAGTCCCGCCCCCACATATATCCCAGTCCCTCATTCACACGCTGAGCCAGTCCCTCGGGGCCCCCACTGCCCACCAAACTTCTCCATCCATGAGGCCCGGGAAGGGGGGGCAAGCTCCCAATTTGGCTGGGCTTGGTGTGTATGTGTGTGCTGGGCTCACAAAGGCATTTTGCTCCCTTGGGGTGGGGTGTGGTTTTTGGCACAAGGTGACGTGGTTTGGTAGCCCTGTGGATGCCATGTGGTGCCTGGAATGGGGCGTGTGTGTTCCCATGATGCCCCTTCCCCTCTGCCTGCAGAGCTGAGGACAGACTGGTCTGAGGAGCAGAGCAGGAGTTCTGGGAAGGAGAAGAGCAATATGAAGATGGAGTCTAAGATGACATCAGGTGACTTCTGTGGAGGGAGACATGCTGGACAGCGCCAAGGACTGGGGAGACAACCAGGTGTGAGCCCAGGGCGCAGAGAGAGCTGGGGGAGCGTCTCTGTATCTGTAACACTTCCCAGTCCTCTCTCACAGATGGAGTCCAAGAGGGATAGGAAGGAGAGGACGAGAGCCCCAGTACTAAAGAAAAATAAGGTGCATCCTAGCTGGGCCTGGGGCTCTGTGGGGTTAAGACCAGTGGAAGGGACAAGAGTCTCCTGTGCAGAGTGACTTTGTTGGGTGCAGGTGCAGTGGGGTGCTTTCTAATTGTAGCTCTGACAACATCATGGGAAGGGGGTTCAGGGTAGAGCCCTGGGGTGTGGGAGATGCGAGAAGGAGAGCCTGGCCATCACGGCAGATTGTGATGATAACTTTTGTTTTTCCTTCTTGTGTTGTGTTTGGCACCAAGGGAAAAGAAGTGTGTGGTGGGGGTGGGGGACAGAGTCCGTCTCGGTGGTGAGATGGAAAGCGAGCGAGAGCGCAAGCGTTGTTGATGCCAGGCAAGACCTGTCCAGCTGGGAGCGGAGCAGCTGTCACTGTCTGTGAGATCAGTGTCTGGTTTGGTGAGGGCTCTGGTCACAGCCCCCCTGGCTCCAGGCAGGGACTTCCCGTTAGCTGGGTGTGGGTTTGTTTAAAAAAAGAACAAAAAAACAAGAAAAAGGGTTTCCTGACTAGCTGTGAATTCAAGGGAGTTGATGTTGCCATTTGCGGGGGCTGTTCATCTCTCTGGCCAGCAGTGGTGTTTGCTCCCTAGCAGTAGTTGGGTCCATGAGGGTGACTCCTTGTTCTGAGTTTTGTTCCTTCCTCCTAGGTTTCTCTCTCTCTCTCTTCTCTGTGTTGGCCAACTCACACTCAAACACTCTCTCTCTCCTTTCATGAACACCTGTCATATTCAGTTGCCTGCATCCTCTTCCTCTGCGCCTCCCCTCCCCCCCCGTCCCCCCCAGTCTCCTATGGACTAGTCTGGGTCTATCTGCCTATCATAGAATCAGAGAATATCAGGGTTGGAAGAGCCCTCAGGAGGTATCTAGTCCAACCCCCTGCCTAAATCAGGACCAGTCCCCAACTAAATCATCCCAGCCAGGGCTTTGTCAACCCTGACCTTAAAAACCTCTAAGGAAGGAGATTGCACCATCTCCCTAGGTAACCCATTCCAGTGCTTCACCACCCTCCTAATGAAAAAGTTTTTCCTAATATCCAACCTAAACCTTCCCCACTGCAACTTGAGACCATTGCTCCTTGTTCTGTCATATGGTACCACTGAGAACAGTCTAGATCCATCCTCTTTGCAACCCCCTTTCAGGTAGTTGAAAGCAGCTATCAAATCCCCCCTCATTCTTCTCTTCTGCAGACTAAACAATCCCAGTTCCCTCAGCCTCTCCTCATAAGTCATGTGCTCCAGCCCCCTATTCATTTTTGTTGCTCTCCACTGGACTCTTTCCAATTTTTCCACATCCTTCTTGTAGTCTGGGGCCCAAAACTGGACACAGTACTCCAGATGAGGCCTCACCAATGTCGAATAGAGGGGAATGATCGCGTCCCTCGATCTGCTGGCAATGCCCCTACTTATACAGCCCAAAATGCCATTAGCCTTCTTGGCAACAAGAGCACACTGCTGACTCATATCCAGCTTCTAGTCCACTGTAACCCCTAGGTCCTTTTCTGCAGAACTGCTGCCTAGCCACTCGGTCCTTAGTCTGTAGCAGTGCATGGGATTCTTCTGTCCTAAGTGCAGGACTCTGCACTTGTCCTTGTTGAACCTCATCAGATTTCTTTTGGCCTAATCCTCTAACTTGTCTAGGTCCCTCTGTAGCCTATCCCTACCCTCCAGCATATCTACCACTCCTCCCAGTTTAGTGTCATCCGCAAACTTGCTGAGGGTGCAGCCCACGCCATCCTCCAGATCATGAATGAAGACATTGAAGAAAACCGGCCCCAGGACCGTCACTTGAGGCATGGTCTCTGCCATACTGGGAAGGATGCGTACTGCCTGCCAGGCTAAGGGGGTTGCTCTTCCCACTCCTATCTTTCTAGAGAGCCTTCCTAGCTGTAATTGGGTCACAGCTTGAGTGGCCAGTCATGTCTTTGGGGCTGTGGGGTCTGAGACTGAGAGGGGTGGGCTCACGCTTATGGCTTTGGGCACAGGAGAAGTGGGGCTGGGATTAGAGATGCCTAGAACTCCCCTTATCACCTCCTAGCTCCATTACTGCATCACCCAAAAGCCTTGCTCAGGGTCCACGCCCAGTACCGGGTTTCCGATGGTGCCCTGGCCCTGCCCTCTCCACTTGTGATGCACCCTGAGGCCCCCCTGCCCGCTGGCTCCTCTCCCCCCCCCACCCCATCCCCTGCTCGCTCCTCTCAGCTGGCCAGGCCCAGGGCTCCTCTCCGCCCCCTGCCCCCCCCCGCCCGCCACTGCTCGCTCCTGTCCGCCGCGGGTGGTGAACGCTATAAGGGTGAGGCTCTCTTCTCGGGCACTAGCTCTCCTAGCTCAGGACATGGGGCTCCTTCCTCTGCCCAGTCTCTCCGAACGACCTGTGTCTTGTGGACATGAGCCTGCTCCTGTGGCCAGGTGGCTGACAAGGGAGTCTCCTGCCTGGGGAGGCTCTGGCATTGTAATGCAGGCACAGTGCAGCAGGCAGTTAACACTAGGGCAGTAGTTCTTCCTTCCCAGGAACAGGAAGTACATGCTTGCAAAAGGGGACAGCCCCCCCAGTGCAGCGCAAGGTCGGTGTATCTCAGCAGGGAGCAGCAGGAACTCCTAACCCTACATGGGCTGGGATTGATACCTGGCTGGCCTGGGCCCCTAGAGGTGTGAGAGCCACGTGAAGATTTGTTTGTGGCTTTTCCCCTTCAGGGGGCCTAAGGAGCTCTTTCTCCCAGAGCTGCATGGGAGGAAGTGAAGGCTCAGCCCTGAGCTGGAGGCTGGCAGCGATATTCTGTTCAGGGCTGGTGGGGGGAAGCTCCCCGCGGTGAGGCTTAGAGGATCTCTGCTGCAATCCGGCCTGTGAGATATTAGTCTTGCAGTATTTGTTCAGTGCTGATGGATTGGCTGTAGGAGCTGTGTCTGGGGAGTCCCCACAGAACTGCCCGGCGGAAAGAGGGGGCTGTTTAGTTCTGCTGACTTTGCAGCTGGACGCAGCCTTTTGGGTCCTAGTGCCGGTGGTGCTCCCCGTCTGTGTGCTGGGAGGGGCCATCCTGTTCTCTGTACAGCAGGGAGTGCATGTGCTGGGGCGGGGGGGGGGACTGGGGGAAATAAGCAGTAGGAAAGGAAGGGGGTGGGATGGGGAGGAGATGGGCAGTGGGGAAGGGGCGTGGGATGGGGAAGAGAAGGGGATGAGGGATGCGGGGACAGGGGAGAACCGGGAGCCCGGCATGCAGCATCCCCTTGGCAGCAGCTGAGGCTCGCCCGTTAAGCAGCCCCATCGAACCCTCCCCCTGACTAGCCCCACCTGCCCTGCATCTGTACCACCCACCCCACAGAGCCCCAGCCAGCTTCACTTGGACTCCCACCCCAATGAGCCCCACCTCCCCTGCACCCGCCCTCCCGCTGAGCTCCCCACACCTAGACACCCCTGCTGAGCCCCAAGCACCTTCACCTGGACCCCTCTACAGAGTCCCACTGCCCCATCAACCCCCAACGAGCCCCTGTGCATCCAGATCCCCCACTGAGCCACCTGCACCCCGACTGCTCCACCCAGAACCCTGTTAGCCCCACCTGGATCCCCCCACACTGAGCCCCTCCACACTTGGATCCTGCCGGGCTGAGCCTGCCTCCCACACCTGGTGCACCTGGCGCAGAGGGGCAGTGCCCAAAGGTGTTTCTGAGGCAGGCCCATCCCTTACAATGTGTCAGGGTCGGGTGCAGCCTCACTGTCGAGTCCCTGTCCTGGGAAGGGAGGGGGGAGGCTGCAGGGTGATCTCCCACCTCCATGCAGCCAGTGGCCTGGGCTCTCCCTGCCAGGCTGCAGCTTCCACGTTTATTTATTGACAAATAACATTTGCAGAATTTTAAAATAGTGCACAGAATTTTTAATGTTTTGGTGCTGAATTCCCTCAGGAATATGGAGTGCTGGGCAGTTGTGGGGGGGCTGTGAGAGGGGCACTAGGCAGTGGGGGGTGCTGGTTATAGGGCTCTGCGGGCCAGAGGGGCACTGGGCATGGGAGTTGCCAGGCATAAGGGGGTGGGGGTAATGGGCGGGGGGTAGTATGGCAGAGCACACTGACAGCTGACAGCGCACTGGCGTGGCCACATTTGCGGCACTTGCAGCAGCATTGGGAGTGGTGCATTATGGGCAGCTATCCCAGCATTCAGGTGACTGCAACGTGCTTTACAAATGGGAGGGGTGGGGTGGAGTGTGACAGGGAGTGTGTTGTGTGTATGTGGGGGGAGAGAGAGCGGGGTTTTGGGGGGCTGAGCACGTCAGCATGCTGTCTTGTAAGTTTAGACAGCAGCAGACCCCCCCTCTCCCCTGCCTCTCTCTCTCACACAGCATTGCACAGTAACGGCTTGCATGCCGGCTGTCAGAAATGGGGCTTTGAAAGGGCATTTCCGCATTCCTACAGGAGTTCAAAACAGTGACAAGAGTGGCCACTTGACTTAAGGGGATTATGGGACGTTCCGGAGGCCGATCAGAGCGCAGTAACGCAACACCTCGTTCACACTGACGCCCGGGCGTTGTAGCCAAGGCGCAGCAAACGTTATTCCTCTCGCCGAGGTGGAGAACCAGGAGCGCTGTAGCCACGGAGTCAGAGCGCTCTACGTGCCATGCCAGTGTGGACGGGGAGTGAGCTAGTGCGCCCAGGCTCCTTTATTGCGCTGTAACTCGCAAGTGTAGCCAAGCCCTGAGTGAGAAGTCTGTGCGTCAGGTTCTGCACTTGTGAACACACCTAGCCAGCAAAGGAATTCCTGTAAGCAGGAAGTTTCCGTTTTCAACCTTCTAGGCAAAAGGTGTGTGTGTGGGGGGGAAGAACCCAATCCTGCTAAAGGGAAGAATGAGTGTCCAGCCTTGAAATTGGTAGCAGCTGAGAATCTAAAAGCTAGTGTCTGTGTTGATGCAAATTACCTGGCTGGCAGGGAGAAAAAAGACTTGCTAATAGCTATTAGCACAGAGAGCCCACCCAATCAGCCAGTGAGTTCTGTTAAGCAAGAAAAATCAGGGTCTGATCCTTCAGGACAAGGAGGAAAAAGAGAACTTGATTTTGCAAAGGAAAGCCACAGGTTAACCCTAAAATGCCAAAAACCCAATGGTATTGGGCCAAAGGTGTGGCATGACAAAAATGATTGTAAATGGACACTTGCAATGGATTTGTTGTTATTGCTAATGGTAATTTTTGTAACTAATGTCTTGCTATTAGCAAGAACTGTAAAAATGTACAATGTGCCTAATCTTTTGGAAAATCCCTTGAACATGTTAAGAGTAATACCTAAGAACATACTTTATGTTCAAAGGCCTTGTTATCCTAATGTTTCACAGTTAATGCCTGTAAACAGCATTGGAACTTTTCACAGGGGAAAAGACATTCCAGACCTGATGTGCTGTATGAAAAGGGAAACTAAGGCACACTACCATATTGCTTTCACGGCTAAATGCCAAGATTCCTATACTACGAACAACATTAATATCTACATTGGCTTGATGTTAATTGGGTTCCAAACATTTGCCAGAGCTTTTATGAATAAAGTAGCTATGTTCTTTAGCTCTTGGCAAGATCACATGAGACATACAGGAACCATGCTGCAAGAGCAGATCCAATCCACTATTGTTCTAACCAAGTTTTACCTTGAGTATGTAAAGAGATTCAATCATGTTATTGAACATGACTTTGATAAACCATTTCTGTTATACACTGGTACGGCTTCTAACCCAAGACTAGCTGTAGTGAGACAGAACCCAGGATGGGGAGCTCTTGGGATGCAGTCAGGGATGTTTGTCATCCCTTCCTGCATCAATTTTGCATTTGGGGTGTGACGTTCTTGACATAATCTGTAACTGTATAGATCACTGTTGCGACCACTGTTATATATTTGCAGCAAATATTGTATAAAGGTTGTCGTGTAAGGGGTCTATGGAGAGGTTATGGTTTGTTGGTTATGATTATGCTGTCTATATGTGTTTCATTTTTGTAGTTGAAGTTATGAATATTGGCTTTATACTGTCTGTATTTCAAACTTATGCTATGCTTCTGGGAGACACCCCAGACAAGTTGGTGTCAGCTCTGCCTAGCCTGCTTGATGGCCCATTAAGGACCATCAGCTATACAACTGACCCATTGAGAGAAGGCAGATACACCTTGTGACTCAGCAAAGTATGCAGGGACTTGCCCATGTGACTCCAAACTCCATTTTGCTGTAATTTTCCACAGTAAGGACAAAGAGGTGTCCTTGCACCTGGAAGAGACTATAAAAGGCAGATGCCTCATCTCCATCTTGTCTTCAATCCTGCTTCTTACCCCTGGAGGGACTTTGCTACAAACGGAAGCTCTACACAAAGGACTGATGACCCATCCCAGCTGGGGATGTTCCAGAGACTTGATTTGAACCTGCAGTTTATTCCATCATTGCTACAAGCCTGAACTAAGAACTTTGCCATTCCTGTGTGTGTAATTGATTCCATTTAACCAATTCTAGCTCTCATCTATATCTGTTTCCTTTTATGAATAAACCTTTAGATTTTAGATTCTAAAGGATTGGCAACAGCGTGATTTGTGGGTAAGCTCTGATTTGGACGTTGACCTGGGTCTGGGGCTTGGTCCTTTGGGATTGGGAGAACTTTTTTCTTTTATTGGGGTATTGGTTTTCATAACCATTCATCCCCATAACGAGTGGCACTGGTAGTGATACTGGGAAACTGGAGTGTCTAAGAGAATTGCTTACAAACCTGGAAATCCTGGACGCCCCATCATCTCGGGCATTGGCACTCTCACTGAAGGACTGTCTGGATATGTGGACTCCCTACTCAGACCCTACGCCACCAGCACTCCCAGCTATCTCCGTGACCACAGATTTCCTGAGAAAACTACAATGCATTGGTGACCTCCCAGAAAACACCATCCTTGCCACCATGGATGTAGAGGCTCTCTACACAAACATCCCACACACAGATGGAATACAAGCTATCAGGAACAGTATCCCTGATGATGACACAGCACAACTTATTGCTGAGCTCTGTGACTTTATCCTCATGCACAATTATTTCAAATTTGGTGACTATATATACCTCCAGACCAGTGGCACCGCTATGGGCACCCGCATGGCCCCACAATATGCCAACATCTTTATGGCTGACCTGGAACAACACTTCCTCAGCTCTCGTCCACTCACGCCCCTTCTCTACCTACGCTACATTGATGACATCTTCATCATCTGGACCCATGGGAAGGAGACCCTGGAAGAATTCCACCATGATTTCAACAGCTTCCACCCCACCATCAACCTCAGCCTGGACCAATCTACACGGGAGGTCCACTTCCTGGACACCACAGTACAAATAAGCAATGGCCACGTTAACACCACCCTATACCGAAAACCCACCGACCGCTATGCCTACCTTCATGCCTCCAGCTTCCACCCCGGACACACCACACGATCCATCGTCTACAGCCAAGCACTGGGGTACAACCGCATCTGCTCCAACCCCTCAGACAGAGACCAACACCTACAAGATCTTCACCAAGCATTCTCAAAACTACGATACCCACACAAAGAAATAAAGGAACAAATCAACAGAGCCAGACGTGTACCCAGAAGCCTCCTGCTACAAGACAGGCCCAAAAAAGAAGCCAACAGAACTCCACTGGCCATCACCTACAGCCCTCAGCTTAAACCTCTCCAACGCATCATCAGTGATCTACAACCCATCCTGGACAATGATCCCTCACTTTCACAGACCTTGGGAGGCAGGCCAGTCCTCGCCCACAGACAACCCGCCAACCTTAAGCATATTCTCACCAGCAACCATGCACCACACCATAACAACTCTAACTCAGGAACCAACCCATGCAACAAACCTCGATGCCAACTCTGCCCACATATCTACACCAGCAGCACTATCACAGGACCTAACCAGATCAGCTACAACATCACCGGCTCATTCACCTGCACGTCCACCAATGTTATATATGCCATCATGTGCCAGCAATGCCCCTCTGCTATGTACATTGGCCAAACTGGACAGTCACTACGCAAGAGGATAAATGGACACAAGTCAGATATCAGGAATGGCAATATACAAAAACCTGTAGGAGAACACTTCAACCTCCCTGGCCACACAATAGCAGATGTTAAGGTAGCCAGCTTACAGCAAAAAAACTTCAGGACCAGACTCCAAAGAGAAACTGCTGAGCTCCAGTTCATTTGCAAATTTGACACCATCAGATCAGGATTAAACAAAGACTGTGAATGGCTATCCAACTACAGAAGCAGTTTCTCCTCCCTTGGTGTTCACACCTCTACTGCTAGCAGAGCACCTCACCCTCCCTGATTGAACTAACCTCGTTATCTCCATACTGATTTATACCTGCCTCTGGAGATTTCCATTACTTGCATCTGAAGAAGTGAGGTTCTTACCCACGAAAGCTTATGCTCCCAATACTTCTGTTAGTCTTAAAGGTGCCACAGGACCCTCTGTTGCTTTTTACAGATTCAGACTAACACGGCTACCCCTCTGATAAGGGAATTGCTTGTGTGACTTGTGGTTAGCCAGTGGAGAAAAACCAAAGTCCTCTCTGTCTGGCTGGTTTGGTTTGCCTTAGAGGTGGGAAGACCCCAGCCCTGGGCTGTAAGTGCCCTGCTTGAAGCGATTTGTCCTGAACTGGCACTCTCCGTTGGGTCCCGCCAGAATCGCCTCGTCACAGCCTGGCTGAGAATTCCCAGCAGCAACAACTGAAGGGCAACACAGTCAGACTCCCCAATAGGCAGCGTTGGTTCTAGGAGCCCTGGCCAGGGTGTTCTCCTGGGTTCGATGGTAACCCTGCCCCACCGTGCAGGCTGGGGCAAGTCACGGAGCTCTCTGGGCTTCAGTTTCCCCAGGTGTCCAATGGGTAGAATTCCTACCTCCCAGGAGGGCGGTGGAGCTTCATTAATCAGGGGGAGTAAATGATGCCGAGAGCTTCCTACCCAGGGGACGTAGAAATGAATTCTGCCAGAGACCTCCCTAGGCCAATCTAATTCACGGGGGAGGCACTCAGATCTGTGGGGATGGGCAACAGGATCAGAGCTTGGGAGAGACAGAGAGAAAAGTGCAAAGCCAAATTCCTCCTGATACTTCAGCTGGACAAACAAGGCCCTGCAGCATGTCTGAGGAAACCATGTCTGCTCCTGGAGCCTAATGTGGAGGCCCATCAGCAGACAAGGTAAGTGCTGCGCTGCCAGGGCTGGGGCTATCGGCACCTTCAGTGTGGCTGGGCTGTCCTCAGGGACGTGTCAGAGCTCCAGCGGGCAGAGAGCACGTTACAAACCTGACGCCGCGGATCCCCATGGCCAAGTGATGAATGGAAGGGGCTGAGCCAACCTTCAAAGCACCATGCCAGCGTGTCCCAGGAATGGTTTCCTAGGAGAGGAAATTCTCCCCTCCCCCTCTCTGCGCAGCATCCCCCTGCCCCACGGCGGGAGTCTCTTACTCTCTCCATCTTGTCTCCGTGTAGAGATACAATGGCCCTCAGCTCTTCCTCTGCGGCTTTAAATTGCTCCAGGGTGGGTGTTGTCAGACCCTTCATGGCTCTCATCAGCAGGGCTTGGAGCTGGGCTGAGGAAAGCTGCTCCCCGGGGGTCTGCAATGAACAGGGACAAAGCCTGTTGGGACTGAGTATTTCCATTGGGCAGCTGCCCTGGAATAGTCTGTCCCCGCGGGAGGCTGGCAGGGCCTAGTGAGCATGGAGACTCCGGCTGAGCCCTTTCCTTAAAAAGCCTCAACAGGTGCCGAGGTTTGAATCCTCACCTGTAAGATCCAGTTTGACTTTTTCTGTATTCTCCTGCAGCTTCACCTCCTCTGACTCCACCTGGGTCTCAGCTGCTTTCTTCTTCAGGGACAAGTGCGTCCACCTTCTTGGTGAGGAAACTGTTCTCTCCTCATCGCTATCTGCCATCGAGGTGTCAGATTGGCTACAGACAGAGTCTTTTCATCCCTGATAGGATGGTCCATGAGCATTTGCTTCTCTGGGGCTTCTCTGGCAAGGCCTGTTCTTGCTGGCTGAGGACAGAGCATGCCTCAATTGCTGCAGGTTGGACGACCACTTTGTGCACGTAGATCTCTCTCTGCAATCTAGAGGCGAGTCTTTGGAAAAAGGAACGAAGCCTGGAGTAGAAAGAAGGAGGAAATGGGTTTTTCTGTCATTCTCTAAAGGAAGGGAATTAGTTTGCCCACGATTCACAGATCCAAGAGACTGGTCTTTTGAAACCATCTGCTCCTCTAATAGCCAGCACTGGTTCATACAACCAAGAACATAAGCAACACAAGACCGCCCAGACTGGGTCAAACCAAAGGTCCATCTAGCCCAGTATCCTGTCTTCCGACAGTAGCCAGTGCCCCAGAGGGAATGAACAGGGAATCATCAAGTGATCCATTCCTGTTGCTCATTTCCGGCTCCTCGCAAACAGAGGTTAGGGACACCATCCCTACCCATCCAGGCTAATAGCCATTAATAGACCTCTCCTGCATAAATTTATCGAGGTCATTTTTGAAATCTGTTATAGTCTTGGCCTTCACAACGTCCTCCGGCAAAGAGTTCCACTGGTTAAATGTGCGTTGTTTGAAAAAATACTTCCTTTTGTTTGTGTGAAACCTGCTGCTTATTAACAAAGACTTCAAAGGGGGCACTAGGATGTGAACCAAGGACCACTCGATCTGCAGTCAAACACTCTACCCCTGAACTCTACCCCCAGCTGAAGGTGAAGACACATGGGACCATGGTGAAACAGGAATTCTTCTGGGGACGTTCTAGGGCCTGAGTTATGCAGGGGGTCGGACTAGATGATCAGGGCTGGCCTTAGAGCCTTTGAAACGATGAATTTATGAACCTAAAGTTGGCTGTAACTGCTAGTGTGAAGGTTGCTGCTCCTCTCCAAGAGGAGATGCTTTGTCTGAGGTTTCCTTGGGGAGAGGCACCAGGATCCCTGTTCCCTCTTTCTCATAACCTTCCTTGGACACAGCACATCACAGGTTCTCCCCTTTTGTTCTCTAACAGGAAACCTCCACCCACCAGATCTGTAATTCCTCCCATCCTAGCACAGTCGCTGGCTACATTTCCTAGCCTGACTCTCACCCCATGGATCTCACGCCTCCTCTGCCATTGGGCAGACATTGAAACAACAAAGGTCAGTTTCTATTTTCTTTGGTCATTGCCTGAGTCTAGTTGCAAAAATGCTTCATTATTAACCCCACTCCTTTGTGCACAGAATGTTGGGACTCTGGGAACAGATAGGGCCAAGCTGAAAACCAAGAAACCTCTGTTCCCAGAGAACCCAGGAAAAGGAACAAAAGATTGTCATCGAGAAGGTTTGAGGGTCTGGAAGGATGGATTAGCAGCTGCAAATATGTTGACTTATTCTCAGCTATTCCAATATCTGGATTTTAGTAGCGTGGGGAAAATAACCAGTAAACTTTAAATGTAGAATTTCCCATACTATTTATAACATCCAGTCAGAAGTTGGTCCACCAACAGAATAACAAAGAAATCACACCGAGACCCATGACAAATGTAGGCTACCGTTTATTTAAACCCCGTTCCTGGAAAGGAATTGCAGGGGGGAATTTACACATCTATTGTATATAGCCCAATGGGGGCATAGTAGAATTTGTAGAGAGTTTTGAAGTCTATCTCCATGAGATTATTTCTGAGAGAACTACCAAGATGACAGCCACGGGATGGGAGTGGAGCTGTATCACTTTCAATAGCTTAAGATTTCTTTCTTCTGCATTATTTGATCTCATTTATGTGCGTTTCAGTCACGTAAATTCTGAGATAGATATTGTCTCAATACACATACATTAGCCAATCATTACATGAGACAAAAGGTTTAGATTCACAACTTGAAGGCAAGGAGTGTATTGAGGCAACTCCAAGGGAAATACTATTTATGGAGATATCAATCTAAATTCTACACGAGTTTTGTTATCTTCCCTTTAGGTTCTATCCCTGGAAATTCACCCATACTCGTCTGCTGAAAGATCAAATAATGAAAATCTGCCTCCAGAGAACGTGGAAGGCTGACGCAGAAGGGGAACTGAAAGATGCCCACATTCAAATCAAAACGGAACGTTGAGAACTGACTGTTGCAACGCTGGCCCCACCAGTCCCTAGGACAGGGGTGGCCAACCTGAGCCTGAGAAGGAGCCAGAATTTACCAATGAACATTGCCAAAGAGCCACGGGAATATGTCAGCAGCCCCCCATCCACTAACCCCCTCCAGCCCCCAGCACCTCCCGGCCACCGCCAGCCCTGCCAATCACCGCCTCCCACTCCCTCCCCACTCCTCCCACCCGCCACAATCAGCTGTTTTGCAGTGCGCAGGAGGCTCTGGTGAGGAGGGGGGAGGAGCGAGGGCATGGCAGGCTCGGGGGAAGGGGCAGGGGCCTTGGGTGAAGGGGTGGGGTGGTGGCAGGACCTGGGGCAGAGCAGGGGGTTGAGCAGTGAGCACCCCACAGCATATTGGAAAGTTAGCATCTGTAGCTCCAGCCTCGGAGTCAGCGCCTATGCACGGAGCCGCAAAGTAACCTCTGAAGAACCGCATGTGGCTCCGGAGGCACAGGTTGGCCACACCTGCCCTAGGAAAAGGAGACACCAACCTGTCATGTGCGATCTAATGAGCAGGAAAAGAATCTGGGAGCCTAGAGCACCCACAAGGAAAAATTAGTGGGTGTTTAGCACCCACTGGCAGCCAAGCTCTGCTCTGCCCGCAGTGCATCTCGCCCGCCGGCGGCCCCACTGAGCAACTCCTCCCGCTCCCTTCCAGCACTTCCTGCCCACTGCAAAACAGCTCTTTCATGGAATTCAGGATGCTCCGGGAGGGTAGGGGAGGAGCGGGGACATGGCATACTTGGGGGAGGAGATGGGGAAGAGGCGGGGTGGGGGTTGGGGTGGGATAGAAGCGGGACGGGGGTGGAGCAGGGGCAAGAAGAGAGGGGGCCGGGGGTTAGAGGAAGGGGTTGATTTGGGGGTGTGGCCGGGGCAGAGCAGGGGCGGGAAAAGGTGGGGCGGAGCTTTGGGGAAGGGGTGGAGTGGGGGCAGAGCGGGAGTTGAGCACCCACTGGCCAGAGGGGAAGTCGGTGCCTACTGAGGGGATGGACAAAGGACTGCTAGAATCATAGAATATCAGGGTTGGAAGGGACCTCAGGAGGTATCTAGTCCAACCCCCTGCTCATGGCAGGACCAATCCCCAACTAAATCATCCCAGCCAGGGCTTTGTCAAGCCTGACCTTAAAAACCTCTAAGGATGGAGATTCCACCACCTCCCTAGGGAACCCAGTCCAGTGCTTCACCACCCTCCTAGTGAAATAGTGTTTCCTAATATCCAACCTAGACCTCCCCCACTGCAACTTGAGACCATTGCTCCTTGTTCTGGCATCTGCCACCACTGAGAACAGCCGAGCTCCATCCTCTTTGGAACCCCCCTTTCAGGTAGTTGAAAGCAGCTATCAAATCCCCCCTCACTCTTCTCTTCTGTAGACTAAATAAGCCCAGTTCCCTCAGCCAATCCTCATACGTCATATGCCCCAGCCCCCTAATCATTTTCCTTCCCCTCCGCTGGACTCTCTCCAATTTGTCCACATCCTTTCTGTAGTGAGGGGCCCCAAACTGGACACAATACTCCAGGTGTGGCCTCACCAGTGCCGAATAGAGGGGAATGATCACCTCCCTCGATCTGCTGGCAATGCTCCTACTAATGCAGCCCAATATGCCGTTAGCCTTCTTGGCAACAAGGGCACACTGCTGACTCAAATCCAGCTTCTTGTGCATTGTAATCCTCAGGTCCCTTTCTGCAGAACTGCTGCTTAGCCAGTCAGTCCCCAGCCTGTAGCGGGGCATGGGATTCTTCCATCCAAAATGCAGGACTCTGCACTTGTTCTTGTTGAACCTCATCAGATTTTTTTTGGCCCAATCCCAATTTGTGTAGGTCACTCTGGACCCTATCCCTACCCTCCAGGGTATCTACCTCTCCCCCCAGCTTAGTGTCATCTGCGAACTTGCTGAGGGTGCAATCCATCCCATCATCCAGATCATTAATGAAGATGTTGAATAAAACCAGCCCCAGGACTGACCCATGGGAAAGCGGGGGAGGGAGTGGAGGAGAGGAGGCACACGGTGAGCGGAAGGGACCCCACAGAGCGGGGGTGTAGTGCAGGAGAGGGGGAACTCAGTCAGGCAGCGGTGGGCGATGGGGGCTGGGAGAAGGGGCTAAGCAGATACAGGAAGAGATGGAGCACAGGAGGGGCCACCGGGGCCCAGGCATCCGGGGCCTGGTCAGCGGCTGTGCCAGGGGAGGCTTAGCCTCCCCGCCTATTATACCCACAGCCTGTGCTTCCTCTGAGGGATCTCCAGTGTCAATGTTCCCCGGAGCTCGCCTTCCCTGACAGGCCTGAGCAACCAGAGCTTGTAACTAGACCACTCACAGCCTCCCCGCGGGGAGCGTATGGACACAAACAGGCTGGAGACAAGTGATGGCAGAAATCACTGGGGACTCGGGGAGCTGAGGAGGGGGCCACACCCCACAGGAGCTGAATTTCTGACTCGGGGCTGAGTAGTGCAGGTTGGATGCGCAGCACAGCTGTGAGGCTGTCTGCTGCGATCGATCCCCCGGGGGTCGATTTAGTGGGGGTCTAGTGAAGACCCACTAAATCGACAGTGGAGCGCTCTCCGGGCGACTCTGGGACTACACCGGGAACGCCAGGAGTAAGGTAAGTCTCCCGTCGGCCCAGCACAGAGTAGACACAGCAGTAAGTCGACCTAAGCTACGTCGAATCCAGCTGTCTTATTCACGTAGCTGGAGCAGCGTCACTTAGGACGACTTACTGCGGTAGGATAGACACTGCCTGAGGCCTGAGTTTCCACTGCAGTCTGGATGCTCAAACACCGGATTGGCAACACAAGTCACCAAGCCCAGGCCACCCAGAGACAGGCTCAGTGTGCAGTGTGGACACCCCCTCACACAAGCCCAGGATTGTCACATGAGGAAATCATTCCTTTCGTTTGACTTGCTGGCAGAGGAGCCCAGTGATATTGGAGCTCCCCAAGCGTCAGTGACAAACGCAGCACTCCAGCCACTGAGCTCTAGGGCTCCCTGCTGAAAGAAACGCTTCATGAGGGACTGGTCAAAGAGAGGTGCTGGTCTTTGGCCAAGGGCAGGGAGTCCCACCCTCAAATATAGACCATTTCCCTCGTTGTCTGGCTGTGCTGGGGCAGGAGCAATAACACGGCCTCCTGCATTTGCTATTGCAGAGAGTGGTTTCTGACGGTCTCCTCAAACACAGGGTGCGAAACAGGCTTCAGACCTGACTGGGTGTAAACAAGAACTACGCAGCTAGACTGAGCCAGCTGAGAATTCAGATGTGCCCCTTGCCTAGAGCGATGGACTGACCTGTGAGGGGACTGGAACCTGAGCTCCCAATGTTTAACTGGCACTCGTTCAGCATCTTTCCTCCAAGTGCCGTCACTGTAGGTTAAATACTCCAGCACCGGACTCCCTGCCAGCTCTGGGCCCCACAAGCTTTCCTTGTGACTGGATTCTGTACAGCAGGGGTGCAAGGAACCAGCAGGTGCATGTGACTCCTTGGTGAGGTTTTGCGTACAAGGTGTGTGTGTGAATCTTTGTGTGTCAGAAGCAATGAGTGTGGCACTCTCACTGAACCGACAGAGGGCCACGGTGGTTGGAGCAAGACAGCAGAAGAATAAAGGGGCAACGATGGGCATAACGATGATGATTGTGTTGTGTTTCATTCCTTAGAGCTGGTGCCACCGCCCATCCCTTTAGCCTTGTAGTTTACCAAGGGTAAAACTAACCATCTGTTCAGATACAAGGGAGTGTTTGTGTTCATTTCCGCTAGCTACGCAGGGGTTTGATGTTGCTGCTTTCAATCCTCCAGCTCTGCCGGGATAAGGAACAATTCAGGCCGTCACTGAACTGAAGGAGGGAGATGATTTTCTGACAGGGAGGGACGCCTCCTCTTCAAGGTGTTTGGCAGGCAGCCTCCTTCCCAGCTCTGTCCTGACAACAGCCAGTTGAAAAGGGACCCTCCCCAGCCCTCCTCAGCCTGGTGAAAATGAGCCAGTGAGTGAGCGTGGGGGAGAGCAAGCGACGCAGAGATAAGGAGTGAGCGGGCCAGGACCTCGGCGAAGGGGCGGGACATGGGTGGTCAGTTTTGTTGGGTCAGAAAGTTGGCAACCCTAGATCCAGGGGAATCATTCACTATGATTCTCTTCTCAGTGAATTATCACTTCACATTGTTTGCTCAGACCAGCCTCCCCGGCCCACTCACTGCTGTGCGGGGCTGTAAGTGTATCCATTGCTGGACAGCAGGAATTCCTGCCCATTTCCCTTCCGGCTGGAGCAGGATTGGAGTGTGTTTGTGTTAATGACATTGCTGTAGATTGTTGTTCGTTCCCCATCTTGACAATTCAGACAGTCCCTTTCCCATTTAGATCTCCATCATATCATTCCAATAGCAGGGGTTCTGTTTTCTCTGGGGCACTGACATGTTTCAGGGGGTTGGTGAGTGAACTCAGCCTTGCATTCCGTCCTTGATGAGGCGGGGCAAGGGTGGTCAGTTTTGTTGGGTCAGAAAGTTGGCAACCCTAGATCCAGGGGAAACAAACACCCAACGAGGCTGGCCAGGGGCAGGACATCAGCTTGGAGGGGAGGGGTGGGGGTGGCAGTGACATCACAAAGGCCTGTTGCAGGAACTCGGCCTATTGGGCAAAGGTGTTGGGGAGGGGGTGACCTCACAGAGAGACCCTGACATCAGCCGGGCAGGACAGAGGTGCAGGGCCAGGCCAGTCTCTGAGACTCCCCCGGCTTTGCTGCCACAAGTCTCCTTCGCGAGGTCTCTCCTCGAGGACTGAGAGAGAATTAGGATTCATGGATGTGAGCATGAGGAGGAACCTCTGTGGAGTTTTCTCCTTTCCTACCACTGATTGTGCCAGAAAACAAACTTCCCTTTTCCAAGGTAAGAGGCCCAGAGAGGTTTGGAACCTGTTCAGTCTGATCCCCCTGGTGCAGGCAGCATTCTAGGCCCAGAAAACACTGGCTTAAGGTGGCCGGATTTGATTTCCTACCTAGGACATTGACGCTTGGAATCCCTGGGGACATTGGGGTTTATCCTTTTTGGTTTCCCTTTTCCTTTCTCATCCCTCCTTTCTCCTCTTCTCTTGCTTCTTTTTCCCCTTTCCCCGGCTTCCCTCCCTCTATCAAGGAGGGGTGTGTGGAGTGTGGATGGGGTGGGGGGTGATCTCATTGCGGGAGGTCCTCACAAAGAGGTGAGGCTGGATCTGAGAGTGATCCCCTCTGATGGTGACCTGGGCCGTCCTTTGGGACATCTGGTGAGACCTCTAAGACTCCCTCCCCTCAGAGTCTCAGTGCTGATTGGCCGAGCAGGGGGCTATCGCCAGCGAGGAGACTCAGGTCCTTTTGGTCTCTTTTCAAATCAGGCAAATAAGTCACAACCAATCCAATGTATGGGATTAATCGTGCTGCTTCTCTCCATTAATTGTCTCTTAGCAGGTCAGTGTTACCTCTAGTGGTCTAGGTCTTCTAAAATACTGGCTGAATAATTCCTATGAACCACTGTTGGTCTGTAGCTCACTTGAGAGCACTTTATTCTGATCAGTCACTGTATGAAATTCAAGATGTCTCAGATAGGTTGAAAGTCAGGAGCAGTGTTTCCTCAAAATTTTTATGTCCGTGTGCGGAATGAATTTTGTGATGTGCACCAATATGTGCAATTTTGTTATGTGACACATCACCTGTATATTGCTGCACATCACAAAATTCATTCTGCACATGGACGGTGTGTGGCAGGGGTGAGGCTGAAGGGTTCAGAGTGTGGGAGGGTGCTGAAGTGGGGCAGAGGGTTGGGGTGTGGGCTCTGGGGTGGGGCTGGGAATGAGGGGCTCAGGGCTAGGGCAGAGGGTTGGAGTGCAGGGGGTGAGGGCTCTGGCTGGGGGTGGGGCTAGGAATGAGGGGCTCAGGGCTAGGGCAGAGGGTTGTGGTGCAGGGGGAGAGGGCTCCGGTTGGGGGTGTGGGCTCTGCGGTAGGGCTGGGAATGAGGGGCTCAGGGCTGGAGCAGAGGGTTGGGGTGCAGGGGGGTGAGGGCTCCGGCTGGGGATGCAGGCTCTGGGCTGGGGCTCGGAATGAGGGGTTTGGGGAGCAGGTTGCCCGAAGGAGAGAGGACTCCCCCCAGCCCTCTCTCACCACAGCAGCTCAGGGCCAGGTGAGAGAGCACCTGTCTCCTGGCCGCAGCAGCTCTGGTGGGGCTGGGCTGGGGCTGGGGGAGGGGACAGGATTTATTTTTCCTAAGTCAAAACGGGGAAGGGAAGGAGTTATGCTTCAGTTTTTACCTTATAAACTTTGGTCCTGTCTAATATATAAGACACTATGGGAATAAGACACCATGTCATGTGGTGACATCACAAGAGCAGAGGGTGTGAGAACTGCAGCAACCGAGAGGGCAGGGGATTTAGAGTCAGATTGCTTCAAATGCTGCATTCGTCGGCTGACATTTAACAGCAATGCTTAGCTAACAGAATGGAGAAAGGAATTCTCTGCTAAAGATTCCACCTGCCCCTTTGGCCAACTCCACCCCTTCCCTGAACAGAGTGTGCTCAGAACAACACCCGCCCCCGCCACACACACACAAGCCCACAGCTGGGCACCCAGCACAAAGCAAGGGAGGGGGTTGTTTGGTTTGTTTTATTTTTACTTTGCAAAAGGTTTTTTCAAAAGCATTTTCTGCCCCTCTTACCCATGGTAAGGAAGCAGATGGTTGGGGGGAAGGGAACCTGAGAGTGGTGGAGCCAGGGCAGTGGGGGGAAGTTGCCGGAGGCTGAAGAGGGCAACGGGGGGCTGAAGGTGACCAGGTGCGGTGAGGGGAAGGGAACAGTTGTGGGAGGCAGAACGGGGCGATGGGGGGCAGTTGGAGGAGGCTGAAGGGGGCGATGGGGGGAAGGGGACATTTGGGGGAGGCTGAAGGGGGCAATGGGTTGAAGGAGGTTGGGGCAGAGTGGCAGTTGTGGGGGCTGCTCATCCCCATGGGAGGGGAGGAGGAAGAGGAGCTGCCCTTGTATCAGAAGCTGTTTCCTATTAGAACTTGCAACTACACTGTTCCTGAGCAGGGTCCTGTGATCAAAGGGGAACTAGATGGGTTCATGGAGGACAGGTCCAGCAATGGCTGTTAGCCGGGATGGGCAGGGATGTGTCCCTAACCTCTGTCTGTCAGAAGCTGGGAATTGGGCAACAGGAGATGGGTCACTGGATGATTCCTGTCTGTTCATTCCCTCTGGGGCACCTGGCACTGGCCACTGTTGGCAGACAGGACACTGGGCTAGATGGACCTTTGGTCTGACCCAGTCTGGCCGTCCTTATCTTCTAATGTTCTTCTCACATGCTCAGTAACATCTGCAAGTTGCTGCCCTCACGCGCCATCAGAATCTACTCCCTGCAATCAAAAGCAGGGAATATCCCCCTGAAGGGGAGAAATCGGAGGGGAGGGATGGGCAGAGGGACAAAACTGGGACAAGCTCAGGGGTTCAGACTGGGGTGGGGGGCGGCCTGCCCTGCCAGGTAGGTGCAGAAGGGAAAACCCCCAGATAGAGGGAGGCAGAGGGGATAAAAGTTACCACGGATGGGGGGAGCCGTCAGCAGCAGTTCCAAACTAGGGTGTGGTGGAGGGTAGAAGGACTTGTGTTCCTCACTGGATGGTCCAGCTCAGCACCCCCTCCCCAGGGCTGTAGTGTTAAAGGCCCCGGGTGGCCCAGTGCCCAGGTACCGCAGCTCTGCTCTAGCTGAAATGGTGACTGAGCTGCCCAGTGTTGTCAGATGCTACCGGTGTGGTACTCTGCTTTCTCCTGTGTTGATATCACTCGGCTGCGTGCGTGTATTCCCTCTTTGTGCTGCCCCAGCTCTGCGCAGATAACTGACCCAGCAAACCCGAAGAGAACCCCCAATAACCACAGAGTCTAGTAAGATGCAAAGTCACTTCGACTATGTTTATTGCGATCTCGGACACAATGGCAGTTCCCCGTAGATTACTTAGTCTACCGGGCATACTACGAGAAATTGCCTCTTGGCAAGGACCCGGCTCAGTGGCGGGACTTTCCACTGCCCCCGTGGCCGGACAAAGACACCACCCCAGGGATACATTCTTATACACGGGTACAAACAAGTTACACATCACTGCTGACGTATTGAGGTGCAACCCCTCCACGTAGCAAGGTACAACCTCCCTACGTAGTAAAGTGCCGCCTCGCACCTTGTACCTGTTGGTTGGATCAAAACAACTCTATCCATCATTTTACCCTTTTGCCCCTGTCATTGGGATGGGTCGGCCTGTTCCATGTTATCTGTGGAATGTTTCGGTATAGTGTGTCTTGGTACCATGTTTATACTGTAACTATGCTAAGTGGATATATATTTATGCAACATCAGCCCTTTCCTTGCCAGCTTCTGTGAGCAGGGCCTGCCTCTTGCTCACAGCTTAACTTTGCTTTATGTTAGCAAAGTCTTGACCATTACTTTAGTTCAGGCCTCAGGCCTCATACTGAGCCTTTATCAGGGCCTTCACTTACTCCACCAAGGGAGACTTGATCCAGGGAAATAGTTTAAACCTCCCCCCTCCCCCCATCATAAAACAAACTGATGATCATCAGTTCATCACTTCACCACTGAACTGCCCAGTGCCTGGCTTGGAGATGGGGGCAGGAGGAGAGAGACAAGAGTGAGATTTCAGCATCTCCAGGTAGGTCCCACAGCTCCAGTAGCCCCAACAAACACTGTGGGGTTTTAATTCATAGCTGTTGTCGGTCTTGGGGAGACCTTGGTGCACCAGCAGGGGAGGGTGTCTGACGGGGTTGGTGGTCTGGCTCGGGGTGGGGGGGTGGCACAGCTGGGAGGTGGAGGGGTCTGTGTGGTGTGGGAGGGTAGGGGATGGATCGGTGCTGTGGGAGAGGAGAGGGGGGTTGTTGGCAGGGGGCGATTGGGTTGTACGGATGGGGCCTGGGTCTGGGAGGGGCCTGGGGGAGGGAGAGGCTATAGGGGACTTGGATCGGGGGCTTGGGTCAATGGCATGGCTGTGGCTGTTGGGCTGGGAGGTAGTGAGGGGCAGCAGCATGGCTGCCCCCAGGGGGACACAGCATGGCTGTGGGGGGCTGTGGGGGGAGGGGCTGTCGGGTGGCACAGCTGGGTGGGGTGGCTGCACCCTGGCTTGGGGCGAGGAGGACAGTCGGTGGGGGATTGTGGAGTGGTGGGCCACACTGGGGCCTGGGGGCTTGTGGGGGGAAGCCCCATGGGTCTGTGGGCGGGGTAGTGGGGTGGCACCAGACCACGGTTGTTGGTCGGCCTTGGGGCATCTCTGGCTGTGTGCACCAGCGGGGGATGGGGGGTCTGTCACCCACTAGGCGTAAGTTGTGGCATCGACTGATCTAGTGACATTTTGTATCTTCATTTTTATTTAAAAACACAGATCGATCCCCTCGGCCCGGCGCCTTTGAAATCCCTGGGCCCCTGGGCATGGACCCCTTGGCCCCACGTCCCTGCTGGGGGCCGGGGGTGACGCCACAATACATGAATAAGAGCCAGACCCCCCGGCCAGACCCAGGGACTCCAGCTCGCCAGGGCCCAGGAGGCGCTGGGCGGAGCGAGCCGGGGCCCAGCCCAGCAGCAGGAGTGAATTACGGGCGCTGCCTTGCCAGCCCCCCGGGCCTCGGCTGCTGCCGCTGGGGCCCCCTGAGCCCTGGCTGCAGGCGGGGGAGGGACATTCCCACTGCCTCTCCCCCCCCGAGACTCTCCCCGGGCAGAGACCCCGGCCCGGCCCCCCTGACTGGGACCCCGAGCCCCCCCGGCAGTGCCCCATGTGCGGAGAAGGGGAGACCTGCCCCCCGCAGGGAGCTGCTCCCGGTGCAGCCTGTGCGGGGCGGGGGGCCCAGGCTGCTCCCAGCGGGGCGAGCTGCGAATCCCGGCCTCGGGCAGAGGGAAGCGGCTGCAGCGCCCAGGGTTTGCAGGGGGTGGGGGCGGGGCAGCGACATGTGGGGAGCCGGGGGGAGGGGGAAGGGTTGTGGGAGGGGGCAGGAATTGGGGAACAGGGATGCAGGAGGGGGGTGACCAGGGATGTGGGAGGGGGCAGGAAGGGGGAGGGGGAAGGGTGATGTGGGAGAGGGCGGGAGAGGAGTGACGGGGGATGTGGGAGGGGGCAGGAATTGGGGAACAGGGATCTGGGAGGGGGGTGAGCAGGGATGTGGGAGGGGGCAGGAGGGGGAAGGGGAATGTGGTAGGGGGCGGGAGGGGGGTGACCGGGGATCTGGGAGGGGGCAGGAATTGGGGAACAGGGATGTGGGAGGGGGATGACCGGGGATGTGGGAGGGGGTAGGAATTGGGGAACAGGGATGTAGGAGGGGGGTGACCAGGGATCTGGGAGGGGGCAGGAATTGGGGAACAGGGATGTGGGAGGGGGGTGAGCAGGGATGTGGGAGGGGGTGACTGGGGATGTGGGAGGGGGTAGGAATTGGGGAACAGGGATGTAGGAGGGGGGTGACCAGGGATCTGGGAGAGGGCAGGAATTGGGGAACAGGGATGCAGGGGGCGGGAGGGGGCCGGGGGATGTGGGGCGCTGGAGGGAGGCTGGGGGAAGACACAGGTATCGGGGCAGGGGGAGAATTCTGGGACTCAGGGGAGCAGAGCTGGACTAGAGGGAAGCTCTGAGTGTCCGATAAAGGGAAGAAAAGGGGGGATGTGGGGGAGGGGCTGTGGGGGGGCTGGAGGGAGACTATGGAACAAGCAGAGACTGGCTGGGAAGGGCAGAGCCAGAGGGCAGGAGGAGGGAGGGGGATGGGCACAGATACAATGGCAGCTCCCCCAGCCCATGGGGTAGGAGATTGGGAGGGGCTGCCCCGCCCAGCAGCCACTGGGAAGCTTTTTTCCTAGACATGGTCAAACCAGGGATATCAAAGGTGAACCAGGAAGTACTGGGTTTACTGGTTTGCTGACCGGTTAACTGGACCTTGCCAGTTAACCCCGCCGACCGGCCAGCCCCCCTGGGCCAGAGGAGTCCCGGCCGCAGTGGGCTGGGGGGGGTGGGGCAGCCCCACGCCGGTGGGCAGGCAGGATCCCGGACAGAGCCACGCTGGAGTGGCTCCAGCCCTGTCTGCGGCAGCCATGGCGGCCTGGAGCAGACCCTGCCGTACCTGGTCGGTGGGACCCCAGCCCCGGCTGCCCTGTGCCGGCCCGCTGGAGAGACCTGAGGTAAAACGGTTAACGAGTTAAATGATATAATTCTAACCGGTTAATCGTTTTAACCAATATTTACATCCCTAGGTCAAACAATCATGGGGGGGGGGGCATCAGACTTCCCGCTAAGGGCTCAGAATTTGAAAATATCCCCCCACCCCCTATGCACGCACACGCCCCCTGCTCCTAATTTACTCTTTGTTTGGTTAAGACAGTCTCATTATTTGGGGATCTTACTCCTGGATGATAAATGTTTGGGGCTGAATGGGAAAGGGACTGTCTGAATTGTCAAGATGGGGAACGAACAACAATCTACAGCAATGTCATTAACACAAACACACTCCAATCCTGCTCCAGCCGGAAGGGAAATGGGCAGGAATTCCTGCTGTCCAGCAATGGACACACTTACAGCCCCGCACAGCAGTGAGTGGGCCGGGGAGGCTGGTCAAAATGAACTGGACAAATTGGAGAAATGGTCTGAGGTAAACAGGATGAAGTTTAACAAAGACAAATGCAAAGTGCTCCACTTAGGAAGGAACAATCAGTTTCACACATACAGAATGGGAAGATACTGTCTAGGAAGGAGTACGGCAGAAAGGGATCTAGGCGTTATAGTGGACCACAAGCTAAATATGAGTCAACAGTGTGATGCTGTTGCAAAAAAAGCAAACATGATTCTGGGATGCATTAACAGGTGTGTTGTGAGCAAGACATAAGAAGTCATTCTTGCGCTCTACTCTGCGCTGGATAGGCCTCAACTGGAGTATTGTGTCCAGTTCTGGGCACCACATTTCAAGGAAGATGTGGAGAAATTGGAGAGGGTCCAGAGAAGAGCAACAAGAATGATTAAAGGTCTTGAGAACATGACCTATGAAGGAAGGCTGAAAGAATTGGGTTTGTTTAGTTTGGAAAAGAGAAGACTGAGAGGGGACATGATAGCAGTTTTCAGGTATCTAAAAGGGTGTCATAAGGAGGAGGGAGAAAACTTGTTCAGTAAACACTGGAATAAACTGCCTAGGAAGGTTGTGGAATCTCCATCTCTGGAGATATTTAAGAGTAGGCTAGATAAATATCTATCCGGGATGGTCTAGACAGTATTTGGTCCTGCCATGAGGGCAGGGGACTGGACTCAATGACCTCTCGAGGTCCCTTCCAGTCCTAGAATCTATGAATCTATGAAGGAGGCAACAACCTGTCATGTGTGATCTAAGGAGCAGGAAAAGAATCTGGGAATTACCTTTTGTAAAATCTCATCTTCTCTCGAAAACCTGTGGAAATAGCTGATTCAAGAAGTTGTTGACAGATGGATAGTACACGTCTATCAGCTCCTGGGTTCACCAGCCATTGTCAACCAAGCAAGTTGGCAGACTGAAGGCAGGGCAAGAATGCTGAACCAGAACGGTCTTTGCTCTTGTCACACATGACATCACAATAAACTTATGCATACACACACACACACACACATAGACATTCAGACAGAGGCTGGTACCATTAGCAACACTGGGAGACTCGGCCAAAATCTCTAGGAATTTTGATTTCTCGGAGGGGCTGCACAAAGGACTGATACTTTGCATGTACAGAATATATCACATTGTACCTGGGGAGTCACAAAGTAGTTTACAAACTTGAATTCAAGGAGCCTGACAGCTGCCCTGAGCAGGACCAGGTGAAGGTGGGGCTGTACTGAGCGGTCTGCGAGCTGCAGCGGGACGTGCTGGACTGGGTTTCACTCTGGTGGAGCAGGTGAGAGGGTCTGGGGGACAGTGCATTGGAGGAGGGGCTATCACCCCAGTGGCTGAAGCCCGGAGCACTGACCCCCTCACCCCTCTTGTGGCTGAAGTCCAGAGCCCCAACATCCCTCCCTGCCCTCCTGTGGATGAGTCGCAGAGCCCAGACCCCCCCACTCCCCTCCACCTCCCCAGCGGCTGAAGCTTGGAGCCCTGATCCCCCCCCATGGCAGCCGAAGACCAGGTCTCTTCCCTTCATCTCTCTTGGTGGCTTGAGCCTGGACACAAGCCCGGAGTCCTCCCTCCCCGCCTCCGCCCTGGGTGCTATAGCCCGGATCCTGGAGTCTCTACCCAGTTGTGGGAGACCAGAGCCCCAAACCCAGCGCTCCCCCTCCATCGATCAAGCCTGGAGCCCTGAGCCCATCCCCACCCCCGGGAGTTGTTTCGGAAGATGGTACACACCTATGTAGGGCCCTATGAAATCTCTTTTATTATTGGGGATTTTCCAATTTAGTATTTTCTGAGTTTTGTCCTTTCCATTTCTTAAAAAGTAATTCCGTCTTTATGGTTTTTGTGTTAATCACAATTGTTTGATACACTGACCACAGTTAAGTAGCTTTACTATAAATGCACACAAATGTTCAGAAATGGCTTGCAAGGGGAGAAACTGATTTTACTAAAAGAATCCTACAATTTAAACAAAACTTCCTGCAGATGCCCAGTGTACGGTAAAAGTGACATTTTGTGTGTGTGCATGGGGGAGGGAGGTTGTGGGGGGAGTGGAGTGTGTGTGTGTGTGTGTGTGTGTGTGTTGGGGGAGAGTATGTATGGGTGTATTGGGGAGTGGGGGAGGAGTGTGAGTGTGTGGGTGGAAGTTTATGGGGTGCAGTGGAGGTGAGTGTGTGGGTGGGGGGTGGGGGTGGAAGTTTGTGGGGGCAGTGGAGGTGAATGTGTGGGTGGGGGTGGGCGTGGAAGTTTGTGGGGGGCAGTGCAGGTGAGTGTGTGGGTGGGGGTGGAAATTTGTGGGGGGCAGTGGAAGTGAGTGTGTGTGTTGGGGGAGTGTGTGGGTGGAAGTTTGTGGGGGGCAGTGGAGGTGAGTGTGTGGGTGGGGTGGGCGTGGGTGGAAGTTTGTGGGGGCAGTGGAGGTGAGTGTGTGTGTGGGGGGGTGTGGGTGGAAGTTTGTGGGGGCAGTGGAGGTGAGTGTGTGGGTGAGGGTGGGCGTGGGTGGAAGTTTGTGGGGGCAGTGGAGGTGAGTGTGTGGGTGGGGTGGGCGTGGGTGGAAGTTTGTGGGGGCAGTGGAGGTGAGTGTGTGGGTGGGGGTGTGTGTGGGTGGAAGTTTGTGGGGGCAGTGGAGGTGAGTGTGTGGGTGGGGGTGGGTGGAAGTTCGTGGGGGCAGTGGAGGTGAGTGTGTGGGTGGGCATGGGTGGAAGTTTGTGGGGGCAGTGTAGGTGAGTGTGTGGGTGGGGTGGGGGTGGGTGGAAGTTTGTGGGGGCAGTGGAGGTGAGTGTGGGTGGGGGTGTGGGTGGGTGGAAGTTTGTGGGCGCAGTGGAGGTGGGTGTGACTGTGTGTGTTGGGGCAGTCAGGAGGCCGGGGGAGCTGGAGCTGCCTGAGCAGGGCTGAGCTTCGGGGAGAGGAGCAGCCCAGGGAGCCGCGTGGGGGGTAGAGCAGCAGCAGCCGTGTGGGGGCAGAGTGGGGCTGGGGCTGGAGCCCTCTGGAGCCAGGTGCGGGGAGCAGCTGGGCAGAGTGTGGGGGTCCCCGGGCAGCGGGCCCAGCACAGGGAGACCCCACCAGTCAAGAGGCCTTGCAGGCCGCACTGGGAGGGGTATTGTAACCCCCGCGGGGTGGGAGGGGCCCTGCCACCTAGACCCTGAGGGCGTGTGGCCACCGCCAGAGCGAGTGTCCGACCCGCGGCGTCCCTCAGCACAGCCAGGGCCTGGCCAGGGGCCTGGGACGTGTGAGGAACAGACTGTGAACTGCCCTGACATTCCAGCCACAGCTGTTTGGGGTCCCCCGTGCCACAGAGTGGGGTGACGGCTTTTCCTTTCACCTTCCCCAGTTTCTCCTTGTTTTTAATGACTTGCTGTTTAATAATTTGTGTTTGCTTTGAACTATATGCGATGATCAATGGGTCAGGGAAGCGTCCGGAGCAGAGGGAGTACCCCGGAGTGGACTCACCCGAGCCCTGTCCTAAGTACAACAACCAGATTGGGGGTCGAGTCCCAGGAATCCTGGGCCCAGCCTTGTCTGGGTTACGAGGACTCTGCCACACGAGAGTAGAAGGGGTGTCCTGGAGTCAGGCGGGCCTCTGGGTGAAGGGAGTGGGAGCGAGGACTCAGATCCTTTCGCCAGCCAATTCCACAGGGGTAGTGTATGAGCCAGGAAAGGTCCCCACGATAGCGGGACCATTCCCCCGCTTACATAGGCCTGGACACAGAATGCCTTTAGCTGTGGATTGCACTGCAGATCTGATTGGCTGTAAATCCTGGATACCTCTGGCAACATGAGACCGCATGAACTGGTCCTTTCCTATGGTCTGGCTCTGGTGAGGTAAGACTAAAAGGTCTTTTCACGGTTGGACCAGGACAGACTCTGGGGAGTGCATTATTCTCCTCAGCACTTCCATTCTGTAGTGCCCTGACAGCAAGATCCCAGGTGAATGTGTGGGTTACTCTCCCTGGCAGGGTCAGGTTTTCTGTTCAGTTTTTAATGACTGAAATGCTTTTCTCTTCTTTGTAACCTAGGCACATGGTTGGACTCCAATCGCAGAGCGGAAGCAGAAAATAGTCACCATTCCCCGGAGATGCCCAGCTAAAGAGGGAACTTTTCAGTAAGAGCTCCCTGCTAGTTCACACATGCATGTAGACAGCGTCCATGCGGGTGTCTGTCAGTGAGGTTTCTCTGTCTGTTCTGTCAAATGTTTGCCTACTTGTTTTCTGGCTGGTGCCAGCTGAAAGGATTTCGTATCCGAGGAAGGACGTATCCTCCTGCTTAGCAAACAAACAAAGCAGCACATTTCATGTCCAGATTATATTTAGTCGTAAATCGACATTGTGATGGTTCCCCACTGTTGGCCAAATGGGGCCCGTTCTCCCCAGAGCTTACCCAATTACACCAAGGAGGCACGGAGAGACAGGAAGACGGGTACCAAGTTCTTTATTGATCGATCAGCTGAGCGGGCGCTCTCATCGGCTCATGCCAGAGGAGAGACACACCTTACATGGGCGACATAGGCCCTTTTTATAATCAGTAACAAACAACTTAGTTCTCATCCTTTCTACGTCATTATGCTGACCTATAGATAACAGGTTACACAGAATACATGTATTATTTTGGGGAAGGGGATACAAGAGACATCTGTTGCGGATACATTTATCATTTTGAAGGGAGAACAAGGTACATCCCTTGACCCTCGGCACTAAATGCCTTGGGGATATATGGGAAAGCAGCTGCATATACTTGTAAGCCAAATGAGCCAATTAGCAAATAGCTGACATGATTAAATGCAAGGCTAAATACTTTATTTAGATCTTTAGGCCTTTCTCATCAGAAAGAGGCAAGAGGCCTACATCAGAAAGAGGCAAGAGGCCTTTTTCCATCAAATATCCCCCCTTAAAAACATTTCAAGAGCTCATGGCCCTTGTTCCTCAGCTCCCTCCGGCTGGTATAATATCATCATTTGTTGATATGTAACCTGACTAGCCATTTTCCGGACTACCGTGACCAAACAAGGGGTAAAACAAGCAAGCGTTAATAGGGTGGTAATAAAGAATATAAAAAGGAGAAAACCTTTTCGAAGCCATCCCAGTTGTGGCAGCCATGAAGTAAACCAGTCTTTGTCCCACCCACCCCAGGTCTGTACTGGGACATGGGTTCGTTTTCTCATTTCCTTTGTTAACTGTTTTACTGCCTGGCCATTATCGTCTATTTGTAAGCAGCAGTTAGACTCATTTAATTTTGCACAGAGTCCTCCTTCCTCTGCTAGCAAGTAGTCAAGAGCTATGTGGTGTTGGAGAATTGCATGTCTCATTTGAGTCGATTGATCGGCCAAAAGGTCCAAAGCTGCGGCTGTTTGATTGGTTAATATTTCCAAGATAGCCTGCAGCCTAATGATTCGATTTAGATTCTAAATTGGTTCCCTGGCCCCTGTTACTAGTTCACTAGGGTTCCAGGTGGCCGGTCCATAATGTTTAATGATTCTTTCAGGGGGCCATTCCTGAGCTTCCCAAGTTTGAGAACTCCCGGCAGTCAGAGTGGAGTCCACAAATCGTTTTTCTCTAATCAAATCATCATAAACCTTAACTCCCAATTTATTTCCTTGGTTTTGAGGTAGCAAAAAGAATAGAGGCCTAATATATCCTACATAACATATTCCTGACCAGTTTGGAGGCAGTCTGCGATAAACATAGGATCCACAGATCCAATAATGGCCTTTCAAGGCCCAGATTCCTTTAGCAAAGGGGCCATCCTAGGTCTCGGGGTCGTCTGCGGGGCCCGGCTCCTCGTAATACAGGGCGTTACCTGATTCTATGGGCCCCCCTAGGAAATGATCTACGTCCGGATTACAGTAGTCACATTTCCATGCCCCAGCCCCTGCCTTCCAAACACAATTACAGCCAAATTTTGGGCTATTGGTACTAGACCAGAATTGTTTAAAATGGGTCACTCGGGTTCCATTAGGGTGCTGCCATGCCCACTGATGCCATCGTACCACGTGGTCTTTACTAGTGGTGTTATCTCGCTGGCAACTTAAAAAGAGGGCATCAAAGTACCCATCCAATCCGACTGCCTTACACCCATCGCCCCTATGATTCCAGTAGGAGCATCTTACCCAGCTATTATTAGTCAGCTTTACATGGGTAAGATTCCATCGTCCTTGATACTTAAGACAGTCATACGGGCGACAGTGGGGATCCCAGCAATCAAATCCTAAGGATAAGGTCCAGTTACATGTACTTTCCCCTACATATCTTCCCTCGCGTCTTGTTCGATTAAGGCAAAAGACACCCACTCCTGTAGAATAGAGCCGCCAGGGGCCACTATCCTCAGTCCACCTTCCCGTTTCCTTACGCACTATGCTTAGGCTGCTTAGCCACCATTTGGGTTGTAATGGCTGGGCTACCCAGGGCCATTCATTTAGTTCTCCTGGACCACCACATACCCAACAATTAGTAAGGTTAAAGGAACCTGCTATTATTTCCCCTAATTGCAAAAACCTATTCTCCCAACCATAGGAATAGCTAAACATGCATATCAGAAACACAAAGGATAGTTTCATTATCCCTTTCTCCTAAACAGTCCCTTTAGTCCTTCTAGTCCTTGGTACTCCCAGTTAGAGTCTTCACCTGTGCCACCCCGGGCTTCCGGAGCCGGAGCGGACAGAGGGCTGTTGTCCTCTTCGGTTGTGTTGTTCTCCGGATTTGGATTCAAGAACCGCTTTACTCGTGTATGATGAGTCCACTTGTCGCTCCCGAGGACCTTAACGGCGGCCTGGCTGATGAGCGATACAGCGTGCGGACCGTCCCACCTTGGCATGAGGGGATCACGCTTCCACTTTTTGATAAGGACTTGATCACCAATCTGGAAGGAATGCACGGGCTGATCCAAGGGAAGGGTCTGGAAAGGCGCTGCATATCGATGTAGCTGTAACAAAACAGATTGTAGCGCAGAAACCTGTTTCCACAAAGAGTCTTTCCCTATTTCCCAGTTTACATCCTCTCGGTACCCCGGGATGAGTACTCGGGGAGGGAACCCAAAAACCAGTTCAAAGGGTGAAAGTTTCAGACCCTTACGCGGAGCCCTCCGAATGCGGGTAAGGGCAAGTGGCAAAGCATCAAGCCACTTTAAACCAGACTCCATACACAACTTTGTGAGAGTATCTTTAAGAGTTCTATTCATTCTTTCTACTTGGCCCGAGCTCTGCGGTCTCCAAGGTGTATGCAATTTCCATTGGATACCGAGGGCTCGTGATACCTGTTGAACCACCTGGGAGATAAAATGGCTTCCCCGGTCTGACTCAATTACTTCGGGGAGATGGAAGCGGGGGAGTATTTCATGTAACAGGGCTTTGGTGACTGCCCGTGCCTGACAATGCCGTGTAGGGTAACACTCTACCCACCCAGTAAGTTGGTCAATAAAAACAAGCAAATACTTATAGCCCCTACAAGGGGGGACTTCAGCAAAGTCCACCTGCCACCTTTGAAAAGGATAGGCAGCCCAGGGATGGCCTCCCATTGGGGCGGGGGGGGCCGCACCCCTTTTGGTTTGTTCGCTGGCAAATGGAACAATTATTTACAATTCTTTGGGCTTCCATATGTATACCCAATCCCCTAAGGGACCGGGTAGCCAAATCAACCATAGCTCCTGATCCCAAATGTCCCTCCTTATGTAAGGATTGGAGAACCTCCTGGAGTACTGATCTAGGTACAAAAATCTCCCCCCCTGGCAACTTCCACCACCCAGAGGAAATCTGTTGGGCCCCTGCAGCCTGCGCGTGGGACACTTCCTCTGTTGTGTAGTGGGGAGCAGGGGTTTTGACTTCTGTATCTTGGACCCAGAGAAGCCATGTCGCTCCTCCTCGTGCGGCTTCTTTCGCAGCCTGATCAGCCAATCGATTATATTTACGCTGCTCAGTTTCAGGGGCCCTTCCATGTGCACGCACGTGTACCACGGCGACCCGGAGGGGGAGCATCAGGGCCTCAAGCAATGTCTTAATAAGGATCCCATGGGATATTTTCTGGCCTGAAGCCGTAATGAAGCCCCTTTCTTTCCACAGGGTCCCGTGGGCATGCACCACCATATATGCATAACGACTGTCAGTATATACATTAATAGTCTTCCCAGTTCCCAACGGGAGAGCCTCAATAAGAGCCACCAACTCCGCCGCCTGGGCAGATAAATTGGGGCTAAGCTTAAACTTGTACACCTCTCCACTCTTAAATACGACGGCTGCTCCTGTAAATCGCTTCCCATCCTCTACATAACTAGATCCATCAACATATCCTTCGATATCGGGATTGGGCCAGGGCATGTCTGAGAGATCAGGGCGAGGTTTAGTTTCTTGTTGCAAAACTTCAATACAGTCATGAGTGGGGCGGGTTCTACAGGGAACTTGGGGATCAGGCAGTAAGGTAGCCGGGTTGAGGGAACTGACTGTTTTAAAAGTCAGGTTAGGGGCCAATAAAAGCCCCACCTCATATCTAGTATGCCGACTAGGATTTAGATGCTTTTCCCCGGCTCCTGTTCCCAGTATCTGGGGTATCCCATGGGGCACCACAACCTCAGTGTCCCCACCCAAAGTTAGTTTTTCAGCCTCCTGTACAAGGAGAGCGGTCGCAGCCACGGCTCGTAAGCAAGCCGGCCAGCCTTTGGCAACCGGGTCCAATACCTTTGAATAGTAACCTACAGGTCGCCAGGTCGGTCCCGACCTTTGGCACAGGACTCCAGATGCCACCCCTCCCCTCTCATGAACGTATAGGGTGAACGGCTTCCGGGGATCCGGGAGAGCTAGAGCGGGAGGCTGAACCAAGGCTTCTTTAAGCTCTTGAAATGCTTTTTCTTTTTCCTTGGTCCATGACCAGTTGAGCAAACTCTCTTTAGTAAGGGACTCGTATAATGGTCTGGCCTTCCCTCCGTAGTCAGGGATCCAAAGCCGGCAAAAACCGGTTAGTCCTAGGAAAGCCCTCAACTCTCTGGGGCTCTGGGGTCGAGGGCTCTCGAGTATAACTTGGATCCTATCCTTTCCCAAGCTACAACATCCCTGACAAATATGATACCCGAGAAAAATGACCTGCTGCTGAACCAATTGAGCTTTTCCCCTGGAAACCTTATACCCCTGAGCTCCAAGAAAATTAAGGAGTTCTATAGTCTGTTCTCTGCAAGCTGTCTCTGTTTCAGTACTTAAAAGCAGATCATCACAATACTGAACTATGTTACACGAGGGGTGCCTAGCCAGGAACGGGGCAAGGTCTCTTTTTAGCTGGCTGCCGAAAATCTCGGGGGCACAAGTAAGTCCCTGAGGGACAACAGTCCAGAGATACTGGGCCTTGTAATGGGTATCTGGGTCCTCCCATTCAAAGGCAAACAGTTTCTGAGACTCCTGATCAAGGGGTATAGAAAAGAAAGCATCCTTTAAATCTATTACAGAAAACCAGCTGTGGTCCTTGGGGACTTGGCCCAAGATAGTATGAGGATTTGGGACCACAGGATAGGGGGCCTCTATTAACTTGTTAACTTGTCTTAAGTCCTGGACCAATCGATACTGCCCATTTGGTTTAGGCACTCCCATTATTGGAGTATTGTACGGGGAAGTGCCCTCCCTTAACCAGCCGTACTGCAAAAACTTTTGAATCAGAGGCTTCAATCCGATTCGAGTGGTTAACTTAAGGGGGTATTGTCGAATTCGGACTGGGCGGCTTCCTTCCTTAAGGGAAATATGCACTGGTAGAGCGTTTCGAGCCCGTGCAAAGCCTCCCTCCTCAGCCCAGACTTTAGAGTTAACCCCCGGCAGCTGGTCCCTCTCAGTCTCTGGCTGCGTAAGGGGAGGATTTTTAGCACTCAGAAGGGCCATTTGATAATTAGAGATTTGTTGTTTAGGGAGCCTAACTTCCATAGTCCCATTATTATTGAACGAGATTTCCGCCTGTAATTTAGTAAGCACATCTCGTCCTAACAGCGCAATGGGACAGGAAGGACTACAAACGAATTGATGGGAGATATGATGGTCCCCCACTTTCACTAGGAGGGGAAGAGTTTTTTCCAATTTTATGTTTTGTCCCTCTATCCCTTGAACTATAGCACACCCTTGAGTCCTTCCTTGGGGAGCTTCTGTGAGGGGAAGCAAACTAAGGGTAGCCCCTGTATCAATAAGGGCTTCAACTGGGCGGCCTCCTACCTCAATTGTTACCGTGGGATCCAGGCTGGC
The DNA here is from genome assembly GCF_028017835.1 of Emys orbicularis. NCBI lineage: Eukaryota > Metazoa > Chordata > Testudines > Emydidae > Emys > Emys orbicularis. The sequence continues at coordinate 16,566,395 of NC_088707.1, read as the reverse complement.
GGGCTGTGCCGCCAGAAGGGGCCGCTGGGTTCCCCGGCCTCCCTATACAAACGACTCTTCTTCCGCGCCGTTATAGAAGATGGGCGCGGGTGGGACTCTGTTTCTGTATCCCTCCCCTCTGGTGTGTCGCTGGGGACAGTCATTCTTCCAGTGTCCCTCCTCTTTACAGATAGCGCATTGATTTTGTCCCAAGCGGGGGCCTTTTCCCTTCCCCTGTGGTCCTGTTTGCCCCTTGGTTTTGTCCCCCCCTTTTTCACTTCCCTTCCTCAGGGCCATTGCTAGCATGCGGGCCCCCTTTTTCCGTTCCTCATCGTCTCTGCGATCATAAACCTTTAATGCAATTTCTAAAAGCTCCTCTATATTTTTACCCGATGCCCCGTCTAATTTCTGTAACTTTTTCCTAATGTCCTCATAGGACTGCCCAATGAAGAGGGGAATCAGCACCCGCTTTCCATTGGCGTCCTCGGGATCGAGGTCTGTGTATCTTTTACAGGTATCACACAGGCGCTCGTAAAAGGCAGCTGGATTCTCATTCTTTTCCTGTCGAACATTATACAGCTTGGCCCAATTTGGAGTCTTTCTAATACAACGTTTCATCCCCTGTATTATAGCTACAGCATATCTGCGATGGTGGCCTCGACCCTCAGTAGTGTCATGGGGCCAATCGGGCGCAGTCTCAGGGAGCTGGTTGGCTATATCAGCTGCCCTCGTTCCCCCTGCTGCTAGTCCCTCACGGGCTTTTGAGAGGACCAAGCGCCTCTCCTCCGCAGTTAGCAGGGTATTTAAAGCAATTCTCATATCGCCCCATGTAGGATTATGGGCCGAGACCAAGGTTTCAAAAACTGCTGTTAGTGGAGCAGGATCTTCCGAAAATGGGGGGTTCTGGTGCTTCCAGTTATATAGGTCGCTCGTGGTGAAGGGGACATATATCATAGTGAGCGTACCTTCGGGGGTTAAAGTCTCCCTTAGGGGCAATTGGCGTACCGGGTTTACCCTTGCTGTTACAGGGCTCTTAAAAAAAGTGAATTTTGTGTCCCCAGGGCTGTAGTCATCTGCCACTCTCCATGCCCCCTCGACCGTCCCGGAGCCAGTTTTGCTTCTAGTGTGGTCAGACACCGGGGAGCCTGCGGAACTCATAGAGGGCTCTGAAGTAGAAGAGCCCTCCTGATCGCTGGGATCTTCCCTGTTACTTTCTCCTAATCTTTTTGCTGTGGTATCTTTTTCGGGGGGGGGGGGAGAACTGTTCTGGCCGATCAGGAGGGCCAGGATACACTGGGGGAGGGGGCATAGGATCAGGGGCAGAAGAAATCACAGCTGGTGGACAGGGCTTCTTAACAGGGGGGCGACCAAGGTGCTTATCAGGGGCACGAGCCATTAAGGCCCTAATGGCTTGTGCTCTACATTCTCGTAGCCAGGGGGGGGGGGGATTGGCTACAAGGTCCTGCCAAATATCTATATAGGGATACTGGTCCCAATGTCCATCCCCAGTTACAATGCCATGCACAGCTTGTACAGTTTTTGGTTTAAGTGTTCCCCCAGCGGGCCATTCCACCCCAAATGTTGTCCATTCCACAGTACAGAATTTTATCAAATCATCTTTACATAATACCACTCCATAATCAGCCTGGCATCTAAACGCCTTCCAATTATTTAACATACATTCCAAGGGTGTCCCAGCATATGCGCTTTGCCCGGACCCCATTATACTTGTGTCTAATTAAACCTGGTCACGGGTTCGACCGACCCCCCTTGCGATCAAGATATCCTGGTCACGGGGTTTCCCCTCGCAGGAGTCTCGGTGCGGCTAGAGTCGGTTTAAGTCCTAGACCTGGTTTTTACAATTTTGGTTTCCAGCATATCATTAATATGAAAAAGAACAGTACCCCCGCCAAGAATAAAAACAAGCCCTGGGGTTTTTCTATGTCCCAGTAATTGTCCAGTACGGCCCACGAACTAGTGAAGTTAGTGAAATTATTCATAAGCCGTTACCTGGTTTAGTTACCATGACCACAAAACATTTGTTCATTGGACGTTACTCATTCATTTAACAACACAGTAACAAGACATTCATAATACTGTCACAGCTTTTAACACTCATATACCCTTCCTGTGCACAGGCTGCCTAAGGGGCTTCCACTGTCCAACCCACACTTCGGGGGCGTTATTCCTCAAAACCCAGGAGGTAAACGCACTTACCGCCCGGAGTGGCTGCGTCCAGCAGTTGGACTTCCCCTTCTTCTGGTACCGTCTCGCTTCCGTGTCCTTTGGAGTTCTCTATAGAGGGGGCGCAGCAGTCCCGGTCGATTGTGGCGACCCGGAGCTTGAGCAAACCAACAGCTCAAGGTGGCCACTCTCCGGGGTCGTCCTCGGCCGGCGGTCAGCGTCCCCTACAGGGAGAGAAGTCCCGGCGGAGTCGCCAATTTGTTGGCCAAATGGGGCCCGTTCTCCCCAGAGCTTACCCAATTACACCAAGGAGGCACGGAGAGACAGGAAGACGGGTACCAAGTTCTTTATTGATCGATCAGCTGAGCGGGCGCTCTCATCGGCTCATGCCAGAGGAGAGACACACCTTACATGGGCGACATAGGCCCTTTTTATAATCAGTAACAAACAACTTAGTTCTCATCCTTTCTACGTCATTATGCTGACCTATAGATAACAGGTTACACAGAATACATGTATTATTTTGGGGAAGGGGATACAAGAGACATCTGTTGCGGATACATTTATCATTTTGAAGGGAGAACAAGGTACATCCCTTGACCCTCGGCACTAAATGCCTTGGGGATATATGGGAAAGCAGCTGCATATACTTGTAAGCCAAATGAGCCAATTAGCAAATAGCTGACATGATTAAATGCAAGGCTAAATACTTTATTTAGATCTTTAGGCCTTTCTCATCAGAAAGAGGCAAGAGGCCTTTTTCCATCACCCACCAAGGAAAGTTACCCCGTCTTTAGGAAAATGACTGAAGTACGAATGCCAAACACAATTCCAATAGAGGATTCAAAGCAAGGTTTTCTGCATGGTGATTAAAGGCTTTAATTTAAATCAGTCCACCCTGAGGTGAACAATTAAGAGTTGTTATCTTCACTGAAGGCAGTTGAGGTCTAAGCCCTTGGTTCTGTCTGAATGGAAATTCGTTCCATTTACTAATCCGGTTTCAGGAGCATTGTGTGGGGTGCAAGGAGAGGCCAGTGCCATGAGGACAGATGGCTTTGGATGTAAAGGTCGCCGGCAGCACCTGTAACACCTCCCCCCCAACGTGCCCTCGCTTGTCCTGGCTCTGGAGCTGCGGCTGGAGCGGGGCTCGGGTCAAACCCTTTGGCGCTGAAGCCCAGTGTTGACATCTCGCTCTCGGGGGCCCAGACTGACCCAGCCACAATCCCCGCGCGGGGGGGGGGGGGCGAGCTCTGTCTCCCGTGGCCGTGGGGAGCGTCTCGGGGAGAAGCGGATGCTTGCATTGGGATTTTACACAAAGACCTTTCAGAAGAGCCCTAGACGGTGTCTGAGCTGGCTCGGATGAGGCAGCATGGGGCAACGCAGCCTGAGCCAGTGAAACTGCCAATCCCCCAGGGAGCAGTGGAAGCAGGTCCAAGCCGCAGCAAAGAGCGGTTCCTGCCGGGAGACGGGAAGCAGGCAGATTGCAGCTCTGTGGGACAGAGAGTGTCTGTTTGTTCTGTATGTGGACGGCACCTGGCACAATGGGGCTGATCCCTGAGTGGGGCCTGTACACAATGCTAATAAAAGAAGGGAATTTGTTGGATTACTCTAAATCCCGAGTGGAAAGGTGGAGGTGACAGGGGAAAGCCCTGGACAGATGGGATCTGCCCAACCAGGGCAGCATGTGCTGGACGGGGAAGGGGAAAGGCCATTGGAAGTGTTTCCACAGAAGCAAAAAAATCGGGGAACCAGCCCAACCATGGTGGAGTGAGGCTGTTCCCTGGTCTAGATCTCCACAGACAGCAGTCATGGGCAGGCTGGGAGGGATGGCCTGGATTCACTTTGGATTGGCTCCAGTGTAAATGAGACGAGAATTGTCCCAGAAGGGCCCAGGTACAAGAGTGACAGACACTGTAGGTGGAGCCTGTGAATAAAAAAATTAGGTGCATTATAAAACAGTAGTAAAATAATCCCCCTGCTCCCCTTCTCCTGATGGGTGACCCCAAGTCTGACCTTGTACCTGTCCATGGGGCATCATCACTGAATGGGGGAGCTGTTAACGAGGCACCACAGGGATTGGCTGTAGCCCCCTCACTATTCAACTTTGTAATTAACCATCTGGAAGTAAATATAAAATCACTGCTGATAAAGTCTGTGGCTAACACAGCTTGGAGGAGTGGTAAATAATGCTAATGATGGGGCAGTTGTACAGAGCAGCCTGGATAGTTTGATAAAATGGGATTAGTAAAACAAATGCAGTTTAATACAGCCAAAAGCCAGGCCCTATAGCTGGGAACGGAGGCTGGTGGCCACACCTAGAGCCTAGGGAACCGTAGCCTGGAAAGCAGGGACTATGAAAAGGATTTAGGGTCACAGAGGACAAACAGCTGAACCTGAGCTTCTGTGAGCTGCTTTCAGGTTAAGCCTGCAGCTTTGGGCAAGTAATTCAGACCCTGGGTCTGTGTTGGAGCAGACGGGCGTGTCTGGCTCAACAAGACAGGGTTCTGGGGTCCTGAGCTGCCAGGGCAGGAAAGCAGGGGCAGAAGTAGTCTTGGCACATCGGTTGGCAGCTCCCAAGGGGCTTTCTGTGATCCAACCCGTCACAAGGGACAAAACACTCCAATCCCTCCTGGTGGGAGGAGCCAGGTTTGCTCTTCAAATTCTGTCCTTGGTAGATGTCCAGGTCTGGGAATGTCCCACAACAGCATTTCTAATGGGAAGCTGGCTGCAGAACAATTAAACTGCTGAGAGCTCCTATGCAGGTGGGGTGGGAATTCAGCCTCTGTGTTCTGTCAGTGCAGCTAGAGCAATAGGAAAACCTCACCAGTCACTGTAGCAACTGTCTACTCCAAAGTACTACAGGAGCATTTTAAGTGTAGACAGCCTGAGAGTGAGACCAGATCTACCTCCAGTTGGCACTAGGGATGCGCCAACACTGAGACTACAGCAATGACAACAGTTCAATGCTTCCGGAGTTGGCACGGAGATTCAAATCTACGTGGGAAGGCCCCAAGGGATTTCTAGTCCAGCACCTTAACCCCTCAGCCACAGCTACCTGATGGCCACTGGCTTCCCTACACTATGATTCTCTTAGTGAATTATCACTTCACATTGTTTGCTCAGACCAGCCTCCCCGGCCCACTCACTGCTGTGCGGGGCTGTAAGTGTGTCCATTGCTGGACAGCAGGAATTCCTGCCCATTTCCCTTCCGGCTGGAGCAGGATTGGAGTGTGTTTGTGTTAATGACATTGCTGTAGATTGTTGTTCGTTCCCCATCTTGACAATTCAGACAGTCCCTTTCCCATTCAGATCTCCAGCATTTCATTCCAATAGCAGGGGTCTGGTTTTCTCTGGGGCACTGACATGTTTCAGGGGGTTGGTGAGTGAACTCAGCCTTGCATTCCATCCTTGATGGGGCGGGACAAGGGTGGTCAGTTTTGTTGGGCCAGCAAGTTGGCAACCCTAGATCCAGAGGAAACAAACACCCAATGAGGCTGGCCAGGGGCAGGACATCAGCTTGGAGGGGAGGGGTGGGGGTGGCGGTGGCAGTGACATCACAAAGGCCTGTTGCAGGAACTCGGCCTATTGGGCAAAGGTGGTGGGGAGGGGGTGACCTCACAGAGAGACCCTGACATCAGCCGGGCAGGGCCAGGCCAGTCTCTGAGATCCCCCCGGCTTTGCTGCCGCACATCTCCTTCACGAGGTCTCTCCTTGAGGACTGAGAGAGAATTAGGATTCACGGATGTGAGCATGGGGAGGAACCTCTGTGGAGTTTTCTCCTTTCCTACCACTGATTGTGCCGAAAACAAACTTCCCTTTTCCAAGGTAAGAGGCCCAGAGAGGTTTGGAACCTGTTCAGTCTGATCCCCCTGGTGCAGGCAGCATTCTAAACCCAGAAAACACTGGCTTAAGGTGGCCGAATTTGATTTCCTGCCTAGGACTTTGACGCTTAGAATCCCTGGGGACATTGGGGTTTATCCTTTTTGGTTTCCCTTTTCCTCTTTCCTCCCTCCTTTCTCCTCTTCTCTTGCTTCGTTTTCTCCTTTCCCCGGCTTCCCTCCCTCTACCAAGAAGGGGTGTGTGTGTGGAGTGTGGATGGGGTGGGGGGTGCTCTCATTGCGGGAGGTCCTCACAAAGAGGTGAGGCTGGGTCTGAGAGTGATCCCCTCTGATGGTGACCTGGGCCGTCCTTTGGGACATCTGGTGAGACCTCTCAGCCTCCCGCCCCTCAGAGTCTCAGTGCTGATTGGCCGAGCAGGGGGCTATCGCCAGCGAGGAGACTCAGGTCCTTTTGGCCTCTTTTCAAATCAGGCAAATAAGTCACAACCAATCCAATGTATGGGATTAATCTTGCTGCTTCTCTCCATTAATTGTCTCTTAGCAGGTCATGATTTCCTCTAATGGTCTAGGTCTTCTAAAATACTTGCTGAATAATTACTATGAACCACTATTGGTCTGTAGCTCACTTGAGAGCACTTTATTCTGATCAGTCACTGTATGAAATTCAAGATGTCTCAGATAGGTTGAAAGTCAGGAGCAGTGTTTCCTCACATTTTTTATGTCCATGTGCGGAATGAACTTTGTGATGTGCACCAATATGTGCAATTTTGTTATGTGACACATCACCTGTATATTGCTGCACATCACAAAATTCATTCTGCACATGGACGGTGTGTGGCGGGGTGAGGCTGAACGGTTCAGAGTGTGGGAGGGGGCTGAAGTGGGGCAGAGGGTTGGGGTGTGGGCTGTGGGGTGGGGCTGGGAATGAGGGGCTCAGGGCTAGGGCAGAGGGTTGGGGTGCAGGGGGTGAGGGCTCTGGCTGGGGGAGCGGGCTTTGGGATGGGGCTAGGAATGAGGGGCTCAGGGCTAGGGCAGAGGGTTGTGGTGCAGGGGGAGAGGGCTCCGGCTGGGGGTGTGGGCTTGCAGTAGGGCTAGGAATGAGGGGCTCAGGGCTGGAGCAGAGGGTTAGGGTGCAGGTGGGTGAGGGCTCTGACTGGGGATGCAGGCTCTGGGCTGGGGCTTGGAATGAGGGGTTTGGGGAGCAGGTTGCCCGAGGGAGAGAGGACTCCCCCCAGCCCTCTCTCACCACAGCAGCTCAGGGCCAGGTGAGAGAGCACCTGTCTCCTGGCCGCAGCAGCTCTGGTGGGGCTGGGCTGGGGCTGGGGGAGGGGACAGGATTTGTTTTTCCTAAGTCAAAACGGGGAAGGGAAGGAGTTATGCTTCAGTTTTTACCTTATAAACTTTGGTCCTGTCTAATATATAAGACACTATGGGAATAAGACACCATGTCATGTGGTGACATCACAAGAGCAGAGGGTGTGAGAACTGCAGCAACCGAGAAGGCAGGGGATTTAGAGTCAGATTGCTTCAAATGCTGCATTCGTTGGCTGACATTTAACAGCAATGCTTAGCTAACAGAATGGAGAAAGGAATTCTCTGCTAAAGATTCCACCTGCCCCTTTGGCCAACTCCACCCTTTCCCTGAACAGAGTGTGCTCAGAACAACACCCCCCCACACACACACACAAACACAAGCCCACAGCTGGGCACCCAGCACAAAGCAAGGGAGGGGTTGTTTGGTTTGTTTTATTTTTACTTTGCAAAAGGTTTTTTCAAAAGCATTTTCTGCCCCTCTTACCCATGGCAAGGAAGCAGATGGTTGGGGGGAAGGGAACCTGAGAGTGGTGGAGCCAGGGCAGTGGGCGGAAGTTGCTGGAGGCTGAAGAGGGCAACGGGGGGCTGAAGGTGACCAGGTGCGGTGAGGGGAAGGGAACAGTTGGGGGAGGCTGAACGGGGCAATGGGGGGCAGTAGGAGGAGGCTGAAGGGGGTGATGGGGGGAAGGGAACATTTGGCAGGAGGCTGAAGGGGGCAATGGGTTGAAGGAGGCTGGGGCAGAGTGGCAGTTGGGGGGGCTGCTCATCCCCATGGGAGGGGAGGAGGAAGAGGAGCTGCCCTTGTATCAGAAGCTGTTTCCTATTAGAACTTGCAACTTCACTGTTCCTGAGCAGGGTCCTGTGATCAAAGGGGAACTAGATGGGTTCATGGAGGACAGGTCCAGCAATTGCTGTTAGCCGGGATGGGCAGGGATGTGTCCCTAACCTCTGTCTGTCAGAAGCTGGGAATTGGGCAACAGGGGATGGGTCACTGGATGATTCCTGTCTGTTCATTCCCTCTGGGGCACCTGGCACTGGCCACTGTTGGCAGACAGGACACTGGGCTAGATGGACCTTTGGTCTGACCCAGTCTGGCCGTCCTTATCTTCTAATGTACTTCTCACATGCTCAGTAACATCTGCAAGTTGCTGCCCTCACGCGCCATCAGAATCTACTCCCTGCAATCAAAGGCAGGGAATATCCCCCTGAAGGGGGGAAATCGGAGGGGAGGGATGGGCAGAGGGACAAAACTGGGACAAGCTCAGGGGTTCAGACTGGGGTGGGGGGCGGCCTGCCCTGCCAGGTAGGTGCAGAAGGGAAAACCCCCAGATAGAGGGAGGCAGAGGGGATAAAAGTTACCATGGATGGGGGGAGCCGTCAGCAGCAGTTCCAAACTAGGGTGTGGTGGAGGGTAGAAGGACTTGTGTTCCTCACTGGATGGTCCAGCTCAGCACCCCCTCCCCAGGGCTGTGGTGTTAAAGGCCCCGGGTGGCCCAGTGCCCAGGTACCGCAGCTCTGCTCTAGCTGAAATGGTGACTGAGCTGCCGAAGGAGACTTGATTCAGGGAAATAGTTTACACCCTCCCCCCACCCCCCTGGGCTCTGCTGGCATCAGCTCCTGAGCCAGAGACTGCAGGTGATACGAGAGATCTGGGGTAAGTGCTGGGCCCAGGCTGGAAAGTGACTCTGCAGAAATGGCTCCTGCTCGCCCCATCCCTGCCCCAGAGTTTCTGCGCGGCTCAGAGCTGCTGCCCAACACACCCAGGCTCACCCCGTTAGCAGTGGCTGTAGCTATTGGCGAGGAAACGCCCACGGGAATGCAGGACAGTGACCGGCTCTTCGTGCAGGAGGGAGAGGGGAGAGACTGGGCGGGGCAGCTGGAGCAATCAGTGGGGAGGGAGGTTCCGGGCACCCAGCCTTGCCCAGCTCCATTCCCTGCAGCCCCCCGGGGCAGTGACTTTCCTGGGAGAGGGGAGGGGCAGAGAGAGGAAAAGCCAGTTCCTGCCTCTGCCTGGTCCCTGCGCTGCTGAGGGAATGGGCTGTTCTGGGGACAGTGTCGGGGGATCCCCCAAAGGGGCTCCTTTGATTCTACTCTTTTCTAGCGTTTGGCTCAGAGACTCTGTTCCTGGGAGAGTGTAATAGCGTCTGGTGGGTTTAGTCCTGGGGGAGAGGTCGGGTCTGTGCTGTAATAGCGTCACTGAGGCATCTCCCAGCATGGCAGAGTCTAGAGTGTCTGTCTGCAAGGACAGAGCCTGGGGGAATCGGGGTGTGAAATGGGCTAACACTAATTGAGAAACCTCCCGAATTTCCCTTCTCACTCTGACAGGCTGCAGAATAACGACCCCGTTTTGCTCCAGACCGTCCCATCTTCCTAGGGGCCGGGGAAGGGAAATGGCTGTGGTGGATCCAGCTCAGGTAGGGGATTTGGGGGGAGGTGCTGGGGAGGGTTGTTGTAGAGGGGGAGGGCCATGAAATCATAGAGTTCACAGTTCTAAGGAAGGGTAGAAGGGAGTACAGCAAAATAGAGACAATGGATTTCAGGAAGGCGGATTTTGCTAAGCTCAGAGAGCTGATAGGTAAGGTCCCAGGGGAATCAAAACTGAGGGGAAAAACAACTGAGGAGAGTTGGCAGTTTTTCAAAGGGACACTATTAAGGGCCCGAAAGCAAGCTATTCCGCTGAGTAGGAAAGATAGGAAATGTGGCAAAAGACCTCCTTGGCTTAACCACGAGATCTTGCATGATCTAAAAAATAAAAGGAATCATATACAAAATGGAAACTAGGACAGATTACAAAGGATAAATATAGGCAAACAACACAGGAATGCAGGGGCAAGATTAGAAAGGCAAAGGCACAAAATGAGCTCAAACTGGCTACGGGAATAAAGGGAAACAAGAAGCCTTTTTATCAATACTGTCGGAGAAAAACACAGTTCTCACTCTTTGGTTGGGTACAGCAAAATCAGATACTTTATTCTCTCTCTATCAATTGCATAGAGGGAGAGAGTGCACTAGGACACAGGGTCTCCCCCTCCTAGGCAGGTCTCTCCCAGGTAAACAATTACAGCAAGCATTTATACCTTTTGTTACAGACAATAATGAGCAACAGCTGCATTTTGTTTATACATAGGTCATCCTGATATCTTATTTTCCTCACTTGTTTAGACTCTAGTCTACATACAATATTATCTACACAAGGTCGCAACAACTTCTCACACAGTTCTTTCCCACTCGCCTCACACAATCCTCGCTTCTACAAATCTCGCGTTATTAGGGTTACAGTTAGCCTAACTCTTGCTAACAAACTGTCATGCATTGCAATCCCCTTCCTGTCCGTTCTTTCTCTGCTTCCACAATACATTAGAAGCAAGAGGAAGACCAAGGACAGGGTAGGCCCACTGCTCAGTGAGGAGGGAGAAACAGTAACAGGAAACTTGGAAATGGCAGAGATGCTTAATGACTTCTTTGTTTTGGTCTTCACCGAGAAGTCTGAAGGAATGACTAACATAGTGAATGCTAATGGGAAGGGGGTAGGTTTAGAAGATAAAATAAAAAAAGAACAAGTTAAAAATCACTTAGAAAAGTTAGATGCCTGCAAGTCACCAGGGCCTGATGAAATGCATCCTAGAATACTCAAGGAGCTAATAGAGGAGGTATCTGAGCCTCTAGCTATTATCTTTGGAAAATCATGGGAGACAGGAGAGATTCCAGAGGACTGGAAAAGGGCAAATATAGTGCCCATCTCTAAAAAGGGAAATAAAAACAAGCCAGGAAACTACAGACCAGTTAGTTTAACTTCTGTGCCAGGGAAGATAATGGAGCAAGTAATCAAGGAAATCATCTGCAAACACTTGGAAGGTGGTAAGGTGATAGGGAATAGCCAGCATGGATTTGTAAAGAACAAATCATGTCAAACCAATCTGATAGCTTTCTTTGCTAGGATAACGAGTCTTGTGGATAAGGGAGAAGCGGTGGATGTGGTATACCTAGACTTCAGTAAGGCATTTGATAGGGTCTCGCATGATATTCTTATCGATAAACTAGGCAAATACAACTTAGATGGGGCTACTATAAGGTGGGTGCATAACTGGCTGGATAACCGTACTCAGAGAGTAGTTATTAATGGTTCCCAATCCTGCTGGAAAGGTATAACAAGGGGGGTTCCGCAGGGGCCTGTTTTGGGACCGGCTCTGTTCAATATCTTCATCAACGACTTAGATATTGGCATAGAAAGGACGGTTATTAAATTTGCAGATGATACCAAACTGGGAGGGATTGCAACTGCTTTGGAGGATAGGGTCATAATTCAAAATGATCTGGACAAATTGGAGAAATGGTCTGAGGTAAACAGGATGAAGTTTAACAAAGACAAATGCAAAGTGCTCCACTTAGGAAGGAACAATCAGTTTCACACATACAGAATGGGAAGAGACTGTCTAGGAAGGAGTACGGCAGAAAGGGATCTAGGGGTTATAGTTGACCACAAGCTAAATATGAGTCAACAGTGTGATGCTGTTGCAAAAAAAGCAAACATGATTCTGGGATGCATTAACAGGTGTGTTGTGAGCAAGACATAAGAAGTCATTCTTGCGCTCTACTCTGCGCTGGTTAGGCCTCAACTGGAGTATTGTTTCCAGTTCTGGCCACCACATTTCAAGGAAGATGTGGAGAAATTGGAGAGGGTCCAGCATGGTCTAGACAGTATTTGGTCCTGCCATGAGGGCAGGGGACTGGACTCAATGACCTCTCGAGGTCCCTTCCTGTCCTAGAATCTATGAATCTATGAAGGAGGCAACAACCTGTCATGTGTGATCTAAGGAGCAGGAAAAGAATCTGGGAATTACCTTTTGTAAAATCTCATCTTCTTCCAAAAAGCTGTGGAAATAGCTGATTCAAGAAGTTGTTGACAGATGGATAGTACGCGTCTATCAGCTCCTGGGTTCACTAGCCGTTGTCAACCAAGCAAGTTGGCAGACTGAAGGCAGGGCAAGAATGCTGAACCAGAACGGTCTTTGCTCTTGTCACACATGACATCACAATAAACTTATGCATACACACACACACACACACACACACACAGACATAGGCTGGTACCATTAGCAACAGGAATTTTGATTTCTGGGAGGGGCTGTGGAGGTGAGTGTGTGAGTTGGGGGTGTGTGTGGGTGGAAGTTTGTGGAGGTGAGTGTGTGTGTGGGGTGGGGGTGGGTGAAAGTTTGTGGGGGTAGTGGATGTGAGGGTAGGGGGGTGGAAGTTTGTGGGGGCAGTGGAGGTGAGTGTGGGGGGGTGGAAGTTTGTGGGGGCAGTGGAGGTGAGTGTGACTGTGTGTCTTGGGGCAGTCAGGAGGCCGGGGGTCCCGTCCTCCGTGTGAGCTGGAGCTGCCTGAGCAGGGCTGAGCTGAGGGGAGAGAAGCAGCCCAGGGAGCTCTGTCTCCCGTGGCCGTGGGGAGCGTCTCGGGGAGAAGCGGATGCTCCGCCCCCCGTGAGCGCACCGGCCCCGAGTGCAGCGGGGGGACCGGGACCGAGCACAGCGACGCCCCGTGGCCGGGCTGGGATGTCCTGGGGCTGAAATTGCCACTTAGACCTCACCGGGCACCGCGGCTGAGCGCCCCGGGGCTCCCGAGCCGGGCGGTTCGGTGCGGTGCGCCCCGGGGTGCGCGGGCCCAAACCAACCACCGAGGGGGACGGGCACCCCGCTCTGCCCCGGCCCCGCCCCCAGCCCCGCCCCGCTCTGCAGCGACCCGCCCCCAGCCCCGACCCAAGCTCTGGCCCGGCCCCGGCCCCTGTCCCGCCCAATCCCGCCCCGCCCGGGCTCGCCCCTGCTCCATCCCCGCCCTGCTGTGCCCCGGCCCCGCCCCGTGCCCCGTCCCTGCTCCTGCCCCAACCCCGCCCCGCTCTGCCCCGGCCCCGCCCCTACTCCAGCCCCGCCCCGCTGTGCCCCGGCCCCGCCCCTGCTCCAGCCCCGCCCCGCTGTGCCCCGGCCCCGCCCCTACTCCAGCGCCGCCCCCAGCCCCGCTCCGCTGTGCCCCAGCCCCGCTCCGCTGTGCCCCGGCCCCGCCCCCTGCCCCGCCCCGTGCCGCGTCCCTGCTCCAGCCCCAGCCCCGCCCTGCTGTGCCCCGGCCCCGCCCCCAGCCCCGCCCCGCTGTGCCCCAGCCCCGCCCCTGTCCCGCCTAGCTCTGCCCCTCCCCCGCCTCCACTCCAGTCCCTGCTCCAACCCCGCCCCCAGCCCCGCCCCGCCCCGGCAACGCCCCTGCTCCAGCCCCCGCCTCTGCTCCAGCCCCGCCTCCAGCCCCGCCCCCAGCCCCGCTCCGCTGTGCCCCAGCCCCGCTCCGCTGTGCCCCGGCCCCGCCCCCTGCCCCGCCCCGTGCCGCGTCCCTGCTCCAGCCCCAGCCCCGCCCTGCTGTGCCCCGGCCCCGCCCCCAGCCCCGCCCCGCTGTGCCCCAGCCCCGCCCCTGTCCCGCCTAGCTCTGCCCCTCCCCCGCCTCCACTCCAGTCCCTGCTCCGACCCCGCCCCCAGCCCCGCCCCGCCCCGGCAACGCCCCTGCTCCAGCCCCCGCCTCTGCTCCAGCCCCGCCCCCAGGCCCGCTCTGCCGCGGCCCCGCCCCCTGCCCCAGCACTGCTCCAGCCCCGCCCCGCTTTGCCCCGGCCCCGCCCCGGCCCCGGCTAGTTCTGCTCCTGCCCCGCCTCCAGTCCAGTCCCTGCTCCGACCCCGCCCCCAGCCCCGCCCCGCTCGGCCCCCGCCCCTAGTCCCGCCTCTGCCCCGCCCCCAGCCCTGACCCGCTCTGCCCCGGCCCCGCCCCAGCCCCGCCTCCCCCGGGGCTTGGCCTCTGCCCTGATCGCTCTGCCCCACCCCCCAGTCGCCACATGCCCCGCCCACTGCCACCTCCTTTCGCCTCCCTAGCGCCGCCGCCCCTGAAACCCCTCTACCCAGGCCGAGGCCGGAAGCGGAAGTGAGTGCGGAGCTCAGGACGCCATTAGGAGAAGGTCAGAGGCGCCAGAGGGTGGGGTGGGGCGGGGAGGGGCTGTTGCGCGCTGCTTCTGCCAGCCCCGGTGCATTGTGGGATTCCTTCTCCCTCCCAGTGAGTGTCTCCTGTTCCACGCACCCCGACCCTCACCTCCACTGCCCCCGCAAACTTCCAGCCACCCCCACCCCACCCACACATTCATCTCCACTGCGCCCACAAACTTCCACCCCCCCCCCCACACACTCACCTCCACTGCCCCCACAAACTTCCACCCACGGCCATCCCACCCACACACTCACCTCCACTGCCCCCCACAAATTTCCACCCACACACTCCCCCAACACACACACACACTTCCACTGCCCCCACAAACTTCCACCCCCACACACCCCCAACTCACACTCACCTCCACTGCGCCCCATAAACTTCCACCCACACACTCACACTCCTCCCCCACTCCCCATCACACCCATACATACTCTCCCCCAACACACACACACACACACACAGACACACACACTCCACTCCCCCCACAACCTCCCTCCCCCATGCACACACACACTGCTGTGGACTGTAGTGTCACTGTTCAGCAATGTCAGTTGGTCATGTTACTTACGGCTACTTTAAAAGGTGAGTTAAAAATGTCACTTTTACCGTACTCTGGGCATCTGCAGGAAGTTTTGTTTAAATTGTAGGATTCTTTTAGTAAAATCAGTTTCTCCCCTTGCAAGCCATTTCTGAACATTTGTGTGCATTTATAGTAAAGCTACTTAACTGTGGTCAGTGTATCAAACAATTGTGATTAACACAAAAACCATAAAGACGGAATTAATTTTTAAGAAATGGAAAGGACAAAACTCAGAAAATACTAAATTGGAAAATCCCCAATAATAAAAGAGATTTCATAGGGCCCTACATAGGCGTGTACCATCTTCCGAAACAACTCCCGGGGGTGGGGATGGGCTCAGGGCTCCAGGCTTGATCGATGGAGGGGGAAGCTCTGGGTTTGGGGCTCTGGTCTCCCACAACTGGGTAGAGACTCCAGGATCCGGGCTATAGCACCCAGGGCGGAGGGGGGGGAGGGAGGACTCAGGGCTTGTGTCCAGGCTCAAGCCACCAAGAGAGATGAAGGGAAGAGACCTGGTCTTCGGCTGCCATGGGGGGGGAGATCAGGGCTCCAAGCTTCAGCCGCTGGGGAGGTGGAGGGGAGTGGGGGCTCTGGGCTCTGCGACTCATCCACAGGAGGGCAGGCAGGGAGGTGGGGGCTCTGGACTTCAGCCACAAGAGGGGTGAGGGGGTCAGTGCTCCGGGCTTCGGCCACTGGGGTGACAGCCCCTCCCCCAATGCACTGGCCCCCAGACCCTCTCACCTGCTCCACCAGAGCGAAACCCAGTCCAGCTCGTCCCGCTGCAGCTCGCAGACCCCTCAGTACAGCCCCACCTTCACCTGGTCCTGCTCAGGGCAGCTGTCAGGCTCCTGGAATTCAAGTTTGTAAACTACTTTGTGACTCCCCAGGTACAATGTGATATATTCTGTACATGCAAAGTATAAGTCCTTTGTGCAGCCCCTCCCAGAAATCAAAATTCCTAGAGATTTTGGCCGAGTCTCCCAGTGTTGCTAATGGTACGGGCCTCTGTCTGAATGTCTATGTGTATGTGTGTGTGTGTGTTGTGTGTATGCATAAGTTTATTGTGATGTCATGTGTGACAAGAGCAAAGACCGTTCTGGTTCAGCATTCTTGCCCTGCCTTCAGTCTGCCAACTTGCTTGGTTGACAATGGCTGGTGAACCCAGGAGCTGATAGACGTGTACTATCCATCTGTCAACAACTTCTTGAATCAGCTATTTCCACAGGTTTTCGAAAGAAGATGAGATTTTACAAAAGGTAATTCCCAGATTCTTTTCCTGCTCCTTAGATCACACATGACAGGTTGTTGCCTCCTTCATAGATTCATAGATTCTAGGACTGGAAGGGACCTCGAGAGGTCATTGAGTCCAGTCCCCTGCCCTCATGGCAGGACCAAATACTGTCTAGACCATCCCGGATAGATATTTATCTAGCCTACTCTTAAATATCTCCAGAGATGGAGATTCCACAACCTCCCTAGGCAGTTTATTCCAGTGTTTACTGAACAAGTTTTCTCCCTCCTCCTTATGACACCCTTTTAGATACCTGAAAACTGCTATCATGTCCCCTCTCAGTCTTCTCTTTTCCAAACTAAACAAACCCAATTCTTTCAGCCTTCCTTCATAGGTCATGTTCTCAAGACCTTTAATCATTCTTGTTGCTCTTCTCTGGACCCTCTCCAATTTCTCCACATCTTCCTTGAAATGTGGTGCCCAGAACTGGACACAATACTCCAGTTGAGGCCTATCCAGCGCAGAGTAGAGCGCAAGAATGACTTCTTATGTCCTGCTCACAACACACCTGTTAATGCATCCCAGAATCATGTTTGCTTTTTTTGCAACAGCATCACACTGTTGACTCATATTTAGCTTGTGGTCCACTATAACGCCTAGATCCCTTTCTGCCGTACTCCTTCCTAGACAGTCTCTTCCCATTCTGTATGTGTGAAACTGATTGTTCCTTCCTAAGTGGAGCACTTTGCATTTGTCTTTGTTAAACTTCATCCTGTTTACCTCAGACCATTTCTCCAATTTGTCCAGATCATTTTGAATTATGACCCTATCCTCCAAAGCAGTTGCAATCCCTCCCAGTTTGGTATCATCTGCAAATTTAATAACCGTCCTTTCTATGCCAATATCTAAGTCGTTGATGAAGATATTGAACAGAGCCGGTCCCAAAACAGACCCCTGCGGAACCCCACTTGTTATACCTTTCCAGCAGGATTGGGAACCATTAATAACTACTCTCTGAGTATGGTTATCCAGCCAGTTATGCACCCACCTTATAGTAGCCCCATCTAAGTTGTATTTGCCTAGTTTATCGATAAGAATATCATGCGAGACCCTATCAAATGCCTTACTGAAGTCTAGGTATACCACATCCACCGCTTCTCCCTTATCCACAAGACTCGTTATCCCAGCAAAGAAAGCTATCAGATTGCTTTGACATGATTTGTTCTTTACAAATCCATGCTGGCTATTCCCTATCACCTTACCACCTTCCAAGTGTTTGCAAATGATTTCCTTGATTACTTGCTCCATTATCTTCCCTGGCACAGAAGTTAAACTAACTGGTCTGTAGTTTCCTGGCTTGTTTTTATTTCCCTTTTTAGAGATGGGCACTATATTTGCCCTTTTCCAGTCCTCTGGAATCTCTCCTGTCTCCCATGATTTTCCAAAGATAATAGCTAGAGGCTCAGATACCTCCTCTATTAGCTCCTTGAGTATTCTAGGATGCATTTCATCAGGCCCTGGTGACTTGCAGGCATCTAACTTTTCTAAGTGATTTTTAACTTGTTCTTTTTTTATTTTATCTTCTAAACCTACCCCCTTCCCATTAGCTTTCACTATGTTAGTCATTCCTTCAGACTTCTCGGTGAAGACCAAAACAAAGAAGTCATTAAGCATCTCTGCCATTTCCAAGTTTCCTGTTACTGTTTCTCCCTCCTCACTGAGCAGTGGGCCTACCCTGTCCTTGGTCTTCCTCTTGCTTCTAATGTATTGTGGAAGCAGAGAAAGAACGGACAGGAAGGGGATTGCAATGCATGACAGTTTGTTAGCAAGAGTTAGGCTAACTGTAACCCTAATAACGCGAGAGTTGTAGAAGCGAGGATTGTGTGAGGCGAGTGGGAAAGAAGTGTGTGAGAAGTTGTTGCGACCTTGTGTAGATAATATTGTATGTAGACTAGAGTCTAAACAAGTGAGGAAAATAAGATATCAGGATGACCTATGTATAAACAAAATGCAGCTGTTGCTCATTATTGTCTGTAACAAAAGGTATAAATGCTTGCTGTAATTGTTTACCTGGGAGAGACCTGCCTAGGAGGGGGAGACCCTGTGTCCTAGTGCACTCTCTCCCTCTATGCAATTGATAGAGAGAGAATAAAGTATCTGATTTTGCTGTACCCAACCAAAGAGTGAGAACTGTGTTTTTCTCCGACAGTATTGATAAAAAGGCTTCTTGTTTCCCTTTATTCCCGTAGCCAGTTTGAGCTCATTTTGTGCCTTTGCCTTTCTAATCTTGCCCCTGCATTCCTGTGTTGTTTGCCTATATTTATCCTTTGTAATCTGTCCTAGTTTCCATTTTTTATATGATTCCTTTTATTTTTTAGATCATGCAAGATCTCGTGGTTAAGCCAAGGAGGTCTTTTGCCACATTTCCTATCTTTCCTACTCAGCGGAATAGCTTGCTTTTGGGCCCTTAATAGTGTCCCTTTGAAAAACTGCCAACTCTCCTCAGTTGTTTTTCCCCTCAGTTTTGATTCCCCTGGGACCTTACCTATCAGCTCTCTGAGCTTAGCAAAATCCGCCTTCCTGAAATCCATTGTCTCTATTTTGCTGTACTCCCTTCTACCCTTCCTTAGAACTGTGAACTCTATGATTTCATGACCCTCCCCCTCTACAACAACCCTCCCCAGCACCTCCCCCGAAATCCCCTACCTGAGCTGGATCCACCACAGCCATTTCCCTTCCCTGGCCCCTAGGAAGATGGGACGGTCTGGAGCAAAACGGGGTCGTTATTCTGCAGCCTGTCAGGGTGAGAAGGGAAATTCGGGAGGTTTCTCAATTAGTGTTAGCCCATTTCACACCCCGATTCCCCCAGGCTCTGTCCTTGCAGACAGACACTCTAGACTCTGCCATGCTGGGAGACGCCTCAGTGACGCTATTACAGCACAGACCCGACCTCTCCCCCAGGACTAAACCCACCAGACGCTATTACACTCTCCCAGGAACAGAGTCTCTGAGCCAAACACCAGAAAAGAGCAGAATCAAAGGAGCCCCTTTGGGGGATCCCCCGACACTGTCCCCAGAATAGCCCATTCCCTCAGCAGCGCAGGGACCAGGCAGAGGCAGGAACTGGCTTTTCCTCTCTCTGCCCCTCCCCTCTCCCAGGAAAGTCACTGCCCCGGGGGGCTGCAGGGAATGGAGCTGGGCAAGGCTGGGTGCCCGGAACCTCCCTCCCCACTGATTGCTCCAGCTGCCCCGCCCAGTCTCTCCCCTCTCCCTCCTGCACGAAGAGCCGGTCACTGTCCTGCATTCCCGTGGGCGTTTCCTCGCCAATAGCTACAGCCACTGCTAACGGGGTGAGCCTGGGTGTGTTGGGCAGCAGCTCTGAGCCGCGCAGAAACTCTGGGGCAGGGATGGGGCGAGCAGGAGCCATTTCTGCAGAGTCACTTTCCAGCCTGGGCCCAGCACTTACCCCAGATCTCTCGTATCACCTGCAGTCTCTGGCTCAGGAGCTGATGCCAGCAGAGCCCAGGGGGGTGGGGGGAGGGTGTAAACTATTTCCCTGAATCAAGTCTCCTTCGGCAGCTCAGTCACCATTTCAGCTAGAGCAGAGCTGCGGTACCTGGGCACTGGGCCACCCGGGGCCTTAACACCACAGCCCTGAGGGGGGGGTGCTGAGATGGACCATCCAGTGAGGAACACAAGTCCTTCTACCCTCCACCACACCCTAGTTTGGAACTGCTGCTGACGGCTCCCCCCATCCATGATAACTTTTATCCCCTCTGCCTCCCTCTATCTGGGGGTTTTCCCTTCTGCACCTACCTGGCAGGGCAGGCCGCCCCCCACCCCAGTCTGAACCCCTGAGCTTGTCCCAGTTTTGTCCCTCTGCCCATCCCTCCCCTCCGATTTCCCCCCTTCAGGGGGATTTTCCCTGCCTTTGATTGCAGGGAGTAGATTCTGATGGCGCGTGAGGGCAGCAACTTGCAGATGTTACTGAGCATGTGAGAAGAACATTAGAAGATAAGGACGGCCAGACTGGGTCAGACCAAAGGTCCATCTAGCCCAGTGTCCTGTCTGCTGACAGCGGCCAGTGCCAGGTGTCCCAGAGGGAATGAACAGACAGGAATCATCCAGTGACCCATCCCCTGTTGCCCAATTCCCAGCTTCTGACAGACAGAGGTTAGGGACACCATCCCTGCCCATCCCAGCTAACAGCCATTGCTGGACCTGTCCTCCATGAACCCATCTAGTTCCCCTTTGACCACAGGACCCTGCTCAGGATCAGTGAAGTTGCAAGTTCTAATAGGAAACAGCTTCTGATACAAGGGCAGCTCCTCTTCCTCCTCCCCTCCCATGGGGATGAGCAGCCCCCCCAACTGCCACTCTGCCCCAACCTCCTTCAACCCATTGCACCCTTCAGCCTCCCCCCAACTGTTCCCTTCCCCTCATCGCACCTGGTCACCTTCAGCCCCCCGTTACCCTCTTCAGCCTCCGGCAACTTCCCCCCACTGCCCTGGCTCCACCACTCTCAGGTTCCCTTCCCCCCAACCATCTGCTCCCTTGCCATGGGTAAGAGGGGCAGAAAATGCTTTTGAAAAAACCTTTTGCAAAGTAAAAATAAAACAAACCAAACAACCCCCTCCCTTGCTTTGTGCTGGGTGCCCAGCTGTGGGCTTGTGTGTGTGTGTGTGTGTGTGGGGGGGGGGTGTTCTGAGCACACTCTGTTCAGGGAAGGGGTGGAGTTGGCCAAAGGGGCAGGTGGAATCTTTAGCAGAGAATTCCTTTCTCCATTCTGTTAGCTAAGCATTGCTGTTAAATGTCAGCCGAGGAATGCAGCATTTGAAGCAATCTGACTCTAAATCCCCTGCCCTCTCGGTTGCTGCAGTTCTCACACCCTCTGCTCTTGTGATGTCACCACATGACATGGTGTCTTATTCCCATAGTGTCTTATATATTAGCCAGGACCATAGTTTATAAGGTAAAAACTGAAGCATAACTCCTTCCCTTCCCCGTTTTGACTTAGGAAAAATAAATCCTGTCCCCTCCCCCAGCCCCAGCCCAGCCCCACCAGAGCTGCTGCGGCCAGGAGATAGGTGCTCTCTCACCTGGCCCTGAGCTGCTGTGGTGAGAGAGGGCTGGGGGGAGTCCTCTCTCCCTCGGGCAACCTGCTCCCCAAACCCCTCATTCCGAGCCCCAGCCCAGAGCCTGCATCCCCAGCCGGAGCCCTCACCCCCCTGCACCCCAACCCTCTGCTCCAGCCCTGAGCCCCTCATTCCCAGCCCTACCGCAGAACCCACACCCCCAGCCAGAGCCCTCTCCCCCTGCACCCCAACCCTCTGCCCTAGCCCTGAGCCCCTCATTCCCAGCCCCACCCCAGAGCCCACACCCCAACCCTCTGCCCCACTTCAGCCCCCTCCCACACTCTGAACCCTTCAGCCTCACCTCTGCCACACACCGTCCATGTGCAGAATGAATTTTGTGATGTGCAGCAATATACAGGTGATGTGTCACATAACAAAATTGCACATATTGGTGCACATCACAAAATTCATTCTGCACACGGACATACAAAATGTGAGGAAACACTGCTCCTGACTTTCAACCTATCTGAGACATCTTGAATTTCATACAGTGACTGATCAGAATAAAGTGCTCTCAAGTGAGCTACAGACCAACAGTGGTTCATAGGAATTATTCAGCAAGTATTTTAGAAGACCTAGACCATTAGAGGAAATCATGACCTGCTAAGAGACAATTAATGGAGAGAAGCAGCAAGATTAATCCCATACATTGGATTGGTTGTGACTTATTTGCCTGATTTGAAAAGAGGCCAAAAGGACCTGAGTCTCCTCGCTGGCGATAGCCCCCTGCTTGGCCAATCAGCACTGAGACTCTGAGGGGCGGGAGGCTGAGAGGTCTCACCAGATGTCCCAAAGGACGGCCCAGGTCACCATCAGAGGGGATCACTCTCAGATCCAGCCTCACCTCTTTGTGAGGACCTCCCGCAATGAGAGCACCCCCCACCCCATCCACACTCCACACTCCACACACACCCCTTCTTGGTAGAGGGAGGGAAGCCGGGGAAAGGGGAAAAAGAAGCAAGAGAAGAGGAGAAAGGGGGGAGGAAAGAGGAAAAGGGAAACCAAAAAGGATAAACCCCAATGTCCCCAGGGATTCTAAGCGTCAAAGTCCTAGGCAGGAAATCAAATTCGGCCACCTTAACCCAATGTTTTCTGGGCCTAGAATGCTGCCTGCACCAGGGGGATCAGACTGAACAGGTTCCAAACCTCTCTGGGCCTCTTACCTTGGAAAAGGGAAGTTTGTTTTCGGTACAATCAGTGGTAGGAAAGGAGAAAACTCCACAGAGGTTCCTCCCCATGCTCACATCCGTGAATCCTAATTCTCTCTCAGTCCTCGAGGAGAGACCTCGTGAAGGAGATTTGCGGCAGCAAAGCCGGGGGAGTCTCAGAGACTGGCCTGGCCCTGCCCGGCTGATGTCAGGGTCTCTCTGTGAGGTCACCCCCTCCCCACCACCTTGCCCAATAGGCCGAGTTCCTGCAACAGGCCTTTGTGATGTCACTGCCACCCCCACCCCTCCCCTCCAAGCTGATGTCCTGCCCCTGGCCAGCCTCGTTGGGTGTTTGTTTCCCCTGGATCTAGGGTTGCCAACTTGCTGGCCCAACAAAACTGACCACCCTTGTCCCGCCCCATCAAGGATGGAATGCAAGGCTGAGTTCACTCACCAACCCCCTGAAACATGTCAGTGCCCCAGAGAAAACCGGACCCCTGCTATTGGAACGAAATGCTGGAGATCTGAATGGGAAAGGGACTGTCTGAATTGTCAAGATGGGGAACGAACAACAATCTACAGCAATGTCATTAACACAAGCACACTCCAATCCTGCTCCAGCCGGAAGGGAAATGGGCAGGAATTCCTGCTGTCCAGCAATGGACACACTTATAGCCCCGCACAGCAGTGAGTGGGCCGGGGAGGCTGGTCTGAGCAAACAATGTGAAGTGATAATTCACTAAGAGAATCATAGTGTAGGGAAGCCAGTGGCCATCAGGTAGCTGTGGCTGGACTAGAAATCCCTTGGGGCCTTCCCACGTAGATTTGAATCTCCGTGCCAACTCCGGAAGCATTGAACTGTTGTCATTGCTGTAGTCTCAGTGCTGGCGCAACCCTAGTGCCAACTGGAGGTAGATCTGGTCTCACTCTCAGGCTGTCTACACTTAAAATGCTCCTGTAGTACTTTGGAGTAGACAGTTGCTACAGTGACTGGTGAGGTTTTCCTATTGCTCTAGCTGCACTGACAGAACACAGAGGCTGAATTCCCACCCCACCTGCATAGGAGCTCTCAGCAGTTTAATTGTTCTGCAGCCAGCTTCCCATTAGAAATGCTGTTGTGGGACATTCCCAGACCTGGACATCTACCAAGGACAGAATTTGAAGAGCAAACCTGGCTCCTCCCACCAGGAGGGATTGGAGTGTTTTGTCCCTTGTGACGGGTTGGATCACAGAAAGCCCCTTGGGAGCTGCCAACCGATGTGCCAAGACTACTTCTGCCCCTGCTTTCCTGCCCTGGCAGCTCAGGACCCCAGAACCCTGTCTTGTTGAGCCAGACACGCCCGTCTGCTCCAACACAGACCCAGGGTCTGAATTACTTGCCCAAAGCTGCAGGCTTAACCTGAAAGCAGCTCACAGAAGCTCAGGTTCAGCTGTTTGTCCTCTATGACCCTAAATCCTTTTCATAGTCCCTGCTTTCCAGGCTATGGTTCCCTAGGCTCTAGGTGTGGCCACCAGCCTCCGTTCCCAGCTATAGGGCCTGGCTTTTGGCTGTATTAAACTGCATTTGTTTTACTAATCCCATTTTATCAAACTATCCAGGCTGCTCTGTACAACTGCCCCATCATTAGCATTATTTACCACTCCTCCAAGCTGTGTTAGCCACAGACTTTATCAGCAGTGATTTTATATTTACTTCCAGATGGTTAATTACAAAGTTGAATAGTGAGGGGGCTACAGCCAATCCCTGTGGTGCCTCGTTAACAGCTCCCCCATTCAGTGATGATGCCCCATGGACAGGTACAAGGTCAGACTTGGGGTCACCCATCAGGAGAAGGGGAGCAGGGGGATTATTTTACTACTGTTTTATAATGCACCTAATTTTTTTATTCACAGGCTCCACCTACAGTGTCTGTCACTCTTGTACCTGGGCCCTTCTGGGACAATTCTCGTCTCATTTACACTGGAGCCAATCCAAAGTGAATCCAGGCCATCCCTCCCAGCCTGCCCATGACTGCTGTCTGTGGAGATCTAGACCAGGGAACAGCCTCACTCCACCATGGTTGGGCTGGTTCCCCGATTTTTTTGCTTTTGTGGAAACACTTCCAATGGCCTTTCCCCTTCCCCGTCCTGCACATGCTGCCCTGGTTGGGCAGATCCCATCTGTCCAGGGCTTGCCCCTGTCACCTCCACCTTTCCACTCGGGATTTAGAGTAATCCAACAAATCCCCTTCTTTTATTAGCATTGTGTACAGGCCCCACTCAGGGATCAGCCCCATTGTGCCAGGTGCCGTCCACATACAGAACAAACAGACACTCTCTGTCCCACAGAGCTGCAATCTGCCTGCTTCCCGTCTCCCGGCAGGAACCGCTCTTTGCTGCGGCTTGGACCTGCTTCCACTGCTCCCTGGGGGATTGGCAGTTTCACTGGCTCAGGCTGCGTTGCCCCTTGCTGCCTCATCCGAGCCAGACACCGTCTAGGGCTCTTCTGAAAGGTCTTTGTGTAAAATCCCAATGCAAGCATCCGCTTCTCCCCGAGATGCTCCCCACGGCCACGGGAGACAGAGCTCGCTCCCCCCCCCCCCTTCGCGCGGGGATTGTGGCTGGGTCAGTCTGGGCCCCCGAGAGCGAGATGTCAACACTGGGCTTCAGCGCCAAAGGGTTTGACCCGAGCCCCGCTCCAGCCGCAGCTCCAGAGCCAGGACAAGCGAGGGTACGATGGGGGGGAGGTGTTACAGGTGCTGCCGGCGACCTTTACATCCAAAGCCATCTGTCCTCATGGCACTGGCCTCTCCTTGCACCCCACACAATGCTCCTGAAACCGGATTAGTAAATGGAACGAATTTCCATTCAGACAGAACCAAGGGCTTAGACCTCAACTGCCTTCAGTGAAGATAACAACTCTTAATTGTTCACCTCAGGGTGGACTGATTTAAATTAAAGCCTTTAATCACCATGCAGAAAACCTTGCTTTGAATCCTCTATTGGAATTGTGTTCTGCTTCCGCTCTGCGATTGGAGTCCAACCATGTGCCTAGGTTTCAAAGAAGAGAAAAGCATTTCAGTCATTAAAAACTGAACAGAAAACCTGACCCTGCCAGGGAGAGTAACCCACACATTCACCTGGGATCTTGCTGTCAGGGCACTACAGAATGGAAGTGCTGAGGAGAATAATGCACTCCCCAGAGTCTGTCCTGGTCCAACCGTGAAAAGACCTTTTAGTCTTACCTCACCAGAGCCAGACCATAGGAAAGGACCAGTTCATGCGGTCTCATGTTGCCAGAGGTATCCAGGATTTACAGCCAATCAGATCTGCAGTGCAATCCACAGCTAAAGGCATTCTGTGTCCAGGCCTATGTAAGCAGGGGAATGGTCCCGCTATCGTGGGGACCTTTCCTGGCTCATACACTACCCCTGTGGAATTGGCTGGCGAAAGGATCTGAGTCCTCGCTCCCACTCCCGCCTGACTCCAGGACACCCCTTCTACTCTCGTGTGGCAGAGTCCTCGTAACCCAGACAAGGCTGGGCCCAGGATTCCTGGGGCTCGACCCCCAATCTGGTTGTTGTACTTAGGACAGGGCTCGGGTGTCTCCACTCCGGGGTACTCTCTCTGCTCCGGACGCTTCCCTGACCCATTGATCATCGCATATAGTTCGAAGCAAACACAAGTTATTAAACAGCAAGTCATTAAAAACAAGGAGAAACTGGGGAAGGTGAAAGGAAAAGCCGTCACCCCGCTCTGTGGCACGGGGGACCCCAAACAGCTGTGGCTGGAATGTCAGGGCAGTTCACAGTCTGTTCCTCACACGTCCCAGGCCCCTGGCCAGGCCCTGGCTGTGCTGAGGGACGCCGCGGGTCGGACATTCGCTCTGGCGGTGGCCACACGCCCTCAGTGTCTAGGTGGCAGGGCCCCTCCCCCCCCGCGGGGGTTACAATACCCCTCCCAGTGCGGCCTGCAAGGCCTCTTGACTGGTGGGGTCTCCCTGTGCTGGGCCCGCTGCCCAGGGACCCCCACACTCTGCCCAGCTGCTCCCCGCACCTGGCTCCAGAGGGCTCCAGCCCCAGCCCCACTCTGCCCCCACACGGCTGCTGCTGCTCTGCCCCCCACGCGGCTCCCTGGGCCGCTCCTCTCCCCTCAGCTCAGCCCTGCTCAGGCAGCTCCAGCTCCCCCGGCCTCCTGACTGCCCCAACACACACAGTCACACCCACCTCCACTGCGCCCACAAACTTCCACCCACACACACCCCCACCCACACTCACCTCCACTGCCCCCACAAACTTCCACCCACCCCCACCCCACCCACACACTCACCTACACTGCCCCCACAAACTTCCACCCACCCCACCCACACACTCACCTCCACTGCCCCCACAAACTTCCACCGACGCCCACCCTCACCCACACACTCACCTCCACTGCCCCCACAAACTTCCACCCACACAGCCCCCCGCACACACATTCACCTCCACTGCCCCCACAAACTTCCACCCACCCCCACCCCACCCACACACTCACCTACACTGCCCCCACAAACTTCCACCCACCCCACCCACACACTCACCTCCACTGCCCCCACAAACTTCCACCCACGCCCACCCTCACCCACACACACACCTCCACTGCCCCCACAAACTTCCACCCACGGCCACCCCACCCACACACTCACCTCCACTGCCCCCCACAAACTTCCACCCCCACCCCCCACCCACACACTCACCTCCACTGCACCCCATAAACTTCCACCCACACACTCACACTCCTCCCCCACTCCCCAACACACCCATACATACTCTCCCCCAACACACACACACACACACTCCACTCCCCCCACAACCTCCCTCCCCCATGCACACACACAAAATGTCACTTTTACCATACACTGGGCATCTGCAGGAAGTTTTGTTTAAATTGTAGGATTCTTTTAGTAAAATCAGTTTCTCCCCTTGCAAGCCATTTCTGAACATTTGTGTGCATTTATAGTAAAGCTACTTAACTGTGGTCAGTGTATCAAACAATTGTGATTAACACAAAAACCATAAAGACGGAATTACTTTTTAAGAAATGGAAAGGACAAAACTCAGAAAATACTAAATTGGAAAATCCCCAATAATAAAAGAGATTTCATAGGGCCCTACATAGGTGTGTGCCTTCTTCCTAAACAACTCCCAGGGGTGGGGATGGGCTCAGGGCTCCAGGCTTGATCGATGGAGGGGGAAGCTCTGGGTTTGGGGCTCTGGTCTCCCACAACTGGGTAGAGACTCCAGGATCCGGGCTATAGCACCCAGGGCGGAGGCGGGGATGGAGGACTCCGGGCTTGTGTCCAGGCTCAAGCCACCAAGAGAGATGAAGGGAAGAGACCTGGTCTTCGGCTGCCATGGGGGGGGATCAGGGCTCCAAGCTTCAGCCGCTGGGGAGGTGGAGGGGAGTGGGGGGGTCTGGGCTCTGCGACTCATCCACAGGAGGGCAGGGAGGGATGTTGGGGCTCTGGACTTCAGCCACAAGAGGGGTGAGGGGGTCAGTGCTCCGGGCTTCAGCCACTGGGGTGATAGCCCCTCCTCCAATGCACTGGCCCCCAGACCCTCTCACCTGCTCCACCAGAGTGAAACCCAGTCCAGCACGTCCCGCTGCAGCTCGCAGACCCCTCAGTACAGCCCCACCTTCACCTGGTCCTGCTCAGGGCAGCTGTCAGGCTCCTGGAATTCAAGTTTGTAAACTACTTTGTGACTCCCCAGGTACAATGTGATATATTCTGTACATGCAAAGTATCAGTCCTTTGTGCAGCCCCTCCGAGAAATCAAAATTCCTAGAGATTTTGGCCGAGTCTCCCAGTGTTGCTAATGGTACCAGCCTCTGTCTGAATGTCTATGTGTGTGTGTGTGTGTGTGTATGCATAAGTTGATTGTGATGTCATGTGTGACAAGAGCAAAGACCGTTCTGGTTCAGCATTCTTGCCCTGCCTTCAGTCTGCCAACTTGCTTGGTTGACAATGGCTGGTGAACCCAGGAGCTGATAGACGTGTACTATCCATCTGTCAACAACTTCTTGAATCAGCTATTTCCACAGGTTTTCGAAAGAAGATGAGATTTTACAAAAGGTAATTCCCAGATTCTTTTCCTGCTCCTTAGATCACACATGACAGGTTGTTGCCTCCTTCATAGATTCATAGATTCTAGGACTGGAAGGGACCTCGAGAGGTCATTGAGTCCAGTCCCCTGCCGTCATGGTAGGACCAAATACTGTCTAGACCATCCCGGATAGATATTTATCTAGCCTACTCTTAAATATCTCCAGAGATGGAGATTCCACAACCTCCCTAGGCAGTTTATTCCAGTGTTTACTGAACAAGTTTTCTCCCTCCTCCTTATGACACCCTTTTAGATACCTGAAAACTGCTATCATGTCCCCTCTCAGTCTTCTCTTTTCCAAACTAAACAAACCCAATTCTTTCAGCCTTCCTTCATAGGTCATGTTCTCAAGACCTTTAATCATTCTTGTTGCTCTTCTCTGGACCCTCTCCAATTTCTCCACATCTTCCTTGAAATGTGGTGGCCAGAACTGGACACAATACTCCAGTTGAGGCCTAACCAGCGCAGAGTAGAGCGCAAGAATGACTTCTTATGTCTTGCTCACAACACACCTGTTAATGCATCCCAGAATCATGTTTGCTTTTTTTGCAACAGCATCACACTGTTGACTCATATTTAGCTTGTGGTCCACTATAACGCCTAGATCCCTTTCTGCCGTACTCCTTCCTAGACAGTCTCTTCCCATTCTGTATGTGTGAAACTGATTGTTCCTTCCTAAGTGGAGCACTTTGCATTTGTCTTTGTTAAACTTCATCCTGTTTACCTCAGACCATTTCTCCAATTTGTCCAGTTCATTTTGACCAGCCTCCCCGGCCCACTCACTGCTGTGCGGGGCTGTAAGTGTGTCCATTGCTGGACAGCAGGAATTCCTGCCCATTTCCCTTCCGGCTGGAGCAGGATTGGAGTGTGTTTGTATTAATGACATTGCTGTAGATTGTTGTTCGTTCCCCATCTTGACAATTCAGACAGTTCCTTTCCCATTTAGCCCCAAACATTTATCATCCAGGAGTAAGATCCCCAAATAATGAGACTGTCTTAACCAAACAAAGAGTAAATTAGGAGCAGGGGGCGTGTGCGCGCATAGGGGGTGGGGGGATATTTTCAAATTCTGAGCCCTTAGCGGGAAGTCTGATGCCCCCCCCATGATTGTTTGACCTAGGGATGTAAATAGTGGTTAAAACGATTAACCGGTTAGAATTATATCATTTAACTCGTTAACCGTTTTACCTCAGGTCTCTCCAGCGGGCCGGCACAGGGCAGCCGGGGCTGGGGTCCCACCGACCAGGTACGGCAGGGTCTGCTCCAGGCTGCCTTGGCTGCCGCAGACAGGGCTGGAGCCACTCCAGCGTGGCTCTGTCCGGGATCCTGCCTGCCCACCGGCGTGGGGCTGCCCCCCGCCCCCAGCCCACTGCGGCCGGGACTCCTCTGGCCCAGGGGGGCTGGCCGGTCGGCGGGGTTAACTGGCAAGGTCCGGTTAACCGGTAAGCAAACCAGTAAACCCAGTACTTCCTGGTTCACCTTTGATATCCCTGGTTTGACCATGTCTAGGAAAA
The DNA here is from genome assembly GCF_028017835.1 of Emys orbicularis. Taxonomy (NCBI): domain Eukaryota; kingdom Metazoa; phylum Chordata; order Testudines; family Emydidae; genus Emys; species Emys orbicularis. The sequence goes on along the minus strand of NC_088707.1, from coordinate 16,536,340 downwards.
AAGCTTCCCAGTGGCTGCTGGGCGGGGCAGCCCCTCCCAATCTCCTACCCCATGGGCTGGGGGAGCTGCCATTGTATCTGTGCCCATCCCCCTCCCTCCTCCTGCCCTCTGGCTCTGCCCTCCCCAGCCAGTCTCTGCTTGTTCCATAGTCTCCCTCCAGCCCCCCCACAGCCCCTCCCCCACATCCCCCCTTTTCTTCCCTTTATCGGACACTCAGAGCTTCCCTCTAGTCCAGCTCTGCTCCCCTGAGCCCCAGAATTCTCCCCCTGCCCCGATACCTGTGTGTTCCCCCAGCCTCCCTCCAGCGCCCCACATCCCCCGGCCCCCTCCCGCCCCCTGCATCCCTGTTCCCCAATTCCTGCCCTCTCCCAGATCCCTGGTCACCCCCCTCCTACATCCCTGTTCCCCAATTCCTACCCCCTCCCACATCCCCAGTCACCCCCTCCCACATCCCTGCTCACCCCCCTCCCACATCCCTGTTCCCCAATTCCTGCCCCCTCCCAGATCCCTGGTCACCCCCCTCCTACATCCCTGTTCCCCAATTCCTACCCCCTCCCACATCCCCGGTCACCCCCCTCCCACATCCCTGTTCCCCAATTCCTGCCCCCTCCCAGATCCCCGGTCACCCCCCTCCCGCCCCCTACCACATTCCCCTTCCCCCTCCTGCCCCCTCCCACATCCCTGCTCACCCCCCTCCCACATCCCTGTTCCCCAATTCCTACCCCCTCCCACATCCCTGGTCACCCCTCTCCTACATCCCTGTTCCCCAATTCCTACCCCCTCCCACATCCCCGGTCACCCCCCTCCCTCCCCCTCCCACATCCCTGTTCCCCAATTTCTGCCCCCTCCCAGATCCCCGGTCATCCCCCTCCCGCCCCCTGCATCCCTGTTCCCCAATTCCTGCCCCCTCCCACATCCCCCGTCACTCCTCTCCCGCCCTCTCCCACATCACCCTTCCCCCTCCCCCTTCCTGCCCCCTCCAACATCCCTGGTCACCCCCCTCCTGCATCCCTGTTCCCCAATTCCTGCCCCCTCCCACAACCCTTCCCCCTCCTCCCGGCTCCCCACATGTCGCTGCCCCGCCCCCACCCCCTGCAAACCCTGGGCGCTGCAGCCGCTTCCCTCTGCCCGAGGCCGGGACTCGCAGCTCGCCCCGCTGGGAGCAGCCTGGGCCCCCCGCCCCGCACAGGCTGCACCGGGAGCAGCTCCCTGCGGGGGGCAGGTCTCCCCTTCTCCCCACGTGGGGCACTGCCGGGGGGGCTCAGGGTCCCAGTCAGGGGGGCCGGGCCGGGGTCTCTGCCCGGGGAGAGTCTCGGTGGGGGGGGAGGCAGTGGGAATGTCCCTCCCCCGCCTGCAGCCAGGGCTCGGGGGGCCCCAGCGGCAGCAGCCGAGGCCCGGGGGGCTGGCAAGGCAGCGCCTGCAATTCACTCCTGCTGCTGGGCTGGGCCCCGGCTCGCTCCGCCCGGCGCCTCCTGGGCCCTGGCGAGCTGGAGTCGCTGGGTCTGGCCGGGGGGTCTGGCTCTTATTCATGTCTTGTGGCGTCACCCCCGGCCCCCAGCAGGGACGTGGGGCCAAGGGGTCCATGCCCAGGGGCCCAGGGATTTCAAAGGCGCTGGGCCGAGGGGATCGATCTGTGTTTTTAAATAAAAATGAAGATACAAAATGTCACTAGATCAGTCGATGCCACAACTTACGCCTAGTGGGTGACAGACCCCCCGTCCCCCGCTGGTGCACACAGCCAGAGATGCCCCAAGGCCGACCAACAACCGTGGTCTGGTGCCACCCCACTACCCCGCCCACAGACCCATGGGGCTTCCCCCCACAAGCCCCCAGGCCCCAGTGTGGCCCACCACTCCACAATCCCCCACCGACTGTCCTCCTCGCCCCAAGCCAGGGTGCAGCCACCCCACCCAGCTGTGCCACCCGACAGCCCCTCCCCCCACAGCCCCCCACAGCCATGCTGTGTCCCCCTGGGGGCAGCCATGCTGCTGCCCCTCACTACCTCCCAGCCCAACAGCCACAGCCATGCCATTGACCCAAGCCCCCGATCCAAGTCCCCTATAGCCTCTCCCTCCCCCAGGCCCCTCCCAGACCCAGGCCCCATCCGTACAACCCAATCGCCCCCTGCCAACAACCCCCCTCTCCTCTCCCACAGCACCGATCCATCCCCTACCCTCCCACACCACACAGACCCCTCCACCTCCCAGCTGTGCCACCCCCCCACCCCGAGCCAGACCACCAACCCCGTCAGACACCCTCCCCTGCTGGTGCACCAAGGTCTCCCCGAGACCGACAACAGCTATGAATTAAAACCCCACAGTGTTTGTTGGGGCTACTGGAGCCGTGGGACCTACCTGGAGATGCTGAAATCTCACTCTTGTCTCTCTCCTCCTGCCCCCATCTCCAAGCCAGGCACTGGGCAGTTCAGTGGTGAAGTGATGAACTGATGATCATCAGTTTGTTTTATGATGGGGGGAGGGGGGAGGTTTAAACTATTTCCCTGGATCAAGTCTCCCTTGGTGTAGTAAGTGAAGGCCCTGATAAAGGCTCAGGATGAGGCCTGAGGCCTGAACTAAAGTAATGGTCAAGACTTTGCTAACATAAAGCAAAGTTAAGCTGTGAGCAAGAGGCAGGCCCTGCTCACAGAAGCTGGCAAGGAAAGGGCTGATGTTGCATAAATATATATCCACTTAGCATAGTTACAGTATAAACATGGTACCAAGACACACTATACCGAAACATTCCACAGATAACATGGAACAGGCCGACCCATCCCAATGACAGGGGCAAAAGGGTAAAATGATGGATAGAGTTGTTTTGATCCAACCAACAGGTACAAGGTGCGAGGCGGCACTTTACTACGTAGGGAGGTTGTACCTTGCTACGTGGAGGGGTTGCACCTCAATACGTCAGGAGTGATATGTAACTTGTTTGTACCCGTGTATAAGAATGTATCCCTGGGGTGGTGTCTTTGTCCGGCCACGGGGGCAGTGGAAAGTCCCGCCACTGAGCCGGGTCCTTGCCAAGAGGCAATTTCTCGTAGTATGCCAGGTAGACTAAGTAATCTACGGGGAACTGCCATTGTGTCCGAGATCGCAATAAACCTAGTCGAAGTGACTTTGCATCTTACTAGACTCTGTGGTTATTGGGGGTTCTCTTCGGGTTTGCTGGGTCAGCTATCTGCGCAGAGCTGGGGCAGCACAAAGAGGGAATACACGCACGCAGCTGAGTGATATCAACACAGGAGAAAGCAGAGCACCACACCGGTAGCATCTGAAAACACTTGGCAGCTCAGTCACCATTTCAGCTAGAGCAGAGCTGGGCACTGGGCCACCCGGGGCCTTTAACACCACAGCCCTGGGGAGGGGGTGCTGAGCTGGACCATCCAGTGAGGAACACAAGTCCTTCTACCCTCCACCACACCGTAGTTTGGAACTGCTGCTGACGGCTCCCCCCATCCATGGTAACTTTTATCCCCTCTGCCTCCCTCTATCTGGGGGTTTTCCCTTCTGCACCTACCTGGCAGGGCAGGCCGCCCCCCACCCCAGTCTGAACCCCTGAGCTTGTCCCAGTTTTGTCCCTCTGCCCATCCCTCCCCTCCGATTTCCCCCCTTCAGGGGGATTTTCCCTGCCTTTGATTGCAGGGAGCAGATTCTGATGGCGCGTGAGGGCAGCAACTTGCAGATGTTACTGAGCATGTGAGAAGAACATTAGAAGATAAGAACGGTCAGACTGGGTCAGACCAAAGGTCCATCTAGCCCAGTGTCCTGTCTGCTGACAGCGGCCAGTGCCAGGTGCCCCAGAGGGAATGAACAGACAGGAATCATCCAGTGACCCATCCCCTGTCCCCCATTCCCAGCTTCTGACAGACAGAGGTTAGGGACACCATCCCTGCCCATCCCAGCTAACAGCCATTGATGGACCTGGCCTCCATGAACCCATCTAGTTCCCCTTTGACCACAGGACCCTGCTCAGGATCAGTGAAGTTGCAAGTTCTAATAGGAAACAGTTTCTGATACAAGGGCAGCTCCTCTTCCTCCTCCCCTCCCATGGGGATGAGCAGCCCCCCCAACTGCCACTCTGCCCCAGCCTCCTTCAACCCATTGCCCCCTTCAGCCTCCCCCCAAATGTCCCCTTCCCCCCATCGCCCCCTTCAGCCTCCTCCAACTGCCCCCCATCGCCCCGTTCAGCCTCCCCCAACTGTTCCCTTCCCCTCACTGCACCTGGTCACCTTCAGCCCCCCGTTACCCTCTTCAGCCTCCGGCAACTTCCCCCCACTGCCCTGGCTCCACCACTCTCAGGTTCCCTTCCCCCCAACCATCTGCTTCCTTGCCATGGGTAAGAGGGGCAGAAAATGCTTTTGAAAAAACCTTTTGCAAAGTAAAAATAAAACAAACCAAACAACCCCCTCCCTTGCTGTGTGCTGGGTGCCCAGCTGTGTGCTTGTGTGTGTGTGTGTGGGGGGGGGCGGGTGTTGTTCTGAGCACACTCTGTTCAGGGAAGGGGTGGAGTTGGCCAAAGGGGCAGGTGGAATCTTTAGCAGAGAATTCCTTTCTCCATTCTGTTAGCTAAGCATTGCTGTTAAATGTCAGCCGACGAATGCAGCATTTGAAGCAATCTGACTCTAAATCCCCTGCCCTCTCGGTTGCTGCAGTTCTCACACCCTCTATCAGCTCCTGGGTTCACCAGCCATTGTCAACCAAGCAAGTTGGCAGACTGAAGGCAGGGCAAGAATGCTGAACCAGAATGGTCTTTGCTCTTGTCACACATGACATCACAATAAACTTATGCATACACACACACACACACACACACACACACATAGACATTCAGACAGAGGCTGGTACCATTAGCAACACTGAGAGACTTGGCCAAAATCTCTAGGAATTTTGATTTCTGGGAGGGGCTGCACAAAGGACTGATACTTTGCATGTACAGAATATATCACATTGTACCTGGGGAGTCACAAAGTAATTTACAAACTTGAATTGAAGGAGCCTGACAGCTGCCCTGAGCAGGACCAGGTGAAGGTGGGGCTGTACTGAGGGGTCTGCGAGCTGCAGCGGGACGTGCTGGACTGGGTTTCACTCTGGTGGAGCAGGTGAGAGGGTCTGGGGGCCAGTGCATTGGAGGAGGGGCTATCACCCCAGTGGCTGAAGCCCGGAGCACTGACCCCCTCAACCCTCTTGTGGCTGAAGTCCAGAGCCCCAACATCCCTCCCTGCCCTCCTGTGGATGAGTCGCAGAGCCCAGACCCCCCCACTCCCCTCCACCTCCCCAGCGGCTGAAGCTTGGAGCCCTGATCCCCCCCCATGGCAGCTGAAGACCAGGTCTCTTCCCTTCATCTCTCTTGGTGGCTTGAGCCTGGACACAAGCCCGGAGTCCTCCCTCCCCCCCTCCGCCCTGGGTGCTATAGCCCGGATCCTGGAGTCTCTACCCAGTTGTGGGAGACCAGAGCCCCAAACCCAGAGCTTCCCCCTCCATCGATCAAGCCTGGAGTCCTGAGCCCATCCCCACCCGCGGGAGTTGTTTCGGAAGATGGTACACGCCTATGTAGGGCCCTATGAAATCTCTTTTATTATTGGGGATTTTCCAATTTAGTATTTTCTAAGTTTTGTCCTTTCCATTTCTTAAAAAGTAATTCCGTCTTTATGGTTTTTGTGTTAATCACAATTGTTTGATACACTGACCACAGTTAAGTAGCTTTACTATAAATGCACACAAATGTTCAGAAATGGCTTGCAAGGGGAGAAACTGATTTTACTAAAAGAATCCTACAATTTAAACAAAACTTCCTGCAGATTCCCAGTGTACGGTAAAAGTGACATTTTGTGTGTGTGCATGGGGGAGGGAGGTTGTGGGGGGAGTGGAGTGTGTGTGTGTGTGTGTGTTGGGGGAGAGTATGTATGGGTGTGTTGGGGAGTGGGGGAGGAGTGTGTGTGTGTGGGTGGAAGTTTATGGGGCACAATGGAGGTGAGTGTGTGGATGGGGGTGGGCGTGGAAGTTTGTGGGGGCAGTGGAGGTGAGTGTGTGGGTGGGGTGGAAGTTTGTGGGGGCAGTGGAGGTGAGTGTGAGTTGGGGGGGCGTGTGGGTGGAAGTTTGTGGGGGCAGTGGAAGTGAGTGTGTGTGTGTGGGGGGGGGTGTGGGTGGAAGTTTGTGGGGGGCAGTGGAGGTGAGTGTGTGGGTGGGGTGGCCGTGGGTGGAAGTTTGTGGGGGTAGTGGAGGTGAGTGTGTGTGTGTGGGGGGGTGGGTGGAAGTTTGTGGGGGCAGTGGAGGTGAGTGTGTGCGTGAGGGTGAGTGTGTGCGTGAGGGTGGGTGTGGGTGGAAGTTAGTGGGGGCAGTGGAGGTGAGTGTGTGGGTGGGGTGGGCGTGGGTGGAAGTTTGTGGGGGCAGTGGAGGTGAGTGTGTGTGTGGGGGTTTGTGTGGGTGGAAGTTTGTGGGGGCAGTGGAGGTGAGTGTGTGGGTGGGGGTAGGTGGAAGTTTGTGGGGGCAGTGGAGTTGAGTGTGTGGGTGGGGGTGGGTGGAAGTTTGTGCGGGCAGTGGAGGTGAATGTGTGGGTGGGGTGGGGGTGGGTGGAAGTTTGTGGGGGCAGTGGAGGTGAGTGTGGGTGGGGGTGTGTGTGGGTGGAAGTTTGTGGGCGCAGTGGAGGTGAGTGTGACTGTGTGTGTTGGGGCAGTCAGGAGGCCGGGGGAGCTGGAGCTGCCTGAGCAGGGCTGAGCTGAGGGGAGAGGAGCGGCCCAGGGAGTCGCGTGGGGGGCAGAGCAGCAGCAGCTGTGTGGGGGCAGAGTGGGGCTGGGGCTGGAGCCCTCTGGAGCCAGGTGCGGGGAGCAGCTGGGCAGAGTGTGGGGGTTCCTGGGCAGCGGGCCCAGTACAGGGAGACCCCACCAGTCAAGAGGCCTTGCAGGCCGCACTGGGAGGGGTATTGTAACCCCCGCGGGGGGGGGGAGGGGCCCTGCCACCTAGACACTGAGGGCGTGTGGCCACCGCCAGAGCGAGTGTCCGACCCGCAGCGTCCCTGCAGCACAGCCAGGGCCTGGCCAGGGGCCTGGGACGTGTGAGGAACAGACTGTGAACTGCCACAGCTGTTTGGGGTCCCCCGTGCCACAGAGCGGGGTGACGGCTTTTCCTTTCACCTTCCCCAGTTTCTCCTTGTTTTTAATGACTTGCTGTTTAATAACTTGTGTTTGCTTTGAACTATATGCGATGATCAATGGGTCAGGGAAGCGTCCGGAGCAGAGAGAGTACCCCGGAGTGGAGACACCCGAGCCCTGTCCTAAGTACAACAACCAGATTGGGGGTCGAGCCCCAGGAATCCTGGGCCCAGCCTTGTCTGGGTTTCGAGGACTCTGCCACACGAGAGTAGAAGGGGTGTCCTGGAGTCAGGCGGGAGTGGGAGCGAGGACTCAGATCCTTTCGCCAGCCAATTCCACAGGGGTAGTGTATGAGCCAGGAAAGGTCCCCACGATAGCGGGACCATTCCCCCGCTTACATAGGCCTGGACACAGAATGCCTTTAGCTGTGGATTGCACTGCAGATCTGATTGGCTGTAAATCCTGGATACCTCTGGCAACATGAGACCGCATGAACTGGTCCTTTCCTATGGTCTGGCTCTGGTGAGGTAAGACTAAAAGGTCTTTTCACGGTTGGACCAGGACAGACTCTGGGGAGTGCATTATTCTCCTCAGCACTTCCATTCTGTAGTGCCCTGACAGCAAGATCCCAGGTGAATGTGTGGGTTACTCTCCCTGGCAGGGTCAGGTTTTCTGTTCAGTGTTTAATGACTGAAATGCTTTTCTCTTCTTTGTAACCTAGGCACATGGTTGGACTCCAATCGCAGAGCGGAAGCAGAAAATAGTCACCATTCCCCGGAGATGCCCAGCTAAAGAGGGAACTTTTCAGTAAGAGCTCCCTGCTAGTTCACACATGCATGTAGACAGCGTCCATGCGGGTGTCTGTCAGTGAGGTTTCTCTGTCTGTTCTGTCAAATGTTTGCCTACTTGTTTTCTGGCTGGTGCCGGCTGAAAGGATTTCGTATCCGAGGAAGGACGTATCCTCCTGCTTAGCAAACAAACAAAGCAGCACATTTCATGTCCAGATTATATTTAGTCGTAAATCGACATTGTGATGGTTCCCCACCAAGGAAAGTTACCCCGTCTTTAGGAAAATGACTGAAGTACGAATGCCAAACACAATTCCAATAGAGGATTCAAAGCAAGGTTTTCTGCATGGTGATTAAAGGCTTTAATTTAAATCAGTCCACCCTGAGGTGAACAATTAAGAGTTGTTATCTTCACTGAAGGCAGTTGAGGTCTAAGCCCTTGGTTCTGTCTGAATGGAAATTCGTTCCATTTACTAATCCGGTTTCAGGAGCATTGTGTGGGGTGCAAGGAGAGGCCAGTGCCATGAGGACAGATGGCTTTGGATGTAAAGGTCGCCGGCAGCACCTGTAACACCTCCCCCGCAACGTGCCCTCGCTTGTCCTGGCTCTGGAGCTGCGGCTGGAGCGGGGCTCGGGTCAAACCCTTTGGCGCTGAAGCCAAGTGTCGACATCTCGCTCTCGGGGGCCCAGACTGACCCAGCCACAATCCCCGCGCAGGGGGAGGGGGCGAGCCCTGTCTCCCATGGCCGTGGGGAGCGTCTCGGGGAGAAGCGGATGCTTGCATTGGGATTTTACACAAAGACCTTTCAGAAGAGCCCTAGACGGTGTCTGAGCTGGCTCGGATGAGGCAGCAAGGGGCAACGCAGCCTGAGCCAGGTTTGCTCTTCAAATTCTGTCCTTGGTAGATGTCCAGGTCTGGGAATGTCCCACAACAGCATTTCTAATGGGAAGCTGGCTGCAGAACAATTAAACTGCTGAGAGCTCCTATGCAGGTGGGGTGGGAATTCAGCCTCTGTGTTCTGTCAGTGCAGCTAGAGCAATAGGAAAACCTCACCAGTCACTGTAGCAACTGTCTACTCCAAAGTACTACAGGAGCATTTTAAGTGTAGACAGCCTGAGAGTGAGACCAGATCTACCTCCAGTTGGCACTAGGGATGCGCCAGCACTGAGACTACAGCAATGACAACAGTTCAATGCTTCCGGAGTTGGCACGGAGATTCAAATCTACGTGGGAAGGCCCCAAGGGATTTCTAGTCCAGCACCTTAACCCCTCAGCCACAGCTACCTGATGGCCACTGGCTTCCCTACACTATGATTCTCTTAGTGAATTATCACTTCACATTGTTTGCTCAGACCAGCCTCCCCGGCCCACTCACTGCTGAGCGGGGCTATAAGTGTGTCCATTGCTGGACAGCAGGAATTCCTGCCCATTTCCCTTCCGGCTGGAGCAGGATTGGAGTGTGTTTGTGTTAATGACATTGCTGTAGATTGTTGTTCGTTCCCCATCTTGACAATTCAGACAGTCCCTTTCCCATTCAGATCTCCAGCATTTCGTTCCAATAGCAGGGGTCCGGTTTTCTCTGGGGCACTGACATGTTTCAGGGGGTTGGTGAGTGAACTCAGCCTTGCATTCCATCCTTGATGGGGCGGGACAAGGGTGGTCAGTTTTGTTGGGCCAGCAAGTTGGCAACCCTAGATCCAGGGGAAACAAACACCTAACGAGGCTGGCCAGGGGCAGGACATCAGCTTGGAGGGGAGGGGTGGGGGTGGCAGTGACATCACAAAGGCCTGTTGCAGGAACTCGGCCTATTGGGCAAGGTGGTGGGGAGGGGGTGACCTCACAGAGAGACCCTGACATCAGCCGGGCAGGACAGAGGTGCAGGGCCAGGCCAGTCTCTGAGACCCCTCCCGGCTTTGCTGCCGCAAATCTCCTTCACGAGGTCTCTCCTCGAGGACTGAGAGAGAATTAGGATTCACGGATGTGAGCATGGGGAGGAACCTCTGTGGAGTTTTCTCCTTTCCTACCATTGATTGTACCGAAAACAAACTTCCCTTTTCCAAGGTAAGAGGCCCAGAGAGGTTTGGAACCTGTTCAGTCTGATCCCCCTGGTGCAGGCAGCATTCTAGGCCCAGAAAACACTGGCTTAAGGTGGCCGCATTTGATTTCCTGCCTAGGACTTTGACGCTTAGAATCCCTGGGGACATTGGGGTTTATCCTTTTTGGTTTCCCTTTTCCTCTTTCCTCCCTCCTTTCTCCTCTTCTCTTGCTTCTTTTCCCCCTTTCCCCGGCTTCCCTCCCTCTACCAAGAAGGAGTGTGTGTGGAGTGTGGATGGGGTGGGGGGTGCTCTCATTGCGGGAGGTCCTCACAAAGAGGTGAGGCTGGATCTGAGAGTGATCCCCTCTGATGGTGACCTGGGCCGTCCTTTGGGACATCTGGTGAGACCTCTCAGCCTCCCGCCCCTCAGAGTCTCAGTGCTGATTGGCCGAGCAGGGGGCTATCGCCAGCGAGGAGACTCAGGTCCTTTTGGCCTCTTTTCAAATCAGGCAAATAAGTCACAACCAATCCAATGTATGGGATTAATCTTGCTGCTTCTCTCCATTAATTGTCTCTTAGCAGGTCATGATTTCCTCTAATGGTCTAGGTCTTCTAAAATACTTGCTGAATAATTCCTATGAACCACTGTTGGTCTGTAGCTCACTTGAGAGCACTTTATTCTGATCAGTCACTGTATGAAATTCAAGATGTCTCAGATAGGTTGAAAGTCAGGAGCAGTGTTTCCTCACATTTTGTATGTCCGTGTGCGGAATGAATTTTGTGATGTGCACCAATATGTGCAATTTTGTTATGTGACACATCACCTGTATATTGCTGCACATCACAAAATTCATTCTGCACATGGACGGTGTGTGGCAGGGGTGAGGCTGAAGGGTTCAGAGTGTGGGAGGGGGCTGAAGTGGGGCAGAGGGTTGGGGTGTGGGCTCTGGGGTGGGGCTGGGAATGAGGGGCTCAGGGCTAGGGCAGAGGGTTGGGGTGCAGGGGGTGAGGGCTCTGGCTGGGGGTGCGGGTTTTGGGATGGGGCTAGGAATGAGGGGCTCAGGGCTAGGGCAGAGGGTTGTGGTGCAGGGGGAGGGGGCTCCGGCTGGGGGTGTGGGCTCTGCGGTAGGGCTGGGAATGAGGGGCTCAGGGCTGGAGCAGAGGATTGGGGTGCAGGGGGTGAGGGCTCCGGCTGGGGATGCAGGCTCTGCGCTGGGGCTCGGAATGAGGGGTTTGGGGAGCAGGTTGCCCGAGGGAGAGAGGACTCCCCCCAGCCCTCTCTCACCACAGCAGCTCAGGGCCAGGTGAGAGAGCACCTGTCTCCTGGCCGCAGCAGCTCTGGTGGGGCTGGGCTGGGGCTGGGGGAGGGGACAGGATTTATTTTTCCTAAGTCAAAACGGGGAAGGGAAGGAGTTATGCTTCAGTTTTTACCTTATAAACTATGGTCCTGGCTAATATATAAGACACTATGGGAATAAGACACCATGTCATGTGGTGACATCGCAAGAGCAGAGGGTGTGAGAACTGCAGCAACCGAGAGGGCAGGGGATTTAGAGTCAGATTGCTTCAAATGCTGCATTCGTCGGCTGACATTTAACAGCAATGCTTAGCTAACAGAATGGAGAAAGGAATTCTCTGCTAAAGATTCCACCTGCCCCTTTGGCCAACTCCACCCCTTCCCTGAACAGAGTGTGCTCAGAACATCCCCCCCCCATACACACACACACACACAAGCCCACAGCTGGGCACCCAGCACAAAGCAAGGGAGGGGGTTGTTTGGTTTGTTTTATTTTTACTTTGCAAAAGGTTTTTTCAAAAGCATTTTCTGCCCCTTTTACCCATGGCAAGGGAGCAGATGGTTGGGGGGAAGGGAACCTGAGAGTGGTGGAGCTAGGGCAGTGGGGGGAAGTTGCCGGAGGCTGAAGAGGGCAACTGGGGAGTGAAGGTGACCAGGTGCGGTGAGGGGAAGGGAACAGTTGGGGGAGGCTGAACGGGGCGATGGGGGGCAGTTGGAGGAGGCTGAAGGGGGCGATGGGGGGAAGGGGACATTTGAGGGGAGGCTGACGGGGGCAATGGGTTGAAGGAGCTGGGGCAGAGTGGCAGTTGTGGGGGCTGCTCATCCCCATGGGAGGGGAGGAGGAAGAGGAGCTGCCCTTGTATCAGAAGCTGTTTCCTATTAGAACTTGCAACTTCACTGTTCCTGAGCAGGGTCCTGTGATCAAAGGGGACCTAGATGGCCACACACTCACCTACACTGCCCCCACAAACTTCCACCCACACCCCCCCCCCACACACACACTCACCTCCACTGCCCCCACAAACTTCCACCCACGGCCACCCCACCCACACACTCACCTCCACTGCCCCCCACAAACTTCCACCCCCACCCCCCACCCACACACTCACCTCCACTGCACCCCATAAACTTCCACCCACACACTCACACTACTCCCCCACTCCCTAACACACCCATACATACTCTCCCCCAACACACACACACACACACTCCACTCCCCCCACAACCTCCTTCCCCCATGCACACACACAAAATGTCACTTTTACCATACACTGGGCAGGGGATTTAGAGTCAGATTGCTTCAAATGCTGCATTCGTCGGCTGACATTTAACAGCAATGGTTAGCTAACAGAATGGAGAAAGGAATTCTCTGCTAAAGATTCCACCTGCCCCTTTGGCCAACAGGGGGAGGCTGAAGGGGGCGATGGGGGGCAGTTGGAGCAGGCTGAAGGGGGCGATGGGGGGAAGGGGACATTTGGGGGGAGGCTGAAGGGGGCAATGGGTTGAAGGAGGCTGGGGCAGAGTGGCAGTTGGGGGGGCTGCTCATCCCCATGGGAGGGGAGGAGGAAGAGGAGCTGCCCTTGTATCAGAAGCCGTTTCCTATTAGAACTTGCAACTTCACTGATCCTGAGCAGGGTCCTGTGGTCAAAGGGGAACTAGATGGGTTCATGGAGGCCAGGTCCATCAATGGCTGTTAGCTGGGATGGGCAGGGATGGTGTCCCTAACCTCTGTCTGTCAGAAGCTGGGAATGGGGGACAGGGGATGGGTCACTGGATGATTCCTGTCTGTTCATTCCCTCTGGGGCACCTGGCACTGGCCGCTGTCAGCAGACAGGACACTGGGCTAGATGGACCTTTGGTCTGACCCAGTCTGACCGTTCTTATCTTCTAATGTTCTTCTCACATGCTCAGTAACATCTGCAAGTTGCTGCCCTCACGCGCCATCAGAATCTGCTCCCTGCAATCAAAGGCAGGGAAAATCCCCCTGAAGGGGGGAAATCGGAGGGGAGGGATGGGCAGAGGGACAAAACTGGGACAAGCTCAGGGGTTCAGACTGGGGTGGGGGGCGGCCTGCCCTGCCAGGTAGGTGCAGAAGGGAAAACCCCCAGATAGAGGGAGGCAGAGGGGATAAAAGTTACCATGGATGGGGGGAGCCGTCAGCAGCAGTTCCAAACTACGGTGTGGTGGAGGGTAGAAGGACTTGTGTTCCTCACTGGATGGTCCAGCTCAGCACCCCCTCCCCAGGGCTGTGGTGTTAAAGGCCCCGGGTGGCCCAGTGCCCAGCTCTGCTCTAGCTGAAATGGTGACTGAGCTGCCAAGTGTTTTCAGATGCTACCGGTGTGGTGCTCTGCTTTCTCCTGTGTTGATATCACTCAGCTGCGTGCGTGTATTCCCTCTTTGTGCTGCCCCAGCTCTGCGCAGATAGCTGACCCAGCAAACCCGAAGAGAACCCCCAATAACCACAGAGTCTAGTAAGATGCAAAGTCACTTCGACTAGGTTTATTGCGATCTCGGACACAATGGCAGTTCCCCGTAGATTACTTAGTCTACCTGGCATACTACGAGAAATTGCCTCTTGGCAAGGACCCGGCTCAGTGGCGGGACTTTCCACTGCCCCCGTGGCCGGACAAAGACACCACCCCAGGGATACATTCTTATACACGGGTACAAACAAGTTACATATCACTCCTGACGTATTGAGGTGCAACCCCTCCACGTAGCAAGGTACAACCTCCCTACGTAGTAAAGTGCCGCCTCGCACCTTGTACCTGTTGGTTGGATCAAAACAACTCTATCCATCATTTTACCCTTTTGCCCCTGTCATTGGGATGGGTCGGCCTGTTCCATGTTATCTGTGGAATGTTTCGGTATAGTGTGTCTTGGTACCATGTTTATACTGTAACTATGCTAAGTGGATATATATTTATGCAACATCAGCCCTTTCCTTGCCAGCTTCTGTGAGCAGGGCCTGCCTCTTGCTCACAGCTTAACTTTGCTTTATGTTAGCAAAGTCTTGACCATTACTTTAGTTCAGGCCTCAGGCCTCATCCTGAGCCTTTATCAGGGCCTTCACTTACTACACCAAGGGAGACTTGATCCAGGGAAATAGTTTAAACCTCCCCCCTCCCCCCATCATAAAACAAACTGATGATCATCAGTTCATCACTTCACCACTGAACTGCCCAGTGCCTGGCTTGGAGATGGGGGCAGGAGGAGAGAAACAAGAGTGAGATTTCAGCATCTCCAGGTAGGTCCCACGGCTCCAGTAGCCCCAACAAACCTTGGTGCACCAAGGTCTCCCCAAGTGTCGGTCTTGGGGAGACCTTGGTGCACCAGCAGGGGAGGGTGTCTGACGGGGTTGGTGGTCTGGCTCGGGGTGGGGGGTGGCACAGCTGGGAGGTGGTGTGGGAGGGTAGGGGATGGATCGGTGCTGTGGGAGAGGAGAGGGGGGTTGTTGGCAGGGGGCGATTGGGTTGTACGGATGGGGCCTGGGTCTGGGAGGGAGAGGCTATAGGGGACTTGGATCGGGGGCTTGGGTCAATGGCATGGCTGTGGCTGTTGGGCTGGGAGGTAGTGAGGGGCAGCAGCATGGCTGCCCCCAGGGGGACACAGCATGGCTGTGGGGGGTTGTGGGGGGAGGGGCTGTCGGGTGGCACAGCTGGGTGGGGTGGCTGCACCCTGGCTTGGGGCGAGGAGGACAGTCGGTGGGGGATTGTGGAGTGGTGGGCCACACTGGGGCCTGGGGGCTTGTGGGGGGAAGCCCCATGGGCCTGTGGGCGGGGTAGTGGGGTGGCACCAGACCACGGTTGTTGGTCGGCCTTGGGGCATCTCTGGCTGTGTGCACCAGCGGGGGACGGGGGGTCTGTCACCCACTAGGCGTAAGTTGTGGCATCGACTGATCTAGTGACATTTTGTATCTTCATTTTTATTTAAAAACACAGATCGATCCCCTCGGCCCGGCGCCTTTGAAATCCCTGGGTCCCTGGGCATGGACCCCTTGGCCCCACGTCCCTGCTGGGGGCCGGGGGTGATGCCACAAGACATGAATAAGAGCCAGACCCCCCGGCCAGACCCAGCGACTCCAGCTCGCCAGGGCCCAGGAGGCGCCGGGCGGAGCGAGCCGGGGCCCAGCCCAGCAGCAGGAGTGAATTGCGGGCGCTGCCTTGCCAGCCCCCCGTGCCTCGGCTGCTGCTGCTGGGGCCCCCCGAGCCCTGGCTGCAGGCGGGGGAGGGACATTCCCACTGCCTCCCCCCCCACCGAGACTCTCCCCGGGCAGAGACCCCGGCCCGGCCCCCCTGACTGGGACCCTGAGCCCCCCCGGCAGTGCCCCACGTGGGGAGAAGGGGAGACCTGCCCCCCGCAGGGAGCTGCTCCCGGTGCAGCCTGTGCGGGGCGGGGGGCCCAGGCTGCTCCCAGCGGGGCGAGCTGCGAGTCCCGGCCTCGGGCAGAGGGAAGCGGCTGCAGCGCCCAGGGTTTGCAGGGGGTGGGGGCGGGGCAGCGACATGTGGGGAGCCGGGCGGAGGGGGAAGGGTTGTGGGAGGGGGCAGGAATTGGGGAACAGGGATGTAGGAGAGGGGTGACCAGGGATCTGGGAGGGGGTAGGAATTGGGGAACAGGGATGTGGGAGGGGGGTGAGCAGGGATGTGGGAGGGGGCAGGAGGGGGAAGGGGAATGTGGTAGGGGGCGGGAGGGGGGTGACCGGGGATCTGGGAGGGGGCAGGAATTGGGGAACAGGGATGTGGGAGGGGGGTGACCGGGGATGTGGGAGGGGGTAGGAATTGGGGAACAGGGATGTAGGAGGGGGGTGACCAGGGATCTGGGAGGGGGCAGGAATTGGGGAACAGGGATGTGGGAGGGGGGTGAGCAGGGATGTGGGAGGGGGTGGGAGGGGGTGACTGGGGATGTGGGAGGGGGTAGGAATTGGGGAACAGGGATGTAGGAGGGGGGTGACCAGGGATCTGGGAGAGGGCAGGAATTGGGGAACAGGGATGCAGGGGGCGGGAGGGGGCCGGGGGATGTGGGGCACTGGAGGGAGGCTGGGGGAACACACAGGTATCGGGGCAGGGGGAGAATTCTGGGGCTCAGGGGAGCAGAGCTGGACTAGAGGGAAACTCTGAGTGTCCGATAAAGGGAAGAAAAGGGGGGATGTGGGGGAGGGTCTGTGGGGGGGCTGGAGGGAGACTATGGAACAAGCAGAGACTGGCTGGGGAGGGCAGAGCCAGAGGGCAGGAGGAGGGAGGGGGATGGGCACAGATACAATGGCAGCTCCCCCAGCCCATGGGGTAGGAGATTGGGAGGGGCTGCCCCGCCCAGCAGCCACTGGGAAGCTTTTTTCCTAGACATGGTCAAACCAGGGATATCAAAGGTGAACCAGGAAGTACTGGGTTTACTGGTTTGCTTACCGGTTAACCGGACCTTGCCAGTTAACCCCGCCGACCGGCCAGCCCCCCTGGGCCAGAGGAGTCCCGGCCGCAGTGGGCTGGGGGGGGGGGCAGCCCCACGCCGGTGGGCAGGCAGGATCCCGGACAGAGCCACGCTGGAGTGGCTCCAGCCCTGTCTGCGGCAGCCAAGGCAGCCTGGAGCAGACCCTGCCGTACCTGGTCGGTGGGACCCCAGCCCCGGCTGCCCTGTGCCGGCCCGCTGGAGAGACCTGAGGTAAAATGGTTAACGAGTTAAATGATATAATTCTAACCGGTTAATCGTTTTAACCACTATTTACATCCCTAGGTCAAACAATCATGGGGGGGGGGGCATCAGACTTCCCGCTAAGGGCTCAGAATTTGAAAATATCCCCCCACCCCCTATGCGCGCACACGCCCCCTGCTCCTAATTTACTCTTTGTTTGGTTAAGACAGTCTCATTATTTGGGGATCTTACTCCTGGATGATAAATGTTTGGGGCTAAATGGGAAAGGAACTGTCTGAATTGTCAAGATGGGGAACGAACAACAATCTACAGCAATGTCATTAACACAAACACACTCCAATCCTGCTCCAGCCGGAAGGGAAATGGGCAGGAATTCCTGCTGTCCAGCAATGGACACACTTACAGCCCCGCACAGCAGTGAGTGGGCCGGGGAGGCTGGTCAAAATGAACTGGACAAATTGGAGAAATGGTCTGAGGTAAACAGGATGAAGTTTAACAAAGACAAATGCAAAGTGCTCCACTTAGGAAGGAACAATCAGTTTCACACATACAGAATGGGAAGAGACTGTCTAGGAAGGAGTACGGCAGAAAGGGATCTAGGCGTTATAGTGGACCACAAGCTAAATATGAGTCAACAGTGTGATGCTGATGCAAAAAAAGCAAACATGATTCTGGGATGCATTAACAGGTGTGTTGTGAGCAAGACATAAGAAGTCATTCTTGCGCTCTACTCTGCACTGGTTAGGCCTCAACTGGAGTATTGTGTCCAGTTCTAGGCACCACAGTTCAAGAAAGATGTGGAGATATTGGAGAGGGTCCAGAGAAGAGCAACAAGAATGATTAAAGGTCTTGAGAACATGACCTATGAAGGAAGGCTGAAAGAATTGGGTTTGTTTAGTTTGGAAAAGAGAAGACTGAGAGGGGACATGATAGCAGTTTTCAGGTATCTAAAAGGGTGTCATAAGGAGGAGGGAGAAAACTTGTTCAGTAAACACTGGAATAAACTGCCTAGGGAGGTTGTGGAATCTCCATCTCTGGAGATATTTAAGAGTAGGCTAGATAAATATCTATCCGGGATGGTCTAGACAGTATTTGGTCCTGCCATGAGGGCAGGGGACTGGACTCAATGACCTCTCGAGGTCCCTTCCAGTCCTAGAATCTATGAATCTATGAAGGAGGCAACAACCTGGCATGTGTGATCTAAGGAGCAGGAAAAGAATCTGGGAGTTACCTTTTGTAAAATCTCATCTTCTTTCGAAAACCTGTGGAAATAGCTGATTCAAGAAGTTGTTGACAGATGGACAGTACACGTCTATCAGCTCCTGGGTTCACCAGCCATTGTCAACCAAGCAAGTTGGCAGACTGAAGGCAGGGCAAGAATGCTGAACCAGAACAGTCTTTGCTCTTGTCACACATGACATCACAATAAACTTATGCATACACACACACACACACACACATAGACATTCAGACAGAGGCTGGTACCATTAGCAACACTGAGAGACTCGGCCAAAATCTCTAGGAATTTTGATTTCTGGAAGGGGCTGCACAAAGGACTGATACTTTGCATGTACAGAATATATCACATTGTACCTGGGGAGTCACAAAGTAGTTTACAAACTTGAATTCAAGGAGTCTGACAGCTGCCCTGAGCAGGACCAGGTGAAGGTGGGGCTGTACTGAGGGGTCTGCGAGCTGCATTGGACGTGCATGATAGCAGTTTTCAGGTATCTAAAAGGGTGTCATCCTCAGTGGAGATGAGGGTGGGGGTTGGTGGAAGAATGTGGGGGCAGTGGAGGTGAGTCTGGGTGGGGGTGTGTGTGGGTGGAAGTTTGTGGGGGCAATGGAGGTCAATGTGTGGGTGGGGGTGGGTGGAAGTTTGTGGGGGCAGTGGAGGTGAGGATGGGGGTTGGTGGAAGTTTGTGGGGGCAGTGGAGGTGACGGTGGGGGTGGGTGGAACAAGAGAGACTCGCTGGGAGGGAGGAGGAATCCCACAATGCACCGGGGTTGGCAGAAGCAGCGCACAACGGCCCCACCCCAGTGTCTGGCGCCTCTGACCTTCTCCTAATGGCGTCCTGAGCTCCGCACTCACTTCCGTTTCCGGCCTCGGCCTGTGTAGAGGAGTTTCAGGGGCGGCGGCGCTAGGGAGGCGAAAGGATGTCGCAGTGGGCGGGGCATGTGGCGGCTGGGGGGTGGGGCAGAGCGATCAGGGCAGAGGCCAAGCTCCGGGGGAGGCGGGGCTGGGGCGGGGCCGGGCAGAGCGGGTCGGGGCCGGGGGCGGGGCAGGGGCGGGGCAGAGCAGGGAGGGCTGGGGGCGGGGCAGGGGCGGGACTCGGGGCGGGGGGCGAACGGGGCGGGGCTGGGGGCGGGGTCGGAGCACGGACGGGACTGGAGGCGGGGCCGCGGCAGAGCGGGGCGGGGTTGGGGCTGGAGCAGGGACGGGGCACAGGGCGGAGCAGGGGGTGGGGCCGGGGCACAGCAGGGCGGGGCTGGAGCAGGGGCGGGGCTGGGGCGGGACCTGGTTAGAGCGGGGCGGGGCTGGGGGCGGGATCGGAGCAGGGAGTGGACTGGAGGCGGGGGAGGGGCACAGCGGGGCGGGACAGGGGCGGGGCTGGGGGCGGGCCGGGGCGAGATTGGGTCGGAGCAGGGGCGGGACAGGGGACGGGGCCGGGGGCAGTGCCGGGGCACAGCGGGTCGGGACAGGGGGAGTGGCCGGGGCAGAGCGGGGCGGGGCTGGGGGCGGGGCGGGGCTCGGGGCGGGGCCGGGGCCGAGCGGGGCGGGGTTGGGGCTGGAGCAGGGCTGGGGCACGGGGCGGGGCCGGGGTATAGCGGGGTGGGGCTGGGGGCGGGGCCGGGGCAGAGCGGGGCAGGGGGCGGGACAGGGGTACAGCGGGGCGGGGCTGGGGGCGCGGCAGGGGCACAGCGGGGCGGGGCTGGGGCTGGAGCAGGGCCGGGGCACGGGGCGGGACAGGGGGCGGGGCCGGGGCACAGCGGGGCGGGGCTGGAGCAGGGGCGGGGCTGGGGCGGGGCAGGAGCAGGGGCGGGGCACAGCGGGGCGGGGCTGGGGCCGAGCGGGGTGCCCGTCCCCCGCGGAGGTTGGTTCGGCCCCGCGCACCCCGGGACGCACCGCAGCGCACCGCCCGGCTCGGGGGCCCCGGGGCGCTCAGC
Source organism: Emys orbicularis (assembly GCF_028017835.1). Lineage (NCBI taxonomy): Eukaryota > Metazoa > Chordata > Testudines > Emydidae > Emys > Emys orbicularis. The sequence goes on along the minus strand of NC_088707.1, from coordinate 16,516,315 downwards.
CGCGGTGCCCGGTCAGGTCTAAGTGGCACTTTCAGCCCCGTCGCTGTGCTCGGTCCCGGTCCCCCCGTTGCACCCGGGACCGGTGCGCTCACGGGGGTCGGAGCATCCGCTTCTCCCCAAGACGCTCCCCACGGCCACGGGAGACAGAGCTCCCTGGGCTGCTCCTCTCCCCTCAGCTCAGCCCTGCTCAGGCAGCTCCAGCTCACACGGAGGACGGGACCCCCGGCCTCCTGACTGCCCCAAGACACACAGTCACACTCACGTCCACTGCCCCACACACTTCCACCCCCCCCACACTCACCTCCACTGCCCCCACAAACTTCCACCCACCCACACACTCACCTCCACTGCCCCCACAAACTTCCACCCACACCCCCCACCCACAAACTCACCTCCACTGCCCCCACAAACTTCCAGCCACGCCCACCCTCACCCACACACTCACCTCCACTGCCCCCACAAACTTCCGCCCCCCAACCCCCCCACACACACTCCACTCCCCCCACAACCTCCCTCCCCCATGCACACACACACTGCTGTGGACTGTAGTGTCACTGTTCAGCAATGTCAGTTGGTCGTGTTCCTTACGGCTACTTTAAAAGGTGAGTTAAAAATGTCACTTTTACCATACTCTGGGCATCTGCAGGAAGTTTTGTTTAACCTTTTTTTGCACCTCCACTGCCCCCACAAACTTCCACCCACCCCCACCCACACACTCACCTCCACTGCCCCCACAAACTTCCACCATCCCCCACCCACACACTCACCTCGACTGCCCCCACAAACTTCCCCCCACCCCCACCCTCACACTCACCTTCACTGCCCCCAGAAACTTCCACCCACCCCCACCCTCACCTCCACTGCCCCCACAATCTTTCACCCACACACAACGCCAACTCACACTCACCTCCACTGCCCCCACAAACTTCCACCCACACCCCCCACCCACAAACTCACCTCCACTGCCCCCACAAACTTCCAGCCACGCCCACCCTCACCCACACACTCACCTCCACTGCCCCCACAAACTTCCGCCCCACAACCCCCACACACTCACCTCCACTGCCCCCACAAACTTCCACCCACACACTGACACTCCTCCCCCACTCCCCAACGCACCCATACATACTCTCCCACAACACACACACACACACACTCCACTCCCCCCACAACCTCCCTCCCCCATGTGCGCACACACTGCTGTGGACTGTAGTGTCACTGTTCAGCAATGTCAGTTGGTCGTGTTACTGACGGCTACTTTAAAAGGTGAGTTAAAAATGTCACTTTTACCGTTCTCTGGGCATCTGCAGGAAGTTTTGTTTAAATTGTAGGATTCTTTTAGTAAAATCAGTTTCTCCCCTTGCAAGCCATTTCTGAACATTTGTGTGCATTTATAGTAAAGCTACTTAATTGTGGTCAGTGTATCAAACAATTGTGATTAACACAAAAACCATAAAGACGGCATTTCTTTTTAAGAAATGGAAAATACAAAACTAAGAAAATACTAAATTGGAAAATCCCCAATAATAAAAGAGATTTCATAGGGCCCTACATAGGCGTGTACCATCTTCCGAAACAACTCCCGGGGGTGGGGATGGGCTCAGGGCTCCAGGCTTGATCGATGGAGGGGGAGTTCTGGGTTTGGGGTTCTGGTCTCCCACAACTGGGTAGAGACTCCAGGATCCGGGCTATAGGACCCAGGGCGGAGGCGGGGAGGGAGGACTCCGGGCTTGTGTCCAGGCTCAAGCCACCAAGAGAGATGAAGGGAAGAGACCTGGTCTTCGGCTGCCATGGGGGGGAGATCAGGGCTCCAAGCTTCAGCCGCTGGGGAGGTGGACGGGAGTGGGGGGGTCTGGGCTCTGCGACTCATCCACAGGAGGGCAGGGAGGGATGTTGGGGCTCTGGACTTCAGCCACAAAAGGGGTGAGGGGGTCAGTGCTCCGGGCTTCGGCCACTGGGGTGACAGCCCCTCCCCCAATGCACTGGCCCCCAGACCCTCTCACCTGCTCCACCAGAGCGAAACCCAGTCCAGCTCGTCCCGCTGCAGCTCGCAGATCCCTCAGTACAGCCCCACCTTCACCTGGTCCTGCTCAGGGCAGCTGTCAGGCTCCTTGAATTCAAGTTTGTAAACTACTTTGTGACTCCCCAGGTACAATGTGATATATTCTGTACATGCAAAGTATCAGTCCTTTGTGCAGCCCCTCCCAGAAATCAAAATTCCTGTTGCTAATGGTACCAGCCTCTGTCTGTATGTCTGTGTGTGTGTGTGTATGCATAAGTTTATTGTGATGTCATGTGTGACAAGAGCAAAGACCGTTCTCGTTCAGCATTCTTGCCCTGCCTTCAGTCTGCCAACTTGCTTGGTTGACAACGGCTAGTGAACCCAGGAGCTGATAGACGCGTACTATCCATCTGTCAACAACTTCTTGAATCAGCTGTTTCCACAGGTTTTTGGAAGAAGATGAGATTTTACAAAAGGTAATTCCCAGATTCTTTTCCTGCTCCTTAGATCACACATGACAGGTTGTTGCCTCCTTCATAGATTCATAGATTCTAGGACTGGAAGGGACCTCGAGAGGTCATTGAGTCCAGTCCCCTGCCCTCATGGCAGGACCAAATACTGTCTAGACCATGCTGGACCCTCTCCAATTTCTCCACATCTTCCTTGAAATGTGGTGCCCTGAACTGGACACAATACTCCAGTTGAGGCCTAACCAGCGCAGAGTAGAGCGCAAGAATGACTTCTTATGTCTTGCTCACAACACACCTGTTAATGCATCCCAGAATCATGTTTGCTTTTTTTGCAACAGCATCACACTGTTGACTCATATTTAGCTTGTGGTCCACTATAACGCCTAGATCCCTTTCTGCCGTACCCCTTCCTAGACAGTCTCTTCCCATTCTGTATGTGTGAAACTGATTGTTCCTTCCTAAGTGGAGCACTTTGCATTTGTCTTTGTTAAACTTCATCCTGTTTACCTCAGACCATTTCTCCAATTTGTCCAGATCATTTTGAATTATGACCCTATCCTCCAAAGCAGTTGCAATCCCTCCCAGTTTGGTATCATCTGCAAATTTAATAACCGTCCTTTCTATGCCAATATCTAAGTCGTTGATGAAGATCTTGAACAGAGCCGGTCCCAAAACAGACCCCTGCGGAACCCCACTTGTTATACCTTTCCAGCAGGATTGGGAACCATTAATAACTACTCTCTGAGTACGGTTATCCAGCCAGTTATGCACCCACCTTATAGTAGCCCCATCTAAGTTGTATTTGTCTAGTTTATCGATAAGAATATCATGCGAGACCCTATCAAATGCCTTACTGAAGTCTAGGTATACCACATCCACCGCTTCTCCCTTATCCACAAGACTCGTTATCCTAGCAAAGAAAGCTATCAGATTGGTTTGACATGATTTGTTCTTTACAAATCCATGCTGGCTATTCCCTATCACCTTACCACCTTCCAAGTGTTTGCAGATGATTTCCTTGATTACTTGCTCCATTATCTTCCCTGGCACAGAAGTTAAACTAACTGGTCTGTAGTTTCCTGGCTTGTTTTTATTTCCCTTTTTAGAGATGGGCACTATATTTGCCCTTTTCCAGTCCTCTGGAATCTCTCCTGTCTCCCATGATTTTCCAAAGATAATAGCTAGAGGCTCAGATACCTCCTCTATTAGCTCCTTGAGTATTCTAGGATGCATTTCATCAGGCCCTGGTGACTTGCAGGCATCTAACTTTTCTAAGTGATTTTTAACTTGTTCTTTTTTTATTTTATCTTCTAAACCTACCCCCTTCCCATTAGCATTCACTATGTTAGTCATTCCTTCAGACTTCTCGGTGAAGACCAAAACAAAGAAGTCATTAAGCATCTCTGCCATTTCCAAGTTTCCTGTTACTGTTTCTCCCTCCTCACTGAGCAGTGGGCCTACCCTGTCCTTGGTCTTCCTCTTGCTTCTAATGTATTGTGGAAGCAGAGAAAGAACGGACAGGAAGGGGATTGCAATGCATGACAGTTTATTAGCAAGAGTTAGGCTAACTGTAACCCTAATAACGCAAGATTTGTAGAAGCGAGGATTGTGTGAGGCGAGTGGGAAAGAACTGTGTGAGAAGTTGTTGCGACCTTGTGTAGATAATATTGTATGTAGACTAGAGTCTAAACAAGTGAGGAAAATAAGATATCAGGATGACCTATATATAAACAAAATGCAGCTGTTGCTCATTATTGTCTGTAACAAAAGGTATAAATGCTTGCTGTAATTGTTTACTTGGGAGAGACCTGCCTAGGATGGGGAGACCCTGTGTCCTAGTGCACTCTCTCCCTCTATGCAATTGATAGAGAGAGAATAAAGTATCTGATTTTGCTGTACCCAACCAAAGAGTGAGAACTGTATTTTTCTCCGACAGTATTGATAAAAAGGCTTCTTGTTTCCCTTTATTCCCGTAGCCAGTTTGAGCTCATTTTGTGCCTTTGCCTTTCTAATCTTGCCCCTGCATTCCTGTGTTGTTTGCCTATATTTATCCTTTGTAATCTGTCCTAGTTTCCATTTTTTATATGATTCCTTTTATTTTTTAGATCATGCAAGATCTCGTGGTTAAGCCAAGGAGGTCTTTTGCCACATTTCCTATCTTCCTACTCAGCGGAATAGCTTGCTTTCAGGCCTTTAATAGTGTCCCTTTGAAAAACTGCCAACTCTCCTCAGTTGTTTTTCCCCTCAGTTTTGATTCCCCTGGGACCTTACCTATCAGCTCTCTGAGCTTAGCAAAATCCGCCTTCCTGAAATCCATTGTCTCTATTTTGCTGTACTCCCTTCTACCCTTCCTTAGAACTGTGAACTCTATGATTTCATGACCCTCCCCCTCTACAACAACCCTCCCCAGCACCTCCCCCCAAATCCCCTACCTGAGCTGGATCCACCACAGCCATTTCCCTTCCCCGGCCCCTAGGAAGATGGGACGGTCTGGAGCAAAACGGGGTCGTTATTCTGCAGCCTGTCAGGGTGAGAAGGGAAATTCGGGAGGTTTCTGAATTAGCGTTAGTCCATTTCACAGCCCGATTCCCCCAGGCTCTGTCCTTGCAGACAGACACTCTAGACTCTGCCATGCTGGGAGACGCCTCAGTGACGCTATTACAGCACAGACCCGACCTCTCCCCCAGGACTAAACCCACCAGACGCTATTACACCCTCCCAGGAACAGAGTCTCTGAGCCAAACGCCAGAAAAGAGCAGAATCAAAGGAGCCCCTTTGGGGGATCCCCCGACACTGTCCCCAGAACAGCCCATTCCCTCAGCAGCGCAGGGACCAGGCAGAGGCAGGAACTGGCTTTTCCTCTCTCTGCCCCTCCCCTCTCCCAGGAAAGTCACTGCCCCGGGGGGCTGCAGGGAATGGAGCTGGGCAAGGCTGGGTGCCCGGAACCTCCCTCCCCACTGATTGCTCCAGGTGCCCCACCCAGTCTCTCCCCTCTCCCTCCTGCACGAAGAGCCGGTCACTGTCCTGCATTCCCGTGGGCGTTTCCTCGTCAATAGCTACAGCCACTGCTAACGGGCGTGAGCCTGGGTGTGTTGGGCAGCAGCTCTGAGCCGCGCAGAAACTCTGGGGCAGGGATGGGGCGAGCAGGAGCCATTTCTGCAGAGTCACTTTCCAGCCTGGGCCCAGCACTTACCCCAGATCTCTCGTATCATCTGCAGTCTCTGGCTCAGGAGCTGATGCCAGCAGAGCCCAGGGGAGTGGGGGGAGGGTGTAAACTATTTCCCTGAATCAAGTCTCCTTCGGCAGCTCAGTCACCATTTCAGCTAGAGCAGAGCTGCGGTACCTGGGCACTGGGCCACCCGGGGCCTTTAACACCACAGCCCTGGGGAGGGGGTGCTGAGATGGACCATCCAGTGAGGAACACAAGTCCTTCTACCCTCCACCACACCCTAGTTTGGAACTGCTGCTGACGGCTCCCCCCATCTGTGGTAACTTTTATCCCCTCTGCCTCCCTCTATCTGGGGGTTTTCCCTTCTGCACCTACCTGGCAGGGCAGGCCGCCCCCCACCCCAGTCTGAACCCCTGAGCTTGTCCCAGTTTTGTCCCTCTGCCCATCCCTCCCCTCCAATTTCTCCCCTTCAGGGGGATATTCCCTGCCTTTGATTGCAGGGAGTAGATTCTGATGGCGCGTGAGGGCAGCAACTTGCAGATGTTACTGAGCATGTGAGAAGAACATTAGAAGATAAGGACGGCCAGACTGGGTCAGACCAAAGGTCCATCTAGCCCAGTGTCCTGTCTGCCAACAGTGGCCAGTGCCAGGTGCCCCAGAGGGAATGAACAGACAGGAATCATCCAGTGACCCATCCCCTGTTGCCCAATTCCCACCTTCTGACAGACAGAGGTTAGGGACACATCCCTGCCCATCCCGGCTAACAGCCATTGCTGGACCTGTCCTCCATGAACCCATCTAGTTCCCCTTTGACCACAGGACCCTGCTCAGGAACAGTGAAGTTGCAAGTTCTAATAGGAAACAGCTTCTGATACAAGGGCAGCTCCTCTTCCTCCTCCCCTCCCATGGGGATGAGCAGCCCCCACAACTGCCACTCTGCCCCAGCCTCCTTCAACCCATTGCCCCCTTCAGCCTCCCCCCAAATGTCCCCTTCCCCCATCTCCCCCTTCAGCCTCCTCCAACTGCCCCCCATCGCCCTGTTCAGCCTCCCCAAACTGTTCCCTTCCCCGCACCGCACCTGGTCACCTTCAGCCCCCAGTTGCCCTCTTCAGCCTCCGGCAACTTGCCCCCACTGCCCTGGCTCCACCACTCTCAGGTTCCTTTCCCCACAACCATTTGCTTTCTTACCATAGGAAACAGGGGCAGAAAATGCTTTTGAAAAAACCTTCTGCAAAGTAAAAATAAAACAAGCCAAACAAACCCCTCCCTTGCTTTGTGCTGGGCGCCCATCTTTGGGCTTGTGTGTGTGTATGTGTCGGGAGGGGGGGAGTGTTGTTCTGAGCACACTCTGTTCAGGGAAGGGGTGGAGTTGGCCAAAGGGGCAGGTTGAATCTTTAGCAGAGAATTCCTTTCTCCATTCTGTTAGCTAAGCGTTGCTCTTAAATGCCAGCCGACGAATGCAGCATTTGAAGCAATCTGACTCTAAATCCCCTGCCCTCTCGGTTGCTGCAGTTCTCACACCCTCTGCTCTTGTGATGTCACCACATGACATGGTGTCTTATTCCCATAGCGTCTTATATATTAGACAGGACCAAAGTTTATAAGGTAAAAACTGAAGCATAATTCCTTCCCTTCCCTGTTTTGACTTAGGAAAAATAAATCCTGTCCCCTCCCCCAGCCCCAGCCCAGCCCCACCAGAGCTGCTGCAGCCAGGAGACAGGTGCTCTCTCACCTGGCCCCGAGCTGCTGTGGTGAGAGAGGGCTGGGGGGAGTCCTCTCTCCCTGGGGAAAACTGCTTCCCAAACCCCTCATTCCCAGCCCCATCCCAGAGCCCACACCCCCAGCTGGAGCCCAGAGCCCCCTTCACCCCAACCCTCTGCCCTAGCCCTAAGCCCCTCATTCCCAGCCCCACCCCCAGAGCCCACACCTCCACCCGGAGCCCTCAGCCCCCTGCACTCCAACCCTCTCTCCTAGCCCTGAGCCCCTCATTCCCAGCCCCACCCCAGAGCCCACACCCCAACCCTCTGCCCCACTTCAGCCCCCTCCCACACTCCGAACCCTTCAGCCTCACCCCTGCCACATGCCCTCCATCTGCAGAATGAATTTTGTGATGTGCAGCAATATACAGGTGATGTGTCACATAACAAAATTGCACATATTGGTGCACATCACAAAATTCATTCCGCACACGGACATAAAAAATTAGAGGAAACACTGCTCCTGACTTTCAACCTGACTTTCAACCTATCTGTCACATCTTGAATTTCATACAGTGACTGATCAGAATAAAGTGCTCTCAAGTGAGCTACAGACCAACAGTGTTCATAGTAATTATTCAGCCAGTATTTTAGAAGACCTCGACCACTAGAGGAAATCCTGACCTGCTAAGAGACAATTAATCCCATACATTGGATTGGTTGTGACTTATTTGCCTGATTTGAAAAGAGACCAAAAGGACCTGAGTCTCCTCCTCTCCACACTCCACACACACCCCTCCTTGGTAGAGGGAGGGAAGCCGGGGAAAGGGGAAAAAGAAGCAAGAGAAGAGGAGAAAGGAGGGAGGAAAGAGGAAAAGGGAAACCAAAAAGGATAAACCCCAATGTCCCCAGGGATTCCAAGCGTCAAAGTCCTAGGCAGGAAATCAAATTTGGCCACCTTAAGCCAGTGTTTTCTGGGCCTAGAATGCTGCCTGCACCAGGGGGATCAGACTGAACAGGTTCCAAACCTCTCTGGGCCTCTTACCTTGGAAAAGGGAAGTTTGTTTTCGGCACAATCAGTGGTAGGAAAGGAGAAAACTCCACAGAGGTTCCTCCCCATGCTCACATCCGTGAATCCTAATTCTCTCTCAGTCCTCGAGGAGAGACCTCGCGAAGGAGACTTGCGGCAGCAAAGCTGGGGGGGTCTCAGAGACTGGCCTGGCCCTGCCCGGCTGATGTCAGGGTCTCTCTGTGAGGTCACCCCCTCCCCACCACCTTTGCCCAATAGGCCGAGTTCCTGCAACAGGCCTTTGTGATGTCACTGCCACCCCCACCCCTCCCCTCCAAGCTGATGTCCTGCCCCTGGCCAGCCTCGTTGGGTGTTTGTTTCACCTGGATCTAGGGTTGCCAACTTTCTGACCCAACAAAACTGACCATCCTTGTCCCGCCCCATCAAGGACGGAATGCAAGGCTGAGTTCACTCACCAACCCCCTGAAACGTGTCAGTGCCCCAGAGAAAACTGGACCCCTGCTATTGGAACAAGATGCTGGAGATCTGAATGGGAAAGGGACTGTCTGAATTGTCAAGATGGGGAACGAACAACAATCTACAGCAATGTCATTAACACAAACACACTCCAATCCTGCTCCAGCCGGAAGGGAAATGGGCAGGAATTCCTGCTGTCCAGCAATGGAGACACTTACAGCCCCGCACAGCAGTGAGTGGGCCGGGGAGGCTGGTCTGAGCAAACAATGTGAAGTGATAATTCACTGAGAAGAGAATCATAGTGTAGGGAAGCTAGTGGCCATCAGATAGTTGTGGCTGAGGGGTTAAGGTGCTGGACTAGAAATCCCTTGGAGCTTGCCCACGTAGGTTTGAATCCTGCTAACTCTGGAAGCATTGAACTGTTGTCATTGCTATAGTCTCAGTGCTGGTGCATCCCTAGTGCCAACTGGAGGTAGATCTGGTCTCACTCTCAGGCTGTCTACACTTAAAATGCTCCTGTAGTACTTTGGAGTAGACAGTTGCTACAGTGACTGGTGAGGTTTTCCTATTGCTCTAGCTGCACTGACAGAACACAGAGACTGAATTCCCACCCCTCCTGCATAGGAGCTGTCAGCAGTTTAATTGTTCTGCAGCCAGCTTCCCATTAGAAATGCTGTTGTGGGACAGTCCCAGACCTGGACATTTACCAAGGACAGAATTTGAAGAGCAAACCTGGCTCCTCCCAACGGGAGGGATTGGAGTGTTTTGTCCCTTGTGATGGGTTGGATCACAGAAAGCCCCTTGGGAGCTGCCAACCGATGTGCCAAGACTACTTCTGCCCCTGCTTTCCTGCCCTGGCAGCTCAGGACCCCAGCACCCTGTCCTGTTGAGCCAGACACACCCGTCTGCTCCAATACAGACCCAGGGTCTGAATTACTTGCCCAAAGCTGCAGGCTTAACCTGAAAGCAGCTCACAGAAGTTCAGGTTCAGCTGTTTGTCCTCTATGACCCTAAATCCTTTTCATAGTCCCTGCTTTCCAGGCTACGGTTCCCTAGGCTCTAGGTGTGGACACCAGCCTCCATTCCCAGCTATAGGGCCTGGCTTTTGGCTGTATTAAACTGCATTTGTTTTACTAATCCCAGTTTACCAAACCATCCAGGCTCCTCTGTACAACTCCCTGTCATTAGCATTATTTACCACTCCTCCAAGCTGTGTTAGCCACAGACTTTATCAGCAGTGATTTTATATTTACTTCCAGATGGTTAATTACAAAGTTGAATAGTGAGGGGGCTACAGCCAATCCCTGTGGTGCCTCGTTAACAGCTCCCCCATTCAGTGATGATGCCCCATGGACAGGTACAAGGTCAGACTTGGGGTCACCCATCAGGAGAAGGGGAGCAGGGGGATTATTTTACTGTTTTATAATGCACCTAATTTTTTTTATTCACAGGCTAAACCTACAGTGTCTGTCACTCTTGTACCTGGGCCCTTCTGGGACAATTCTCATCTCATTTACACTGGAGCCAATCCAAAGTGAATCCAGGCCATCCCACCCAGCCTGCCCATGACTGCTGTCTGTGGAGATCTAGCCCAGGGAACAGCCTCACTCCGCCATGGTTGGGCTGGTTCCCCGATTTCTTTGCTTCTGCGGAAACACTTCCAACGGCCTTTCCCCTTCCCCATCCTGCACATGCTGCCCTGGTTGGGCAGATCCCGTCTGTCCAGGGCTTGCCCCGTCACCTGCCACCTGTGCACTCAGGGGATTCAGAGCTCGCTAGTAATCCAACAAATCCCCTTCTTTTATTAGTATTGGGTATAGGCCCCACTCAGGGACCAGCCCCATTGTGCCAGGTGCTGTCCACATACAGAACAAACAGACACTCTCTGTCCCACAGAGCTGCAATCTGCCTGCTTCCCGTCTCCCGGCAGGAACCGCTCTTTGCTACGGCTTGGGCCTGCTTCCACTGCTCCCTGGGGGATTGGCAGTTTCACTGGCTCAGGCTGCGCTGCCCCTTGCTGCCTCATCCGAGCCAGCTCAGACACAGTCTAGGGCTCTTCTGAAAGGTCTTTGTGTAAAATCCCAACGATTAGATGTGTCGCTTTGTTCCCCCCCCCCCCCATTGTTATTTGTTTGTACTGCCACTGGCTGCACAGCCGTCAGTCTGAGCCCGGGGCCCCATTCTGCTAGGCACTGCCCAGCCACACAAAGCTCTCCCTGCCCCAAAGAGCTTCCACTGAGTCATCGTATCGAGCCCACAGGCCCAACGCTCTGCTCGTTCCCACAGGGTCTTCGAACATTTTCAACGTGTTTCTGGGCCTCCGAATCTTTTAATAAAATCACGTCTCTGGGTGAGTTACGGCTTTGCTCCTCCCCCACCCACTGGGAGCGTCCTGAATGCAGCCAAACAGCTGTTTGTTGTGGCAGGCAGAAGGCCCTGGGAGGGAGGGGGCGGAGTTGGTTAGCGGGAGATGGGCTGGGGGGAGGGTAGAGCTTGGCTGCCAGTGGGTGCTAAGCACCCGCTAATTTTTCCCCGTGGAAAAATGCAGTCAGCACCTATGATCCCCTCCCCCAAATCAAAATTCCTAGAGATTTTGGGTGCATCTCTCAATGTTGTAAATGTTACTAGCATCTGTGGGTGCGTGTCTCTCTGGGTGGGTGTCCAGGTGTGTTTATGTATAAGTTTATTGTGATGTCACGTATCCCAACAGCAAAGAATGTTCTGCTTGAGCATTCTTGCCCTGCCTTCAGTCTGCCAACTGGCTTGGTTGACAGCGGCTGGTGATCCAAGGAGCTGCTGATAGACGCGTACTATCCATCTGTCAACAACTTCTTGAATCAGCTATTTCCACACGTTTTTGAAAGAAGATGAGTTTTTACAGAAGGTAATTCCCAGATTCCCAGGCGCTGATTGGTGGGGCTGCTGGTGGGCGGGAGGTGCTTGGGGCTGGAGGGGGGTAGTGGATGGGGGGCTGCTGACATATTCCTGTGGCTCTTTGGCAATGTTCATTGGTAAATTCTGGCTCCTTCTCAGGCTCAGGTTGGCCACCCCTGTCCTAGGGACTGGTGGGGGCCAGCGTTGCAACAGTCAGTTCTCAACATCCCGTTTTGATTTGAATGTGGGCATCTTTCAGTTCCCCTTCTGCGTCAGCCTTCCACGTTCTCTGGAGGCAGATTTCCATTATTTTATCTTTCAGCAGACGAGTATGGGTGAATTTCCATGGATAGAACCTAAAGGGAAGATAACAAAACTCATGTAAAATTTAGATTGATATCTCCATAAATAGTATTTCCCTTGGAGTTGCCCCTAAAGTAATGCACATTGGAAAAAATAACCCCAACTATACATACAATATGATGGGGGCTAATTTACCTACAACGAGTCAGGAAAAAGATCTTGGAGTCATTGTGGATAGTTCTTTGAAGATGTCCACGCAGTGTGCAGAAGCGGTCAAAAAAGCAAACAGGATGTTAGGAATCATTAAAAAGGGGATAGAGAATAAGACGGAGAATATATTATTGCCCTTACATAAATCGATGGTACGCCCACATCTCAAATACTGCGTACAGATGTGGTCTCCTCATCTCAAAAAAGATATACTGGCACTGGAAAAGGTTCAGAGAAGGGCAACTAAAATGATTAGGGGTTTGGAACGGGTCCCATATGAGGAGAGATTAAAGATTCTTCAGCTTGGAAAAGAGGAGACTAAGGGGGGATATGATAGAGGTATATAAAATCATGAGTGATGTGGAGAAAGTGGATAAGGAAAAGTTATTTACTTATTCCCATAATACAAGAACTAGGGGTCACCAAATGAAATTAATAGGCAGCAGGTTTAAAACAAATAAAAGGAAATTCTTCTTCACACAGCGCACAGTCAACTTGTGGAACTCCTTACTTGAGGAGGTTGTGAAGGCTAGGACTATAACAGTGTTTAAAAGAGAACTGGATCAATTCATGGTGGTTAAGTCCATTAATGGCTATTAGCCAGGATGGGTAAGGAATGGTGTCCCTAGCCTCTGTTTGTCAGAGGGTGGAGATGGATGGCAGGAGAGAGATCACTTGATCATTGCCTGTTAGGTTCACTCCCTCTGGGGCACCTGGCATTGGCCACTGTCGGTAGACAGGATACTGGACTAGATGGACCTTTGGTCTGACCCGGTACGGCCATTCTTATGTTACGTTATGTTCTAATTCACTCATTGCCTTCAAGTTGTGAATCTAAACCTTTTGTCTCATGTAATGATTGGCTAATGTATGTGTATTGAGACAATATCTATCTGTTTACATGATTGAAACACACATAAATGAGATCAAATAATGCAGAAGAAATAAATCTTAAGCTATTGAAAGTGATACAGCTCCACTCCCATCCCCTGGCTGTCATCTTGGCAGTTCTCTCAGAAATAATCTCATGGAGATAGACTTCAAAACTCTCTACAAATTCTACTATACCCCCATTGGGCTATATACAATAGATGTGTAAATTCCCCCCTACAATTCCTTTCCAGGAAAGGGGTTTAAATAAACTGTAGCCTACATTGGTCATGGGTCTCGGTGTGATTTCTTTGTTATTCTGTTGGTGGCCCAACTTCTGACTTGATGTTATAAATAGTATGGGAAATTCTTCATTTAAAGTTTACTGATTATTTTCCCCATGCTAATAAATTCCAGATATTGAAATAGTTGAGAATAAGTCAACATATTTGCAGCTGCAAATCCATCCTTCCAGACCCTCAAACCTTCTCGATGACAATCTTTTGTTCCTTTTACTGGGTTCTCTGGGAACAGAGGTTTATTGGTTTTCAGCGTGGCCCTATCTGTTCCCAGAGTCCCAACATTCTGTGCACAAAGGAGTGGGGTTAATAATGAAGCAGTTTTGCAACTAGACCCAGGCAATGACCAAAGAAAATAGAAATTGACCTTTGCTGTTTCCATGTCTGCCCAATGGCAGAGGAGGCGTGAGATCCATGGGGTGAGAGTCAGGCTAGGAAATGTAGCCAGCGACTGTGCTAGGATGGGAGGAATTACAGATCTGGTGGGTGGAGGTTTCCTGTTAGAGAACAAAAGGGGAGAACCTGTGATGTGCTCTGTCCAAGGAAGGTTATGAGAAAGAGGGAACAGGGATCCTGGTGCCTCTCCCCAAGGAAACCTCAGACAAAGCATCTCCTCTTGGACAGGAGCAGCAACCTTCACACTAGCAGTTACAGCCATCTTTAGGTTCATAAATTCATAGTTTCAAAGGCTCTAAGGCCAGCCCTGATCATCTAGTCTGACCCCCTGCATAACACAGGGTTATGAGTTCAATCCTTGAGGGGGCCATTTAGGGATCTGGGGCAAAAATCTGTCAGGAACGGTACTTGGTCCTGCTGTGAAGGCAGGGGACTGGACTCGATGACCTTTCAAGGTCCCTTCCAGCTCTGTGAGATAGGTATATTTCCATATTAATTAATGCAGCTCTCTCCCCAGTACAGACCTGGCTGGGGGCAGCAGCAGCCCAGGCACCACCGTCCCTGCCGCAGCCCCCGGACTCCAAATGCCCTGCACCGGACACAGCTGCTCCCCACCCTCCCCTGGTGTAATGGTCAGCATGCAGGAGTCTGACTCCTACCATCTCACTTCAACTCTCCATGGGACCACCGGGTACCCTGTTGGCTTGTGGCCAAGCCCTGGGAGCTCTGCTTCCTTCTATTGAGTTGTGCAAGAGCAAGTCTTTCCCCTCCTGCCGGGTGACTAGCGCCCACTGGTGCCAGGTCCTCGCTCTGGCTGGTTTGACGGAATGGCCGCAATGGGCCGGGCCCTAGAACTTGACACCCTGGCTAGAGATGCTGCAGTCCTGAGGGTTGCGATTCTCGCAGCTTCACCAGATGCCCACAAGCTTGGCCCTTGCACTTGCTGCCGCGCTTTGACTCTTGCCCACATGGCGCGTAACGAAAGGAGGCCCAGGCCCAGGGTTGATAGGCAGGAGGGAGGAAGAGCCCCAGGCTGGAGCCCAGCACACTTTCCTCCTCTGGGCTCCTAGAGCAGAGGCGGCTGGTGCTGACAGCTCCAAGGGAAGGCTTAAAAGCCACAGAGCAACCGAGGGTGGGGCAAGAGGAGGGGAGGACCGTGCCTGCGCGTGAGCTGCAGACAGCCACAAAGACACCAACCAGCCTGCTCCCTGGCACACCAGACACCCACTGAAAGGCCATCCACAGACCAGCATGGGGGGCAGCTGCTGATGCTCTGTGGCCAACATCAGAAGACGGAAGGAGAGCTGGGCCAGCCCCGCTGCTGGGGCCTCTTACCATTCCTGCTCCAAGGTTGCTCATTTCACAGTGGGGCAGGAGATTTTCCCCCAAGAGGCTTTTCCCCAGCTGGTGAGAAGCAGAGAAACAGCGGGGCTCCAAAGGTGCTATTTAGCAGCACCCTCAAGCAGAGGGACAGGCACACATTTGGAAGAGGGAAACTGCTCTGCACACTAGCCTGGGCATCCGCCCATTTTCTTTGGCAAGTCAGGAATGGCAAAGGCTAGCCTGGAAGCAACTAAGGCTCACGCTCTAGCCTTTGTGATGCCCTACGCCCCAATTCCGTCCTGGGGCTCTAGCTGAAACCAGAGCATGGGCCTGAGTGGCCAAGAAGAGGTTCCAGGCCTGAAGAAAGCAGGAATTTCTGCACAAAGGGAAAACTAAGCAAGCACAACCATGAAGGGACTTGAACCCTCAATTGCCTGATCTAAAGTCAGCTGCCTTCACCCTTAGGCCACAGGGGAAAAGCCTCTCCAAAGCCTTCGTTAGAAAAGGTGGATGGACACTGTTTCTCGGGTCATCTACTGAGGGGCAGAGACTCTCTGGGCACAAGAAGTCAAGTTCCCAGCGAGATGTGGCGCCAGGTGCAGGACTTTGGCAGGGAGGCTTCAGCATGGGGGATTGGGATGCAGCTGGCTGTATAGGTGCGATTTAGTGGCCCCACGGCACAGGAGGGAGGTCGAGGAAAAGGAATCTTGCTGGTAGGCAGTGGCCGTGGAGAAAAAGAGGAAGGGTACCTGGGACTTTTTTTTTTGGCCTCTCTTTTGCCTGCCTGCCTCCTTGCCCTTGTGGGGGAGGTGTAAAGGCTTTCAACAAGCCTGGCTAGCTCAGCCTGTAGCGCTCCTTGTCCCTCCCAGCAGACAGAGGAGGGCAGGGTCTTCTCATTTCCCACCCACCTACTAGGCACAGGGTGATGTGGGAGGCAGAGCTCTGGGCAGAGAACAGGGACAGGAATCCCTGCACCTCCCCTTTGTATTCACTGCAGTCTCTGCCTAGGGGGTTCAGGCTCCAGTGCTCTGCTCTGTTTTCCCAGCCCTGTCCAGGGGGGTGTTTCCAGTTTCAGAAATGGGGGAATGTTCACACGCTCCCAATGGGTCTGTTCATAAACCAGGCCATAGGCTGAGCATGTCCCAGCAGGTTTATCAGTCCCTGTCCCCCCAAACCTCAGCCTGAGTGTTTCCTGACCCTCCCCCTCTACAACAACCCTCCCCAGCAGCTCCCCCAAAATCCCCTACCTGAGCTGGATCCACCACAGCCATTTCCCTGCCCCAGCCCCTAGGAAGATGGGACGGTCTGGAGCAAAACGGGGTCGTTATTCTGCAGCCTGTCAGGGTGAGAAGGGAAATTCGGGAGGTTTCTGAATTAGTGTTAGTCCATTTCACACCCCGATTCCCCCAGGCTCTGTCCCTGTAGACAGACACTCTAGACTCTGCCATGCTGGGAGAAGCCTCAGTGACATTATTACAGCACAGACCCGACCTCTCCCCCAGGACTAAACCCACCAGACGCTATTACACCCTCCCAGGAACAGAGTCTCTGAGCCAAACGCCAGAAAAGAGCAGAATCAAAGGAGCCACTGTGGGGGATCCCCCGACACTGTCCCCAGAACAGCCCATTCCCTCAGCAGCGCAGGGACCAGGCAGAGGCAGGAACTGGCTTTTCCTCTCCCTGCTCCTCACCTCTCCCAGGAAAGTCAATCTGCCCCAGGGGGCTGCAGGGAATGGAGCTGGGTAAGGCTGGGTGCCCGGAACCTCCCTCCCCACTGATTGCTCCAGCTGCCCCGTCCAGTCTCTCCCCTCTCCCTCCTGCACGAAGAGCCGGTCACTGTCCTGCATTCCCGTGGGCGTTTCCTCGCCAATAGCTACAGCCACTGCTAACGGGCGTGAGCCTGGGGGCGCTGGGGCAGCAGCTCTGCGCCGCGCAGACACTCGGGGCAGAGATGGGGCGAGCAGGAGCCATTTCTGCAGAGTCACTTTCCTGCCTGGGCCCAGCACTTACCCCAGATCTCTCGTATCACCTGCAGTCTCTGGCTCAGGAGCTGATATCAGCAGAGCCCAGGGCTGCCCCAGGGGGATAGTTGCAGATCCAGGAGAAAGTCCCCCCTTGGCTGGGCACAGCTGGTCTGGGATCATAGTGATGGTCTGTCCCAGCACAGACCCCACTCGGCAGCAGCAGCTCCTCAGCCCAGGCCCCCAGATCCCAGCAGAGGCAGCAGCATCTGCCCCAGGAAGCCCTGCGAGCTCCAGGCCTCCAGTATCCTGAGCTCAGAGAGAGACGGACACCGACTCCTCGGCCTGAGCAATGACCAGAGCCTCTGCTGGGGGCAGCTAACGACCGAGCCTCCCTGCGCTGCCCCCGCAGCCCCCAGGGACAGTCAGGCTGATGCTGATCTCATTTGCCCCTCTGGACCCATAGCGGAACCGGAGACCCAGTTCAACCCGGGATTTCGTACATGAACCAGAACCGAATCTCACCCATGCATTTGTTTTACCGACTGAACCAGAACTGAACCAAAAAAAAAAGGGCGGTGTGTGTGTGTGTTACCAGTTAAAAGAAAGATTCAGCATTTTTAAAGCTCATTATATAAAAAAAAAATAATAACCTACAGAGATCTTATTTTCATTTGAAGAGAAGACAACAGAGTAGCGGGCTAGTGATGGCCCCAGAACAATGAGAAGAGAAGGGGGCCAGCCCAAAAGAGCAGGGAGGGAGAGGGAAACCTTGGGAGCTGCCTGCACACCATGGGAGGCAGAAGGAGGCCCAGAGGTAGATGATCCATCTCTGAGATACCCCTGGGGAGAGAAGTGGTTGGATGCTCCCTGGGCCCTGAAGTTCATAATAATTCTTCAAGTCCAACGGCAAAGGTAACGGCTCCCCAAACCTCTCCCCTTGACATGCCTCCTCCCATCATCCCCACCCCTGGAGCAGCTCCTCCCTCCAGTTGCCCCACTTGAGGCAGGGTTCAAGCTCCAAACTCCCTTCCCCACTGAAGCCTCCCGCCAGCCCCCTCCGTGGCACTGTCTGATACCCACCCCTACCCCAGAGAGATCTGTTTCTCTCACACATATATCTTGATCCTAGACATCAACCCCCACTGTCAGCAGAGGACAAAGTCAAGGCAAAATTTCATGACACCAAAAAGTGGATGAAGATGGAAATGCTTGAGTCAGAAATAATGATGTCAGAGAATCAGTGTCAGACACGTCTGAAACTGAAAGATGAATTGGAATGTCTTCTGAACGCTTGTGAAATCTCTAAAAAGGAAGCGATATCTGGATGATGGAAAGCTCAAAAAAGGATTGGGCCAATTCCTGATTCATTCACAGATGGGCCACGTCTCCATAAGAAAGAAAACATATTGAACTACTGGGAACAGCTGAAAAATGTCACGCCCACGCTAAATCAACTAGCAAAATTCATACTGGCAGTTCCATAACACAAGTGAGCGTCAAAAGACAATTTCCGTGCTTCCAATGTGTCCTTTCACTGCAGAGGTCCTGTATGACAAAGCAAATGTTTAAATATGTTTTTTTAGGTTTCTCAAACAGACTGTTTAGGAAAAAATAATCATGTATATTTGACAACACAAAAACACTAGGGAAACTCATGTAAAGTTAAAGTTACCAAATAAATAAATAATCAAAAATCCAAACAGTTTCCAATATTGAATTGCAGCTGGATTTACCTCCACTAAGTTTGAAATAGGATTTAAACCAGTAACTGAACTTCTATTTTTGTTTCTTTCAGTGGCCTTGAACCAGAAATGAAACCAAACGTATTGAATGGAACTGAACCAGAATCAAACCGAAACAACTGGGAGGTGAACTCCCTTCCTGCTGTTGCTAGCGGTGACTCTGGTTGACACAGAAATCGGAGAGGGACCCTGTTCAGTCCTGTCAGCCCCAAACATTTATCATCCAGGAGTAAGATCCCCAAATAATGAGACTGTCTTAACCAAACAAAGAGTAAATTAGGAGCAGGGGGCGTGTGCGCGCATAGGGGGTGGGGGGATATTTGCAAATTCTGAGCCCTTAGCGGGAAGTCTGATGCCCCCCCCCATGATTGTTTGACCTAGGGATGTAAATATTGGTTAAAACGATTAACCGGTTAGAATTATATCATTTAACTCGTTAACCGTTTTACCTCAGGTCTCTCCAGCGGGCCAGCACAGGGCAGCAGGTACGGCAGGGTCAGCTCCAGGCCGCCATGGCTGCCGCAGACAGGGCTGGAGCCAGTCCAGCGTGGCTCTGTCCGGGATCCTGCCTGCCCACCGGCGTGGGGCTGCCCCACACCCCCCAGCCCACTGCGGCCGGGACTCCCCTGGCCCAGGGGGGCTGGCCAGTCGGCGGGGTTAACTGGCAAGGTCCGGTTAACCGGTAAGCAAACCAGTAAACCCAGTACTTCCTGGTTCACCTTTGATATCCCTGGTTTGACCATGTCTAGGGAAAAAGATTCCCAGTGGCTGCTGGGCGGGGCAGCCCCTCCCAATCTCCTACCCCATGGGCTGGGGGAGCTGCCATTGTATCTCTGCCCATCCCCCTCCCTCCTCCTGCCCTCTGGCTCTGCCCTCCCCAGCCAGTCTCTGCTTGCTCCATAGACTCCCTCCAGCCCCCCCACGGCCCCTCCCCCACATCCCCCCTTTTCTTCCCTTTATCGGACACTCAGAGCTTCCCTCTAGTCCAGCTCTGCTCCCCTGAGCCCCAGAATTCTCCCCCTGCCCCGATACCTGTGTGTTCCCCCAGCCTCCCTCCAGCGCCCCACATCCCCCGGCCCCCTCCCGCCCCCTGCATCCCTGTTCCCCAATTCCTGCCCTCTCCCAGATCCCTGGTCACCCCCCTCCTACATCCCTGTTCCCCAATTCCTACCCCCACCCACATCCCCAGTCACCCCCCTCCCGCCCCCTCCCACATCCCTGCTCACCCCCCTCCCACATCCCTGTTCCCCAATTCCTACCCCCTCCCACATCCCCGGTCACCCCCCTCCCGCCCCCTCCCACATCCCTGCTCACCCCCCTACCACATCCCTGTTCCCCAATTCCTGCCCCCTCCCAGATCCCCGGTCACCCCCCACCCTCCCCCTCCCACATCCCTGTTCCCCAATTTCTGCCCCCTCCCAGATCCCCGGTCATCCCCCTCCCGCCCCCTGCATCCCTGTTCCCCAATTGCTGCCCCCTCCCACATCCCCGGTCACCCCCCTCCTGCCCCCTCCCACATCCCTGCTCACCCCCCTCCCACATCCCTGTTCCCCAATTCCTGCCCCCTCCCACATCCCCGTCACTCCTCTCCCGCCCCCTCCCACATCACCCTTCCCCCTCCCACATCCCTGTCACCCCCCTCCTGCATCCCTGTTCCTCAATTCCTGCCCCCTCCCACAACCCTTCCCCCTCCCCCCGGCTCCCCACATGTCGCTGCCCCGCCCCGACCCCCTGCAAACCCTGGGCGCTGCAGCCGCTTCCCTCTGCCCGAGGCCGGGACTCGCAGCTCGCCCCGCTGGGAGCAGCCTGGGCCCCCCGCCGCGCTCAGGCTGCACCGGGAGCAGCTCCCTGCGGGGGGCAGGTCTCCCCTTCTCCCCACATGGGGCACTGCCGGGGGGGCTCGGGGTCCCAGTCAGGGGGGCCGGGCCGGGGTCTCTGCCCGGGGAGAGTCTCGGGGGGGGAGGCAGCGGGAATGTCCCTCCCCCGCCCACAGCCAGGGCTCGGGGGCCCCCAGCGGCAGCAGCCGAGGCCCGGGGGGCTGGCAAGGCAGCGCCCGCAATTCACTCCTGCTGCTGGGCTGGGCCCCGGCTCGCTCCGCCCGGCGCCTCCTGGGCCCTGGCGAGCTGGAGTTCCTGGGTCTGGCCGGGGGGTCTTGCTCTTATTCATGTCTTGTGGCGTCACCCGTGGCCCCCAGCAGGGACGTGGGGCCAAGGGGTCCATGCCCAGGGGCCCAGGGATTTCAAAGGCGCCGGGCCGAGGGGATCGATCTGTGTTTTTAAATAAAAATGAAGATACAAAATGTCACTAGATCAGTCGATGCCACAACTTACGCCTAGTGGGTGACAGACCCCCCGTCCCCCGCTGGTGCACACAGCCAGAGATGCCCCAAGGCCGACCAACAACCGTGGTCTGGTGCCACCCCACTACCCCGCCCACAGACCCATGGGGCTTCCCCCCACAAGCCCCCAGGCCCCAGTGTGGCCCACCACTCCACAATCCCCCACCGACTGTCCTCGCCCCAAGCCAGGGTGCAGCCACCCCACCCAGCTGTGCCACCCGACAGCCCCTCCCCCCACAGCCCCCCACAGCCATGCTGTGTCCCCCTGGGGGCAGCCATGCTGCTGCCCCTCACTACCTCCCAGCCCAACAGCCACAGCCATGCCATTGACCCAAGCCCCCGATCCAAGTCCCCTATAGCCTCTCCCTCCCCCAGGCCCCTCCCAGACCCAGGCCCCATCCGTACAACCCAATCTCCCCCTGCCAACAACCCCCCTCTCCTCTCCCACAGCACCGATCCATCCCCTACTGTTGGGGTTACTAGGCCTATATGAGCCAAAGTTCTTCCATGTTTAAACTCTGTCCTTCCATGTTTAACTCTAATCGGCCTCAAAAGCCAAGGACAGGAATTGGAATGTGTAAATAGCCAGTTACCAATTACGACCTTGCTCATACCAGGTACCAAGCAATAATGATGAGGTTTGAATGTTTTTAGCTGGAGAAGGGGTAATAAATTAAGGGTAAACAGAACCAAATAACAGTTTAGAGGAATGTTACTAACAAGCTAGATTTATAGCCCTAGAATGATTTAACGGCTTAAATGTATAAACATGCCTTCGGTAGAGAGGGGGGGTGGTAGAGGGGGAGAGGGGGGGGCTTAGTTGTGAAATGTATAAGAAGAGAGAAACTGTTTTTTGCTGGTGTGCTTGATTTGAGACTTGCCTGTCTCCTTGCACCACTTTGAGATCTCAAATAAACTTTGATTGTTTCTCCACCCCGGTATGTTTATTGACGCGAAGCACACCGGGCAACGAACCCCGCTGTTGCTGTCCTTGGGCCACTGTGCCGGCAACAGTCTTGGCGTCCGTGGGTGGGCTCGAGGCTGAAATTTAGCCTTGCCCGGACCCCTCTCGGAGGTCGACGGATTGCGGCGATGACCGACGCCCAGCGCGCACCGGTGACTTCATCGGGGGTCTCGGCGGAGACGTGGTTTGGTCGACCCCGGAGGGTACAACGGTGCAACGCGCTCGATTAGTGGAGAAGCAGCTGCGGGCGACGGTGCAGAACCGGACCCTTGGATAAGGTATTAACAGTCCAGTGGGGACTTTACCTGTTTTGACCTGGGCACGCCCAGTGTCTCCCTAGAGTATGGGGCAGGGGCAGAGTACTGCAGGCAGGGCAAGGTGTACGCCCTTAGAATGCATTCTGGTGAACTGGAAAGTGTTTGGATCGGATCCGTTGATTAAAAGTAAACTGAAAAGATTCTGTACAGTAGACTGGCCTCAATATCAGCTAGAGGACCAGGAAAGGTGGCCACCGGAGGGATCACTTAATTATAATATGATCCTTCAATTGCTTTTGTTTTGTCAGTGTACGGGTAAATGGAATGAACATATGTATGTACAGTTGTTTATGTTGTTGTTAAGAGATAGGTCAGATCTTTTGCAAAGGTGTAATTTGACTCCGACAGGTTCGGTAGTAACTACTGTTAGTCCCCAGAACCCTCCCCCGGTTGTGATGGCAGAGTCGGTGTCCCCTTCGGCTCCAACACCCCCACCATATAAAGACAGGGTGCCTCAGGTCCCAGAGATTGCCCCCTCGGTGGGATTCTATCCATTGATTACTGAGACTCGGATAGCCCGTCCTGGAGCAGAAAATCGCCCAGCCACTACAATGCAGGTTTATACCCATGTGCCTTTTAACCCAGTCGACCTAGCAGCTTTTAAAGCACAGGCAGGGGAATTCTCTACGAATCCAAGCAAGTTTATCTCGGTCTTTGAAGGGTGTCTGACTAGCCATAAGCCTGACTGGGATGACTGTAATGTCCTTATGCGGACCCTGCTGTCTGAGGTGGAGCGTAATCAGGTTGTGTCTAAGGCACGGGAGGAGGCACAGCGTAGACATGAGGCAAACGCAGCACACGTCCCTGCTGCTCCAGACCAGGTCCCTACAGCAGACCCCCGGTGGAATCCCAATGTGCTGGCGGATCTCACCCGTCTCACTGTATACAAGGAGCTCCTATTACATGGTCTCCGACACTCAGCTGTCCGACATAACAATTGGGCTAAGCCGTATGAGCTAGTACAGGAGCCAAAAGAGAGTCCGGTTGCTTTTCTGCAGCATATTCGGGATACCATCAGGCAAACTACTAATGCAAACCCCGATGATCAGGCTACTGAGGCAATTATAAAGGGTATCTTTACCAGCTGTGCTGCCCCTGATATTAAAAGGAAACTGCAGAAAAAGGAGGATTTGATGGGCATGACAATGGCACAGATTCTGGAAACTGCAAACAGGGCTTACAGCCTTAGGGAGGGAGAAAAGGAAAAGAGGCAAGTGAAAATGATGGTTGCAGCAGTACAGGCTGGTGGCAGGGGAAGATTTCAGGAAGGTGGAAGGGGCCGGGGAATGAGAGGACGTGGGCGTGGGCGCCCTGGCTTACAGGAAAGGCGTCTGGGTCGCAACCAGTGTGCCATATGCCGAAAGGAGGGACATTGGAAAAATGAGTGCCCCGAAAGGGAAGGTACCCCTATGATGGCAGCGGAGGATCAAGAATAGGGGTGTCAGGGGAGACGGACTTCCTGCCCCCGGAACCCCGAGTAAAAATGCGGGTGGGAGATTTGGACATAGACTTTTTAATAGACTCTGGAGCTGCACGAACTGCTGTAAACCAACCCCTTCAGCTGCCTGTGGCAGATTCCCTCACTGTGGTGGGAGCAACAGGGAAAGGAACTAAGTGCCCAGTATATGCCCCAGTGGAATGTGCTTTGGGAAACAGAACTCTATCTCACAGACTGGTTTACCTCCCCGATTGTCCAACGCCACTATTAGGACGGGACCTGCTTTGTCGCTTAGGTGCCACCCTGCATTTCACTCAAGATGAAATAAGCCTCACCTTACCCCCAGAGAATGCCTGGATAATGACACTTGCAATTGAGCCCTCAGCTATGCAAGCCCCAGAGTGGAGTCAGTGGGAGAAGCGGGTTTTTCCTCTGGTATGGGCATCAGGGATCCCAGGAAAGGCAGCCCATCATACTCCTATTACTGTTCAGCTCTTGCCAGGAAAAGGTCCAGTGCGAATCAAGCAGTATCCGATCAAAAGGGAAGCCAGAGAGGGACTGCAGGAGACTATAGACCAGTTCCTAAAGTGCGGGGTACTTCGAGAATGCCAGTCAGCTTGGAACACTCCTATCTTGCCTGTACGAAAGCCCAATGGCACATATCGGCTGGTCCAGGACCTGAGGGCAGTTAATGAGCGGGGTAAGACTCTACACCCCCTTGTTCCAAATCCGTATACATTGTTGGCCTCTATAGGGGGGCAGTACACCCATTTTTCAGTCCTGGATTTAAAGGATGCTTTCTTCACGATTCCGGTTGACCCCCAGTCTCAGGAGATTTTCTCCTTCGAGTGGGAGGATAAAAGGAGGGTTAGAAAGCAGCTTTGCTGGACAGTGCTGGCCCAGGGATTTAAAAATTCCCCCACCCTTTTCAGCCAGGCCCTGGCTAGAGACTTGGAGGAGTGGGACAACGAGGACAAAGTCCTCCTCCTGCAATATGTGGATGACTTGTTAATTGCTGCTGTGGGTCTAACCTCTTGCCTTAAAGCCACTGTGAGCCTCCTGAACTTTGTTGGACTCCGAGGATATCGAGTAGCACAGAGTAAGGCTCAGATTGCTCCCCCAGTGGATGGAATCTGACAATGGAACACACTTCACATCCCAAGTCGTTCAAAAGATATCGGATGCCCTACAGATCCCCTGGAAGCTCCACACACCATGGCGACCGCAGGCCAGTGGGGTAGTGGAGCGTACAAATCAGACTCTTAAGCGGCACCTCTCAAAGGTTTGCCAAGAGGCTTCCCTTAAGTGGCCTGATGCTTTGCCCCTTGTTTTGCTCTGCATTCGCACTCTCCCTAAGGGCAGTTTAGGGCTCAGTCCCTTCAAGATTATGTTTGGAAGGGCATGGCCTATGAATGGTACACCGGTTCTGGCAGGGGAGTGGGAAATGGGGTGTGGCTTCTTATCTCAGTACATGTGCTCTCTGTCTGCTGTTCTTTGTTCTCTCCATAGGTATACTAAAGATTTGCAGCCTCTCCCGCTGGATGCCCCGATCCACTCCTTGCAGTCAGGCGATTCCGTACTCGTTCGGACTTGGAAGGACGAGCCTCTCCAAGAGAAGTGGAAGGGACCTCACACCGTCCTGCTGGTCTCCCATACAGCAGCAAAGGTTGAGGGACACAAGAATTGGATTCATCACTCTCACTTGAAAGCAGTGCCTGCTCCTGAACGGTGGACCATCCAGCCTGCAGAGAAGACTGCCAGTGACGATCTGGGACTTAAGCTGTTGTTCAGACGACAATAGTGTCTGCTGGGAATGCCCTGTGATCTCTTTGGACAGTCACAGCGCACTCCCCGCAAGACCTCTGAGCGTTGGTTGTGTTTATTTTCACAGGGCCGGCCTAACCTGGTGGCCTGGTCCCTGTTGTTTTTAATCTGCTTGCTATTGGTAATTGTTATTTTGTGGGTATTTGGGGAATTGTGATTGTTAGGCCCTAGGGTCACCTGCCCAATATGAGTTCAGGTCCAGGGTCTGCCACAGTGGTGCTCTTTGCCATAGGGACACTCCTCTTGTTAACTCCCGTTTCCCCCCAGGCACATGCGGGATGGAAAGGAATCTCTACTAACTTAGAGACAAACACATATGAGTCCCTGAAGGTTTGCTTTGCCCAAGAGTTTAACCTCTCTAACTGCTGGGTGTGCTCCCAAATCCCGCACCATGCTGCAGGGTTACCCTGGAGGGTAGTTCCCCAGAATTGGTCAGATATCTGTTGGGGATGGTTCAGTAGGGGGGAAAATGCCTCGGGTACCCCCTTGTCACAGAACTGTACCATTGAGTCCCAGTATGCGTTAAGGGACGACCCCTGGAAGCCGCAGGCCAACTCAACGTATATCCCTTCCCCTATTAGGTTGCGGCCAGTGGCCCCTGGTTTGGTGTGCTATCAACAGTTTAAGTCCAGCAATCACACCTGGTTTGCTGGGAATAGCACCTGTCAGTATTATTTATCCCCTGACAGTGATGCTTCCATCCCTGTCTATGTTAACGGCAAATCCAACTCTACCGCCCGGTTTGGATCGTTTAATGACAGACAAGCAAATAGGTGGAGTAGCGGTTATAATGGCTTGGTAGGGAATGGCCACTCCTTTTATATTTGCGGTACCTCTGCCTATAAGTGGCTACCGCATCGGTGGTATGGAAGCTGCTATCTAGGATATCTTGCCCCTCCCCTTCGTGTCTTCCCTAAACTGCCCCCTGGCCGCCCTAGGCAGCGTAGATCTTTGTATGCCACCCCAGAGCCCATTACAGAAGGAGACAAATTGGGTATGATCTTTCTCCCATCCTATGGGGTGGGACGACTGGCTCAATTTTATCGTAGGCTCTCTGTGTTTCTCACCAAGTATGCCAATGAGACCTTGGCCATAGAGAAAAGCCTTAACTTAGAGCTTTACCAGCTCCGGTTGCTGACCCTGCAAAACAGACAGGCCTTAGATTATGTTTTAGCCTCCCAGGGCGGGGTGTGTGTCCTTACTGGGAGTGAATGTTGTACTTATGTCCCAGAAAACTCACAGGACATTAACAAGCATGTCCTGTCAGCCGAACAGGCTTTTGAGCAGTGAAAGGCTCAAGAAAAGGGAACCCACAGTTTTTGATTTCCCTTTGGAGTTGGTTGCCCAACCTAGGAGGACTGGGAAATAGCCTTGTGCGTCTACTCCTCACAGGTGTGGTACTGTGCCTGGTCACCCTCCTCCTGATTGCTTGTTTTAAATTGCTCCTCCATAAGCTTTGTGCCCCCCGTTCCCCAGAAATCCCAGCATACCCTCTCATTGAGAACCCCAGCTCTATGGCACTCAATCGTATCTTGTCTACAGAATATGAGAAAACTCAGCCAAAAGCTTGTTGAGTATTCTCAAAGGAGGGAACTGTTGGGGTTACTAGGCCTATATGAGCCAAAGTTCTTCCATGTTTAAACTCTGTCCTTCCATGTTTAACTCTAATCAGCCTCAAAAGCCAAGGATAGGAATTGGAATGTGTAAATAGCCAGTTACCAATTACGACCTTGCTCATACCAGGTACCAAGCAATAATGATGAGGTTTGCATGTTTTTAGCTGGAGAAGGGGTAATAAACTAAGGGTAAAGAGAACCAAATAACTGTTTAGAGGAATGTTACTAACAAGCTAGATTTATAGCCCTAGAATGATTTAACGGCTTAAATGTATAAACATGCCTTCGGTAGAGAGGGGTGGTGGTAGAGGGGGAGAGAGGGGGGGCTTAGTTGTGAAATGTATAAGAAGAGAGAAACTGTTTTTTGCTGGTGTGCTTGATTTGAGACTTGCCTGTCTCCTTGCACCACTATGAGATCTCAAATAAACTTTGATTGTTTCTCCACCCCGGTATGTTTATTGACGCGAAGCACACCGGGCAACGAACCCCGCTGTTGCTGTCCTCGGGCCACTGTGCCGGCAACACTACCCTCCCACACCACACAGACCCCTCCACCTCCCAGCTGTGCCACCCCCCCACCCCGAGCCAGACCACCAACCCCGTCAGACACCCTCCCCTGCTGGTGCACCAAGGTCTCCCCAAGACCGACAACAGCTATGAATTAAAACCCCACAGTGTTTGTTGGGGCTACTGGAGCCGTGGGACCTACCTGGAGATGCTGAAATCTCACTCTTGTCTCTCTCCTCCTGCCCCCATCTCCAAGCCAGGCACTGGGCAGTTCAGTGGTGAAGTGATGAACTGATGATCATCAGTTTGTTTTATGATCGGGGGAGGGGGGAGGTTTAAACTATTTCCCTGGATCAAGTCTCCCTTGGTGTAGTAAGTGAAGGCCCTGATAAAGGCTCAGTATGAGGCCTGAGGCCTGAACTAAAGTAATGGTCAAGACTTTGCTAATATAAAGCAAAGTTAAGCTGTGAGCAAGAGGCAGGCCCTGCTCACAGAAGCTGGCAAGGAAAGGGCTGATGTTGCATAAATATATATCCACTTAGCATAGTTACAGTATAAACATGGTACCAAGCCACACTATACCGAAACATTCCACAGATAACATGGAACAGGCCGACCCATCCCAATGACAGGGGCAAAAGCCGACGAATGCAGCATTTGAAGCAATCTGACTCTAAATCCCCTGCCCTCTCGGTTGCTGCAGTTCTCACACCCTCTGCTCTTGTGATGTCACCACATGACATGGTGTCTTATTCCCATAGCATCTTGTAGGTTAGACAGGACTTAAGTTTATGAGGCAAAAACTGAAGCATAACTCCTTCCCTTCCCCCTTTTGACTTAGGAAAAATACATCCTGTCCCCTCCCCCAGCCCAGTCACACCAGAGCTGCTGCGGCTAGGAGACAGGTGCCCTCTCATCTGGCCCTGGGCTGCTGTGGGGAGAGAGGGCTGGGGGGGGTCCTCTCTCCCTGGGGCAATCTGCTCCCCAAACCCCTCATTCCCAGCTCCACCCCAGAGCCCACAACCCCATACGGAGCCCTCACCCCCCTGCACCCCAACCCTCGGCCATAGCCCTGAGCCCCTTATCCCCATCCCCATCCCAGAGCCCACACCCCCAGCCAGAGGCCTCACCCCCCTGCACCCCAACCCTCTGTTCCAGCCCTAAGCCCCTCATTCCCAACCCCATCCCAGAGCCCTCACCCCCCTGCACCCCAACCCTTGCCCCCCCCAAGTCCCCTCCCACACTCCGAACCCTTCAGCCTCACCCATGCCACACACCGTCCAGGTGCAGAAGGAATTTTGTAATGTGCAGCAATATACAGGTGATGTGTCACACCTCACCTCCATATTGGTGCACACAACAGAATTCATTCCGCACATGGGGACTCAAAAAATTAGAGGAAACACTGCTCCCGACTTTCAACCTATCTGTCACATCTTGAATTTCATACAGTGACTGATCAGAATAAAGTGCTCTCAAGTGAGCTACAGACCAACAGTGGTTCATAGGAATTATTCAGCAAGTATTTTAGAAGACCTAGAACATTAGAGGAAATCCTGAACTGCTAAGAGATAATTAATGGAGAGAAGCAGCAAGATTAATCCCATACATTGGATTGGTTGTGACTTATTTGCCTGATTTGAAAAGAGACCAAAAGGACCTGAGTCTCCTCGCTGTTGATAGCCCCCTGCTCGGCCAATCAGCACTGAGACTCTGAGGGGCGGGAGGCTGAGAGGTCTCACCAGATGTCCCAAAGGACGGCTCAGGTCACCATCAGAGGGGATCACTCTCAGATCCAGCCCCACCTCTTTGTGAGGACCTCCCGCAATGAGAGCACCCCCCACCCCATCCACACTCCACACACACCCCTCCTTGGTAGAGGGAGGGAAGCCGGGGAAAGGGGAAAAAGAAGCAAGAGAAGAGGAGAAAGGAGGGAGGAAAGAGGAAAAGGGAAACCAAAAAGGATAAACCCCAATGTCCCCAGGGATTCCAAGCATCAATGTCCTAGGTAGGAAATCAAATTCGGCCACCTTAAGCCAGTGTTTTCTGGGCCTAGAATGCTGCCTGCACCAGGGGGATCAGACTGAACAGGTTCCAAACCTCTCTGGGCCTCTTACCTTGGAAAAGGGAAGTTTGTTTTCGGCACAATCAGTGGTAGGAAAGGAGAAAACTCCACAGAGGTTCCTCCTCATGCTCACATCCATGAATCCTAATTCTCTCTCAGTCCTCGAGGAGAGACCTCGCGAAGGAGACTTGTGGCAGCAAAGCCGGGGGGGGGGTCTCAGAGACTGGCCTGACCCTGCACCTCTGTCCTGCCTGGCTGATGTCAGGGTCTCTCTGTGAGGTCACCCCCTCCCCACCACCTTTGCCCAATAGGCCGAGTTCCTGCAACAGGCCTTTGTGATGTCACTGCCACCCCCACCCCTCCCCTCCAAGCTGATGTCCTGCCCCTGGCCAGCCTCGTTGGGTGTTTGTTTCCCCTGGATCTAGGGTTGCCAACTTTCTGACCAAACAAAACTGACCACCCTTGCCCCGCCTCATCAAGGACGGAATGCAAGGCTGAGTTCACTCACCAACCCCCTGAAACATGTCAGTGCCCCAGAGAAAACCGGACCCCTGCTATTGGAACGATATGATGGAGATCTAAATGGGAAAGGGACTGTCTGAATTGTCAAGATGGGGAACGAACAACAATCTACAGCAATGTCATTAACACAAACACACTCCAATCCTGCTCCAGCCGGAAGGGAAATGGGCAGGAATTCCTGCTGTCCAGCAATGGACACACTTACAGCCCCGCACAGCAGTGAGTGGGCCGGGGAGGCTGGTCTGAGCAAACAATGTGAAGTGATAATTCACTGAGAAGAGAATCATAGTAGATGATTCCCCTGGATCTAGGGTTGCCAACTTTCTGACCCAACAAAACTGACCACCCATGTCCCGCCCCTTCGCCGAGGTCCCGGCCGCTCACTTCTTCTCCCTCCGTCGCTTGCTCTCCCCCACGCTCACTCACTGGCTCATTTTCACCAGGCTGAGGAGGGCTGGGGAGGGTCCCTTTTCAACTGGCTGTTGTCAGGACAGAGCTGGGAAGGAGGCTGCCTGCCAAACACCTTGAAGAGGAGGCGTCCCTCCCTGTCAGAAAATCATCTCCCTCCTTCAGTTCAGTGACGGCCTGAATTGTTCCTTATCCCGGCAGAGCTGGAGGATTGAAAGCAGCAACATCAAACCCCTGCGTAGCTAGCGGAAATGAACACAAACACTCCCTTGTATCTGAACAGATGGTTAGTTTTACCCTTGGTAAACTACAAGGCTAAAGGGATGGGCGGTGGCACCAGCTCTAAGGAATGAAACACAACACAATCATCATCGTTATGCCCATCGTTGCCCCTTTATTCTTCTGCTGTCTCGCTCCAACCACCGTGGCCCTCTGTCGGTTCAGTGAGAGTGCCACACTCATTGCTTCTGACACACAAAGATTCACACACACACCTTGCACGCAAAACCTCACCAAGGAGTCACATGCACCTGCTGGTTCCCTGCACCTCTGCTGTACAGAATCCAGTCACGAGGAAAGCTTGTGGGGCCCAGAGCTGGCAGGGAGTCCGGTGCTGGAGTATTTAACCTACAGTGACGGCACTCGGAGGAAAGATGCTGAACGAGTGCCAGTTAAACATTGGGAGCTCAGGTTCCCGTCCCCTCACAGGTCAGTCCATCGCTCTAGGCAAGGGGCACATCTGAATTCTCAGCTGGCTCAGTCTAGCTGCGTAGTTCTTGTTTACACCCAGTCAGGTCTGAGACCTGTTTCGCACCCTGTGTTTGAGGAGACCGTCAGAAACCACTCTCTGCAATAGCAAATGCAGGAGGCCGTGTTATTGCTCCTGCCCCAGCACAGCCAGACAACGAGGGAAATGGTCTATATTTGAGGGTGGGACTCCCTGCCCTTGGCCAAAGACCAGCACCTCTCTTTGACCTGTCCCTCATGAAGCGTTTCTTTCAGCAGGGAGCCCTAGAGCTCAGTGGCTGGAGCGCTGCGTTTGTCACTGACGCTTGGGGAGCTCCAATATCACTGGGCTCCTCTGCCAGCAAGTCAAACGAAAGGAATGATTTCCTCATGTGACAATCCTGGGCTTGTGTGAGGGGGTGTCCACACTGCACACTGAGCCTGTCTCTGGGTGGCCTGGGCTTGGTGACTTGTGTTGCCAATCCGGTGTTTGAGCATCCAGACTGCAGTGGAAACTCAGGCCTCAGGCAGTGTCTATCCTACCGCAGTAAGTCGTCCTAAGTGACGCTGCTCCAGCTACGTGAATAAGACAGCTGGATTCGACGTAGCTTAGGTCGACTTACTGCTGTGTCTACTCTGTGCTGGGCCGACGGGAGACTTACCTTACTCCTGGCGTTCCCGGTGTAGTCCCAGAGTCGCCCGGAGAGCGCTCCACTGTCGATTTAGTGGGTCTTCACTAGACCCCCACTAAATCGACCCCCGGGGGATCGATCGCAGCAGACAGCCTCACAGCTGTGCTGCGCATCCAACCTGCACTACTCAGCCCCGAGTCAGAAATTCAGCTCCTGTGGGGTGTGGCCCCCTCCTCAGCTCCCCGAGTCCCCAGTGATTTCTGCCATCACTTGTCTCCAGCCTGTTTGTGTCCATACGCTCCCCGCGGGGAGGCTGTGAGTGGTCTAGTTACAAGCTCTGGTTGCTCAGGCCTGTCAGGGAAGGCGAGCTCCGGGGAACATTGACACTGGAGATCCCTCAGAGGAAGCACAGGCTGTGGGTATAATAGGCGGGGAGGCTAAGCCTCCCCTGGCACAGCCGCCGACCAGGCCCCGGATGCCTGGGCCCCGGTGGCCCCTCCTGTGCTCCATCTCTTCCTGTATCTGCTTAGCCCCTTCTCCCAGCCCCCATCGCCCACCGCTGCCTGACTGAGTTCCCCCTCTCCTGCACTACACCCCCGCTCTGTGGGGTCCCTTCCGCTCACCGTGTGCCTCCTCTCCTCCACTCCCTCCCCCGCTTTCCCATGGGTCAGTCCTGGGGCTGGTTTTATTCAACATCTTCATTAATGATCTGGATGATGGGATGGATTGCACCCTCAGCAAGTTCGCAGATGACACTAAGCTGGGGGGAGAGGTAGATACCCTGGAGGGTAGGGATAGGGTCCAGAGTGACCTACACAAATTGGGATTGGGCCAAAAAAAATCTGATGAGGTTCAACAAGAACAAGTGCAGAGTCCTGCATTTTGGATGGAAGAATCCCATGCCCCGCTACAGGCTGGGGACTGACTGGCTAAGCAGCAGTTCTGCAGAAAGGGACCTGAGGATTACAATGCACAAGAAGCTGGATTTGAGTCAGCAGTGTGCCCTTGTTGCCAAGAAGGCTAACGGCATATTGGGCTGCATTAGTAGGAGCATTGCCAGCAGATCGAGGGAGGTGATCATTCCCCTCTATTCGGCACTGGTGAGGCCACACCTGGAGTATTGTGTCCAGTTTGGGGCCCCTCACTACAGAAAGGATGTGGACAAATTGGAGAGAGTCCAGCGGAGGGGAAGGAAAATGATTAGGGGGCTGGGGCATATGACGTATGAGGATTGGCTGAGGGAACTGGGCTTATTTAGTCTACAGAAGAGAAGAGTGAGGGGGAATTTGATAGCTGCTTTCAACTACCTGAAAGGGGGGTTCCAAAGAGGATGGAGCTCGGCTGTTCTCAGTGGTGGCAGATGACAGACCAAGGAGCAATGGTCTCAAGTTGCAGTGGGGGAGGTCTAGGTTGGATATTAGGAAACACTATTTCACTAGGAGGGTGGTGAAGCACTGGACTGGGTTCCCTAGGGAGGTGGTGGAATCTCCATCCTTAGAGGTTTTTAAGGTCAGGCTTGACAAAGCCCTGGCTGGGATGATTTAGTTGGGGATTGGTCCTGCCATGAGCAGGGGGTTGGACTAGATACCTCCTGAGGTCCCTTCCAACCCTGATATTCTATGATTCTAGCAGTCCTTTGTCCATCCCCTCAGTAGGCACCGACTTCCCCTCTGGCCAGTGGGTGCTCAACTCCCGCTCTGCCCCAGGCCCCGCCCCCACTCCACCCCTTCCCCAAAGCTCCGCCCCACCTTTTCCCGCCCCTGCTCTGCCCCGGCCGCACCCCCAAATCAACCCCTTCCTCTAACCCCTGGCCCCCTCTCTTCTTGCCCCTGCTCCACCCCCGTCCCGCTTCTATCCCACCCCTTCCCCCAAACCCCACCCCACCTCTTCCCCATCTCCTCCCCCAAGTATGCCATGTCCCCGCTCCTCCCCTACCCTCCCGGAGCATCCTGAATTCCACGAAAGAGCTGTTTTGCAGTGGGCAGGAAGTGCTGGGAGGGAGCGGGAGGAGTTGCTCAGTGGGGCCGCCGGCGGGCGAGATGCACTGCGGGCAGGGCAGAGCTTGGCTGCCAGTGGGTGCTAAACACCCACTATTTTTTCCTTGTGGGTGCTCTAGGCTCCCAGATTCTTTTCCTGCTCATTAGATCGCACATGACAGGTTGGTGTCTCCTTTTCCTAGGGCAGGGGTGGCCAACCTGTGCCTCCGGAGCCACATGCGGTTCTTCAGAGGTTACTTTGCGGCTCCGTGCATAGGCGCTGACTCCGAGGCTGGAGCTACAGATGCTAACTTTCCAATATGCTGTGGGGTGCTCACTGCTCAACCCCCTGCTCTGCCCCAGGTCCTGCCACCACCCCACCCCTTCACCCAAGGCCCCTGCCCCTTCCCCCGAGCCTGCCATGCCCTCGCTCCTCCCCCCTCCTCACCAGAGCCTCCTGCACACTGCAAAACAGCTGATTGTGGCGGGTGGGAGGAGTGGGGAGGGAGTGGGAGGCGGTGATTGGCGGGGCTGGTGGTGGGCGGGAGGTGCTGGGGGCTGGAGGGGGTTAGTGGATGGGGGGCTGCTGACATATTCCTGTGGCTCTTTGGCAATGTTCATTGGTAAATTCTGGCTCCTTCTCAGGCTCAGGTTGGCCACTCCTGTCCTAGGGACTGGTGGGGCCAGCGTTGCAACAGTCAGTTCTCAACGTTCCGTTTTGATTTGAATGTGGGCATCTTTCAGTTCCCCTTCTGTGTCAGCCTTCCACGTTCTCTGGAGGCAGATTTTCATTATTTGATCTTTCAGCAGACGAGTATGGGTGAATTTCCAGGGATAGAACCTAAAGGGAAGATAACAAAACTCGTGTAGAATTTAGATTGATATCTCCATAAATAGTATTTCCCTTGGAGTTGCCTCAATACACTCCTTGCCTTCAAGTTGTGAATCTAAACCTTTTGTCTCATGTAATGATTGGCTAATGTATGTGTATTGAGACAATATCTATCTCAGAATTTACATGACTGAAACACACATAAATGAGATCAAATAATGTAGAAGAAAGAAATCTTAAGCTATTGAAAGTGATACAGCTCCACTCCCATCCCCTGGCTGTCATCTTGGTAGTTCTCTCGGAAATAATCTCATGGAGATAGACTTCAAAACTCTCTACAAATTCTACTATGCCCCCATTGGGCTATATACAATAGATGTGTAAATTCCCCCCTGCAATTCCTTTCCAGGAACGGGGTTTAAATAAACTGTAGCCTACATTTGTCATGGGTCTCGGTGTGATTTCTTTGTTATTCTGTTGGTGGACCAACTTCTGACTGGATGTTATAAATAGTATGGGAAATTCTACATTTAAAGTTTACTGGTTATTTTCCCCACGCTACTAAAATCCAGATATTGGAATAGCTGAGAATAAGTCAACATATTTGCAGCTGCTAATCCATCCTTCCAGACCCTCAAACCTTCTCGATGACAATCTTTTGTTCCTTTTCCTGGGTTCTCTGGGAACAGAGGTTTCTTGGTTTTCAGCTTGGCCCTATCTGTTCCCAGAGTCCCAACATTCTGTGCACAAAGGAGTGGGGTTAATAATGAAGCATTTTTGCAACTAGACTCAGGCAATGACCAAAGAAAATAGAAACTGACCTTTGTTGTTTCAATGTCTGCCCAATGGCAGAGGAGGCGTGAGATCCATGGGGTGAGAGTCAGGCTAGGAAATGTAGCCAGCGACTGTGCTAGGATGGGAGGAATTACAGATCTGGTGGGTGGAGGTTTCCTGTTAGAGAACAAAAGGGGAGAACCTGTGATGTGCTCTGTCCAAGGAAGGTTATGAGAAAGAGGGAACAGGGATCCTGGTGCCTCTCCCCAAGGAAACCTCAGACAAAGCATCTCCTCTTGGAGAGGAGCAGCAACCTTCACACTAGCAGTTACAGCCAACTTTAGGTTCATAAATTCATCGTTTCAAAGGCTCTAAGGCCAGCCCTGATCATCTAGTCCGACCCCCTGCATAACTCAGGCCCTAGAACGTCCCCAGAAGAATTCCTGTTTCACCATGGTCCCATGTGTCTTCACCTTCAGCTGGGGGTAGAGTTCAGGGGTAGAGTGTTTGACTGCAGATCGAGTGGTCCTTGGTTCACATCCTAGTGCCCCCTTTGAAGTCTTTGTTAATAAGCAGCAGGTTTCACACAAACAAAAGGAAGTATTTTTTCAAACAACGCACATTTAACCAGTGGAACTCTTTGCCGGAGGACGTTGTGAAGGCCAAGACTATAACAGATTTCAAAAATGACCTCGATAAATTTATGCAGGAGAGGTCTATTAATGGCTATTAGCCTGGATGGGTAGGGATGGTGTCCCTAACCTCTGTTTGCGAGGAGCCGGAAATGAGCAACAGGAATGGATCACTTGATGATTCCCTGTTCATTCCCTCTGGGGCACTGGCTACTGTCGGAAGACAGGATACTGGGCTAGATGGACCTTTGGTTTGACCCAGTCTGGGCGGTCTTGTGTTGCTTATGTTCTTGGTTGTATGAACCAGTGCTGGCTATTAGAGGAGCAGATGGCTTCAAAAGACCAGTCTCTTGGATCTGTGAATCGTGGGCAAACTAATTCCCTTCCTTTAGAGAATGACAGAAAAACCCATTTCCTCCTTCTTTCTACTCCAGGCTTCGTTCCTTTTTCCAAAGACTCGCCTCTAGATTGCAGAGAGAGATCTACGTGCACAAAGTGGTCGTCCAACCTGCAGCAATTGAGGCATGCTCTGTCCTCAGCCAGCAAGAACAGGCCTTGCCAGAGAAGCCCCAGAGAAGCAAATGCTCATGGACCATCCTATCAGGGATGAAAAGACTCTGTGTCTGTAGCCAATCTGACACCTCGATGGCAGATAGCGATGAGGAGAGAACAGTTTCCTCACCAAGAAGGTGGACGCACTTGTCCCTGAAGAAGAAAGCAGCTGAGACCCAGGTGGAGTCAGAGGAGGTGAAGCTGCAGGAGAATACAGAAAAAGTCAAACTGGATCTTACAGGTGAGGATTCAAACCTCGGCACCTGTTGAGGCTTTTTAAGGAAAGGGCTCAGCCGGAGTCTCCATGCTCACTAGGCCCTGCCAGCCTCCCGCGGGGACAGACTATTCCAGGGCAGCTGCCCAATGGAAATACTCAGTCCCAACAGGCTTTGTCCCTGTTCATTGCAGACCCCCGGGGAGCAGCTTTCCTCAGCCCAGCTCCAAGCCCTGCTGATGAGAGCCATGAAGGGTCTGACAACACCCACCCTGGAGCGATTTAAAGCCGCAGAGGAAGAGCTGAGGGCCATTGTATCTCTACACGGAGACAAGATGGAGAGAGTAAGAGACTCCCGCCGTGGGGCAGGGGGATGCTGCGCAGAGAGGGGGAGGGGAGAATTTCCTCTCCTAGGAAACCATTCCTGGGACACGCTGGCATGGTGCTTTGAAGGTTGGCTCAGCCCCTTCCATTCATCGCTTGGCCATGGGGATCCGCGGCGTCAGGTTTGTAACGTGCTCTCTGCCCGCTGTAGCTCTGACACGTCCCTGAGGACAGCCCAGCCACACTGAAGGTGCCGATAGCCCCAGCCCTGGCAGTGCAGCACTTACCTTGTCTGCTGATGGGCTTCCATATTAGGCTCCAGGAGCAGACATGGTTTCCTCAGACATGCTGCAGGGCCTTGTTTGTCCAGCTGAAGTATCAGGAGGAATTTGGCTTTGCACTTTTCTCTCTGTCTCTCCCAAGCTCTGATCCTGTTGCCCATCCCCACAGATCTGAGTGCCTCCCCCGTGAATTAGATTGGCCTAGGGAGGTCTCTGGCAGAATTCATTTCTACGTCCCCTGGGTAGGAGGCTCTCGACATCATTTACACCCCCTGATTAATGAAGCTCCACCGCCCTCCTGGGAGGTAGGAATTCTACCCATTGGACACCTGGGGAAACTGAAGCCCAGAGAGCTCCGTGACTTGCCCCAGCCTGCACGGTGGGGCAGGGTTACCATCGAACCCAGGAGAACACCCTGGCCAGGGCTCCTAGAACCAACGCTGCCTATTGGGGAGTCTGACTGTGTTGCCCTTCAGTTGTTGCTGCTGGGAATTCTCAGCCAGGCTGTGACGAGGCGATTCTGGCGGGACCCAACGGAGAGTGCCAGTTCAGGACAAATCGCTTCAAGCAGGGCACTTACAGCCCAGGGCTGGGGTCTTCCCACCTCTAAGGCAAACCAAACCAGCCAGACAGAGAGGACTTTGGTTTTTCTCCACTGGCTAACCACAAGTCACACAAGCAATTCCCTTAGACACTCCAGTTTCCCAGTATCACTACCAGTGCCACTCGTTATGGGGATGAATGGTTATGAAAACCAATACCCCAATAAAAGAAAAAAGTTCTCCCAATCCCAAAGGACCAAGCCCCAGACCCAGGTCAACGTCCAAATCAGAGCTTACCCACAAATCACGCTGTTGCCAATCCTTTAGAATCTAAAATCTAAAGGTTTATTCATAAAAGGAAAAAGATAGAGATGAGAGCTAGAATTGGTTAAATGGAATCAATTACACACACAGGAATGGCAAAGTTCTTAGTTCAGGCTTGTAGCAACGATGGAATAAACTGCAGGTTCAAATCAAGTCTCTGGAACATCCCCAGCTGGGATGGGTCATCAGTCCTTTGTGTAGAGCTTCCGTTTGTAGCAAAGTCCCTCCAGGGGTAAGAAGCAGGATTGAAGACAAGATGGAGATGAGGCATCTGCCTTTTATAGTCTCTTCCAGGTGCAAGGACACCTCTTTGTCCTTACTGTGGAAAATTACAGCAAAATGGAGTTTGGCGTCACATGGGCAAGTCCCTGCATACTTTGCTGAGTCACAAGGTGTATCTGCCTTCTCTCAATGGGTCAGTTGTATAGCTGATGGTCCTTAATGGGCCATCAAGCAGGCTAGGCAGAGCTGACACCAACTTCTCTGGGGTGTCTCCCAGAAGCATAGCATAAGTTTGAAATACAGACAGTATAAAGCCAATATTCATAACTTCAACTACAAAAATGAAACACACATATAGACAGCATAATCATAACCAACAAACCATAACCTCTCCATAGACCCCTTACACGACAACCTTTATACAATATTTGCTGCAAATATATAACAGTGGTCGCAACAGTGATCTATACAGTTACAGATTATGTCAAGAACATCACACCCCAAATGCAAAATTGATGCAGGAAGGGATGACAAACATCCCTGACTGCATCCCAAGAGCTCCCCATCCTGGGTTCTGTCTCACTACAGCTAGTCTTGGGTTAGAAGCCGTACCAGTGTATAACAGAAATGGTTTATCAAAGTCATGTTCAATAACATGATTGAATCTCTTTACAAACTCAAGGTAAAACTTGGTTAGAACAATAGTGGATTGGATCTGCTCTTGCAGCATGGTTCCTGTATGTCTCATGTGATCTTGCCAAGAGCTAAAGAACATAGCTACTTTATTCATAAAAGCTCTGGCAAATGTTTGGAACCCAATTAAAATCAAGCCAATGTAGATATTAATGTTGTTCGTAGTATAGGAATCTTGGCATTTAGCCGTGAAAGCAATATGGTAGTGTGCCTTAGTTTCCCTTTTCATACAGCACATCAGGTCTGGAATGTCTTTTCCCCTGTGAAAAGTTCCAGTGCTGTTTACAGGCATTAACTGTGAAACATTAGGATAACAAGGCCTTTGAACATAAAGTATGTTCTTAGGTATTACTCTTAACATGTTCAAGGGATTTTCCAAAAGATTAGGCACATTGTACATTTTTACAGTTCTTGCTAATAGCAAGACATTAGTTACAAAAATTACCATTAGCAATAACAACAAATCCATTGCAAGTGTCCATTTACAATCATTTTTGTCATGCCACACCTTTGGCCCAATACCATTGGGTTTTTGGCATTTTAGGGTTAACCTGTGGCTTTCCTTTGCAAAATCAAGTTCTCTTTTTCCTCCTTGTCCTGAAGGATCAGACCCTGATTTTTCTTGCTTAACAGAATTCACTGGCTGATTGGGTGGGCTCTCTGTGCTAATAGCTATTAGCAAGTCTTTTTTCTCCCTGCCAGCCAGGTAATTTGCATCAACACAGACACTAGCTTTTAGATTCTCAGCTGCTACCAATTTCAAGGCTGGACACTCATTCTTCCCTTTAGCAGGATTGGGTTCTTTCCCCCCCCCCCCCCCACCACACACACACACCTTTTGCCTAGAAGGTTGAAAACGGAAACTTCCTGCTTACAGGAATTCCTTTGCTGGCTAGGTGTGTTCACAAGTGCAGACCCTGACGCACAGACTGCTCACTCAGGGCTCGGCTACACTTGCGAGTTACAGCGCAATAAAGGAGCCTGGGCACACTAGCTCACTCCCCGTCCACACTGGCATGGCACGTAGAGCGCTCTGACTCCGTGGCTACAGCGCTCCTGGTTCTCCACCTCGGCGAGAGGAATAACGTTTGCTGCGCCTTGGCTACAACGCCCGGGCGTCAGTGTGAATGAGGTGTTGCGTTACTGCGCTCTGATCGGCCTCCAGAACGTCCCATAATCCCCTTAAGTCAAGTGGCCACTCTTGTCACTGTTTTGAACTCCTGTAGGAATGCGGAAATGCCCTTTCAAAGCCCCATTTCTGACAGCCGGCATGCAAGCCGTTACTGTGCAATGCTGTGTGAGAGAGAGAGGCAGGGGAGAGGGGGGGGTCTGCTGCTGTCTGAATTTACAAGACAGCATGCTGATGTGCTCAGCCCCCCAAAACCCCGCTCTCTCTCCCCCCACATACACACAACACACTCCCTGTCACACTCCACCCCACCCCTCCCATTTGAAAAGCACGTTGCAGTCACTTGAATGCTGGGATAGCTGCCCATAATGCACCACTCCCAATGCTGCTGCAAGTGCCGCAAATGTGGCCACGCCAGTGCACTGTCAGCTGTCAGTGTGCTCTGCCATACTACCCCCCGCCCATTACCCCCACCCCCTTATGCCTGGCAACTCCCATGCCCAGTGCCCCTCTGGCCCGCAGAGCCCTATAACCAGCACCCCCCACTGCCTAGTGCCCCTCTCACAGCCCCCCCACAACTGCCCAGCACTCCATATTCCTGAGGGAATTCAGCACCAAAACATTAAAAATTCTGTGCACTATTTTAAAATTCTGCAAATGTTATTTGTCAATAAATAAACATGGAAGCTGCAGCCTGGCAGGGGGAGCCCAGGGCACTGGCTGCATGGAGGTGGGAGATCACCCTGCAGCCTCCCCCCTCCCTTCCCAGGACAGGGACTCGACAGTGAGGCTGCACCCGACCCTGACACATTGTAAGGGATGGGCCTGCCCCAGAAACACCTTTGGGCACTGCCCCTCTGCGCCAGGTGCACCAGGTGTGGGAGGCAGGCTCAGCCCGGCAGGATCCAAGTGTGGAGGGGCTCAGTGTGGGGGATCCAGGTGGGGCTAACAGGGTTCTGGGTGGAGCAGTCGGGGTGCAGGTGGCTCAGTGGGGGATCTGGATGCACAGGGGCTCGTTGGGGGTTGATGGGGCAGTGGGACTCTGTAGAGGGGTCCAGGTGAAGGTGCTTGGGGCTCAGCAGGGGGTGTCTAGGTGTGGGGAGCTCAGCGGGAGGGCGGGTGCAGGGGAGGTGGGGCTCATTGGGGTGGGGGTCCAAGTGAAGCTGGCTGGGGCTCTGTGGGGTGGGTGGTACAGATGCAGGGCAGGTGGGGCTAGTCAGGGGGAGGGTTCGATGGGGCTGCTTAACGGGCGAGCCTCAGCTGCTGCCAAGGGGATGCTGCATGCCGGGCTCCCGGTTCTCCCCTGTCCCCGCATCCCTCATCCCCTTCTCTTCCCCATCCCACGCCCCTTCCCCACTGCCCATCTCCTCCCCATCCCACCCCCTTCCTTTCCTACTGCTTATTTCCCCCAGTCCCCCCCCCCGCCCCAGCACATGCACTCCCTGCTGTACAGAGAACAGGATGGCCCCTCCCAGCACACAGACGGGGAGCACCACCGGCACTAGGACCCAAAAGGCTGCGTCCAGCTGCAAAGTCAGCAGAACTAAACAGCCCCCTCTTTCCGCCGGGCAGCTCTGTGGGGACTCCCCAGACACAGCTCCTACAGCCAATCCATCAGCACTGAACAAATACTGCAAGACTAATATCTCACAGGCCGGATTGCAGCAGAGATCCTCTAAGCCTCACCGCGGGGAGCTTCCCCCCACCAGCCCTGAACAGAATATCGCTGCCAGCCTCCAGCTCAGGGCTGAGCCTTCACTTCCTCCCATGCAGCTCTGGGAGAAAGAGCTCCTTAGGCCCCCTGAAGGGGAAAAGCCACAAACAAATCTTCACGTGGCTCTCACACCTCTAGGGGCCCAGGCCAGCCAGGTATCAATCCCAGCCCATGTAGGGTTAGGAGTTCCTGCTGCTCCCTGCTGAGATACACCGACCTTGCGCTGCACTGGGGGGCTGGGGGGGGCTGTCCCCTTTCGCAAGCACGTACTTCCTGTTTCTGGGAAGGAAGAACTACTGCCCTAGTGTTAACTGCCTGCTGCACTGTGCCTGCATCACAATGCCAGAGCCTCCCCAGGCAGGGGACTCCTTTGTCAGCTACCTGGCCACAGGAGCAGACTCATGTCCACAAGACACAGGTCGTTCGGAGAGACTGGGCAGAGGAAGGAGCCCCATGTCCTGAGCTAGGAGAGCTAGTGCCCGAGAAGAGAGCCTCACCCTTATAGCGTTCACCACCCGCGGCGGACAGGAGCGAGCAGTGGCAGTGGGGGGGGCAGGGGGCGGAGAGGAGCCCTGGGCCTGGCCAGCTGAGAGGAGCGAGCAGGGGACGGGGCGGGGGGTGGGGGGAGAGAGGAGCCAGCGGGCAGGGGGGCCTCAGGGTGCATCACAAGTGGAGAGGGCAGGGCCAGGGCACCATCGGAAACCCGGTACTGGGCGTGGACCCTGAGCAAGGCTTTTGGGTGATGCAGTAATGGAGCTAGGAGGTGATAAGGGGAGTTCTAGGCATCTCTAATCCCAGCCCCACTTCTCCTGTGCCCAAAGCCATGAGCGTGAGCCCACCCCTCTCAGTCTCAGACCCCACAGCCCCGAAGACATGACTGGCCACTCACGCTGTGACCCAATTACAGCTAGGAAGGCTCTCTAGAAAGATAGGAGTGGGAAGAGCAACCCTCTTAGCCTGGCAGGCAGTACGCATCCTTCCCAGTATGGCAGAAACCATGCCTCAAGCGACGGTCCTGGGGCCGATTTTCTTCAATGTCTTCATTCATGATCTGGAGGATGGCATGGGCTGCACCCTCAGCAAGTTTGCGGATGACACTAAACTGGGAGGAGTGGTAGATATGCTGGAGGGTAGGG
The DNA here is from genome assembly GCF_028017835.1 of Emys orbicularis. Lineage (NCBI taxonomy): Eukaryota > Metazoa > Chordata > Testudines > Emydidae > Emys > Emys orbicularis. The sequence goes on along the minus strand of NC_088707.1, from coordinate 16,472,808 downwards.
ATAGGCTACAGAGGGACCTAGACAAGTTAGAGGATTAGGCCAAAAGAAATCTGATGAGGTTCAACAAGGACAAGTGCAGAGTCCTGCACTTAGGACGGAAGAATCCCATGCACTGCTACAGACTAGGGACCGAATGGCTAGGTAGCAGTTCTGCAGAAAAGGACCTAGGGGTTACAGTGGACTAGAAGCTGGATATGAGTCAGCAGTGTGCTCTTGTTGCCAAGAAGGCTAATGGCATTTTGGGCTGTATAAGTAGGGGCATTGCCAGCAGATCGAGGGACGTGATCATTCCCCTCTCTTCGACATTGGTGAGGCCTCATCTGGAGTACTGTGTCCAGTTTTCGGCCCCAGACTACAAGAAGGATGTGGAAAAATTGGAAAGAGTCCAGTGGAGAGCAAAAAAATGAATAGGGGGCTGGAGCACATGACTTATGAGGAGAGGCTGAGGGAACTGGGATTGTTTAGTCTGCAGAAGAGAAGAATGAGGGGGGATTTGATAGCTGCTTTCAACTACCTGAAAGGGGGTTGCAAAGAGGATGGATCTAGACTGTTCTCAGTGGTACCAGATGACAGAACAAGGAGCAATGGTCTCAAGTTGCAGTGGGGAAGGTTTAGGTTGGATATTAGGAAAAACTTTTTCATTAGGAGGGTGGTGAAGCACTAGAATGGGTTACCTAGGGAGATGGTGCAATCTCCTTCCTTAGAGGTTTTTAAGGTCAGGGTTGACAAAGCCCTGGCTGGGATGATTTAGTTGGGGACTGGTCCTGATTTAGGCAGGGGGTTGGACTAGATACCTCCTGAGGGCTCTTCCAACCCTGATATTCTCTGATTCTATGATAGGCAGATAGACCCAGACTAGTCCATAGGAGACTGGGGGGGACGGGGGGGGGGAGGGGAGGCGCAGAGGAAGAGGATGCAGGCAACTGAACATGACAGGTGTTCATGAAAGGAGAGAGAGAGTGTTTGAGTGTGAGTTGGCCAACACAGAGAAGAGAGAGAGAGAGAAACCTAGGAGGAAGGAACAAAACTCAGAACAAGGAGTCACCCTCATGGACCCAACTACTGCTAGGGAGCAAACACCACTGCTGGCCAGAGAGATGAACAGCCCCCGCAAATGGCAACATCAACTCCCTTGAATCCACAGCTAGTCAGGAAACCCTTTTTCTTGTTTTTTGTTCTTTTTTTAAACAAACCCACACCCAGCTAACGGGAAGTCCCTGCCTGGAGCCAGGGGGGCTGTGACCAGAGCCCTCACCAAACCAGACACTGATCTCACAGACAGTGACAGCTGCTCCGCTCCCAGCTGGACATGTCTTGCCTGGCATCAACAACGCTTGCGCTCTCGCTCGCTTTCCATCTCACCACCAAGACGGACTCTGTCCCCCACCCCCACCACACACTTCTTTTCCCTTGGTGCCAAACACAACACAAGAAGGAAAAACAAAAGTTATCATCACAATCTGCCGTGATGGCCAGGCTCTCCTTCTCGCATCTCCCACAGCCCAGGGCTCTACCCTGAGCCCCCTTCCCATGATGTTGTCAGAGCTACAATTAGAAAGCACCCCACTGCACCTGCACCCAACATAGTCACTCTGCACAGGAGACTCTTGTCCCTTCCACTGGTCTTAACCCCACAGAGCCCCAGGCCCAGCTAGGATGCACCTTATTTTCCTTTAGTACTGGGGCTCTCGTCCTCTCCTTCCTATCCCTCTTGGACTCCATCTGTGAGAGAGGACTGGGAAGTGTTACAGACACAGAGACCCTGCCCCAGCTCTCTCTGCACCCTGGGCTCACACCTGGTTGTTTCCCCAGTCCTTGGCACTGTCCAGAATGTCTCCCTCCACAGAAGTCACCTGATGTCTGTGACGGGTTGGATCACAGAAACCCCCTTGGGAGTTGCCACCCGATGTGCAAAGACTACCCCTGCTTCTGTTTTCCCTGCCAGCTCAGGACTCCAGCACCCTGTCTTGCTGAATTAGACACTCCAGTCCACTTCAACACAGACCCAGGGTCTGAATCACTTGTCCCAAAGCTGCAAGTTTACCTGAAAACAGCTCATAGAAGTGTGCTTGTCTTTAGCACTCAGATGCCCAACTCCCAATGGGGTCTAAACCCAGATAAATCCGTTTTACCCTGCATAAAGCTTATGCAGGGCAAACTCATAAATTGTTCGCCCTCTATAACACTGATAGAGAGATATGCACAGTTGTTTGCTCCCCCAGGTAATAATACATACTCTGAGTAAATTACTAAATAAAAAGTGATTTTATTAAATACAGACAGTAAGACTTAAGTGGTTCAAAGTAGTAACAGACAGAACAAAGTAAGTCACCAAGCAAAGTAAAATAAAATGTGCAAATCTATGTCTAATCAAACTAAATACAGATAAGTTCCTCACCAGTTCCAGAATGCCCCCTTTTACAGGCTAATCTCCTTTTAGCCTGGGTCCAGCAATCTCTCACAACCCCTGTAGTTACTGTCCTTTGTTTCAGTTTCCTCCAAGTATCCTGGGGGGGTGGAGAGGCTCCTTCTTTAGCCAGCTGAAGACAAGATGGAGGTCGTCTCCCCCAGGTTTAAATAGACTCTCTCTTGTGGGAGGAGACCCCCCTCCTCCCTCCTATGCAAAGTCCAGCTCCAAAATGGAGTCCTGGAGTCACCTGGACAAGTCACATGTCCCTGCATGACTCAGTCTTTACAGGCTGAAGCCATTGTCCACATGGTATCTTGCATGTCTCCAGGAAGACTTCTTATGTGGATTGGAGCATTCCAAGATGCATTGTTCCCCAAGTGTTTCCTGATCAGGTACTTAACCTGGCGAATTCCTTCCTAAAGAAGCTGACCAAATGCCTCCCAAAGCTTACTTAGAAACCAAGCAAGCATACAGCCCATATTCTTAACCTCAAGTAGAAAATGATATATATATGTACAAATAGGATGAATAGATATAGTAGACCATAACCTTTACGGAGATATGTTACCTGGCACAGGCAGCACAAAACATATTCCAGTTATGTCATACATACATTTATAAGCACCCCCTCCCCATAAAGCCTTATGGGGTACACTGTCACAATGTCATCTTAGACTCCATCTTCATATTGCTCTTCTCCTTCCCAGAACTCCTGCTCTGCTCCTCAGACCTGTCTGTCCTCAGCTCTACAGGCAGAGGGGAAGGGGCATCATGGGAACACACACGCCCCATTCCAGACACCACATGGCATCCACAGGGCTACCAAACCATGTCACCTTGTGCCAAAAACCACACCCCACCCCAAGGGAGCAAAACGCCTTTGTGAGCCCAGCACACACATACACACCAAGCCCAGCCAAATTGGGAGCTTGCCCCCCCTTCCCGAGCCTCATGGATGGAGAAGTTTGGTGGGCAGTGGGGGCCCCGAGGGACTGGCTCAGCGTGTGAATGAGGGACTGGGATATATGTGGGGGTGGGACTGTGGGGTTGGGGTGTCCAGGAGGACCCAAGGTAAGGGACTAGGGGGATTAGGGGTAGAGGAGAGTAGGGTTACCAAGTGCACCGTGGGACTGGGGGATTTAGAGAGCCCAGAGAGGACGGGTGGGGCAGGTTGGAGGGCCCCACGGGGGCTGAAAAGGGGAATCCGGCAGGTTGGGGGGTAGCAGAGAGTGGAGATAAGGGACTCGCACACTGGGGATGGAGAAGGCAATGGGGTGACAGGGACGTGGGGCCCAGCACTGGAGAAATGGGCTGGAGTCGATTGGGGTAGGGTGGGAGGAGGACGCTGGGGGAGGCAGCACATTGGCAGGGCAAAGGGAAAGGCCAAGGAGAGAGGACAAGGTGGGGGAGGGGAGCACTGGGGGATGACGGGGGCTGAGGGTGAACTAGGGGGAGTTTGGGGAGCAGGACTGAGGGGTCCCCATGGGTGCAGGGCAGGGCTGGGGGTGGAGGGGGGGCTGGGGAGGCCCAGGGACGGGGCAGGTTGGGGGGCTGAAGAGAATGTCAGGGCCCTACAGAGCAGGGAGTGGGTGGGGGAGGGGATGGGGGCGCTGAGGGGTCCCCACGGGCACAGGGCGGGCCTGGGCGCAGTTGGTGGTTGGGGGGGATGGGGCAGGTTGGGGGCTGAGGGGGATGTCATGGCTCTAGGGAGCAGGGAGCGGGTGGGGGAGGGGGGCAGGGGGTGGATGGGGCGCAGGGCAGGGCGCATGGGGTGGATGGGGGTGGGGGGGCAGGGGGGACGGGGCAGGTTGGAGGGCTGAGGAGGATGTCGGGGCTCTAGGGAGCAGGTGCGGGAGGGGATCGGGGCTGAGGGGGATGTTGGGGCTCTAGGGAACAGGTGGGGAGGGGATGCGGGGGCTGAGGGGTCCCCACGGGCACAGGGCGGGGCGCAGGGGGTGGATGGGGGGCTGGGGGCAGGGGCGGACGGGGCAGGTTGGGGGCTGAGGGGGATGTCACGGCTCTAGGGAGCGGGTGGGGGAGGGGGGCAGGGGGTGGATGGGGCACAGGGTGGGGCTGGGGGCACTGGGTGGATGGGGGGTGGGGGCAGGGGGGATGGGGCAAGTTGGGGGGCTGAGGGAGATCTCGGGGCTCTAGGGAGCAGGTGGGGGAGGGGATGGAGGCTGAGGGGGATGTCGGGGCTCTAGGGAGCGGGTGGGGGGGTGGGGGGCTGAGGGGGATGTCAGGGCTCTAGGGAGCAGGTGGGGGAGGGGATGGGCGGCTGAGGGGGATGTCGGGGCTCTAGGGAGTGGGTGGGGGAGGGGATGGGGGCTGAGGGGGATGTCGGGGCTCTAGGGAGCAGGGAGCGGGTGGGGGATGGGATGAGGGGGATGTCGGGGCCCTACAGAGCAGGGAGCGGGTGGGGGAGGGGATGGGGGGGCTGAAGGGGATGTCGGGGCTCTAGGGAGCGGGTGGGGGTGTGTGTGGGTGGAAGTTTGTGGGGGCAGTGGAGGTGAGTGTGTGGGTGGGGGTGTGTGTGGGTGGAAGTTTGTGGGAGCAATGGAGGTGAGTGTGTGGGTGGGGGTGTGTGTGGGTGGAAGTTTGTGGGGGCAGTGGAGGTGAGTGTGGGGGTGGGTGGAAGTTTGTGGGGGCAATGGAGGTGAGTGTGTGGGTGGGAGGCGTGTGGGTGGGAAGTTTGTGGGGGCAGTGGAGGTGAGTGTGTGGGTGGGGGTGGGTGGAAGTTTGTGGGGGCAGTGGAAGTGAGTGTGTGGGTGGGTGTTGGTGGAAGTTTGTGGGGGCAGTGGAGGTGAGTGTGTGGGTGGGGGTGGGTGGAAGTTTGTGGGGGCAGTGGAGGTGAGTGTGTGGGTGGGGTGGGGGTGGGTGGAAGTATGTGGGGGCAGTGGAGGTGAGTGTGGGTGGGGGTGTGTGTGGGTGGAAGTTTGTGGGCGCAGTGGAGGTGAGTGTGACTGTGTGTGTTGGGGCAATCAGGAGGCAGAGTGTGGGGGCAGAGTGGGGCTGGGGCTGGAGCCCTCTGGAGCCAGGTGCGGGGAGCAGCTGGGCAGAGTGTGGGGGTCCCTGGGCAGCGGGCCCAGCACAGGGAGACCCCCCAGTCAAGAGGCCTTGCAGGCCGCACTGGGAGGGGTATTGTAACCCCCGCGGGGGGGGGGAGGGGCCCTGCCACCTAGACCCTGAGGGCATGTGGCAACCGCCAGAGCGAGTGTCCGACCCGCGGCGTCCCTGCAGCACAGCCAGGGCCTGGCCAGGGGCCTGGGACGTGTGAGGAACAGACTGTGAACTGCCCTGACATTCCAGCCACAGCTGTTTGGGGTCCCCCGTGCCACAGAGCGGGGTGACGGCTTTTCCTTTCACCTTCCCCAGTTTCTCCTTGTTTTTAATGACTTGCTGTTTAATAACTTGTGTTTGCTTTGAACTATATGCGATGATCAATGGGTCAGGGAAGCGTCCGGAGCAGAGAGAGTACCCCGGAGTGGAAACACCCGAGCCCTGTCCTAAGTACAACAACCAGATTGGGGGTCGAGCCCCAGGAATCCTGGGCCCAGCCTTGTCTGGGTTACGAGGACTCTGCCACACGAGAGTAGAAGGGGTGTCCTGGAGTCAGGCGGGCCTCTGGGTGAAGGGAGTGGGAGCGAGGACTCAGATCCTTTCGCCTGCCAATTCCACAGGGGTAGTGTATGAGCCAGGAAAGGTCCCCACGATAGCGGGACCATTCCCCCGCTTACATAGGCCTGGACACAGAATGCCTTTAGCTGTGGATTGCACTGCAGATCTGATTGGCTGTAAATCCTGGATACCTCTGGCAACATGAGACCGCATGAACTGGTCCTTTCCTATGGTCTGGCTCTGGTGAGGTAAGACTAAAAGGTCTTTTCACGGTTGGACCAGGACAGACTCTGGGGAGTGCATTATTCTCCTCAGCACTTCCATTCTGTAGTGCCCTGACAGCAAGATCCCAGGTGAATGTGTGGGTTACTCTCCCTGGCAGGGTCAGGTTTTCTGTTCAGTTTTTAATGACTGAAATGCTTTTCTCTTCTTTGTAACCTAGGCACATGGTTGGACTCCAATCGCAGAGCGGAAGCAGAAAATAGTCACCATTCCCCGGAGATGCCCAGCTAAAGAGGGAACTTTTCAGTAAGAGCTCCCTGCTGGTTCACACATGCATGTAGACAGCGTCCATGCGGGTGTCTGTCAGTGAGGTTTCTCTGTCTGTTCTGTCAAATGTTTGCCTACTTGTTTTCTGGCTGGTGCCGGCTGAAAGGATTTCGTATCCGAGGAAGGACGTATCCTCCTGCTTAGCAAACAAACAAAGCAGCACATTTCATGTCCAGATTATATTTAGTCGTAAATCGACATTGTGATGGTTCCCCACCAAGGAAAGTTACCCCGTCTTTAGGAAAATGACTGAAGTACGAATGCCAAACACAATTCCAATAGAGGATTCAAAGCAAGGTTTTCTGCATGGTGATTAAAGGCTTTAATTTAAATCAGTCCACCCTGAGGTGAGCAATTAAGAGTTGTTATCTTCACTGAAGGCAGTTGAGGTCTAAGCCCTTGGTTCTGTCTGAATGGAAATTTGTTCCATTTACTAATCCGGTTTCAGGAGCATTGTGTGGGGTGCAAGGAGAGGCCAGTGCCATGAGGACAGATGGCTTTGGATGTAAAGGTCGCCGGCAGCACCTGTAACACCTTCCCCCCTAACGTGCCCTCGCTTGTCCTGGCTCTGGAGCTGCGGCTGGAGCGGGGCTCGGGTCAAACACTTTGGTGCTGAAGCCCAGTGTTGACAACTCGCTCTCGGGGGCCCAGACTGACCCAGCCACAATCCCCGTGCGGGGGGGGGGGGTGAGCTCTGTCTCCCGTGGCCTTGGGGAGCATCTCGGGGAGAAGCGGATGCTTGCATTGGGATTTTACACAAAGACCTTTCAGAAGAGCCCTAGACGGTGTCTGAGCTGGCTCGGATGAGGCAGCAAGGGGCAACGCAGCCTGAGCCAGTGAAACTGCCAATCCCCCAGGGAGCAGTGGAAGCAGGTCCAAGCCGTAGCAAAGAGCGGTTCCTGCCGGGAGACGGGAAGCAGGCAGATTGCAGCTCTGTGGGACAGAGAGTGTCTGTTTGTTCTGTATGTGGACGGCACCTGGCACAATGGGGCTGGTCCCTGAGTGGGGCCTGTACACAATGCTAATAAAAGAAGGGGATTTGTTGGATTACTCTAAATCCCGAGTGGAAAGGTGGAGGTGACAGGGGCAAGCCCTGGACAGATGGGATCTGCCCAACCAGGGCAGCATGTGCAGGACGGGGAAGGGGAAAGGCCATTGGAAGTGTTTCCACAGAAGCAAAAAAATCGGGGAACCAGCCCAACCATGGTGGAGTGAGGCTGTTCCCTGGGCTAGATCTCCACAGACAGCAGTCATGGGCAGGCTGGGAGGGATGGCCTGGATTCACTTTGGATTGGCTCTAGTGTAAATGAGACGAGAATTGTCCCAGAAGGGCCTAGGTACAAGAGTGACAGACACTGTAGGTGGAGCCTGTGAATAAAAAAATTAGGTGCATTATAAAACAGTAGTAAAATAATCCCCCTGCTCCCCTTCTCCTGATGGGTGACCCCAAGTCTGACCTTGTACCTGTCCATGGGGCATCATCACTGAATGGGGGAGCTGTTAACGAGGCACCACAGGGATTGGCTGTAGCTCCCTCACTATTCAACTTTGTAATTAACCATCTGGAAGTAAATATAAAATCACTGCTGATAAAGTCTGTGGCTAACACAGCTTGGAGGAGTGGTAAATGATGCTAATGATGGGGCAGTTGTACAGAGCAGCCTGGATAGTTTGATAAAATGGGATTAGTAAAACAAATGCAGTTTAATACAGCCAAAAGCCAGGCCCTATAGCTGGGAACAGAGGCTGGTGTCCACACCTAGAGCCTAGGGAACCGTAGCCTGGAAAGCAGGGACTATGAAAAGGATTTAGGGTCATAGAGGACAAACAGCTGAACCTGAGCTTCTGTGAGCTGCTTTCAGATTAAGCCTGCAGCTTTGGGCAAGTAATTCAGACCCTGGGTCTGTGTTGGAGCAGACGGGCATGTCTGGCTCAACAAGACAGGGTTCTGGGGTTCTGAGCTGCCAGGGCAGGAAAGCAGGGGCAGAAGTAGTCTTGGCACATCGGTTGGCAGCTCCCAAGGGGCTTTCTGTGATCCAACCCGTCACAAGGGACAAAACACTCCAATCCCTCCTGGTGGGAGGAGCCAGGTTTGCTCTTCAAATTCTGTCCTTGGTAGATGTCCAGGTCTGGGAATGTCCCACAACAGCATTTCTAATGGGAAGCTGGCTGCAGAACAATTAAACTGCTGAGAGCTCCTATGCAGGAGGGGTGGGAATTCAGTCTCTGTGTTCTGTCAGTGCAGCTAGAGCAATAGGAAAACCTCACCAGTCACTGTAGCAACTGTCTACTCCAAAGTACTACAGGAGCATTTTAAGTGTAGACAGCCTGAGAGTGAGACCAGATCTACCTCCAGTTGGCACTAGGGATGCGCCAGCACTGAGACTACAGCAATGACAACAGTTCAATGCTTCCGGAGTTGGCATGGAGATTCAAATCTACGTGGGAAGGCCCCAAGGGATTTCTAGTCCAGCACCTTAACCCCTCAGCCACAGCTACCTGATGGCCACTGGCTTCCCAACGCTATGATTCTCTTAGTGAATTATCACTTCACATTGTTTGCTCAGACCAGCCTCCCCGGCCCACTCACTGACGTGCGGGGCTGTAAGTGTGTCCATTGCTGGACAGCAGGAATTCCTGCCCATTTCCCTTCTGGATGGAGCAGGATTGGAGTGTGTTTGTGTTAATGACATCGCTGTAGATTGTTGTTCGTTCCCCATCTTGACAATTCAGACAGTCCCTTTCCCATTCAGATCTCCAGCATCTTGTTCCAATAGCAGGGGTCCAGTTTTCTCTGGGGCACTGACACGTTTCAGGGGGTTGGTGAGTGAACTCAGCCTTGCATTCCGTCCTTGATGGGGCGGGACAAGGGTGGTCAGTTTTGTTGGGTCAGAAAGTTGGCAACCCTAGATCCAGGGGAAACAAACACCCAACGAGGCTGGCCAGGGGCAGGACATCAGCTTGGAGGGGAGGGGTGGGGGTGACAGTGACATCACAAAGGCCTGTTGCAGGAACTCGGCCTATTGGGCAAAGGTGGTGGGGAGGGGGTGACCACACAGATAGACCCTGACATCAGCCGGGCAGGACAGAGGTGCAGGGCCAGGCCAGTCTCTGAGACCCCCCCGGCTTTGCTGCCGCAAATCTCCTTCACGAGGTCTCTCCTCGAGGACTGAGAGAGAATTAGGATTCACGGATGTGAGCATGGGGAGGAACCTCTGTGGAGTTTTCTCCTTTCCTACCACTGATTGTGCTGAAAACAAACTTCCCTTTTCCAAGGTAAGAGGCCCAGAGAGGTTTGGAACCTGTTCAGTCTGATCCCCCTGGTGCAGGCAGCATTCTAGGCCCAGAAAACACTGGCTTAAGGTGGCCGAATTTGATTTCCTGCCTAGGACTTTGACGCTTAGAATCCCTGGGGACATTGGGGTTTATCCTTTTTGGTTTCCCTTTTCCTCTTTCCTCCCTCCTTTCTCCTCTTCTCTTGCTTCTTTTTCCCCTTTCCCCGGCTTCCCTCCCTCTACCAAGAAGGGGTGTGTGTGGAGTGTGGAGTGTGGATGGGGTAGGGGGTGCTCTCATTGCGGGAGGTCCTCACAAAGAGGTGAGGCTGGATCTGAGAGTGATCCCCTCTGATGGTGACCTGGGCCGTCCTTTGGGACATCTGGTGAGACCTCTCAGCCTCCCGTCCCTCAGAGTCTCAGTGCTGATTGGCCGAGCAGGGGGCTATCGCCAGCGAGGAGACTCAGGTCCTTTTGGCCTCTTTTCAAATCAGGCAAATAAGTCACAACCAATCCAATGTATGGGATTAATCTTGCTGCTTCTCTCCATTAATTGTCTCTTAGCAGGTCATGATTTCCTCTAATGGTCTAGGTCTTCTAAAATACTTGCTGAATAATTCCTATGAACCACTGTTGGTCTGTAGCTCACTTGAGAGCACTTTATTCTGATCAGTCCCTCTATGAAATTCAAGATGTGACAGATAGGTTGAAAGTCAGAAGCAGTGTTCCTTCACATTTTTTATGTCCGTGTGCAGAATGAATTTTGTGATGTGCACCAATATGTGCAATTTTGTTATGTGACACATCACCTGTATATTGCTGCACATCACAAAATTCATTCTGCACATGGACAGTGTGTGGCAGGGGTGAGGCTGAAGGGTTCAGAGTGTGGGAGGGGGCTGAAGTGGGGCAGAGGGTTGGGGTGTGGGCTCTGGGGTGGGGCTGGGAATGAGGGGCTCAGGGCTAGGGCAGAGGGTTGGGGTGCAGGGGGAGAGGGCTCCGGCTGGGCGTGCGGGCTTTGGGATGGGGCTAGGAATGAGGGGCTCAGGGCTAGGGCAGAGGGTTGTGGTGCAGGGGGAGAGGGCTCCGGCTGGGGGTGTGGGCTCTGCAGTAGGGCTGGGAATGAGGGGCTCAGGGCTGGAGCAGAGGGTTGGGGTGCAGGGGGGTGAGGGCTCCGGCTGTGGATGCAGGCTCTGGGATGGGGCTGGGAATGAGGGGTTTGGGGAGCAGGTTGGCCCAGGGAGAGAGGACTCCCCCCAGCCCTCTCTCACCACAGCAGCTGAGGGCCAGGTGAGAGAGCACCTGTCTCCTGGACGCAGCAGCTCTGGTGGGGCTGGGCTGGGGCTGGGGGAGGGAACAGGATTTATTTTTCCTAAGTCAAAACGGGGAAGGGAAGGAGTTTTGCTTCAGTTTTTACCTTATAAACACTATGGGAATAAGACACCATGTCATGTGGTGACATCACAAGAGCAGAGGGTGTGAGAACTGCAGCAACCGAGAGGGCAGGGGATTTTGAGTCAGATTGCTTCAAATGCTGCATTCGTCGGCTGACATTTAACAGCAATGCTTAGCTAACAGAATGGAGAAAGGAATTCTCTGCTAAAGATTCAACCTACCCCTTTGGCCAACTCCACCCCTTCCCTGAACAGAGTGTGCTCAGAACAACACCCGCCCCCCCGCACACACACACACACAAGCCCACAGCTGGGCACCCAGCACAAAGCAAGGGAGGGGGTTGTTTGGTTTGTTTTATTTTTACTTTGCAAAAGGTTTTTTCAAAAGCATTTTCTGCCCCTCTTACCCATGGTAAGGAAGCAGATGGTTGGGGGGAAGGGAACCTGAGAGTGGTGGAGCCAGGGCAGTGGGGGGAAGTTGCCGGAGGCTGAAGAGGGCTACGGGGGGCTGAAGGTGACCAGGTGCGGTGAGGGGAAGGGAACAGTTGCGGGAGGCTGAACGGGGCGATGGGAGGCAGTTGGAGGAGGCTGAAGGGGGCGATGGGGGGAAGGGGACATTTGGGGGGAGGCTGAAGGGGGCAATGGGTTGAAGGAGGCTGGGGCAGAGTGGCAGTTGTGGGGGCTGCTCATCCCCATGGGAGGGGAGGAGGAAGAGGAGCTGCCCTTGTATCAGAAGCTGTTTCCTATTAGAACTTGCAACTTCACTGTTCCTGAGCAGGGTCCTGTGATCAAAGGGGAACTAGATGGGTTCATGGAGGACAGGTCCAGCAATGGCTGTTAGCCGGGATGGGCAGGGATGTGTCCCTAACCTCTGTCTGTCAGAAGCTGGGAATTGGGCAACAGGGGATGGGTCACTGGATGATTCCTGTCTGTTCATTCCCTCTGGGGCACCTGGCACTGGCCACTGTTGGCAGACAGGACACTGGGCTAGATGGACCTTTGGTCTGACCCAGTCTGGCCGTCCTTATCTTCTAATGTTCTTCTCACATGCTCAGTAACATCTGCAAGTTGCTGCCCTCACGCGCCATCAGAATCTACTCCCTGCAATCAAAGGCAGGGAATATCCCCCTGAAGGGGAGAAATTGGAGGGGAGGGATGGGCAGAGGGACAAAACTGGGACAAGCTCAGGGGTTCAGACTGGGGTGGGGGGCGGCCTGCCCTGCCAGGTAGGTGCAGAAGGGAAAACCCCCAGATAGAGGGAGGCAGAGGGGATAAAAGTAACCACGGATGGGGGGAGCCGTCAGCAGCAGTTCCAAACTAGGGTGTGGTGGAGGGTAGAAGGACTTGTGTTCCTCACTGGATGGTCCAGCTCAGCACCCCCTCCCCAGGGCTGTGGTGTTAAAGGCCCCGGGTGGCCCAGTGCCCAGGTACCGCAGCTCTGCTCTAGCTGAAATGGTGACTGAGCTGCCGAAGGAGACTTGATTCAGGGAAATAGTTTACACCCTCCCCCCACCCCCCTGGGCTCTGCTGGCATCAGCTCCTGAGCCAGAGACTGCAGGTGATACGAGAGATCTGGGGTAAGTGCTGGGCCCAGGCTGGAAAGTGACTCTGCAGAAATGGCTCCTGCTCGCCCCATCCCTGCCCCAGAGTTTCTGCGCGGCTCAGAGCTGCTGCCCAACACACCCAGGCTCACCCCGTTAGCAGTGGCTGTAGCTATTGGCGAGGAAACGCCCACGGGAATGCAGGACAGAGACCGGCTCTTCGTGCAGGAGGGAGAGGGGAGAGACTGGGCGGGGCAGCTGGAGCAATCAGTGGGGAGGGAGGTTCCAGGCACCCAGCCTTGCCCAGCTCCATTCCCTGCAGCCCCCCGGGGCAGTGACTTTCCTGGGAGAGGGGAGGGGCAGAGAGAGGAAAAGCCAGTTCCTGCCTCTGCCTGGTCCCTGCGCTGCTGAGGGAATGGGCTGTTCTGGGGACAGTGTCGGGGGATCCCCCAAAGGGGCTCCTTTGATTCTACTCTTTTCTAGCGTTTGGCTCAGAGACTCTGTTCCTGGGAGAGTGTAATAGCGTCTGGTGGGTTTAGTCCTGGGGGAGAGGTTGGGTCTGTGCTGTAATAGCATCACTGAGGCTTCTCCCAGCATGGCAGAGTCTATAGTGTCTGTCTGCAAGGACAGAGCCTGGGGGAATCGGGGTGTGAAATGGACTAACACTCATTCAGAAACCTCCCGAATTTCCCTTCTCACCCAGACAGGCTGCAGAATAATGACCCCGTTTTGCTCCAGACCGTCCCATCTTCCTAGGGGCCGGGGAAGGGAAATGGCTGTGGTGGATCCAGCTCAGGTAGGGGATTTGGGGGGAGGTGCTGGGGAGGGTTGTTGTAGAGGGGGAGGGTCATGAAATCATAGAGTTCACAGTTCTAAGGAAGGGTAGAAGGGAGTACAGCAAAATAGAGACAATGGATTTCAGGAAGGCGGATTTTGCTAAGCTCAGAGAGCTGATAGGTAAGGTCCCAGGGGAATCAAAACTGAGGGGAAAAACAACTGAGGAGAGTTGGCAGTTTTTCAAAGGGACACTATTAAGGGCCTGAAAGGAAGCTATTCCGCTGAGTAGGAAAGATAGGAAATGTGGCAAAAGACCTCCTTGGCTTAACCACGAGATCTTGCATGATCTAAAAAATAAAAGGAATCATATAAAAAATGGAAACTAGGACAGATTACAAAGGATAAATATAGGCAAACAACACAGGAATGCAGGGGCAAGATTAGAAAGGCAAAGGCACAAAATGAGCTCAAACTGGCTACGGGAATAAAGGGAAACAAGAAGCCTTTTTATCAATACTGTCGGAGAAAAACACAGTTCTCACTCTTTGGTTGGGTACAGCAAAATCAGATACTTTATTCTCTCTCTATCAATTGCATAGAGGGAGAGAGTGCACTAGGACACAGGGTCTCCCCCTCCTAGGCAGGTCTCTCCCAGGTAAACAATTACAGCAAGCATTTATACCTTTTGTTACAGACAATAATGAGCAACAGCTGCATTTTGTTTATACATAGGTCATCCTGATATCTTATTTTCCTCACTTGTTTAGACTCTAGTCTACATACAATATTATCTACACAAGGTCACAACAACTTCTCACACACTTCTTTCCCACTCGCCTCACACAATCCTCGCTTCTACAAATCTCGCGTTATTAGGGTTACAGTTAGCCTAACTCTTGCTAACAAACTGTCATGCATTGCAATCCCCTTCCTGTCCGTTCTTTCTCTGCTTCCACAATACATTAGAAGCAAGAGGAAGACCAAGGACAGGGTAGGCCCACTGCTCAGTGAGGAGGGAGAAACAGTAACAGGAAACTTGGAAATGGCAGAGATGCTTAATGACTTCTTTGTTTTGGTCTTCACCGAGAAGTCTGAAGGAATGACTAACATAGTGAATGCTAATGGGAAGGGGGTAGGTTTAGAAGATAAAATAAAAAAAGAACAAGTTAAAAATCACTTAGAAAAGTTAGATGCCTGCAAGTCACCAGGGCCTGATGAAATGCATCCTAGAATACTCAAGGAGCTAATAGAGGAGGTATCTGAGCCTCTAGCTATTATCTTTGGAAAATCATGGGAGACAGGAGAGATTCCAGAGGACTGGAAAAGGGCAAATATAGTGCCCATCTCTAAAAAGGGAAATAAAAACAAGCCAGGAAACTACAGACCAGTTAGTTTAACTTCTGTGCCAGGGAAGATAATGGAGCAAGTAATCAAGGAAATCATCTGCAAACACTTGGAAGGTGGTAAGGTGATAGGGAATAGCCAGCATGGATTTGTAAAGAACAAATCATGTCAAACCAATCTGATAGCTTTCTTTGCTAGGATAACGAGTCTTGTGGATAAGGGAGAAGCTGTGGATGTGGTATACCTAGACTTCAGTAAGGCATTTGATAGGGTCTCGCATGATATTCTTATCGATAAACTAGGCAAATACAACTTAGATGGGGCTACTATAAGGTGGGTGCATAACTGGCTGGATAACCGTACTCAGAGAGTAGTTATTAATGGTTCCCAATCCTGCTGGAAAGGTATAACAAGTGGGGTTCCGCAGGGGTCTGTTTTGGGACCGGCTCTGTTCAATATCTTCATCAACGACTTAGATACTGGCATAGAAGGTACGCTTATTAAATTTGCAGATGATACCAAACTGGGAGGGATTGCAACTGCTTTGGAGGATAGGGTCATAATTCAAAATGATCTGGACAAATTGGAGAAATGGTCTGAGGTAAACAGGATGAAGTTTAACAAAGACAAATGCAAAGTGCTCCACTTAGGAAGGAACAATCAGTTTCACACATACAGAATGGGAAGAGACTGTCTAGGAAGGAGTACGGCAGAAAGGGATCTAGGCGTTATAGTGGACCACAAGCTAAATATGAGTCAACAGTGTGATGCTGTTGCAAAAAAAGCAAACATGATTCTGGGATGCATTAACAGGTGTGTTGTGAGCAAGACACGAGAAGTCATTCTTGCGCTCTACTCTGCGCTGGTTAGGCCTCAACTGGAGTATTGTGTCCAGTTCAGGGCACCACATTTCAAGGAAGATGTGGAGAAATTGGAGAGGGTCCAGAGAAGAGCAACAAGAATGATTAAAGGTCTTGAGAACATGACCTATGAAGGAAGGCTGAAAGAATTGGGTTTGTTTAGTTTGGAAAAGAGAAGACTGAGGGGGGACATGATAGCAGTTTTCAGGTATCTAAAAGGGTGTCATAAGGAGGAGGGAGAAAACTTGTTCAGTAAACACTGGAATAAACTGCCTAGGGAGGTTGTGGAATCTCCATCTCTGGAGATATTTAAGAGTAGGCTAGATAAATATCTATCCGGGATGGTCTAGACAGTATTTGGTCCTGCCATGAGGGCAGGGGACTGCACTCAATGACCTCTCGAGGTCCCTTCCAGTCCTAGAATGTATGAATCTATGAAGGAGGCAACAACCTGTCATGTGTGATCTAAGGAGCAGGAAAAGAATCTGGGAATTACCTTTTGTAA
Source organism: Emys orbicularis (assembly GCF_028017835.1). NCBI lineage: Eukaryota > Metazoa > Chordata > Testudines > Emydidae > Emys > Emys orbicularis. The sequence goes on along the minus strand of NC_088707.1, from coordinate 16,456,538 downwards.
AATCTCATCTTCTTTCGAAAACCTGTGGAAAATTTCTGATTCAAGAAGTTGTTTACAGATGGATAGTACACGTCTATCAGCTCCTGGGTTCACCAGCCATTGTCAACCAAGCAAGTTGGCAGACTGAAGGCAGGGCAAGAATGCTGAACCAGAACAGTCTTTGCTCTTGTCACACATGACATCACAATAAACTTATGCATACACACACACACATAGACATTCAGACAGAGGCTGGTACCATTAGCAACACTGAGAGACTCGGCCAAAATCTCTAGGAATTTTGATTTCTCGGAGGGGCTGCACAAAGGACTGATACTTTGCATGTACAGAATATATCACATTGTACCTGGGGAGTCACAAAGTAGTTTACAAACTTGAATTCAAGGAGCCTGACAGCTGCCCTGAGCAGGACCAGGTGATGGTGGGGCTGTACTGAGGGGTCTGCGAGCTGCAGCGGGACGTGCTGGACTGGGTTTCACTCTGGTGGAGCAGGTGAGAGGGTCTGGGGGCCAGTGCATTGGAGGAGGGGCTATCACCCCAGTGGCTGAAGCCCGGAGCACTGACCCCCTCACCCCTCTTGTGGCTGAAGTCCAGAGCCCCAACATCCGTCCCTGCCCTCCTGTGGATGAGTTGCAGAGCCCAGACCCCCCCACTCCCCTCCACCTCCCCAGCGGCTGAAGCTTGGAGCCCTGATCCCCCCCCATGGCAGCCGAAGACCAGGTCTCTTCCCTTCATCTCTCTTGGTGGCTTGAGCCTGGACACAAGCCCGGAGTCCTCCCTCCCCGCCTCCGCCCTGGGTGCTATAGCCCGGATCCTGGAGTCTCTACCCAGTTGTGGGAGACCAGAGCCCCAAACCCAGAGCTCCCCCTCCATCGGTCAAGCCTGGAGCCCTGAGCCCATCCCCACCCCCGGGAGTTGTTTCGGAAGATGGTACACACCTATGTAGGGCCCTATGAAATCTCTTTTATTATTGGGGATTTTCCAATTTAGTATTTTCTGAGTTTTGTCCTTTCCATTTCTTAAAAAGTAATTCAGTCTTTATGGTTTTTGTGTTAATCACAATTGTTTGATAGACTGACCACAGTTAAGTAGCTTTACTATAAATGCACACAAATGTTCAGAAATGGCTTGCAAGGGGAGAAACTGATTTTACTAAAAGAATCCTACAATTTAAACAAAACTTCCTGCAGATGCCCAGTGTACGGTAAAAGTGACATTTTTAACTCACCTTTTAAAGTAGCCGTCAGTAACACAACCAACTGACATTGCTGAACAGTGACACTACAGTCCACAGCAGTGTGTGTGTGCATGGGGGAGGGAGGTTGTGGGGGGAGTGGAGTGTGTGTTTGTGTGTGTTGGGGGAGAGTATGTATGGGTGTGTTGGGGAATGGGGGAGGAGTGTGAGTGTGTGGGTGGAAGTTTATGGGGCGCAGTGGAGGTGAGTGTGTGGGTGGGGGGTGGGGGTGGAAGTTTGTGGGGGCAGTGGAGGTGTGTGAGAGTTGGGGGTGTGTGTGGGTGGAAGTTTGTGGGGGCAGTGGAAGTGAGTGTGTGTGTTGGGGGAGTGTGTGGGTGGAAGTTTGTTGGGGGCAGTGGAGGGGAGTGTGTGGGTGGGGTGGCCGTGGTTGGAAGTTTGTGGGGGCAGTGGAGGTGAGTGTGTGTGTGGGGGGATGTGGGGGTGGAAATTTGTGGGGGCAGTGGAGGTGAGTGTGTGGGTGAGGGTGGGCGTGGGTGGAAGTTTGTGGGGGTAGTGCAGGTGAGTGTGTGTGTGTGTGGGTGTGTGGGTGTAAGTTTGTGGGGGCAGTGGAGGTGAGTGTGTGGGTGTGTGTGGGTGGAGGTGAGTGTGTGGGTGTGTGTGGGTGGAAGTTTGTAGGGGCAGTGGAGGTGAGTGTGTGGGTGGGGTGGGCGTGGGTGGAAGTTTGTGGGGGCAGTGGAGGTGAGTGTGTGGGTGGGGGTGGGTGGAAGTTTGTGGGGGCAGTGGAGGTGAGTGTGTGGGTGGGGTGGGGGTGGGTGGAAGTTTGTGGGGGCAGTGGAGGTGAGTGTGGGTGGGGGTGTGTGTGGGTGGAAGTTTGTGGGCGCAGTGGAGGTGAGTGTTTGGGTGGGGTGGGTGGAAGTTTGTGGGGGCAGTGGAGGTGAGTGTGTGGGTGGGGTGGGGGTGGGTGGAAGTTTGTGGGGGCAGTGGAGGTGAGTGTGGGTGGGGGTGTGTGTGGGTGGAAGTTTGTGGGCGCAGTGGAGGTGAGTGTGACTGTGTGTGTTGGGGCAGTCAGGAGGCCGGGGGAGCTGGAGCTGCCTGAGCAGGGCTGAGCTGAGGGGAGAGGAGCAGCCCAGGGAGCCGCGTGGGGGGCAGAGCAGCAGCAGCCGTGTGGGGGCAGAGTGGGGCTGGGGATGGAGCCCTCTGGAGCCAGGTGCGGGGAGCAGCTGGGCAGAGTGTGGGGGTCCCTGGGCAGCGGGCCCAGCACAGGGAGACCCCACCAGTCAAGAGGCCTTGCAGGCCGCACTGGGAGGGGTATTGTAACCCCCGCGGGGGGGGAGGGGCCCTGCCACCTAGACCCTGAGGGCGTGTGGCCACCGCCAGAGCGAGTGTGCGACCCGCGGCGTCCCTGCAGCACAGCCAGGGCCTGGCCAGGGGCCTGGGACGTGTGAGGAACAGACTGTGAACTGCCCTGACATTCCAGCCACAGCTGTTTGGGGTCCCCCGTGCCACAGAGCGGGGTGACGGCTTTTCCTTTCACCTTCCCCAGTTTCTCCTTGTTTTTAATGACTTGCTGTTTAATAACTTGTGTTTGCTTTGAACTATATGCGATGATCAATGGGTCAGGGAAGCGTCCGGAGCAGAGAGAGTACCCCGGAGTGGAGACACCCGAGCCCTGTCCTAAGTACAACAACCAGATTGGGGGTCGAGCCCCAGGAATCCTGGGCCCAGCCTTGTCTGGGTTACGAGGACTATGCTGGTCGAACAAAAGAAAGCAATTGGTTCTTTTTTGAGCCCTGTCTTGACCACAGCCTCTGGCAAAGAGTTCCACAGGTTGACTGTGTGTTGTGTGAAGAAATACTTCCTTTTCTTTGTTTTAAACCTGCTGCCTATTAATTTCATTTGGTGACCCCTAGATCTTGTGTTAGGAGAAGGAGGAAATAACACTTCCTTATTTACTTTCTCCACACCAGTCATGATTTTATAGACATCCATCGTATCCCCCTTTAGTCATCTCTCTTCCCAGCTCAAAAGTCCCAATCTCATTAATCTCTTCTTCTACAGAAGCTGTTTCATATCCCCTCATCATTTTTGTTGCCCTTTTTTCCCCCGGAATCTTCCCCGTTCCAATATATCTTTTTTCAGTTGGGGTGACAAAGAACCTCACGTTTATAGACTCACAGAATGCTCCCAAGAAATTGTAACAATATTTTCTCATAAAGAAACCAAAACGCTAGAGATTTCATATCTTTCAACCACTTGAAGAAAAAAAACTGCTTCCAAAAAGTATCACCACAGTAAAACGGTTTCTGCTTTTCTAACCAGAACATTCTCCCCCAAAAGAGATGCACCAGTCCTGGAAACACTTCAATACCAGGTCAATGCATGGGGTGGACAGAGCAAGCTCCTATTCCAGCCCCCTGTTTCAAAAATCCTTCCTGAGCTGCGCTAGTGACACATTTCTCAAGGAATCTTTGTTTAAACGCCTCTAGGATGGACTGCTGGAGATTTGGTTGAGGTTGGCTGATGAGAAAGATGAAAATGAGAAATTTTTTCCTCGGTTGTGCTAGGGATGAATTTCTCCTGGAATTACGCTTTCAAATCCATTAGGATGGACTACGAGACATTTGGCAGAGATCGCTTCGTGAGAAAGAGGAAAACTAGATTCCTGAACTATGCTAGTGAGAAAAATCTCATGGAATCATGCTTGAAAAGTGATTAGAATGCTCTGCTAATATTTTGGTGGAGATCTATTGGTGAGAAAAACAACAAATGTGAAAATCCTTCCTGAGCTGGACTAGTGACAAATTTCTCAAGGAATCGTTGTTTAAACGCCACTAGGATGCACTACTGGTCAGTTGGTAGAGATCGGTTCGAGAGAAAAGGAAACGAGAGAGAGTCATTCCTGATCTGTGTTAGGGACAAATTTCACAAGGCATCACGCTTCAAATGACATTAGTATTGTCTGCTTGTCTTTTGGAAGAGATGGATTTGTGAGAATACTGAAAATGAGAAATACATTGCTAAGCTGATCTAGGGACAAATTTGTAAAGGAATCTTCGTGTAAAAGCGACTAAGATGCACTGCTGGAGGTTTGGTTAAGATTGGCTGGAGAGAAAGACAAAAATGAGAAATTTATTCCTGAATTGTGCTAGTGATGAATTTCTCTTGGAATCCCGTTGAAAAGCCATTAGGATGGACTACGGGATATTTGGCGGAGATCTGTTCGTGAGAAAGATAAAAATGAAAAATAAATTCCTGAACTGGGCTAGTGGCAAATTATATGAAAATGCTTCCTGAGCTGCGCTAGTGAAAAATCTCTCCAGGAACGCCACTAAGATGCACTACTGCTCAGTTGGGAGAGAGGAACCCAAGGGTTTGTGAGAATAGTGAAAATGAGACCTCCATTGCTGATCTGAGCTAGGGAAACATTTCTCAAGGAATCCTTTTTTTGAAAACCATTAGGATGCTCTGCTAGTGATTTGAAAGAGATCAGTTCCTGCGCAATATGGAAAAAGCGAATTATATTCCTGATCTGTGAGAGTGAGAAATTTCTCATGGACTCATGCTTCAAAAGACATTAGGATGCTCTGCTAATGGTTTGGGAGAGATCCGTTAGTAAGAAATACAAAAAGATGAAAATGCTTCCTGAGCTGCGCTAGTGACACATTTCTCAAGGAATCTTTGTTTAAACGCCACTTAGATGCACTACTGGTCAGTTGGTAGACATGGGTTCGTGAGAGAAGGAAACATGTGAGATTCATTCCTGATCTGTGCTGGGACAAATTTCACAAGGTGTCACGCTTCAAAAGACTTTAGTATTTTCTGCTTGTCTTTTGGAAGCGATTGGTTTGTGAGAAGACTGAAAATGAGAAATACATTGCTGAACTGTGCTAGTGACAAATTTCTCAAGGAATCTTCGTTTAAACGCCTCCAGGATGGACTGCTGGAGATTTGGTTGAGATTGGCTGATGAGAAAGACGAAAATGAGAAATTTATTCCTGGGTTGTGCTAGTGATGAATTTCTCCTGGAATGACGCTTTAAAATCCATTAGGATGGACTATGGGACATTTGGCAGAGATCTGTTCGTGAGAAAGATGAAAATGAAAAATAAATTCCTGAAGTGTGCTAGTGACAAAGTCACAAGGAATCACGCTTCAAAAGACATTAGCATTGTCTGCTTGTGGTTTGGAAGAGATGGGTATTTGAAAATAATGAATATGAGAAATACATTGCTGATCTATGCTAGAGACAAATTTCTCACGGCATCTTCGTTTCAAAGCCACTAAGATGGACTGCTGGAGAGTTGGTTGAGATTGGCTGGTGAGATAGATGAAAATCAGAAATTTATTCCTGAGTTGTGCTAGTGAGAAATTTCTCAAGGAGTCTTTGTTAAACTGCCACTAGGATGCACTACTGGTCAGTTGGTAGACATCGGTTGGTGAGAGAAGGAAACATGTGAGATTCATTCCTGATCTGTGCTGGGACAAATTTCACAAGGCGTCATGCTTCAAAAGACTTTAGTATTGTATGCTTGTCTTTTGGAAGAGATGGGTTTGTAAGAATGCTGAAAATGAGAACGAAATTGCTGATCTGATCTAGGGACAAATTTCTCAAGGAATCTTCGGGTAAAAGCCTCTAGGATGGACTGCTGGAGATTTGGATGGGATTGGTTGGTGAGAAAGACGAAAATGAGAAATTTATTCCTGAGTTATGCTAGTGATGAATTTCTCTCGGAATCATGCTTTAAAAGTCATTAGGATGGACTGCGGGACATTTGGCAGGTTTTTTTTCGTGAGAAAGATGAAAAATGAAAAATAAATTCCTGAACTGTGCTAGTGACAAATTTCTCAAGGAACCATTCTTCAAGAGTGATTAGGATGCTATAATGCTCATTAGACCGAGATCGGTTCGTGAGCAATACGAAAATCAGATCTTGATTCCTGCTCTTTTCTAGGGAGTAATTTCTCAAGGACTGTTCATCTGAAAGCCATAAGGAATGGCTCCTGCCGGTTTGAAAGAGATTTGTTCATGAGAAAGACGAAAAAAATGTGAAAAGTCCTTTGTGAATTGTGCTTCTATGTTCAGCTGCCCACGGCGGCAATTTGGCGGCAGCTTCTGTCTTCCGGCTGAAGCTGCCGCCGAATTGCCACCGCAGAAACGCGCGTGCCACCCTAACGACAGACTGACTCCCCCCGCCGTCCGCGGCGGCAATTCGGCGCGCTGCTTGCGGCGGCAAAAACAGTAAAGCCGGCACTGGTTAGTATTATCTGCTTGTGGTTTGGAAGAGATGGGGTTGTGAGAATACTGAAAATGAGATAATCATTACTGATCTGTGCTGGTGACAACTGTCTCATGGAATCATTCTTGAAAATTCCTTAGGATGCAGTGCAAATGGTTTCGAAAAACTCGGTTCCTGAGAAATACGGAAAATGAAAAATTCATTCCTGAGCTATACTACTTACAAATTTCTCATGGAATCATGCTTCGAAAGCCATTGGGATGCATTGCTAATGGTTTAGAAGAGATCGGTTCGTTGGAAAGACGAAAAAAGATAAATTAATTCCTGATCTGTGCTACTGAAACATGTCTCAAGAAATCATGCTTCAAAAGCCACTAGGATGCTCTGCTAGTGGTTTGAAAGAGATCGGTTCCTGAGAAATATGGAAAATGCAAATTATATTCCTGATCTGTGATAGAGAGAAATTTCTCATGTAATCATGCTTCATAAGACATTAGGATGCTCTGCTAATGGTTTGGTTGAGAGCGGTTCGTAAGAAATACAAAAAATGTGAAAATCCTTCCTGAGCTGCGCTAGTGATGAATTTATCTTGGAATCACGCTTTAAAAGCCATTAGGATGCACTACTGGTCATTTTGTAGAGTTCTGTTCATGAGAAAGACGGGAAATGAGAAATACAATCCTGAACTGTGCTAGTGACAAATTTCTCAAGGAATACTGCTTCAAAAGCGATTAGGATGCTATAAATCTCATTGGGAAGAGTTCGTGAGAAATACGAAAATCAGCTATTAAGTCCTGATCTGTTCTAGGGACAAATTTCTGAAGGACTCTTCATGTAAAAGCCATTAGGATTCTCTCCTGGCGGTTTGAAAGAGATCGGTTTGTGAGAAAGACGAAAAAAGAGATATTCATTCCTGATCTGTGCTGGTGACAACTGTCTCATGGAATCACTCTTGAAAAGCCCTTAGGATATACTACTAATGATTTTGAAGAACTCGGTTCCTGAGAAACACGGAAAATGAAAAATTCATTCCTGAGCTATGCTACTGACAAATTTCTCATGGAATCAGTGACAGGCAGCTACTTTGTTGGATACAAATTGAATGGATTCCGTTTAATATCTCAGCCTCCATTGATTCTAGTGAAGACAATGCCAGGGCACTCCTGTTAGATTGCTTCTTAGGCCTGTGTCAGGAAGGTGCAGGAGGGAGAAGAGGTGACACTGGAGACACCTGACTGCTGGGCCGCTCTCTCCCACACCATCCCCCGCTTGCTGAGGAGCTGGCTGCAAAGGCAAACAGTAAGAATTGGGGGCCCACACCTCAAGTAGACAGGTCCTTGGGAGCCATGGCCTGTCTGCTTTCCCCCAGGGCTTCCCAGGGAACAGCTTTCTCGCTAAGCAGATTTTTCTTTGTCCCTAGCTGGCCATGCCAGACTAAGGCTATGTGTACACTGCACTTTCATCAGTAAAACTTTTGTTGGCCAAGGGTGTGAAAAAACACACCCCTGACCGACAAAAGTTTTACCAACAAAAAGTGCAGTGGACAGCGCTTTGTTAAAGGAGATGCTCTCCTGCTGACAAAGCTACCGCCCCTCGTTGGGGTTGGTGTTATTTTGTCATCAGGAGAGCTCTCTGTAGACATAGCCTGAGACTCTGCCCCTATCTTTCTCTTCCCAGGAAGTAGTCTCACTACAATAGTATGCATGCCTCAGTAGTTGGAGTCAGTCATTTCCCTTATTGTCTTGCTGCTCACGATTTGATTTTATTTATTGTAGTTTTTCACGTTTTTGTTTTTTCTGTAACTGCTTTGGTCAGCTGGAAAACTTTGGGGAAAACATCATAGAACTTTGATTTCTTATCTCCATCATCTGGACAGGATATACATTACCTACTGTTTGCACTGCCCCACTATAGAGCAGAAAAAAATCTAATCCACTGGGAAGTACACGCTTCTTCCTTTAGCAGGTCAATTGTCACTATTTCTGGATGCTCCCTCTTTAAATCTCCCTCTGCTGGATTTTCTTTTGTTACTTTTTCTGGTTTCATCATCTCATTTTCTCCTGACCTTTCTTTAGCCCTGAACCACTTTGCTGCCCTGTAATAATTACAGATGTGCTCTGCAACGTGTGGTTCATACACAGCCAAACTTCCCAAGGGCTGTGCTCTTTGGACCCATCTTCAGAAGTGAATGGGGGGGGAGGAGGGGGAGTGTTTGTTACTCTCTAACTGTTCAATCTCTCTTCTTTTAAGGTTGCTCCAGACAGAGCAGACTCAGTTTTGTGAAACCCAAACTTTGTGCATTCTCTGGCCTCTATTACTGTGACAGCTGCCATCAGGAAGACGAGTCTGTGATTCCATCGTGCCTTATCCACAACTGGGACTTGACTAAAAGAGTAGTAAGTCTATGGATGGTCCAGGCAGGGGATACCTAATTCTTTAAAGATCCCCCCTGCTCAGCAGAAAGGCTGATATAATCCTGCGGGGTAAAAATGGGGCAGTAGTGAGTAGAAGCAAAAGGTGATTTTACCCTGGTATATGGCATTGGTGAGACCAGTACTCGAATATTGTGTGCAGTTCTGGCATCCATGCTTGAAAAAGGATGTTGAAAAATTGAAGAGGGTGCAGAAAAGAACCGCAAAAATAATTTGAGGGCTGGACACTACAACACTGGGGGAGCTCCATCTGTTTAATTTTCAAAAAGATCAGGAGGTGAATTTATTACACTGAATCATAGTATATCATAGAATATCAGGGTTGGAAGGGACCTCCGGAGGTCATCTAGTCCAACCCCATTAAGTATCTTCACAGGGAGAAAATACCAAGCACTGAAAGGCTCTTCAGTGTAGATGGGAAAGGCAGAACAAGAACCAATGGCAGGAAATTCAAGCCAGACCAATTCAAATTAGAAATAAGACACATTTTTTAACAGGGAAGGTGATTAACCTTTGGAACAAGCTGCTACAGGAGTGGTGGATTCTCCATCTTTTGGAGTCTTCAGCTCAAGACTGGATGACTTTCTGGAAGATGTACTTGAGTCATGATGAAATTCTCTGGCCTGTGTTATGTGGAAGGTGCAACGATCTTATGGTCCCTTCTGACCTTAAAATCTTTGAATCAGCACTTTTGGTGCCCAGTTAGTGACTGTTTCTTCCTCCTCTGTGTTTTCCTTTTAAACTTCCTTTGCAGATAGGCAGTGCTCCAACGTCCATTAGAGTAACTGGGAACTCTTTCATCGATTTCAGAGTGCTTTGAATTGAGCCCCTATCAATGCTTGCTTTTTCTATATTTTAGGTTTGTCGACAAGCTTTAAAATTTCTGAATCAAATCCGCAATCAACCTTTAATTAATCTGAAATTGGTGAAAGAAAGCCTGTATGCTCAAGTGGAGAGGATGAGTCGAATCTGTAGAAGCAGAGAACAGCTGAAACTACTTGGCGATTACCTTATAATGTGTCGCAGTGGGGCCCTGAAGAAGCTTAGCAAATGGTGAGGCCCCTCTCTAAGAATTCCCAGGCATCCTAACCTTACGGCAAGGCAGTGATCAATCCTGAACCCCAAATTGCCTTCCTCCCAACCTTTGCTTGATTCATCTCTCTCTCCTCCCTCTCTTCTGTCCTTTCCCCAAACTGAGAGAGGCAGCACCTTCAGTGCAAATCTTCCGGTTGATCTGCAAAGGACATGAGGTGCTAGATAGTCCATAGCACCAAGTGATCCAGCCCTGGGTCCAAGGAGAGGGTCTGTCTAGTTCTGGAGCTCAGTAACTCTCTGGAGGAGACTGAATTAAATGAACTCATGGGAGCTAGAAACTGCTGAGTTTTAATCCTGACTCTATCACCTGCCTGACTGTGTGATTTGAGCAAGTAACTCATCCTCTCCCTTACTCCCTTATAAAATGGAGATGATATTTACCCATATCATGGGAGTTCGGGAGGATTTGCTAATGCCTTTATAGTCCTTGGAAAGCATGAAGTGCCGGATAAGTGCTAGCCATTGTCCTGCTAGCCACACTCTGCCTTCCAGCCAGGCCCATTTAATCAAAACAGTGGGTCAGAAATCACCTCCCTTCTCGCAGGGCCGGCTCTTACTTTTTTGCTGCCCCAAGCATCAAAAAAAAGCGCCGCCCCGCCGAGCCCCTGCCGGAGCTCCCCCCCCCCCCCCGCCAAGCGCCGCGCCGCCGGAACCCCCCCCCTGAGCACCGCAGCACCGGAACCCCCCCCCAAGCGCCGCGCCCCGCGCCGCCCCCCCGAGCACCGTGCAGCCGGAGCCCGCCCCCCCCGCCGAGCGCCGCGCCACCGGAGCGCCCCCCACCCCGCGAAATGCTGCGCCGCGCTGCCCCCTGCCACCCCAAGATTGGCCGCCCCTTACCAGGTGCCGCCCCAAAGATGTGCTTGGTTGCCTGGTGCCTGGAGCTGGCCCTGCCTTCTCGAACTGAATAAGACAGAAAGCTGCGGGTCCATACATACCTTTAACACCTTGGCTTACCCTGTGCTCCTGCCTTCATTAGATAGGGTCCTGTGCATTGTTCTCTGCCAGCTTTTGCTTTCTTAGTACCCACCCTGTGGCTGTCCTGGAGATGGGTCCTGCTGTTGCAGGTGCTACTGGGGCCTGCCATATAGGGCGTGTGTGATATTCAAACTCAGCCCCCATCCAAAGCTCTGGGCACCCTTGAGCATACATTTAAAAAATTCCTGAATCAAATCTGCAATCAACCTTTACTCGGTCTGAAATGGGTGAACAAAAGCCTGTATGCTCACATGGAGAGGATGAGTCGAATCTGTAGAATCAGAGAACAGCTGAAACTACTTGGCAGGAGATGCAAAGTAAAAATGAAACAGAGCAGCACCTTCTCTCCCCTCCCCTCCACACACCCCATCTGTTCCCCAGTCCTGTGACCAATGCAGCTTAGAATCCCTCTGTGCACTTCCCCACTAGACAGCAGGCCCACCCTTGGTGTTTGTCACCTCTGGCAATCTGATCACATCTCATCAGAGTTGGCATTTTCCTTAAAGCCCCGGCTCTTGGAATCCTGTGATTACATGAGTATCTCAGCTTTAGTGTTTAAAGTTTCTAGCCCACCTGGTGAGGAAAAAGCTGGAAAACATGACCCTGAAACACTCAAGCTAGAAGACAAATTAAAAAGATCCCAAATTATTTTTTTTAAATCTTCTGATTTTTAAACCAAGCTGATGATTTTAAGCAGCCTGAACCATGACTTTTGGATGCTTGTGACTGGCAACACTCCCTCAGCATCCTCAAGCCTTTGCCAGTGCCTGCCCAAACAGATGGGCTTTCCAGTGATCCCAAAGGACAATAAACGGGAGCCATGCTGACCCACTGGGAGCAGACCACTCCAGAGGAAAGGGACCCTCACTGAGTGCTCTGCCAATAGCCCTCCTCACAGTTCTACCGAGGCCTCTCCTGATCACAGCTATGGCAGGTCGGGAGGGCCCAGGCCGTTGGATGTCAGAGAATGGTCATTTCTCACTGGTTAACTGGGTTTCTCCAACTCCCACTAACCCAGAAATCCCCCTGGTTTGTGCTGGGGTCCTTGGGACTGTTTTCCTCTGACTTCTCCTTTGGAATTGAATGGGAAGTTCTTGTAGCTTTTGTTCTTGTGACTCAGCAAGTCTCTGAGCCAGCTTGCTCTGTGGTAGAGTGGTGCTGGAAGGGCTTTGTGGTTTTCCCTGTTTCCATCTGCTGTTAGGAGTTGTTCTACATCAGTTCTGGGCCCGCGTGTTAAGAGATGGAGGGAAAGAAATCATAAGAAAATACCATCCTGAATCAAGGCAATCTCCTAGCTTGAGAGGAAACAGCTGGGTAAAATTATATAATAAATATACTCTCTCACCATCTCTCAGACCATTTTTAATGTAGAGGTAATGGGAACAAAATCTGTGATCAATAATAGTGAAGTCAGATTTGCAGTAGTTTTCTTCAGAGTCTACGTCATCTGTTTCGTGTCCACCTCGAAGTCTGTTACAGCCCTGGTGAAATGTGTCTGACATTTTTTGTTTTGTGTTTGTTTGAAGACTTGATCATCGGGACTATCTATTGGAATCGCCCCATAAATACAGTGTAACTGATCTGAGACAGGTAAGAGCTTTGACTTATATTTTTACTGTGTCACTGATGAAAATGTTTTGGTTTCTTTGCATGGAAAGGAAGCTGAAACTGACACTTTTTGCTACTTATAAAGGATCAAATAACTCACTTTGTACCTTTAATTCCTTTGCTCAGAGTATCTCTCTCACTGTGTGAATCTGTGCCTGTATATAGGGTACAGGCATATGGTGTTCAGTTCTGTGTATAATATGTAAGGCAACAATTTAGTCGTGCCAATTTTTAGTAAAAGTCATGGACAAGTCACAGGCAATTTTGTACTATATAAATACCCCTGACTAAACCTTAGGTGCTCTGTGGGGTGCCGCTGCTGCTGGGGGGTGGGGCTGCAGCTCGGGGCCCCGCTACTGCTGCTCCGGGGCCGGCCGCCCAAGCAGTGGCCGGTGTGGCTGGCCACCTCAGCTGCTCAGACGGCCCTGGGGTCAGCCGCACTGGCTGCTGCAGAAGTCAGGGAGGTCCCGGAAAGTCACAGAATCGGTGACTTCCATGACAGGCTCGCAGCCTTATTAATATGCACCTAACCTGAGCTCTAGTTGCATGTAATATTGATCCAGGGTTAACATATAAATTACACAGTCACAGGGTATTCACCCACGGAAGCTTATGCTCCAATACATCTGTTAGTCTATAAGGTGCCACAGGACTCTTTGTTGCTTTTTACAGATCCAGACTAACACGGCTACCCCTCTGATACAGTCACAGGGTTCACTCACTGCTTGCGGTGCCTCCTGCTGGCCATCCTGGGGATTAGCTCCATGCATGCTCCCTCCGCTGGTGTATTCCCCTGTTTTGTCTTGTCTCATCCTGCTACCCAACTCACTGCTGGACCTGCAGCTTCCTCTTCATGGCTTGGCCCTCTAGCCTGGACACAAAAATCCTCCCCTTCCAAGGAATCCAGAGGCCTTCCAGACCCTGCTGTCAGGGTGGCGTCTCCAATGCCTGTGCCACTATCCAGTGGCTGGTAGGGGAACCCAGGCCCGCCCTCTACACGGGTTCCAGCCTAGGGACCCTAGAACAAGGAGCCATAGCCTATATTGCCTTAGTCCTCACTGCTGTTTCCCTGGGCTTCTTCCTACTCTACTGGTTTTCCCCCTCTCTAGATTTACCAGGTTCTTGACTCCCTCCACTCAGAGAGTGACTGCAGCCTGCCTTCCTGCAGCCAGCTATATGCTGGCTCTGCCTGTTCTGCACAGCTGAGCCTACTCCTAATTAGTGGCCAACTCCCTGGTTCCTCCTCCAGGTGCACCCAGGGGAGTTAATTGGCCTGCCTAGCCACCTTAACTCCTTCCAAGCCAGTGTGGGCAGACACCCCACCACATACACCCAACTTCAATCCAAACCCTGCACTTCTCCCACCCCTCCCGTACAAAGAAAGGATGGATAGGCTTCAGAGCGTGCCCAGACGGGCAACAGACACTGGGTCTGTCGGCCCAAAGAGTAAGGAGAAAGTTCCAGAATTTGGGACCCTCTGTTTGGAATGCCCTGGCTGCAGCCCCGACTTGACCAGATCTGGGGAGTTCATGGGCAAAATGCAAGGAGGGATGGGGTGTCTCTAAGGTGCACAGGACTCAAACCATAACACGTTTCTTCCACCCAACTGCACTCAGTGATGGTAGGTGTCTGGGTGAATATGAGAGGCCCTGCTACAGCCTCTGGGGCTAAGTCACCAGCCGGATTTTCTCATTTCAAAACTGGCCCTTTGCTGTGCCCTGCATCCCAACAGATGCTGGGAGTCAACCTCTGTTATTCCTATGGTCAAATCTTGGGATTGTAGCAAGCACCTAGATGATGATGTGTGCCATGGGACAGACTGCGAGAGAGGGAGTCTGCTTGGTAGCCAGGAACCAAACTAGATAAATCTGTATCGTTCTGAGTCAGCAGCTGGAATTGCATCTGGAGCCAAAAAAGAGCCAGTACAGCCTTTGGGGTAGTGATGCCTGTGACTCTCACAGCTACATCTTGCACTAAAAGACTAGGTCCTCGGACAGCACAGCCGGAATCGCCTCTGGTGACCTGCCTATCATCAGAGAAATGGATAGTCACCTTCCCAGGCACAAATATTCTTGGCCTCTGATGTCACCGGTGGCCAGAGAAGCAATCAGGGATCCAAAACTACCCTTAAATGTAACTTTCCTTTTATGAATAAACCTTTAGGTTTTAGATTCTAAAGAATTGGCAACAGCATGATTTGTGGGTAAGATCTGATTTGTAGATTGATCTGGGTCTGGGGCTTGGTCCTTTGGGATCGAGAGAACCTTTTTTTCTTTTACTGGGAGTGGCACTGGTGGTAATACTGGGAAACTGGAGTGTCTAAGGGAATTGCTTGTGTGACTTGTGGTTGGCCAGTGGGGTAAAACCAAAGTCTTCTCTGTTTGGCTGGTTTGGTTTGCCTTAGAGGTGGAAAAACTCCAGCCTTGGGCTGTAACTGCCCTGCTTTTAAGCAATTTGTCCTGAATTGACTATCTCAGTTGGGTCCCGCCAGAACCAGCATCGTTACAGTAGGTTAATTGAATGCAGCCTCTGATCCGGTCTCTCCCAAGGGCGTGATGTTGCTTTGCACAATGAGAAATCTTGGGAAAGGATTGACATGAAATGGAAGCAGCATATGGTGGCTGAACCTAAGGAATAAAAAGCCCTTTGATTCTTGTGTGTGCATTGACTCTGAACCGAAACTGTATTTTTTCTCGCTTTCTGGCTGCAGCCAGTAAAATGTCAGGACAAAGTCATTCCAGTGATTGTGACACTGGGTTTCAGGAGGTTTTGATCTTATTAAAATGTAATTAGCATGTTACACTTACGTTTTTAAAGGTGCCTTCCCCGAGCAATCCCAAGTTGATCTTCCCATAGCTGGGTGATGGTAGGCAGCAGGGGATGTCTCCAATCTGTGGGGGAATCTCTCTGGGCCCCACTGTTATCTCTCCATTCTTTCTCCCCTTAACCACGCAGACACCCTCCCCCATACCCATCATTATCAATGTTACATAGGAACATAAGAATGGCCATACTGGGTCAGACCAAAGGTCCATCTAGCCCAGTGTCTTGTCTTCTGACAGTGGCTAATGCCAGGTGCCCCAGAGGGAATGAACAGAACAGATAATCACCAAGTGATCCATCCCTGTTTCCCATTCCCATCTTCTGGCTAACAGAGGCTAGGGACACCATCTCTGCCCATCCTGGCTAATAGCCATTGATGGACCTATCCTCTATGCACTTATCTTGTTCTTTTTTGAACCCTGTTACAGTCTTGGCCTTCACAACATCCTCTGGCAAAGAGTTCCCCAGGTTAACTGTTTTAGTGCGACCCCCCCCCCCCCCATGGGACACACATTGACCAGAGCTCATCTCTGCATGTCCCCAATGGGGAAGGAAAGACACTGAGAGGGGAGGAAGAAGATGGGCAGAAGGAGTCAAATGGGGCTAGACGAGAATAGAGGAGATTTTCTTTCTATTAAAATGTTCTGGATTCTCATCACTAAAAACCTCCATTGTCAGTTGGATTTGAACCATCAGCCTTTTAGTTACCACCCAGAAGTGTTAACCAAAGACACAGATAACTGCCTACTTCCCAACTTTGCCTAAGACCACCTGCGGTGGTGCAACTGATTTTAGTGGAGGGAGGAACACTGCTGATGTTATGAGTTCAGGCCTCACCTGGAGCATTGGTTTTCATAAGCCATGTAGCTTCCCCCACTTGCTTTGCCCAATTCACATGGAAAGTGCCATACGAGGGTGATGAGAGTAAATTCTAAACTCTGAAATGCAGAGGTTGGCCCATAGATTGCGATAAGGATGGGTTTGAAGAGAAAAAGCTCTAAGAGTATAAAACCAGTCTCCAGGGGCAGGGAGCAATTTTTGGGAGGGGGTTTCACTTCCTCTGTTAACCAAACCCTGGTGGTTTTAATGGCTTTTACACCAAGATTCCATGAGAAATCTGTCCTTAACATTGATGAGGAATTAATTTCTCATTTTTAGTACTTTGGACTAACTAATCTCTACCAAACAACCAGGAGAGATTTCTAATGAAAATTTCTAATGGCTGTCGGAGGATGATTCCATGAGAAATTGGTCATTTTTAGTAATTTTCACTAGCCGATCTTTACCAAAACACAAGGATAGAATTCCATGGCTTTTGAAGGAAGATTCCATGAGAAATTTCTCACGAGCACTGATCAGGAATGAATTTCTCCTCCAGTTGAGACTCGAAGGGGGGAGGGATGTGACGAAGTGAGGAGTTTTCTTGTTTTTTCCAATGGTTTGCATGCAGAGGGGGTGGGACAAACCAGTCTCTACCAAACCACCAGGAGACTAACTGAAAGGCTTTTGGAGGATTGTCATAAACAGATAGTTAAGGGTTAATGCCTCTTTTACCTGTAAAGGGTTAAGAAGTTCACCTAGCCTAGCTGACACCTGACCAGAGGAACCAATGGGAGGACAAGATGGTTCAAAAGGAAGGAGGGAAGTTCCCTTTGTCTGGGTCAGTTTCACTTTTGACCAGAGTGGGAAAGCTCCAGAATTCAGCCTCTTATCAAGTAGTGAGTATTAGTGAAGGGAATAAATAGGTTTATGTTTATTTCTTTGTAACTTGTCTTGTGCAATTAGAGGAATAATCAAATTGGGTATTTGGGTATTTTTTGTGTAACTAAGTTTTTGCCCAGGGGAACATCCTCTGTGTTTAGAATCTGTTGTCTGTGAGAGTAGCTGGTATGCTAATCTCTCCCAGAGGATTTTCTTTTACCTTTCTTTTCTTTAATTGAAAGCCTTTTTTTTAATAACCTGATTGATTTTTCCTTGTTTTTAGATCCAAGGGGGTTGGATCTGGATCCACCAGGAGTTGGTGGGAGAAAGGAGGGGGGATGGTTAATTTCTCCTTGTTTTAAGATCCAAGGGGTTTGGATCTGTGTTCACCAGGAAATTGGTGAAGAAGTCTCTCAAGGCTACCCAGGGAAGGGAATTAGTGCTTGGGAGTGGTGGCAGCCAGACCAGATCTAAGTTGTTAATTGAGCTTAGAGGTTCTCATGCAGGTCCCCCACATCTGTACCCTAAAGTTCAGAGTGGGGAAGGAACCTTGACAAGGATGATTCAATGAGAAGTTTATCACCATCACTATGCAGCAATGGGGTTGTGTGT
Organism: Emys orbicularis; assembly: GCF_028017835.1. Classification (NCBI taxonomy): domain Eukaryota; kingdom Metazoa; phylum Chordata; order Testudines; family Emydidae; genus Emys; species Emys orbicularis. The sequence continues at coordinate 16,438,860 of NC_088707.1, read as the reverse complement.
GAGGTGGCAGGAGGCGAGCGGGGTGGAAGGAGAAGAGTGGGGTTTTGGGTGAGGAGGCAGGAGGAGAGCGGGGTTGTGTGTGATGTGGCAGGAAGCGAGCGGGGTTGTGTGTGAAGTGGCAGGAGGCAAGCAGGGTTGGAGTGAGGAGGCAGGAGGTGAGCAGGGAGTGAAGTGAGGTGGCAGGAGGTGAGCTGGGTTGTGTGTGAGGTGGAAGGAGGTGAGTGGGTGTTTGCGTGAGGAGGCAGGAGGTGAGTCGGGGTTCATGCGTGAGGAGGTTGGTGGTTTAGGAGGGGGAAGGGTCTGTTTTGGATGGAGGAGATTGGTGCCGTCATCTGGGAAGGAGGCGGTTTGGGTGGGGTCGGTTGGCACCATTGTCTGGGGTGGGGTCTGGTTTGGGCTGGGGGGGTCAGCGCCATCGTCTGGGGTGGGGTCCGGTTTGTGCAGTGAGGGGGCGGTTGGCGCCATCGTCTGGGGAAGGGGGCGGTTTAGATGGGGGCAGTGTGAGCCATTGTTTGGGGAGGGGGCAGTTTGGGCAGGGGGCGGTTGGTGCCATCGTATGCGATGGGGGGCGGAAGGGGTCCGGTTTGGACCAGGGTGGCAGTTGGCACCATCATGTGGGGCGGGGTTCAGATTGTGTCGGGGGGGGTGGTTGACTCCGTTGTCTGGGGAAGGGTCCGGTTTGGGCCACGGGGGCGGTTGGTGCCGTCGTCTGGGGAGGGATCCAGTTTGGGCTGGAGAAGTCCAGTTTGGGTAGAGGGGGGTTGGTGCCGTCATCTGGGCAGGGCCGGCTCTACTGTTTTTGCCGCCCCAAGCAGTGCGCCGAATTGCCGCCGCGGACAGCGGGGGCAGTCCGTGCACCGTTAGGGCAGCACGTGCATTTCCGCCGCCGCGGCAATTTGGCGGCAGCTTCAGCCGGAAGACAGAAGCTGCCGCCAAATTGCCGCCGTGGACAGCTGAACATAGAAGCTGCCGCCGAATTGCCGCCACCGCGGAAACGCGCGTGCCGCCCTAACGGCACACGGACTGCCCCCGCCGTCCACGGTGGCAATTCGGTGCACTGCTTGGGGGCAAAAACACATGGACTGCCGCCCCTTGCAGATTGCCACACCAAGCACCTGCTTGGAAGGCTGGTGCCTGGAGCCGGCCCTGCATCTGGGGTGGGATCCAGTTTGGGTGGTGGGGTGGGAGGGGTCCAGTTTGGGCAGGGGGGGCGGTTGGGACCATCGTCTGGGGAGGGGTCTGTTTCAGCCCAGGACAGTTGGTCCCATCATCTGCGGAGGGGGGCGGTTTCAGCCGGGGGCAGATGGCCCCATCCTCGGGGAACAGGGACGGGAGGGGTCTGGTTTGGGCAGGGGAGCAGTTGGCGCCATCATCTGGCCAGGGGGCGGAAGGGGTCCGGTTTCGGTGTGGGGGGGTTGTTGCTGTCGACTGAGGAGGGTGGCGGTTTGGGCCGGGAGTTGCTTGGCGGCAATGTCTGGGGAGGGCGGCGGTTTGGGTGGAGGGCGGTTGGCGCTGTCATCTGGGGAAAGGGGCGGGAAGGGTCTGGTTTTGGCGGGGGGTGGTGGTTGGTTCCGTCGTCTTTGGACGGGTCCAGTTTGGGCCGGAGGAGTGGTTGGCTCCGTCGTCTGGGGAGGTGTGTGGTTTGGACAAGGGGGAGGCAGTTGGCAACATCATTTGAGGAGGGGTCCACTTTGCGGGGGGCGGGGGTGGTTGTCACTGTCATCTGGGAAGGGGTCTGGTTTGGGTGGGGTGAGGGTTATCGGTGCCGTCGTCTGGGGAGGGTCCGGTTTGCGCCGTCGTCTGGGGAGGGGGGTGGGAGGTGACCGATTTGGGTGTGAGGGCGGTTGGCGACTTGGTCTGGGGAAGGGTCCGGTTTGGGGCAGGGGGCGGTTGGCGCCGTCTACTCCCTACTCCATCCCATCTCTCCCCACTTCGAGACTGAACTGAGTGGGATCACTCTAACCAGTGACCTGGGGAAGTTCAGGCCCCCCTCTATGGGACAACGTATCAGCTATCACGTTGGCACTCCCCTTCTCATAGACCACCGCCATATCATAATTCTGCAGGAGCGGGCTCCACCTCAGGAGTTTGGGATTGGCTCCTTTCATCTGGTGTAGCCAGGTCAGGGGGGAGTGGTCAGTGTGCACAGTGAAGTGTCGCCCAAATAGAGATGGCTCTAGTTTCTTAAGGGCCCGCACCATAGCCAGGCATTTCTTCTCTATGGCCCTGTAGTTTTGCTCCTGAGGTAACAACTTCTTGATCAAATACACGATGGGATGTCTCTCCCCCTTTTCATCAACCTGCATTAACACCGCATCCAACCCCATGTCTGAGGCATCAGTGAACACCATAAAGGGCTTGTCAAAGTCTGGGTTTACCAGAACTGTGCCACTGACCAGAGCCTCCTTCACCACACAGAGAGCCCTCTGGCACTGCTCGGTCCAGACCACCTTGTATGGCTTCCCCTTCTTGCATAGCTCACTGATGGGGCGGCTATGGAGCTAAAGTGTGGCACAAATCTTCGCGAATACCCCGCCCTCCCAATAAAGGCTTGGACCTGCTTTTTGGTTTGGGGAGTGGGCCAGTCTCTGATCGCCTCTACTTTGGCTGTTTCCAGCTTTAGGCAGCCGCTCCCCACCGGTGGCCCAGGTAAGATACTTCGGCTATCCCCACCTTGCACTTCTCAGCTTTTATGGTCATCCCAGCCTCCTGGAGTTGGTCCAGCACTTGTTTAACCTGGGACACATGGTCCTCACGGGTCTGGTTAAAGACACAGATGTCATCAATGTACGCCGCGGCAAAACTCTCAATCCCCCTCAGTAGCTGATCCACCAGACGCTGGAAGGTAGCAGACGCCCCCTTGAGGCCGAAAGGCAGGGCCAGGAACTCATAGAGCCCCAGGGGGGTGATAAAGGCAGATTTCCGCCTGTCATCTGCATGCAGTGGCACTTGACAGTAGCCCTTCGTAAGATCCATGGTGGTAAGGTAGCAAGCTCCTCCCAGCTTATCTAGGAGCTTGTCAGGCCTGGGCATGGGGTAGGCATCAGAAACAGTGATGGCATTAAGCTTCCAATAGTCCACACACAACCGGATCGACCTGTCCTTTTTGGGGACCAGCACCACAGGTGAGGCCCAAGGGCTGGATCATCCCCAAAGCCAGCATGTCACTGACCTCTCTTTCCAGGTCCTGAGCAGTTTTCCTTGTGACTTGGAAGGGGGAGCATCTTATAGGCAGGTGTGATCCTGTCTCCACCCGGTGGACAGTCAGATTAGTGAGACCAGGCTGATTGGAAAACAGCTGTCGGTACAAATGCAGCACCCCTCTGATCTCAGCTTGCTGGGCAGGGGTTAGCTGATCAGAGAGGGGAATTGTTTCCAGGGAGGAGCCAGCTCCCGTCTCAGGGAATAGATCTACTAAAGGGTCATCTCCCTGCTCCTCCCAATGTCCACACATGGCTAACACCACATTCCCCCTTTCATAATATGGCTTCATCATATTAACATGGTACACGGTGGTGGTGTGCCCGGTTAGACAGTTCCACCACGCGATTTACCTCATTTAGTTGCTTAACAACCTTGAAAGGGCCTTCCCAGGTGGCCTGTAGTTTGTTTCTTCTCATGGGGATGAGAACCATCACCTGGTCTCTGGTGGCGTAGGTGCGGGCCTGTGCCGTGTGGTCATACTAGACCAGGGGTCGGCAACCTTTCAGAAGTGGTGTGCTGAGTCTTCATTTATTCACTCTAATTTAAGGTTTCGCGTGCCAGTAATACATTTTAACGTTTTTAGAAGGTCTCTTTCTATAAGTCTGTAATATATAACTAAACTATTTTTGTATGTAAAGTAAATAAGGTTTTAAAAATGTTTAAGAAGCTTCATTTAAAATTAAATTAAAATGCAGAGCCCCTCCAGATGGGTGGCCAGGACCCAGGCAGTGTGAGTACCAGGGAAAATCAGCTCACATGCCGCCTTTGGTTGCCTACCCCTGTACTAGACCTTCTGCTTCCTCTGGACTTTGGCCAGATTCTCCTTGGCCAAGCCCATGAGCTCAGCAAGTCTTTCTTGGCAGGTCAAGACATATTCCACCACTGATTCTCCATTGGGAGTGGCCTTCCCCTCCCATTCATCTCTCATGAGGTCTAGGGGCCCCCTTATCCTTCTTCCGTATAACAGTTCAAAAGGCAAAAACCCGGTAGATTCCTGGGGCACTTCCCTGTACGTGAACAGCAGGTGAGGTAAGTACTTGTCCCAATCCTGCGAGTGCTGGTTCATAAAGGTTTTCAGCATCATCTTTAGAGTTCCATTGAACCTCTCCACCAGCCCATTGGACTGGGCGTGATATGCTGAGGCCTAGTTGTGCCGGACCCCACATTTCTCCCACAAGTACTGGAACAGGGCTGACATGAAGTTGGATCCTTGGTCTGTCAAGACTTCCTTGGGGAACCCCACTCGGCTGAAAATGGTCAGCAGTGCATCTGCCACAGTGTCTGCTTTGATAGAAGACAAGGCCACTGCCTCAGGGTAACGGGTAGCAAAATCTACCACCACCAGAATTTATTTCTTCCCCGTCTTGCTGAGAGGCCCCACTATGTCCACAGCCATATTCTGAAAAGGCTCCTCAAAGCCACTTTCCCCTTGTCCCAGGCCTTCACCACCCTCTGACAGGGGTCACAGGTTCTGCAATACTGTTGGACCGTAAAGACTCCAGGCCATTAAAAGTTCTGTAGCAGCCTCTTCCTGGTATGCTGGATTCCCTGGTGTCCTGAGAGAGGGATGTCATGGGCCAGGTACAGTAGCTTGTGGTGATACTTCTGGGTACCACCAGCTGCCTCTGGATCCCCCACGACTCCACTTCCCCTGGGGGAGCCCATTCTCGGTACAGGAACCTCTCCTGGCAACCTCTCCCCATGGTCTGTGCCACACTGAGGTCGGCCAGGTCCCTTAGATTCCACAAGGAAGGATCTTTCTGCAACTCGGCCTGGAACGCAGCATCTGGGGAAGGGATGGGGACCTGCTCCCTCTTGCCGGCTGGATCTGAAGCCGCTGCCCCTCTGAGCTTTCTCCCTGGGCACTCCCTCCCTACCAGAGTAGGGTCCTGCACCTCCGGTGAGGTACCCTCCCCGATATCAGGGCATAGTGCCCCTCGCTGGCTCTGGCTATGGGTCATGACTAGGGCATTCTTGGGGTTGCTTGGCCAATCCTCTAGGTCACCCTCCATCAACACCTCGGTGGGCAAATGATGGTGCACCCCCACATCCTTGGGGCCCTCCTTGGCCCCCCATTTCAGATGTACCCTCACCACGGGCACCTTGAATGGGGTCCCGCCCACATCCATCAGGGTCAGGTAGGTGTTGGACACCACCCAATCTGGGGCCACCACCTCGGGCTGGGCCAGCATCACCTCAGTGCCCATGTCACAGTATCCATTGACCTTCCTCCCATCCACCTCCAGGGGAACAAGGCACTTGCTCCGCATGGACAGCCCCGCGCCCACCCTGTAAACTGAGAACCTTGAGTCCAGAGCATCCCACCCCCAGAGGAGCTGGTCTGGGAAACTCCCCACGGTTTCCAGGAAAAAAACCCTAGTGTGCCAGCCCTTCTCCAGGTCACCACCTCTCTCCCAGGGTCAAGCTGCAGACTCCTTCACCCCTGGAACCGCTCACCGCAGTCCCCAGGGGGACCCTGTTACTGCAACAGTCCTTCTCGCTGGTCACACCCTCCCAGGTGTTAAGCACAGCTCCTCCGCCTCCTGAAACCGCTCCTCTCTGAGCCCTCAACACACCTGGTTCTCATTAATCCCCCTTTGTTTTACTGCTCCCCAGTCACTTACTGCAGGAAGCGCCATCCACGGGGTGCAGTACATCTCACCGCTGCCACCAGTTCTCGGGGAGTCAGGGCCTTGCACCCCCCACTTCCTGCGATTCACCGTGACTCTCAGCCATCCAGTAAAACAGAAGGTTTATTAGACGACAGGAACATGGTCTAAAACAGAGCTTGTAGGTACAGAAAACACGACCCCTCAGTCAGGTCCATCTTTGGGGGCAGGGAGCCCAGACCCCGGTTCTGGGCCTCCTTCCATTTCCCCAGCCAGCTGCAACCTGAAACTCCCTTCAGCAGTCTCACCCAGCCACACCCCCAGCTCCTCCTGTTTCCCAGACAGAAGGTGTCACTTGGCCCCAACCCCCTCCTGGGCTCAGGTTACATGCTCAAGTATCATCCCTCAAGTGAAGTCACACCCTTATATCCCACCAACATCTAGTATTAATGCAGACAGTAAACTAGTCAAACTCCCATGCAACCTAACTAGGTTAATACTCCTTACTACCTACTCCGTCACAGCACCATCATCTGAAGAGGGGACCAGTTAGGAGGGGCGGTGGTGGTTTGTGCTGTCGTCTGAGGAGGGGTCCGGTTTGGGCGAGGGGGGTAGGTGGCGCCGTTGTCTGGGGAGGGGTCTGGTTTGGGCGGGGGGCGGTTGGTGCAGTCATTTTGGGAGGGGTCTGGTTTGGGTGGGTGGTGGTGGTTGGGACTGTCGTCTGGGGAGGGGGGTGGTTTAGGCAGGGGCCGGTTGGTGCGGTCATTTTGGGAGGGGTCTGGTTTAGGTGGGGGGTGGGGGTTGGGGCCGTCGTCTGGGGAGGGGGGTGGTTTAGGCAGGGGCCGGTTGGTGTGGTCATTTTGGGGGGCTCTGGTTTGGCCTGGGGGGCTTGGTGCCATCTTCTGGGGGGGTCCAGTTTGGGCGGGGGGGTGATTGAGTCCATCATCTCTGAAGGGGGGCCGTTGGCACCATCGTCTGGGGAGGGGTTCGGTTTGGTCTGGAGCGGTGGGTGCAGTTGTCTAGGGAGGGGTCCGGGTTGGGCCGGGGGGATGGTTGGTGGTGGCATCTGGGGAGGGGTCCAGTTTGGGGGGATGGTTTTCACTGTCATGTGGTGAGGGGTCTGGTATGGTCGGGGTGGGCAGTTGGCGCAGTCGTCTGGGGAGGGGGGCGGTTTGGGCTGGGGGCGGTTGGTGCAGTCATCTGGAGAGGGGGGCAGTTTATATGGGGGGCGGTTGGAGCCATCATCTGGGAAGGGGGGTGGTTTGGGCCAAGGGGGCGGTTGACGCTGTTGTCTGTGGAGGTGTCTGGTTTGGATGGCGGGGAGGCTGTTAGCACTGTCATCTGAGGAGGGGTACGGTTTTGTGAGGTGGGGGCGGTTGGCGCTGTCATAGAATCATAGAATATCAGGGTTGGAAGGGACCTCAGGAGGTCATCTAGTCCAGCTCCCTGCTCAGAGCAGGACCAATTCCCAACTAAATCATCCCAGCCAGGGTTTTGTCAAGCCTGACCTTAAAAACATATACCCTACCCCTTCAGGCCTTCTTTATATATTATGAAGTAGCAAAAACTGGCACAAACAAACTTTTCTTTTAACCGTCAGCAAGTCACTCAATGTTGCCTTTAACCTGAGTTCATGGCACAGAATTTCCTTTAAAAAAAAAAAAAAAAAAGTTGCTACTGGGATTTATAGCTCTTTAGATTTGCAATTATTTGGCTTTGATTTCACCTAAGCCCTGGAATTTTTGACCAAAGCCTACTGTGTACGGAACAAAATATACCTCTTAAGCCTTATCTGGCAATCTGTGTGGCAGAAGACCAGAGTTTTGCATCTCACATGTATTTAACACCTAGCTAAACTTCTTTTTACTACTTGGCACTAACTAAATTCATTCTCCAGCAGAATTTATGCTAATATTGACACAACTGAGCCAGAATCATCCTCATACATGATATTTAGATTTAATCAATTTTAAGGCAGATGTTCCAATTAAGCAGGCAACAAATATTGTATTAATTATATTATATACTTTATATCTATACAACACCACCTCAGTAGCCTGTAGGATGACAGCCAAACGTCTGCGCTTAATAAAAGCATCATAAGCTCCAATATCCACAAAGAGGGGCATCCATTTAAAATATCATGTCTGAAAAGTGTTAGTCTTTAAGGTGCCACAGGACTCCTCATTGTTTATATGCAAAACAGATTATCTGGAGGAGAACAAAGGTGTGAGGGTTTACGCCCCTCCTTACAGGGCAGCACGGCCTAGTGGCCAGAGTGCATAGATTCATAGATTCTAGGACTGGAAGGGACCTCGAGAGGTCATCGAGTCCAGTCCCCTGCCCGCATGGCAGGACCAAATACTGTCTAGACCATCCCTGATAGACATTTATCTAACCTACTCTTAAATATCTCCAGAGATGGAGATTCCACAACCTCCCTAGGCAATTTATTCCAGTGTTTAACCACCCTGACAGTTAGGAACTTTTTCCTAATGTCCAACCTAGACCTCCCTTGCTGCAGTTTAAGCCCATTGCTTCTTGTTCTATCCTCAGAGGCTAAGGTGAACAAGTTTTCTCCCTCCTCCTTATGACACCCTTTTAGATACCTGAAAACTGCTATCATGTCCCCTCTCAGTCTTCTCTTTTCCAAACTAAACAAACCCAATTCTTTCAGCCTTCCTTCATAGGTCATGTTCTCAAGACCTTTAATCATTCTTGTTGCTCTTCTCTGGACCCTTTCCAATTTCTCCACATCTTTCTTGAAATGCGGTGCCCAGAACTGGACACAATACTCCAGCTGAGGCCTAACCAGAGCAGAGTAGAGCGGAAGAATGACTTCTCGTGTCTTGCTCACAACACACCTGTTAATACATCCCAGAATCATGTTTGCTTTTTTTGCAACAGCATCACACTGTTGACTCATTTAGCTTGTGGTCCACTATAACGCCTAGATCCCTTTCTGCCGTACTCCTTCCTAGACAGTCTCTTCCCATTCTGTATGTGTGAAACTGATTGTTCCTTCCTAAGTGGAGCACTTTGCATTTGTCTTTGTTAAACTTCATCCCATTCTTGTTGCGCCTGCTGTTGGATCGCCAAGTCCCGGAGGAGCTGCTGCTGGTGCTCTTGATGCTGAGATATCAGTAGCTGCTGCTGGCTGGCCATCCGCTGCATCAACTGCACCTGTTGCTGCTGCTGTTGGGCCACCTGCTGTTGCTGCCGGTCCAGCATCCACTTTAGGAGCTTCTCCGTCTCCATCTTGGGGTTTAATGGGGTTCCCACGGTTAAACCCTGTTCTCACAGACCTTCAGCAGGCCCGGATCGCTGCCCACATTCTCCACCACGTGTGAGGGTTTACGCCCCTCCTTACAGGGCAGCACGGCCTAGTGGCCAGAGTCCATAGGATCAACCCTTGTCGCAGGGCAGCACGGCCTAATGGCCCAAGTCCATAGGATCAACCCTTGTCGCAGGGCAGCACGGCCTAATGGCCCAAGTCCATAGGATCAACCCTTGTCGCAGGGCAGCACGGCCTAATGGCCCAAGTCCATAGGATCAACCCTGGTTGCAGGGCAGCACGGCCTAATGGCCCAAGGCCATATAAGCGCCCCTGGTTGCAGGGCAGCACGGCCTAATGGCCCAAGGCCATATAAGCGCCCCTGGTTGCAGGGCCGTAGGACCTTACTACTGGCTCAGCGAGGGGGTCCTACCGAAATACGCTGAGGCTTACCGTGGTCAAGGTACCAGTCCGTCACCTCCCCCGGGTCGCTTCCTACCGGCTGGGGAGTTGGGGTCTCCCACGGATCCCAGGGTTCTCCGTGAGTCTCCGGATCCGTCACCTCCTCTGGTTCCTCCTGCCGTAGGGGTTCGTGCCGGCCTATGAAAGCCTCTGTTCCTGGCAGCTTCAAGAGCGTCAGCTGGTCCTCTGCAGGAGCTTCCCAGTTAGGTCCTTCCCCTGTGGCCGCCAGCCCCGACTGAGCTGAGTTCCCTCCTTTTATACTCAGTGAGCATCTGGAGCATGCCCAGTACGAACGGGGCAGGACTTCCTCTGTCAGAGCTACTGGTCTGACATCACTGGAGCCAGTGCGGAGCGGGGCGGGGCTGCCCCGTCACAAAAGGGTTGAGCCAAACGGGCTAGATTTGACCCTATGGCTCCAAAGAAGTGGAAGGGGAATATTTCAAATCCTGTGTTCAGGAGGCCACTAAGCTACACCCTCCAGGAGAGCCTAAAAACTCCATCTCTACTCTCGGGAACGTCTCATTTTCCTTCTAAATCAGTCTTTAGCTGAAGGAAGTGCTTCTTCCAAACACTGTCCCCTCCCTATGCTCCCCCCTCTCACCCCTTCCCAAGATTCCCTGCTCCCCTTATAGTTCTAGAGAAGGCAGCAGAGCAAAGAGGGATGTGCCCATTTGCTCACTGCTCCTCCAAGCTGCAGAGATAGCTAACAGCATCTCTCTAGCACTTTCCATTTCCAAAATGCTGTTCAAACGCTAACTGCTTACTGCCCGCAGACCATCCCACACTGGTAAATACTGTCATCAGTTTACAGCTAGGAAGACATGCACGCACAGAAGTTAAGTGACATGCCCTATGTCACATTTCAAGCCAGCATCAAAACCAGAACAGAAGTCTCTGGACTGCTGGGCCCACACCTAACCCAACCCAGAGTGCCTCCAAAGCAACCCCAAACTGCATGCAGCTCACTGGCCCTAGCGTCAGGGGAGACACAAGAGACGGTCCGCCCTTCACTTTGTGCAATGCAGGGTGGGATTTTGGGGAACCTCATGCTGGATGCTGCTGCAACACTGACCCTCTCCACTAACGCTGGCTCACTAGTATCCATGGCAAGACAACTGGTCCTTTCCTGTTGTAATGTGACCTGTACTTCCCATGTGCAGATACCCCAAGCCAACAACCACATCTAGTGTCAGCTTAGCATTAAACAAGAGGGCCACGGGTATGCCTGCAACCAAGGTCAGTAGGTACTGTATTACTAGCTCCCTTTTGCAGTGGGAGAGCCACACAGGCTAACCAGCAGTGTGAGCTTGAGGTGGATCCGGCAGACCTAGTACACAGGAGAGCTGTGATCTAACCCCATTCTGACAGTCACTAGTCTGTCACCCTGGAAAAGTCACTTCCCTTCTCAGGCCTCAGTTTTCCTGCCTGTCAAACAGAGATGAGCGATAGCTCTCAACCTCAGAGGGAGCTGGGAGGATTACTGAGGCCAGTCAGGAGCAAGTGGTCATAGACTGCAGGTGACCATACCTCTAGACAACATGGCCTCTGGCAGGGCACTGCCTCCTCATCTGGGAGAAATTTTACACTGGCCCAAATGTCCTGCAGTGAATTTTGCCAGACTTTTTAAGTCCCTGCCAGTTTATCATGGTAAAGCACTTTAAGAGCAGCCCCGAGATTCAAAGCCCCAAAGCTGCAATTAAGCTAAAACACAAACTTCCCCTGCCCCCACAACCCCCTGCAATGCCTCTAGGCCTTAGCTCAAACAAAGAAACCCAACAGAGAAGCCCAATGACCATGGACGAAGAGGTTTTCAGGGTGTAGAACTACTGAGCCAGTTTCCTTCTCACAGGGCTTGGTTCTTAAATCAACACCCAACCCACACTATGAACTTTTACCATGGCTGTACTCTAAATATTGTGTCTGCACACCTGATGGCTAACACCTTGTCAGTCGTCATGGCAGCCCTAGCCAGAGCCTAGGCTGTTACTCTGTTTTTCCATGTAGACCAGTGTCCTCTTACCATGCCTGTCCTCTGTACCTCATTTGGCTGGTCCTCCTTTCTAACAAAGCGAACCAGGAAAATATCCCCAAGTGCACTGCCCACATGCTGCTCTGCCTGGCCACCCTCTGAGCACTCTATCCCCACACAAGCACAATGGGGCAGCCCAGAGGTTCTCAACTTTTTTTCCTGAGCTCCCCCAGCCCCAACATGCTATAAAAATTTCATGGCCCACTTGTGCCACAACAACTGGTTTTCTGCATATCCAGTAGATGACAAGCCAGGCTTGGTGCTAGGGGGTAGGAAACGGGGCCATTGCCCAGGGCCCCGTGCTACCAGGGGCTCCGTGAAGCTAAGTTGCTCAGGCTTTGGCTTTCTGCCTCGGGCGGCGGGGCTCGGGCTTCAGCTTTCTGCCCTGGGCCCCAGCGAGTCTAACGTCAGCCCTGCTCTCTGGTTTATTCTGGCGGACTCCCTGAAAGCTGCTCGCAGCAAGGGGGCCTTGGACCCCTGGTTGAGAACCACTGGGATAGCCCCTGGGGTACTTTGTGTGCACCTCCTCCACGTACTCTATCCTCTGCCCAATCACAATGGGATGGCTGCCCAGGTTTTCCCAACACACACTGATAGAAGCAGAGTTAGGGCAGGTCTACACTAACCCCCCAATTCGAACTAAGGTATGCAACTTCAGCTACGTGAATAATGTAGCTGAAGTTCGAAGTACCTTAGTTCGAACTTACCTCCGTCCAGACGCGGCAGGCAGGCTCCCCCGTCGACTTCGCGTACTCCTCTCGTCGAGCTGGAGTACCGCAGTCGACGGCGAGCACTTCCGGGTTCGACTTATCGCGTCCAGACAAGACGCGATAAGTCGAACCCAGAAGTTCGATTTGCTTGCCACCGAACTACCAGGTAAGTGTAGACCTACCCTTAGATAGCGTGGTAGGTGCAGACACACACATACAGCTATGATGGCACAAAAGCTGCTATGTGAACACAAACTAGACAATGTTAACTTGTAACCAGTTACGGTGACTGACTCTATACTAGAAAAGTTAGTACCCATATTACAGTAACTGCCAGCAATAGTGCAGATGCACTAGTGTAGATAGGGTTCAGGCGTTGTACCATTGTGTCATGAAAACCTGCTCGCTAAGCTGTCTGTAACATATGAAACATATTTTTAGCTCAAATGCCCTCTACCTGGTTACAAAGCCACTGTTAAGAGCTGCATTATGGACTCAGCCTGAACAAAACCTAAAAAACAAGCCAAATTTGGGCAAATTAACTCAACTGGCACTGGGCAGTTGTGTATCAGTGAAGTTTTTGATAGGCACATATGGGACAAGACTCGCTTTTCATTCTCTCTCACAAAGACAGAATGTCTGGTAGAAAAACTGAACCGGTGTAACTACATTGATTTAAAATCAATCTAGTTGCACTGTTTGAAAGAGTCACAAGCCAATGAGAAAGGGAAGTGTGATAAATGGGATCAGAGGGGATCCCCATAACCCCCAGCAAGTGGATGGGGGAAACAAAAGCTCCAGAGAGATAATAAAAGGCCAAGTGACAGTGCTGAAGCTGGCAATGTACTGGGAGAAAGAGCTCTTCAGTTTTTCCCTGCTCATCTAATGCCATCAAGACAGCTGGACAAACAAATACCATCATTTAAGGATTCACATACTTTACAGTTCAACTTTGCCCTGGCTGGTATTGGAGCAGGGAGGGGACGAACTGGGTGTAACTGAATAGGCTCTTCCCACCTTTAATTTATGGGATTCTTCAGGCAAATAGCAAAATTACCATGAAAAACCAGTCTTGTCAGCTCCAGTCGTCTTGGCAAGATCTAGGGCTTGCTTCAAGCTGGCTGTGCTCTGAGATTCCAGTTCAGCTCCTGCTGCCTGAGGGAGAGGAGGGGGAAGGAAGACAGAAGGGGTGGGGGAGGTGGATCTGGGCAGTGATTATAATAGCTGCAGTAATTAGAGTGTTTTCAAGTGGCTAGTGGAGTTGTTCCCCAAGCAGATGACTCCAGCGGGGGTGGGGGAAGGGAGAGCCAAGGATAAAGAAAGCATGCCTCAGTGAGCACCACATTCAGGGAGAAAGCAGCTTGGAGTCAGCACTGGCGCTCACACCACCGACTGGCGGGAAGGGAAACATGACAGGGGAAGTTTGTTTCTAAGTTCAAAAGCTCATCACCAAATTCAGGGAAAATAACTGGACTGATCAAAATGAGTCATGTGACCGGCAAAGCACTGGCTTTCAGCCATGATTCTGCTTTGATCCCAACATCCGGGAGTCAAGTAGCACAGGCCAGGTACAGTGCAGCGCAAAGAGCCCCAGACTGCCTTGGGAGTGACCTCTCCACTGCCCTGATGGCCGGCCCTGCCAATAGGTCACAGGATTGCCTGTCTGCCTGTCTTGCTCACAGGCCTTTCAATCTAGCAGACGCGCAGAATTCTAGGCCTGCTTAGGGAGACCACAAATGTGCGGTACTGGCAGCCTCAAATGCTTTAGCAGAAGAGGAAAATGTCTCTGATTCCAAAAATGAAGGGGCTGCCACTTCATCTGGGGAGGGATCCGGTTTGAGTGGGAGGGGTCCAGCTTGAGTGGGGGGGCAGTTGGTGCCGTCGTCTGGGGTGGGATCCAGGTTGGACGTGGAGGGGGGGTCGACGCGGTTGTCTGGGGAGGGGTCCGGTTTGGGTGGCGTTGCGGGAGACGGTTGTCGCTGTTGTCTCAGAAGGGGTCCACTTGGGGGGGGGGGGCGGTTGTTGCCATCATCTGGAGAGGGGAGGAGTAGTTGGTGCTGTCATCTGAGGTGTCCAGTTGGAGAGGGGTGGGGGCAGTTGGCGCTGTTGTCTGGGGAAGGGGGGCAGCTTAGGGGGGCGGCGGTCAGTGCCATCATCTGGGGAGGGGTCTGGTTTGGGCACGGGAGGTGCATTTGGTGCCATGGTCTGGAGAGGTGGGCCATTTGGGCAGGGGGGCGGTGGGTGCTGTCGTGTGAGGAAGGGTCCGGTTTGGGCGGGAGGGGTCCGGTTTGGGTGGCGGGCGGATGGCGCCAATGTCTGGGGAGGGGGGCGGTTTGGGCGGGGGTGGTCAGCGCCGTCATCTGCGGAGGGGTCCGGTTTGGGCAGGGGGCGGTTGGGGCCGTCGTCTGGGGTGGGGTTGGTTTAGGTGGCGGGCAGTTGGCGCCATCGTCTGGGGAGGAGGTCAGGAGACGTGCAGTTTGGGCAGTGGGGTTTGGCGCTGTCATCTGGGGAAGGGTCCAGTTCGGGCATGGAGGGGCGGTCAGCGCAGTTGTCCGGGGAGGAGTCCGGTTTGGGCAGGGTTACGGAAGATGGTTGTTGCCGTCCTTTGAGGAGGGGTGAGGTCAGTTGTCATGGTTGTCTGGGGAGGGTCCAGTTTGGGCAGGGGGGGCATCGGTACCGTCATCTGGGGAGGGGTCCGATTTGGCCAGGGGGAATGTTATGCAGATAAAACTACACGGGATTGTTTCAGGGGACAAGGCAAGATGCCACGTTTATTATGATAACACAATTTGATCTATAATCAATAGCTAACCCCCCCCCGCCCCCAAATGTTCTGCAGCTGCTGGATAGTTACCAATCCTGAAGGTAGCTTGAGTCTGTGGCTTGATTTTGCAGCTTAGCTTCTTAGCTCATGGCAGCTAACTGGCCAGGAAAGCTGGGCACGAGGAAGGGCTGGGTCTCCGTTGGGCACGCACCGATGCCCTTCAATGTTGGCAGCAGAACATTACCCAAAGTCTTCCATCTCACTCATCTTTTTTATAGGCTTTTAGTTTGAATCAAGAGTCTATAGGTCTTGCTGTGTCACGCTGCCGCTGGGTACTGTGTGATTGATCACCCATCAATTGCAGATGTGGCTTTCAGCCTGGGAGCTGGCTTTGATCTTGCTTCAATTGCACCTTTGATCTTTTCTTGTTAGGGTGGACTCTTCTTACTTTGTCAGGGCTGTTGTCTGCATTTTCAGCAGTTGGTGTTTACACTTTATTTCATCAGGACGGGCTGGGGCTGGAGGTTGATTCCATCATCCATACATACCTCATTTACACATCTAAACTACACTAATAAGATGACATTAGGGTTTTGCAAAATGAAGGTTGCAGCAGGGTTTTACAAAATGGAGTGAGCATTTTAAAATGGAGTTTGAGCTACAATATGGACACGTGTAATGAATGGCAAACAGGGAGCAGAAGTTACATTATTGAAACAGTGCAAGTTTCAGTGATCTAAGCAGCAATTGGATTGAAAGTGAAATTTACAAGGGCAGCGGCTGAACAGCTGCGGCTCTTAACAAGCGGCTTAATTGAGCTGAGTGGCGGTGGACTTTTCCAATGAGCACGAACCGCCGGGGCTCACCATGCGGCTTAATAGTCAATTAGCCGGTTATTGGGGTAACCGGTTTTATGATTGAATGCTGTTTAATTTATAAAGCTTTACTAATGAAGTTCTGTTTGTTTATTTGCATAAAACTTTAAACTTTACACATGAAGTTATATTAATAAAGTGAGTAATTAAAAACAATTTCATTCATCAGTTCTACATTGTCCCCCTTTTGACCCTTCAATCCAGGGGTATTGAATGGGTCACACTTTATGTAATTGTTTCAAGGCTATATATTGTGCAACAATGTGAGCTTGTGGTTTCAGCTTAAAATACAGTATTTTCATCCAACAGCACATGCCACACATTACAATTAACATTAAACTTATCAGAATAAAGAAAACAACAATTGAGTGTAACATAATTTTTAAGGTTGACGTCCAAGAGGGGGCCCATTCTTTAAGAATATCATACCAATGGTGCGTCATAATTTGTTTTGTTTGTGTAATATACTTTAATATTTCAGATCCCTGATGTAAAATAGCCAAACTGCATGTCTGAACCTGGGCTCATGTGGTTTCAGTTAGTTGGCTAATTTGTTTATTTTTTTTCCATTCGTTTGTACAGACTTGTCCAATTGACCCCCAAAGAAAAGTTAAAGTCTAGAATATTACTGGTATCCAGTGTGCTAGTTCTTTTATTCTCATGAATTGGGAAGTAATAGGTTAAGGTGGGAGTTTTTAACATAGTTATATTACACATGCACTGCTCTACTGGTGGTTCTGAGATGTATTTATCTTGCCACACAAGCTCCGCTAATCCAATGGCACAGACACAACTTTTGTGGTACTATCTAATTCATCCCAGTAAGAAGGTTGCCAGGCTTTTATGTTGTAAGGAGCAGGGCTCTTCTAATTTTGGTAAGGTAGGACATACCCATTGTTGTGCAGTCCACCTTGAACACAAGCGATGGTCTATATTTCCCCTTGTTTGTTCAGATATGTTCCTACCAACCCAGGAGCCCAAGGAACAGGAAGGGCTATGAATGACCACAGAGTAACTTTATGTTTGTGCGGCTGGACCCGTATTACTTGTATAGTGATGTGCCCCGTGAGGGTTGATGTGTATACATTAGATTCCAGGGCCTTGTACCATCCAGAAACATAGGGAAGGAAAAGGTTATTTTTATGTTTTGTCAGCAGAGGAGTTAAGATTGTCATATCTTTAGCTCGTACCCAATCCATTTCCCTTTCTGTCAGCATAATAGCTAATAATTGTTGTTCAGAACACCACAAGGCTAAAGTCGTTTTGCTTGCTATGTCCCTTATGGTGGCATATTGAGTCCAGAATGCCTGGTTAACATGTTCCCAAGTCTGCCATTGCAAGTTCATTGTATCTACCCCAGTTTGTACCAATTCAGTGATCTGGTGCTCTTGCCCCCATACAATAGTATGATGCCACGCTGACCTTATTTTTCAATGCTTCTAGGTCTATTGAATTTATAATTCCTGTCCCTGTCCCTATACCTCCTAATAAAGTATCTGTTATACCTCATCGCTGACGAGGGAAGGGATGTTCTGGTTGTAAGGATTTGAACCATGCTTCAAATAGGGGGGAGCTATATTGTGCACATTCTGGCTGAGTTAGAGTCAAATTATTCCTGGTCCAGTTTATTGAAAGGTGTAGTGTTACAATTAGTGGTACCACTTGCACCTCTATGGGAGGCTGCATCTTAAGCAAATGAGGATGAGATACTTTTATGGGCTGTGGACCATTTAAAAACAGTACTGTTGTATTTCCTACCAATTTAGTTCCATTTACCCAGACTGTTATTGCCTGAGTCTCTAGAGGTCCTGGTTTAAAGGGTGGAAATGCATGGTATCCAGGAAGAACGGGGTGACAATGATAATTGTAGGTTTCAGAGTAGCAGCCGTGTTAGTCTGTATCCGCAAAAAGAACAGGAGTACTTGTGGCACCTTAGAGACTAACAAATTTATTAGAGCATAAGCTTTCGTGGGCTACAACCCACTTCTTCGGATGCTTATGCTCTAATAAATTTGTTAGTCTCTAAGGTGCCACAAGTACTCCTGTTCTTTTTAATGATAATTGTAATCTATTATAGGCTGGGTAGGTGTGCTAACCTCGAATATACATTCATGGTCATAGGATGTGATGTTTATCCAGACGTGTAAGTAACTCAAAGGGCCCATGTAACACATAGATATTGGTAGAATTTGGATCTGGTTTTCAGTGGTGAAATTAAACCACTGGATCCCGCAATGTGCATTGAATGTTCCCAAAGTGAATAATTGTGCCAGGAATCCCCCAAATAGTAACATCTTTGTTGTGTCCTTCAGTCAGCTTCCACCGATGTTCCCCTGTAAATGCTTGTGCAGGTTTTGAAAGAGAAATAAAATTGTTAATTAGTTGATGATACCAATATTCCAGTTGGAGGCAATCAGCTGAAGCTCTCCAGATTTCTTATACAGGATCAGATGACAGTGGCACCTAAAAGGGATGAAGCATATGCTATTAAGAAAACAGTTTTATCTGGGATACATGTACCCATTTAAGTTTACCATCTTTCTCAATACGGTATACCAGAGGGCTGAGACAGTCAACTATGGACAGTCAACTGTGGAATCTAAACCTACCCATTTAGATTCTAAGGTGTGGTCCTTTTTACCCAATTTTAAATAAATTACCCGATCTCCAAGTTCCCATAAAGAGGGCTCATTAGTTCTTTGTTTTTGCATTGTCTTATTCATATGTCCAATAGCCTGATTGATTCTGAACTGTAATGTGGTTTTATCCTCCTGTAATAATTTTAACCATTGGAAATAATCATTCTGGGTTTCTGTGGGATGATCCTCGGGGTGTATCATAAAATGTTCAGGACCAATCATTAACGTCATTGGTTGTCCGAAAAGAATCTGGTATGGCTGGATCTTAGTTCTCAGCCTGTTACTACTGAGAATGGCAGCTAGGATTAAAGGTAGTTTCTCAGGCCAGTCTATACCAGTATGGGTTACTACTTTTCACAATGCCTCTTTAATAGTGCAATGTATTCTTTTTACCTGACCAGAGGACTGGGGTCAGTATGGAATGTGGAATTTCTGGGTGATCCCTAGGGCTTGTAACATTATTATGAAAATTTGCTCCACAAATGCACTTTCATTATCTGAGTCTCAGGGGTTCCATATCTGCACACCACTTCAGTGAAAAGCTTTTTAGCTGCAGTTCTAGCACTATTATCCCTAGTGGGGAATGCTTCCACCCATCCTGAAAATGAATCTATAATAACCAACAAATACTGGAATCCTTCTTTGCTTCTAGGCAACTTATCAAAATCCATCTGTATTCTATGCCATGGTCCCAGCCGTCTCTGGTGCATCATTGGTTGCCAGTGCGGAGGACAAGCATTGTCCTTTGCACAGTGCACGCAATTTTGCACCCATGTTCTCACATAATTTTCCATTCCTTCCCAGTCTGCTACCTGCCTTCGCCTTCTTAGGGTCCCTTCTGTCCCCTCATGCCCAGGGCCGGCTCCAGGCACCAGCCTTCCAAGCAGGTGCTTGGTGTGGCAATCTGCAAGGGGCGGCAGTCCATGTGTTTTTGCCCCCAAGCAGTGTGCCGAATTGCCGCCGTGGACGGCGGGGGCAGTCCGTGCGCCGTTAGGGCGGCACGCGCGTTTCCGCGGCGGCAGCAATTCGGCGGCAGCTTCTATGTTCAGCTGTCCGCGGCGGCAATTTGGCGGCAGCTTCTGTCTTCTGGTTGAAGCTGCCGCCGAATTGCCACCGCGGAAACGCGCGTGCCGCCCTAACGGCGCACGGACTTCCCCTGCCGTCCACGGCGGCAATTTGGCGCACTGCTTGGGGCAGCAAAAACAGTAGAGCCGGCCCTGCTCATGCCTGAACTGGATGTGCCACGTTCATCAGTTCCTGCCCTTCCGTTTTTCCCGGAGTTTGGCTGCAATTATTACCCACATCGCTAGATGGGAGCAGAGTATCAGAAATGAGCTCACTAGCGCGTTTCTGGCTTCTAGTAACAACTGCTCTGTTATGCTGCCTGGCGATAGCATCGGCTCCGCTGTTCCACATGGCTTCAATACTTAACTCTCTGCTATGGGCTTTAACATGTCCAATTTTTAACTGATTGAGGTTCCTTGTCACCCAAGAATGGATCCATTTCCATTCTTCTAGGTAGGCTATCTCCTTCCCATCTGCTCCCTTCCAATTATTTCATTCAAACATCCAATACTGTATGCCTTTCACACAAAAATCACTGTCTGCATAGATATAGATTGGTCTGGGAGAGCTTTCATATAATTTTAAAACTTGATACGTGGCATGGAGCTCTGCACGTTGCGCTGAGCCATGATCTAAATACCCTTGAATCACTTCCTTCTCTAGGTTTATGGCAGCATATTTAATACATCATTTCCCCTTAATAACTACTGAACAGCCATCAGTAAACCAGATATGCTTCTCCTGCCCTGTTGTGTCTAAGTCCCTTAAGGAGGGTGCCTCCATCAGTACAAGTGTTTGTTCTAAAGTAACCTCGGGACATTCATGCTTAGTTCCTTTTTCAATTAAAGCATGGGTTAATAAATCAGGCTTAGATACTGTTTTGGGTAACGACCCCTCTATTGATCAGAACGAGGGTCCATTGAGCCATACATGTATTGGAGACCTTACTCCCTATCAGTTTGCCAGATAAGATATATTTATGGGGGGTATGAGTACTTTGAATTGTGATAGGTGCTGTGCTTGTGAGCGGTTCAAAAACCTGGATTGCCCAAACGGCTGCTAAACATTCACGCTCACCAGGATCAAAATTTAACTCAGCACCTTGAAGTTTTTTAGAATCATATGCTACTGGCACTAGTTTGCCTTCCTCGTTATTTTGCAAGAGAGTAGCTGCTAATGCAACCTCATTTGCAATTAGTCTGATAACGAAGGGCTTTGACTCATCGGGGAAGCGTAAAGCCGGGACTGTGACAGCCTTTTGCTTTAAGGTATTTAAGGCGGACTCTTGTACTGGTCCCCATTCCCATTGGGTCTTTTTCTTTAATAACTTCCATAAGGGAAGTGTGATCACTGCAGATTTATAAATATGTGGCCATAGGAAATTGAACCCACCCAGCAGAACTCATAACGAGTGCACATCTGTAGGGGCGGACATATCCAGTAATGCTTTCCGCTGATCTACTTGCCGCCCCTCCTTCCCGATCACTAGATCTAAGTAGGTTACCTGGGGTTGCTCCAGTTGTGCTTTCTCTAAATTTACCTTAAACCCTGTTTCTTGGATTAATGCCAAAACATTTTTAGTAAGTTTCTGTACTTGTTCCTTGGTTTCCTCAAAAATCAGAATATCGTCTACATAGGAGAAGACAAATGGTCTTTCCTGCTGACTTAGGCGATCCAACATATCTACTACATGTTGGTGTGCAATAGTGGGGGACTCTTGAAAATCCTGTGGTAATCGACAAAACACAAATTGTTGGTGTTTTATGGTGAATGCAAACCTATCCTGTGATTCTGGGTGTAAGGGTATAGCAAAAACGCCAAACTGATCACTGAGAAGTATTTGGAGGTGGCTTGTACTTTCTGTATAACCAGGGCAGCTCCAGGCACCAGCGCAGCAAGCGCGTGCCTGGGGCGGCAAGCTGCAGGGTGCGGCCTGCCAGTCACTGTGAGGGCAGCAGGCAGGCGGCTTTGGGCGGCATGCCTGTGGGAGGTCCACTGGTCCCGCGGCTTCGGCGGCAATTCGGCGGCGGGGATGCCGATGGCGTGGCACCGGCGGACCTCCTGCAGGCATGCTGCTGAATCCACGTTACCAGCCGGACCTCCCGCAGGCGCGCCGCCGAAAGCCGCCTGCCTGCCGTGCTTGGGGTAGCAAAAAACATAGAGCCGCCCCTGTGTATAACCTGTGTCATATCTGATACAATTGGAGCCTTGGGTGCAGATCCTTTATTAATCCTTCTATAGTTCACCACCAAGACTTCCCGTCTGCCTTAAAGACTGGCCAAATGGGAGAGTTAAAAGGAGAGTTAGTTTTTCTAATAACTCCCTGTTGTTCCAAGTTCTGTACAGTCTGTATCAGTTGGGCTTCTGCTTCCTTTGGGTAGGGCTATTGTTTTGAGGGGGTACCATTTTACATACAATTTTAACACAGGTCTTGATATTTCCACAGTCTGTTTTTCTTTGGGTATGTTTACACTATGTGATTACTCTGATTTTACAGAATTCGATTTTTGGCAACAGATTGTATAAAGTCGAGTGCATGCGGCCACACTAAGCACATTAATTCAGCGGTGTGCGTCCATGTACCAAGGCTTGCGTCGACTTCCGGAGTGTTGCACTGTGGGTAGCTATCCCATAGCTATCCCATAGTTCCCGCAGTCTCCCCCGCCCATTGGAATTCTGGGTTGAGATCCCAATGCCTGATGGGGCAAAAAACATTGTGGCGGGTGGTTCTGGGTACATGTCGTCAGGCCCCCCTCTCCCTCCCTCCGTGAAAGCAACGGCAGACAACCGTTTTGTGCCTTTTTTTCCTGGGTGAACTGTGCAGATGCCATACCACGGCAAGCATGGAGCCCGCTCAGCTCAAAACAGCAGTCATGAACATTGTAAACATCTCGTGCATTATCGTGCAGTTTATGCTGAACCAGAACCTGAACCTGAGGAGGCGGCGATGGCAGCGCAGTGACAAGAGTGATGAGGACATGGACACAGAATTCTCTCAAACCACTGGCCCCGGCGCTTTGGAGATCATGTTTTTAATGGGGCAGGTTCTAGCCGTGGAATGCCGATTCTGGGCCCGGGAAACAAGCACAGACTGGTGGGACCGCATAGTGTTGCAGGTGTGGGATGATTCCCAGTGGCTGCGAAACTTCCGCATGCGTAAGGGCACTTTCATGGAACTTTGTGACTTTCATGGAACTTTGTGACTTTCATGGAACTTTGTGACTTGCTTTCCCCTGCCCTGAAGTGCCAGAATATCAAGATGAGAGCAGCCCTCACAGTTGAGAAGCGAGTGGCAATAGCCCTGTGGAAGCTTGCAACACCAGACAGCTACCGGTCAGTCGGGAATCAATTTGGAGTGGGCAAATCTACTGTGGGGGCTGCTGTGATGCAAGTAGCCAAAGCAATCACTGAGCTGCTGCTACCAAAGGTAGTGACTCTGGGAAATGTGCAGGTCATAGTGGATGGCTTTGCTGCAATGGGATTCCCTAACTGTGGTGGGGCGATAGATGGAACCCATATCCCTATCTTGGCACCGGAGCACCAGGGTACCCAGTACATAAACCGCAAGGGGTACTTCTCAATGGTGCTGCAAGCACTGGTGGATCACAAGGGATGTTTCACCAACATCAACGTGGGCTGGCCGGGAAGGGTTCATGACGCTCGCGTCTTCAGGAACACTAGTCTGTTTAAATGGCTGCAGCAAGGGACTTACTTCCCAGACCAGAAAATAACCATTGGGGATGTTGAAATGCCAATAGTTATCCTTGGGGACCCAGCCTACCCCTTGCTCCCATGGCTCATGAAGCCTTACACAGGCAGCCTGGACAGCAGTAAGTAGTAGTTCAACTATAGGCTGAGCAAGTGCAGAATGGTGGTAGAATGTGCCTTGGGACGTTGAAAAGCTCACTGGCGCTGTTTGCTGAGTGGGTCAGAACTCAGCGCAACCAATATTCCCATTGTTATTGCTGCTTGCTGTGTGCTCCACAATCTCTGTGAGAGTAAGGGGGAGACGTTTATGGCAGGGTGGGAGGTTGAGGCAAATCGCCTGGCCACTGATTATGCGCAGCCAGACACCAGGGTGATTAGAAGAGCACACCAGGAAGCGCTGCTCATCAGAGAAGCTTTTAAAACCAGTTTCATGACTGGCCAGGCTACGGTGTGAAAGTTCTTTTTGTTTCTCCTTGATGAAAACCCGCCCCCTTGATTGACTCATTCCCTGTAAGCAACCCACCCTCCCCCCTTCTATCACAGCTTGCTTTCAAAGGAAATAAAGTCACTATCGTTTAAAAATCATGTATTCTTTATTAATTGATTATAAACATAGGGAGAGAACTGACAAGGTAGCCCGGGTGGGGTTTGGGAGGAGGGGAGGAGGGAAGGAAAAGGCCACTTCAAAAGTTGTTGAATGACAGCCTTTTGCTTGGGCTGTCCACTGGGGTGGAGTGGCAGGGTGCACGGAGGCTCCCCGCCCCCCCCCCCCGCGTTCTTGGGCGTCTGGATGAGGAGGCTATGGAACTTGGGGAGAGGGGAGAGCGGTTATACAGGGGCTGCAGCGGCACTCTGTGATCCTGCTGCCGTTCCTGAAGCTCCACCAGTCTCCAGAGCATGTCCGTTTGATCACACAGCAGCCCCAGTGTTGCATCCTGCCTCCTCTGATCTTCCTATCGCCACCTCTCATCTCGAGCATCCCTCCTCTCCTCACATTCGTCCCTCCTGGCCTCACGTTCATCCCTCCTGTCGTCATGTTCATTGGCAGCTTTCCTGTACTTTGATACCGTGTCCTTCCACTCATTCAGATGAGCTCTTTCAATGCAGGTCGACTGCATGATCTCAGAGAACATTTAGTCTCACGTGCGTTTTTTTCGTCGCCTTATCTGAGATAGCCTTCGGGACGGAGGAGGGAGGCTTGAAAAATTTGCAGCTGCGGGAGGGAAAAAAGGGAGAGAAGTATTTAAAAAGATACATTTTACAGAACAATGCTTATACTCTTTCACGGTGAACAACACTATTCACATTACATAGCACATGTGATTTCGGTACAAGGTCGCATTTTGCATCTTAATATTGAGTGCCTGTGGCTTTGGTGTTAGAGATCACAGATGCAGGCCCGGGCAACAGAATTCGGCTTCCATGCTGCCATGGTAAGCCATTGTCTTTCAGCTTCTGCAACCTTCATAAAAGCAGCGCCCTCCTTTCCCACATACCAAGCAAAGCCCGTTGAGTGCTGCGGTTTTCGCGTTAACATGCAGCAGCAGCAGAAACCAAACTAGGGCCAGAATGAATGGCGATCTGTTTGATCATATCTCGGAGATCAGTCAGGCTAGTGGGTTGGTTAGGCACCCATATGCTAAGCTTATTGGCATAGTAAGGGAGAAGAATCATAGAATCATAGAATATGAGGGTTGGAAGGGACCTCAGGAGGTCATCTAGTCCAACCAGCTGCTCAAAGCAGGACCAATCCCCAACTAAATCATCCCAGCCAGGGCTTTGTCAAGCCACCTCTCTAGGTAACCCATTCCAGTGCTTCACCACCCTCCTAGTGAAAAAGTTTTTCCTACTATCCAACCTAAACCTCCCCCACTGCAACTTGAGACCATTACTCCTTGTTCTGTCATCTGCTACCACTGAGAACAGTCTAGATCCATCCTCTTTGGAACTCCCTTTCAGGTAGTTGAAAGCAGCTATCAAATCCCCCCTCATTCTTCTCTTCTGCAGACTAAACAATCCCAGTTCCCTCAGCCTCTCCTCATAAGTCATGTGCTCCAGCCCCCTAATCATTTTTGTTGCCCTCCGCTGGACTCTTTCCAATTTTTCCACATCCTTCCTGTAGTGTAGTGCCCAAGACCGGACAGATGAGGCCTCACCAATGTCGAATAGAGGGGAATGATCACATCCCTCGATCTGCTGGCAATGCCCCTACTTATACAGCCCAAAATGCCTTTAGCCTTCTTGGCAACAAGGGCACACTGTTGACTCATATCCAGCTTCTCATCCACTGTAACCCCTAGGTCCTTTTCTGCAGAACTGCTGCCTAGCTGTTCGGTCCCTAATCTGTAGCAGTGCATGGGATTCTTCCGTCCTAAGTGCAGGATTCTGCACTTGCCCATGTTGAACCTCATCATATTTCTTTTGGCCCAATACTCTAATTTGTCTAAGTCCCTCTATATCCTATCCCTACCCTCCAGTGTATCTACCACTCCTCCCAGTTTAGTATCATCTGCAAACTTGCTGAGGTGCAGTCCATGCCATTCTCCAGATCATTAATGAAGATATTGAACAAAACCGGCCCCAGGACCGACCCTTGGGGCACTCCGCTTGATACTGGCTGCCAACTAGACATGGAGCCTGTCATAAATATAAAGGGAAGGGTAACAACCTCTATGTATGCAGTAATATAAAATCCCTCTTGGCCAGAGGTACAGAATCACTTACCTGTAAGGGGTTAATCAGTTCAATTAACCTACTTGGCACCTGACCAGAAGGACCAATGGGGAAAGAAGATACTTTCAAATCTGGGGGTGGGGGGGAAGGTTTTGTTTGTTCTCTCTTTGTTGTTGTCTCTCAGACAGAGCGGGACCAGGGAAGGAAAAAAAACATCTTCTAAAACCCTACCTGAAATAAGCATCTAAGCATAAAATCCCTCCTTACCTGTAAAGGGTTAAGAAGCTCAGATAACCTGGTTGGTACCTGACCAAAAGGACTAATAAGGGGAGAAGATACTTTCAATTCTGTGGGGGAAGGTTTTTGTTTTTGTGTTCCTTTGTTCTTTCGGAGTCAGCAAGGAACCAGGGCAGGGAAAATACATCTCCCTAAGCCATATCTGAAGTAAGCATCTAATGTTGCAGAAATAGTAAGTAATAGTAAGAAAATGCGTTAGATTATCTTTTGTTGTAGCTTGTGAATTTTCCCTGTGCTAAGAGGGAGGTTTATCCCTGTTTTTGTAAATTTAAAGTTTTGCCTGGAGGGGAAATCCTCTGTGTTTTGAATCTTTTTGTTACCCTGTAAAGTTATCTTCCATCCTGATTTTACAGAGGTGAGTCTTTTATCTTTTTAAAAATAAATTCTTCTTTTAAGAACCTGATTGATTTTTCATTGTTCTTAAGATCCAAGGGTTTGGGTCTGTGTTCACCTGTACCAATTGGTGAGGATATTATTCTCAAGCCTTCCCCAGGAAAGGGGGTGTAGGGCTTGGGGGGATATTTTGGGGGAATAGGACTCCAAGTGGTCCTTTCCCTGATTCTTTGTCTAAATCACTTGGTGGTGGTAGCATACTGTTCAAGGACAAGGTGGAATTTGTATCTTGGGAAAGTTTTTAACCTAAGCTGGTAAAAATAAGCGTAGGGGGTCTTTCATGTGGGTCCCCACATCTGTACCCCAGAGTTCAGAGTGGGGAAGGAACCCTGACATGGTGGCAGAGCGGTGGGATCATTTTGAACCAAAAGCACAGTAGGATTTTAAAAGGACAATTTTTTTTTCCTTTTGGCTGCTTGGAAAGCAGAGAGGTTTTTTGTTTTGTTTTGTTTTTTTTAAGCTGTGAGCAGCTGGAGTTTTTTTTCTCTGCCTGAGGGCAGGGTAGTTAACTTCCTGCAAGGGAATTCACAAGTGGTTTTATTTTTCTTTCTAGCTTTCAGATTAGGCTAGGTTAAGCACAGGAAGGCTAGGATGATGGACAGCGAAGTCCAAAAGAAATTAGAATTAGCCAAATTCAAAGCTGAAGAGAGACAAAAAGAACATGATAGACAGATGGCCTTAAGGCGCTTGGAGATGGAGGCAGAAAAAGCCAGGTTGGAGGCAAAAGAAGCTGCCCACAAGAGAGCCCTGGAGGATAAAGAAAAAGAGAGGAAGCATGAACTGGAGTTAGAGATGGCAAGGGCTAAGCAGAATATACCAGACACCCCTAGCAATCCTTCTCCAAGTACTGTTTCCCATCCCAGAAAGTTCCCCACCTACAAGGTAGGCGATGATACAGAGGCCTTCTTAGAAAATTTCGAAAGGGCCTGCCTTGGGTACAGCATCTCTACAGACCAGTATATGGTGGAGCTGAGGCCGCAGCTCAGTGGACCCTTAGCAGAGGTGGCAGCTGAAATGCCTAAGGAACACACGAACAGCTACGAACTTTTTAAAAACAAGGCCAGAATTAGAATGGGGCTAACACCCGAGCATGCCCGTCGGCGGTTCAGAGCCCTGAAGTGGAAACCAGACATGGCATTTTCCCGACATGCCTACCACATTGTAAGAAATTGGGATGCCTGGATATCAGGAGCAAGCGTTAAACTGCCCCAAGAACCCCAACAGATTGCAGTTCATTACACCAGAATCACACCAAAGGTCCCCAGGCCCAGATGCCTCCCAGATACCCTCAGAGCGAAGGGAAACCATGAGTGTGGGAGGGAAGAAGGTTATCGCATGGAGGGACACTGGAGCACAAGTGTCAGCTATCCACCAATCCTTAGTGGACCCCAGATTCATCAACGCAGAGTCCCAGGTGACGATTCAATGTCAAATTCTCTAAACTTGCCTACAGCCAAGTTGCCTGTCCAGTACAAGGGCTGGTCAGGAATGTGGACTTTTGCAGTCTATGATGATTATCCCATCCCCATGCTGCTGGGGAAAGACTTGGCCAACCATGTGAAGCTAGCCAAGAGGATGGGAATGGTCACCCGCAGCCAGGCTAAGCAAACCTTCACACCTAGCTCCCTTCCTGCGCCTTCTACAAAGGCCCAGTCTGTGTTACCAGAGACCCAGACTGAGGTGGTGGAACTGGACCCCATGCCCATGTCTACGGCAGCAGTAGTGGATCCAGTTGCAGAGACCCAGACAGAGCCAGTCCCAAAACCGGAACTGACGGAGCAACCAGCACCAGAACCTTTGCCAGCACTGAATCCTGCGCTTGCAACCCCGTCTACAACTCCAACGCCAGAGGGCACCAGCGAGCCTGAACTGGCAGCAGCAGATAAACCTACGCAAGAGGCTCAGCAGGAGCCTGAAATACAACCTAGTGTGCCAGCGGAGAGCGGTTCAAAGTCAACGGAAACAGCCCCATCACCTACATCGCTTCCAGAGGGACCAAGCCCCAGTCCACAGTCCAAGGAAGAACTGATGTCTCCAGCATCAAGGGAACAGTTCCAGGCCAAGCAGGAAGCAGATGACAGTCTCCCAGGAGCTTGGACAGTGGCACAGAGCACCCCACCGCCTCTCAGCTCTTCTAACCGATCCCGGTTTGTTGTAGAACAAGGACTTGTATACAAGGAAACTCTTTCTGGTGGACACCAGGAAGACTGGCATCCTCAAAGACAGTTGGTAGTTCCAACTAAGTACCGGGTAAAGCTCTTGAGTTTAGCCCATGATCATCCTAGTGGCCATGCTGGGGTGAACAGGACCAAAGACCATTTGGGGAAATCATTCCACTGGGAGGGAATGGGCAAGGACATTTCTACTTATGTCTTGTGAGGTGTGCCAAAGAGTGGGAAAACCCCAAGACCAGGTCAAAGCACCTCTTCAGCCACTCCCCATAATCGAGGTCCCATTTCAGCGAGTAGCTGTGGATATTCTGGGTCCTTTTCCAAAAAAGACACCCAGAGGAAAGCAGTACATACTGATTTCCATGGATTTTGCCACCCGATGGCCAGAAGCAGTAGCTTTAAGCAACACCAGGGCTAAAAGTGTGTGCCAGGCATTAACAGACATTTTTTCCAGGGTAGGCTGGCCCTCCGACATCCTTACAGATTCAGGAACTAATTTCCTGGCAGGGACCATGAAAAGCCTGTGGGAAGCTCATGGGGTGAACCACTTGGTTGCCACCCCTTACCACCATCAGGCAAATGGCCTGGTGAAGAAGTTTAATTGAACTTTGGGGGCCATGACACGTAAATTCGTAAATGAGAACTCCAATGATTGGGACCTAGTGTTGCAGCAGTTGCTCTTTGCCTACAGGGTTGTACCACATCCCAGTTTAGGGTTTTCACCATTTGACCTTGTGTATGGCCACGAGGTTAAGGGGCCATTACAGTTGGTGAAGCAGCAATGGGAGGGGGTTACGCCTTCTCCAGGAACTAACATTCTAGACTTTGTAAGCAACCTACAAAACACCCTCCGAGACTCTTTAGCCCTTGCTAGAGAAAACTTAAAAGATGCTCAGGAAGAGCAAAAAGCCTTGTATGATAAACATGCCAGAGAACGGTCCTTCAAAGTAGGAGACCAGGTTATGGTCTTGAAGGCGATCCAGGCCCATAAGATGGGAGCATCGTGGGAAGGGCCATTCACGGTCCAAGAGCACCTGGGAGCTGTTAACTATCTCGTAGCTTCTGCCACCTCAAACCTAAAGCCTAAGGTGTACCA
Organism: Emys orbicularis; assembly: GCF_028017835.1. Taxonomy (NCBI): domain Eukaryota; kingdom Metazoa; phylum Chordata; order Testudines; family Emydidae; genus Emys; species Emys orbicularis. The sequence goes on along the minus strand of NC_088707.1, from coordinate 16,408,891 downwards.
TGTTAATTCTCTAAAGCCCTTTTATTCCAGAGAATTAAAGGTTTTCCAGTTTACAGCCCAGGGAGGAGATGATGCCGAGTGGCCTGAAGGTGTCTACTACGAAGGGAAAAGTGATGGTGGCGTGGAAGAGGTGAACCTCTCCATGACCCTGGGATGTATGCAGCGACAGCAGATCAAGGAACTGTGCACTAGCTTCGTGCCGATGTTCTCAGCCACCCCAGGACGGACCGAACGGGCATACCACTCCATTGACACAGGTAATGCTCGCCCAATTAGAGCTCAACCTTACCGGGTGTCTCCTCAAGCCAAAACTGCTATAGAACGGGAGATCCAGGACATGCTACAGATGGGTGTAATCCACCCCTCTAACAGGGCATGGGCTTCTCCAGTGGTTCTAGTTCCCAAACCAGATGGGGAAATACGCTTTTGTGTGGACTACCGTAAGCTAAATCCTGTAACTCGCCCAGACAACTATCCAACTCCACACACAGATGAGCTATTGGAGAAACTGGGACGTGCCCAGTTAATCTCTACCTTAGACTTAACCAAGGGGTACTGGCAAGTACCACTGGATGAACCCGCCAAGGAAAGGTCAGCCTTCATCCTGTATGAATTTAATGTGCTCCCTTTCGGGCTGCGAAATGCACCCGCCATCTTCCAGAAACTTCCACCTCTCTGGAAAAGCAGCCGTTGCTGTCAGTCTGGAGGGAGAGAATCACAGCCCGTTAGCAGCAGCTCTGCACCAGGCCCCGCAGGTGTCAGCTCAGCAGGTCTCTAATCGGGTTTGGCCTGGTTAGTGCTGGGCCGGGAGACACTCAAAGAAATCCTGGGGGCTGAAGTCAGCAGCAGGGGGCGCTCTCATCTTGGAGTCAGCCCTGACACCGGTATCCCAGCGCAGCACTAGGGGGCGCTGTGCAGCTGGAGCTGCTGTGGTGGGGATGAGACGTAAAACAGGCCCTGGCCACTTGTGACAATCACAGATCCCCTGGTGCTTGTCCCCCATCCTCGTGTTAACGCTGGGTAATTCCAATCAGCCCCCCCCAATTCCCCCAGGGACTGAGAGCATTCGGGGAGATCTGTATCTTTACATTGCCCCGCCTAACGAGAGCTGCTGATGAGGAAGGGCGGCCCTGTAACCTGGGGCACTAGCCTAGGTCTGGAGAGACCTGGGGGCAAGTCCCTGCTCTGCCACAGGCTACCTGCAAGTCCCTCAGAGTATGGCTCCAGCAGAAACAACCTGCAGCAGCAAGTCTCAGAGCCCAGCCCTACTGACCCCGCTTGTGCTGTGGGGCTAAAACCAGCAGGTCGATGGTTGGGTCCAGGCTCTAGACCCAGGGAGGGAGGAGGGCCTCAGAGCCCAGGCTCCAGCCGAGCATCTACACTGTTCCTTTAGCCCCACGGTGCAAGCCCCAGGCACCAGAGCTGGGCTCGGAGACGCTGCCGCAGGGTTTTTGCTGTGCAGATGGACCCTGAGCATCTCCGTGCCTCAGTTCCCCATCTGTACCATGGGGACAGGAGCCCTGCCCCGCCTCCCGGGGGCTAGGAGGATAAGTGAGGCACTGAGATATTATGGTGTAGGGAGGGCCACATAAGTCCCTAAACCCTGCTACACAGCTGCCAGTCCCCACCCCCAGCCTGCCAGATGGGGGACCTGGATGGATCCAGGGCCTGATTCGCCTGCACTTACACCAGCTTTACACCAATGTCACCAACATCATCAAGGCAGATAACAGCATCCCCTCTGGCCAGTGCAAGAAAAGCATGGAAAGGAGCCTCCTCCAGCAGCATGCCATGTACCTCCCCTCCCTCCCCAGTCACACTCACCTGGCCAGTAAGCTCCGTGCACAGAGCCCTGGTTCGGTTGGCATAAGAACTGTACCTAGATTTTTTTTCTTCCGACACAGGCTGGCCTGGACCCGCCCCAGGATGGGCTTCCCGTAGGTGTATCTGTTTAGCAGAGGGAAGGGAGAGGGTAAGTGGGAGGGGGCCAATGCCCCTACCCTGCTGGGGTGAGGCTGGTCATGTGGATGGGAGTGAGAGCCCCAGGGAACCCTGCCTGGCGATGAGCATGGGGCAGAGCGGGGCGCAGGCGGGGCGGGGGCAGGTCAGGTCCTGACCAGGGAGGCGTGGGGGCAGAGTCAGGTTTGGGAGTACCAGCCCCCACTTTATCAGCCTGGCAGGGCTGGTTTCAGACTCACTGGCCGCACACTCGCAGTTGGAGTGTCTCATCCAGCACTGTCACCACGGGGGGCAGCTCAAGGGTCACTTCGAACTTGGGCAGCACTGGGGGGCAGAGAGGGATAGGGTGAAACCCATCCGCAGTCCTGGCTCGGGGGTTTCATCGTGATTGTCAGCCTTGGAGCTTCTCCCCGTGTCTTGCAGGCCCCTCACCAACCTGCCGGCAGGGCTGGGAAGGGGAAGGGCCCGGAAATGGAGCAGGGCTGGGAAGAGGCTTCAGGCTGCAGTAGGAGCCTCAGCCAGCAGGATTCTTTTCAACCCCCCCACTGCAAATAAAGCTGAAAAACAGCCTCTTTCCCCCACTGCCTAGTTCCTAATGGTCAAAAAAGAACTAGATAAGTTCATGGAGGACAGGTCCATCAATGGCTATTAGCCAGGCTGGACAGGGATGGTGTCCCTAGCCTCTGTTTGCCAGAAGCTAGGAATGGGCGACAGGGGATGGATCACTTGATGATTCCCTGTTCTGTTCATTCCCTCTGGGGCACCTGGTACTGGCCACTGTCGGAAGACAGGACACTGGGCTAGATGGACCTTTGGTCTGACCCAGTGTGGCCGTGTAACGGGGTGAGCACCCGCTCCAGCCGGAAGGGGTTGGAAAAGCCCTTCAGAGGGCTGGGGCTGAGGAAGGGAGCAAAACCCCGGCTGATTGGGGGAAGTGGCTGCAGCTGGAGCCACGCCCCAAACAGACTAACCAGGCCTTATAAGAAGGCCAGGGCAGCCAGAAACTCAGCAGTCTCTTCTCTAGCTGTGGAGGGAGACAGGCCTGGCTGCTGGAAGATTGAGCGGTACCTGGGAGTGAGGCAGGGCTGGGGAAAAGCCAGAGGAGCAGGGGAGCTCTAGGCTGGTGACTCCCCAGGCTGTAGGGCCTGGTTCCAGGCCCATAGAGGTACTGGGGGTAGAAGAAGGCAGCAGGTCAAACCTGCCTTGCCAGTGATGAGTGGCATACACTGCAGTCTGCCCCAGGGAATGGGAGCTAGTTGGTGACTGGCAGTAGCCTTACACTGAGGCAAGGTAGGGCTAGGGGGTGGGGGTTCCCCTGGGTGGGGAGACCCTGAGACTGAGGGTACTGTCACAGGGGCAGCACCCCAGAGAAAGGGGTACCGGGTCCTGGGAGGGACATGGGGGGGGGGGCAGCGGCAGCAGGACACCGGCCTGCAGAGGGCGCGCCAGAGGCTGGAAGAGCTAATTCCCTGGACAACCAGCAGGAGGTACTGCAGGGGTGTGTAGGGGAGCGGGGAGGCGGGGGGGGGGGGGGCAGGGGCAGGTGTATGGGGTGAGGGGAGGGTAGGTGGCAGCTGTTTCAAGGGAGATATCAGAGCTCTTCTCTCCCCCTCCCTTGCAGGTGCCAGAGGAGGTTTGGTGGGGGAGGATGGAGAGGGTGCCACTGACATTTCCCTCTCCCTCCCAGCAACACCAGCTCTGAGAAGGGTGTGTATGTGTGAAGAGCCCTGTAGTGAGGTGGCGTGGTTCCCTGCCGCCCTGGAGAGAGACGAGTCCCTCTGGACACCAGAGTGGGTGGAGCCAGGCAGCTCTGAGCCCGCCCCCCCCAGAGGGTCAAGCATTGCCCCAGAAGTATAAAGGCCCGACCTCAGAGCTCACTGGGAGAGCAGCCGCTGGGGAGGCTAGACGCCTCTGGCCTAGCTCGCGATTGGGAAACCCCTGTGGTAAACCTGAGGACTGGCCCGACCTGCCCCGCGCCAGCTACCCGGAGCAGTTGTCGCGTCTACCCCTCGCCAGCTACCCGGAGGAACCCATGGTGCTGGACCCCCCGGAGGACACCACCCCGACCCAGGTACCATATGAGGGGGAGTCTGGAAGTAGCCCGGGGGCAGCCGACCCTAGTCTGGCTGCAGCAGTGCCAGAACCCATGTCAGTGTGTTACGGCCAGGTTCCCTACTGACACAGCAGTGGGTCTTGTGCTGCTGCTAGGGCCCCGGGCTGGGACGCAGTGGAGTGGGAGGGCCTGTGTCCCCACTGCCACCCAACTCGCGGGTGGCCGTCTCCCTCTCCCAGGCCCTTTGGATCCTAGGGCCTGGGCCTACTGTTTATATACTGTTACTGCTCGGCCCGTGCCTGAGTGCCTCACTCACCAGTGCCCCGCCCTGACCTAGGGCTTGGGCTTACTGTGTTATTTCTACCTTCGCAGAGGACGACTCCTGTGGCCGGACTAATTCCCCGCAAGACCTATTCCCCAATTTAGTGAGGTGGTGTGGTTCCCCACTGCCCCAGAGCGAGACAAGCCCCGGCTAATCTCTCTACATGTGGTGGAGAGAATGTGGGCATGATCCCTCGACCCCCTGTGAGAAGGGGTCTCTGGAGGAACGTACCCCAGAACGAGCCATGGATATGGACAAACTTATCAAGCTCCTGACGGAGATCCAGAAGTGGCAGCAGACCGCCCTGCAGCAGCATGAGGCCCAGCTCCAGCAGCAGCTCATCCAGCAGCTGGGCGCAGCAGCAGCTGATTCGGGACCTGGGGATTCAGAACCAGGAACACCAGTGGCAATGCATGCAGCAGCTGGTGATGGTACTGCCTCGCCCCATGGAGCCCCAGCCGGGAGACATGGCCGGGTCACCCCGCACCACCGTGCCAGTGCGGCTAACCAAGATGGGATCTGATGAGGATCCTGAGGCCTTTTTGGTAACTTTTGAAAGGGTGGCGCTGGTTGCAGGGTCGGCCCCTGACCAATGGGCCACTCTCTTGACCCCATACTTGACCGGGACAGCCCAAACAGCGTACAGGGGGCTCTCTACGGAGGATGTAAGGGACTATAGCCAGGTAAAGGCAGCAATCCTGGATGCCTTGTGTGACGATGCTGCCCGTGGGAGCCAGCTGAGGTCACTCAATTAGGGTGAACTGCAAACAAAACGAGGCAGACAAACCCCAAAAGCTGGTGGTTATTCCAATACTTAGATTTACCAAGCCAGCAAAAAACAGCTTCTGTAGTACCTCACTGGTTACTCAGAAGTCCAAACAACGCAGTTCCCTTAAAGTGCCCAGCCTCAGGCCTCCATCCAGACACACATGTCAGATATGATGATGAGATAAGATTTTCAGTAATCATCATATAAAAGAAAAGGTTCTCCTGATCCCAAAGGACCAAGCCCCAGACTCAGGTCAAATAACTTAGATCTTACCCAAAATACACGCTTATAGTCAATTCTTATTAACTAAACTAAAATTCTTTAAAGAAAAGAGTGTGTGTTGGTTAAAAGATCAATATACATACAGACTTGAATTCAATTCTTGAGCTTCAGATACATAGCAGAGATGAGCTTGTAGTTGCCAAAAGTCCTTTTAAATATAGTCCATAGGTTATAGTCCAATGTCCATATTCAGGGTGACTCAGTCAGTGACTGGGGATCTCAATCCTTGTGGCTTAAGGTTTCCCCCTCTTGAAACCCAAAGCAGATCTGAGATGAAGAAGGATCGTGTCTCAGGGTTTTTATACATTTCCTGCAGCCTTTTGGCCTGAGAAAACAATAGGCTTAACTTTCCTTCTCCTAAACATCATGGCAATTAGCACAGGATAATTTTATCTATTAGACAGTTCATATACAGTTTACCACAACCTTCAAAGAGACATATAGATAATAATACTATTTCACTCAAGTGCCTTCCTAAATGTTAATACTCCTTTTTTGATCTTTGAATCAAAGCTATAGCAATAGACAAGACTTGTTTGCTTACATCACAAGACCTGAGCAAACCTCTCCCCTTCTATCTCTAACAATGCAGACTTGCATTTCAAAGTTCTATTCATTTACATATCTTCCTAACCAGTCTCTAAAGTTCGGCCATGGGTCAGGTCAGTCAGTGAGATAATTAACTGTTTCTGGCCCTGTCACCTTTCAATGAGATTATATTACACTCATAACGTCACACCTTGGACATTAGCCCAGAAACCTTTCAGCAGCAGTTCCGGAGCCAGACCTATCCCACAGGCACCAGACCCCGACTGGTGGTTCAAGCACTGAAGGAAGCGTGCAAGCGGTGGCTACAGCCGAAGAGGAGGACTGCTGATGAAGTCACGGAACAAATTATTTTAGAACAGTTCGTACACCTCCCGGCGTGAGGAAGGGCCTCGGTGCTTCGCCATCGGCCAGCGCCGCTAGCTACTGCTGTCGCTTTGATGGAAGACTTCCTCACGGCCAAAGCACCAGTGGGGCCAGCTACCAGAGCCTACCGCCCCCCCCCGGGCCAGAGCGCCCTAACCCTGAAAAGAAAGGGGGGTGTTCAGACCTAAGTGTGGAGTCTCCCCCATGGGCAAGAGGCTCGCTCGGGGCTTTGGGCCAGATGCCCCGAATTCCCACCTCGACAAGGATCCCCCCCCCATACTGAGGGTCCCGAGGACCAATCAGAGTCCATGCAGGGGCCCGACGGGAGCCCCCACCCGGGGTGGTCACCTGGAACTCAGGCCCTGTTTTTTATGAGGGAAATATGGACACTTGCAGTGTGACTGCACGGAGATGGACTGCAGCTTCAGCCACGTCTGTGGGAGAGACCCAGGCCCCGCTGCCACAGGTCCCCAAGATCATGATTCCGGTAGTTGTCGGACCACCCAACCCTGGCCCTGATTGATTCCGGCTGTGGCCAGATGCTAATCTGTCAAACCTTGGGGCCCCAGGCTGACCCCCACCTGGGGACGATTCGGCTGCAATGTATCCACGGTGACGTGCGGCCATACGGCCTAACGGATGGTCATCAGCCTGGCTCCTTGACTAGCTTACCTGGTGATTCTGGGGCAGGACTGGCCAGCGTTCGAGGAGATCCTCCGCTCGACCCCTGCACTGGAAGGAGATTGCCCTGAGGTCCAACTGGAGGAGGAGATCCCGGACCCCGAGGGAGGGACCGAGGAAACCAAGGACCCCCCCCCCCGCCTGGGCCGACTGTCAAACCCCGACTTAACACTGACTTTTTCCGCGATCAAAGAGCAGACCCCACTCTTAGTCGGGCCTACGAACAACTAGCCGCTGTTGATGGGGCCGTGATCGACCCGCATCACGTAAACCAGTGGCCCTGTTTCGAGCTACGCCATGACTGTCTTTACTAGGTGGAACGGGATCCACGCACGGAAGAACCACGGATGCAGCTGCTGGTGCCTCTGTGCCACCGACGAGCAGTAATGAAACTCGCACATGACATCCTGGCTGCCGGGCACTTGGGCCATGAAAAGACCCTTGCCTGGATTTTGATGCAATTCTTCTGGCTCAGCATTCAGCAGGAGGTGAGGAACTATTGTAGCTCCTGCCCGGAGTGCCAGTTAGCGGCTCCCCCACTGGTGCCCAAGGCCCTTTTGGTTCCCATGCCCATAGTGGAGATGCCATTTGAGTGGGTGGCCATGGACCTGGTGGGCCCGCTCCCGAGAAGTGCCGCGGGATTCCAGTATGTGTTGGTCATTGTTGATTATGCCACCTGTTTTCCCAAGGCTGTGCCATTGCGGAGCACCACTGCCCAAACCATCGCTGGTGAGCTAGTGAAGGTCTTTGCTCGAGTGGGCCTGCCCCAGGAAATCCTAACGGACCAGGGCACCAATTTCACCTCACGGCTGTTGCAGCAGGTATGCAAGCTCCTGGGAGTTAAACAGTTACGCACCTCCATCTACCACCCACAGACTGACGGGCTGGTGGAACGATTCAATCAGACCCTGAAGGAGATGTTGCGCAAGTTCCCCCCAGAGGAGCTACGCCAGTGGGACCAGCTACTCCCACCCTTACTGCTGGCAATCCGCGAGGTACCCCAGTCATCAACAAAATTTTCCCTGTTTGAGCTACTATATGGCCACCGCCCGTGGGGCCTGTTAGACTTAATGCGGGAGATATGGGAGCAGTCTCCATCTCCAACCCAGGGCCTCCTGAAGTATGTTCTCCAGCTCCAGGAGCACCTGGCTCAGGCCGGAGCCCTAGCACGTGAAAACTTAAAAGCCACGTAGGAAGCCCAGGCACGAACCTATAACCAGGAAGCGCAGGTTCATGCCTTTGAGCCAGGTGATTGGGTCCTGCTCCTCCTACCGTCGAGTGAATCGAAGCTGCTGGCCCATTGGCAGGGACCCTATGAGATGGCCTGGAAGGTCGGGCCCATCACCTATGAGATCCACCAGCCCGACCGGTGCAAGAAGACCCAGCAGCATCACGTGAATCTATTGAAACCATGGTGGGAGCAGGAGGGCCTATTAATTAACCCTTACCCACCAGAACCAGAGTTGGGTCTCTGCGCACCCCCAACAGAGGACCCCGCAGGCCTCCAGCTTGGCGACATGCTCACAGAGGAGCAGCGAAAGCAGGCCCAATGTCTCCTGCAGGCTTTCAGGAGAACCTTTATGGTCCTACCCGGTTACACGACACTGGTCCATCATGCCATCCAGACTGAGCCAGGGAAAGTAGTCTGGGAGATGACCAGGCCCCTGCTGCACCGAATGCGGCAGGAAGTCGAGGAGGAAGTATAGGCCATGCTAGCCCTAGGAGTCATCAAGCCATCACAGAGTGAGTGGCACAGTCTGGTGGTCTTGGTACCCAAGCCCGATGGCATACGGCGCTTCTGTATAGACTTCCGGCGGGTCAATGCCATCTCAAGGTTCGATGCATATCCTATGCCCAGTGTGGATGAACTGCTTGGCCGCCTAGGGGAGGCCCGGTTCATCACCACCCTCTACCTCAGTAAGGGGTACTGGCAGATCCCGCTCGACCCCATCTGTAAGGAGAAGACGGCGTTCGCCACCCCAATGGGACTTTACCAATTTATCTGGATGCCCTTCGGCCTCCATGGGGCCCTGGCAACGTTCCAATGACTAATGGATCGCCTTTTACAGCCTCATCAATACTATGCAGCGGCGTATTTGGATGAAGTCGTCGTAGTCTACAGCTGCCAGTGGGAGGACCACCTGGAACACGTAGCCGCGGTCCTGAGATCCTTGAGAAAGGCGGGACTAACGGCCAATCCAAAAGTCTCACATTGGATGGCAAGAGGCAACGTACCTCGGATACACCATAGGGGGAGGACAAGTGAAACCCCTCGTGGGGAAGGTTCAAGTACTGGCGGCCTGCCCGCCACCCACTACGAAACACCAAGTGTGACAATTCCTGGGGCTCGCTGGCTGCTATCGGTGATTCATCTCCCTCCCTCCCCCCTGCCCCAGTTCGCTTCCATCGCAGCCCCCTTGATGGTACTTTTGACTAAGGACAGCCCCCGGTGCGTGCTGTGGACCCAAGAATGTGAAGATGCCTTCCAGACACTCAAGGAGTGCATCTACCGGGAGCCAGTCCTATATAGCCCAGACTTCAACCGTGACTTTATCCTCCACACAGATGCCTCGGAGGTAGGGCTCAGGGCCGTCCTTTCCCAGGAAATCAACCGAGAAGACCACCCGGTCTTATATCTTAGCCAGAAATTATTCCCCTCTGAGAAGAACTATGCGGTAATAGAGAAAAGTACTCATGGTGAAATGGGCCTGTGATGCCCTGCAGTACTACCTCCTCAGGGCCCCATTTACACTAGTCACAGACCATGCCCCATTCCAGTGGTTAACAAGAATGAAAAACAACAACACTAGACTACTGTGCTGGTAGCTAGCATTACAGTCCGATGCTTTCACCATCCGGCATGGGGCTAGCAAAGACCATGTGAATGCCGACTTCCTGTCCCACCTGGGGGGGGGGGGGGGGGGAGAGAGAGAGAGAGAGTGTGTGTGTGTGTGTCCCCGCCGCCGCAGGGATGATTTAGGTGAGATTGGTCCTGCTTTGAGCAGGCGGTTGGACTAGATGACCTCCTGAGGTCTCTTCCAACCCCAATCTTCTATGATAGGGGTGTGACTCTCCTGAACAGCCCTACGTGCTGATGGGGCTTTGGCCACGTCCAGCTCATCTTTGCACTCCGCCTGATGCGACACAGAGCTGGTCACGGCCTCCTGCCAAGCAGGTGAGGGGCAGGGCAAGAAGGGCCATTGTCATGGTGCCCCCCACCCAGCTCCCCACACTGCCCCTGTCCTGGACCTTCAGTGCCTCACTGCAGTGGAGGTGGGCACTTGTCGAGTGGAGACCCTCCTCTCTGGCCATGGGTCCTCTCCCATGGAGGCTGAAGGGAGGCAAGTCAGCACAGGCCCAGCACCCTCAGGAGACATGCCCCCATCTTTCGCGGCCATGCCTGATGCAAGGCCAAGACTAGGAGGAGGAGAGGAACCCTTCAGCGCTGCGGCCCCCCTCCCCTCACTTATCCGGGGTCCTGTGTAGGAGCAAGTGAGACACAGCTGAAAATCCTGGCCTCAGACGGTCGTGCTGAAGCTGCTGTCACCTCTGTCCCACTGGAGACTGGGGTGAGGGCAAACAGCCAGAGAAGGCAGTTACTGAACAACAGCTAAACCCCAGATCTCCTGGGCTCTCCTCACTGGCTTTGATGCTGAATGCCAGCGGCTCTGTCCCTGGTGCCTTGTACCACCCTAACTCCAGGGGACTGCTGTGATGGGGGCATCTTCGTGTCAGTGGGCTGAGCTGGGTCTGGGCACTGGGACACGAGGGGTTAAAATGCTCTGCAGAGCAGGATGTAGTTTGGTCTATTTGGAGTGGCGGGCTGTCTCTTTCTCTGGCTGAGCAGTGCCCAGCGCAATGGGGCACATGGTCTCTGTGGAGCCTGGGGGTCAGCACACTGTTAATAGTGGCAAGAACACAAATAGGGTGGCTCTGTAGCAGAGTAGGGTGGTTCTGCTGGGAAGTCTCTTTATTCCCTTCGAATTGGGACATCATAGGGTCATTGCACTAGGCCTGGCCACACACAGGCTTTGTACCAATATAACTGTGCCGGGTAGGGGTGTGATTGTTTTACTGATCCGCTTAGACCAGTGCACCTCTCAGTGTGGATGCAGTTATATTGGGATGAAGTGCCTTCCTGTGTGGGAATAGCTATACCAGTATAAGCACCTTTACACAGCTCTAACTGCGCCCACACTAGGGGCTGTATGGGGATGTGACGGGGTGTACCAGCCCCGTGACGGGGATAACTACCCCAGTGCCTTGTGTGTATAGACAAGGCCTATGGCTATGGCTACACTAGAGAGCTTACAGCGGTGTAGCTGCACGGGTGAGGCTGCATCATTGTAAGCTCTCTAGTGTAGCTGTTCTAAACCGACGGGCCTGAGCAACGTAAGTTATGCCAACATGGGCTGTAGTGCAGACAAGGCCTAAGTGATGGCAAAGCCCAGCCCACGCCCCAGGCCAGTGCAGGATCATGCCCTGTGCATACTTTCTAATGTTTTGTACCTACTTGTTCTAAATCTCCCATTATGGGGCTCTCATGTCTCCCCTTCTGTGCACCATCCCCTGCACCCCAACACCACACGGTTCTACTAATGTTCCGCCTAGATGCTCCGGTCCCTAATCTCCCCTGGTTCCTGTTGTTAATGTTTATTTGTGCTGTCATGAATCAGGGCTCCATAGTACTAGGTGCTGTACAAACACCGAGCAAAGAGAGAGTCCCTGCCCTGGCCTCTGTTTACATTACAGTGGCAATCACACCCCGTCCCATGTGTCCGTGCATAACACCAGCTCCTTGGCCATTACTAGCCTTAGTCAGTGGTTCTTCTGTGTGTTTGGGGGCACCGTCATTCCCAACCTTCTCCACACCCAGTATGGGCAGCCCTGCAGCTGCTCCTCTCCAGTGGGCAGTCTAGAGAGGACAGGTGTGTTATCATTTGCTGCCCCCTTCCTGGGGGGGAGGAGACACCAAGAGCCTGAGAAATTTCAGAGGGGGCCGGGATTGTTGCAGGGCTTCCCAGACCAAGTGGTGAGAACATAGGCCCAGCTCCTCAAATGTATGGAGGTGCCTAACCCCTATTGAAATCAAAGGGTTTCCTTCTGCGGTTCTGACCATGCTACCTTTTGCTTTCACTGGTCGGCCTGTGGTGAGAGCAGCATTGCTCATTTGTGTCCAATTAGCATGCGTACCATTTTACATATTAAATTGCAGTGCATTGTGTACTCGAGGGCAGTGGAAATGAACACTCCAGAGAAAAATCTATGCTGTGCTAAGGGTAATTATATGTCCCAAAATGTCCTTAAAAGAAGGTGTTGTCCCTTGTTTTTCATATAGTTTTCCCTTATTTCCACTCAGCAAAGGTTGTCACCTTGCCCAGAATATCGAGAACACAAAGGTGCCCCCAGTGCCATTCTGCCCCCCGCCCTCCCCCCTCCATGAATGGAGCCCGGGGCTGGAATAGTTGGCAGGGGGAGCCTTCCGGTTAAAAGCCGGCTGCTCATAGAGCCATGAAAAGGGGAAACTAGTAGGTTTTCTGTGAAAGGCAGAGCTTGTGAGTGAGGATTGGGACAGCTAATTACTAATGAGCAGCAAATGGATCTCCGAGCTCATCTAATAACCCCCTGTCACGGGGCAAGTATACCCCGTCAACCTGGGGGTGGGGCAAGGGTGTGGTAGCCCCACGGTTAAGTCAATATGGCTGCCCTAGGCCTCAGGGCTGCGTGGCTGAATGGCCAGAGTCAGTAGGGCTCCCCTGGACCACGGGGAAGGGTGGCCCAATGGCCAGGGTCAGCAGTTCTGCAGAAAAGGACCTAGGGGTTACAGTGGACGAGAAGCTGGATATGAGTCGACTGTGTGCCCTTGTTGCCAAGAAGGCTAAGGGCATTTTGGGCTGTATAAGTAGGGGCATTGCCAGCAGATCGAGGGACGTGATCATTCCCTTCTATTCGACATTGGTGAGGCCTCATCTGGAGTACTGTGTCCAGTTTTGGGCCCCACACTACAAGAAGGATGTGGAAAAATTGGAAAGAGTCCAGCGGAGGGCAACAAAAATGATTAGGGGGCTGGAGCACATGACTTATGTGGAGAGGCTGAGGGAACTGGGATTGTTTAGTCTGCAGAAGAGAAGAGGGAAGGGGGATTTGATAGCTGCTTTCAACTACCTGTGCGGGGCAAGTATACACCGTCACACCCCCCTAGATTAGTAACATGGCAAAGACTGGAATGTTTTCTTCCTGTCTCCTGCTGGCTGCTTCCTTTGTGCATCTCTTTCCATGTGGGCGATAGGAACCAGCCAGGTATGTTTCCCTTCTGCTCGTGGTTCCTGCCTAGTTCCTTTTCTCTGCAGCATGGTGTCACGGAGTTACCGGGTATTGCTCTGGAACTACTCCCTACGAAGCCAGTCAGGACTCTGGGAGAGTCTCCTCTCTTTGAGCATACTGTCTCCAGGGCAAGAAGCTTACACAGCTTCGATCTTCCTGGGTCTGACCTCGGAACATTCAGCATCCCCTTCCACACTGTACGCTTCCCGCAGCGAGTCTGCGCAGGTGGGGCTCCTGGGGAAGCCAGAGGACTTTGCATCCCAATTCCGCAGTCAGACATGACTCTGACAGCCAGAAAAACAGAAGGCTTATTAGTCGACAGGAACACAGTGTAGAATAGAGCTTGCTGTTACAGACATCAGTGACTTTCAGCCAAGTCCATCTTGGGAATCCTGGGCCAGATGCCCTGGATTCCCCCTCTTCCAGTCCCCCCATGCAACCTCCGACACCCCCCTTGATGCTCCTCCTCCTTCTCTTTGTCTCAAAAGGTGTCACCTGGGCGCATCCCCCTCCTGAGTCTCAGGTTACATAGGTGCAAACAGCTGGGCAGCCTCACCTGCCTTGAGGGCCTCAGCAAAATCAGACACCCAATTCCCACCATCTAAGTATTTGTGCAGTACACAGGGAAACTAAGGTACACACGGTAGGTATTAGTATAGGACAGTAAGACTCGCATGCAACATAACAAGACGAATAAAACCCCACTTCGTCACACATGGCATCCGGCCTGGCAGCACGTTGAACTTTGTGGACCATTTTCCTGCATTGTTAAAAAACAAATGGATTTAGCATGGCAAAGAAAGAGCAGCCACAAGACAGAGCAGAGCAGCCCCCTTGAGAGTCCTAGAAGCTGGCTTTGGAGCACTGTCTTTACACGCACTTGCAGCAGGACCGAGCTGGAGGCGCCTGTATCGGGTGTCTGGCAGGTGGGTGCTCCTGTCACTCCCCTAGTACACACACACGTGCCTTCTGCAGATCAAAGTAACATCCCCAGCGGCAAAGGAAGGCCGTCATTTGAGGCCGTCACCTGTCCCCAGTGCCCACTGTCAGTGGGCATAAGCTTCATGCCCACGCTTGGGATCTGAACAGGCTCTGCCGCAGCATTGCCAACTCAAAAATCATGAGATTTAAAACCCCGTCAGATCATGGTTTTAATCTGGCTTTTGACGTTTTAGCTTCCCCCCCCCCCCCATTCCTCTGCCAACACATGTGGGAGAGTTTCAGGGTGAAAAGCCACCCTTGAATGCACACACAAATGCACGCTGCTCCCTGGCTGCTCAGATGGAGATGCCATTTGCCCCCTCCTTGCCCCTAAGAGAAGGGAACCACCAGCCAGCCCCTGTTACTGCCCTGCCTTTCCTCTCCTAGGTTATTTTCTTTGCTAAAAGCAAGGCTGGATGGTAAATAGTTTGTGAACCACTGACCAAATTAGTGCATCATGATTCACACTTGCACACAGAACTTATATTATTTTTTGGGTTGGTGTGTTACAGATATACATATTAAAGAACTTTAACTCCTGCTTTCTGACTTAGCTGCAGAGGGTGCAGAGGAATATCTCAGGAGAGAGAGTCTTAAGCAAAAATTAGCATTGTACGTTGTATGGGACAGCAGGAGAGAAATATGCTCCACCATTACAGATGAATAAACTCACTACATAGTGCAGCAATAAAAGAACAGATGGCATATTCACAACAAAGTATGAAATAATGAGGGTGAATTGATTTAAATCAAGGTGATTTAATTCAGTGATTTAAATAACTTAACCCGGTGCCTGAACTCTGTGACTTTGTCCTCACCCACAACTATTTCACATTTTGAGACAATATATACCTTCAAGTCAGCGGCACTGCTATGGGCACCCGCATGGCCTCACAGTATGCCAACATTTTCATAGCTGACTTAGAACAACGCTTCCTTAGCTCTCATCCTCTTAAGCCCCTACTCTACTTACGCTACATTGATGACATCTTCATCATTTGGACCCATGGAAAAGAAGCCCTTGAGGAATTCCACCACGATTTCAACAATTTCCATCCCACCATCAACCTCAGCCTGGACCAGTCCACACAAGCAGTCCATTTCCTGGACACTACAGTGCTCATAAACGGTGGTCACATAAATATCACCCTATACCGAAAACCTACTGATCGCTATACTTACCTACATGCCTCCAGCTTCCTTCCAGGACACACCACTCGATCCATTGTCTACAGCCAAGCTTTAAGATACCACCGCATTTGCTCCAATCCCTCAGACAGGGACAAACACCTACAAGATCTCTATCAAGCATTCTTAAAACTTCAATACCCACCTGCTGAAGTGAAAAAACAGATTGACAGAGCCAGAAGAGTACCCAGAAGTCACCTACTACAGGACAGGCCCAACAAAGAAAATAACAGGACGCCACTAGCTGTCACCTTCAGCCCCCAACTAAAACCTCTCCAGCACATCATCAAAGATTTACAACCTATCCTGAAAGATGATCCCTCACTCTCACAGATCTTGGGAGACAGACCAGTCCTCGCTTACAGAGAGCCCCCTAACCTGAAGCAAATACTCACCAGCAACCACACACCAAAAACACTAACCCAGGAACCTGTCCTTGCAACAAAGCCCGATGCCAACTCTGTTCACATATCTATTCAAGTGACACCATCACTGGACCTAATCACATCAGCCATGCCATCAGGGGCTCGTTCACCTGCACATCTACCAATGTGATATATGCCATCATGTGCCAGCAATGCCCCTCTGCCATGTACATTGGCCAAACCGGACAGTCTCTACGCAAAAGAATAAACGGACACAAATCTGACATCAGGAATCATAACACTCAAAAACCAGTAGGAGAACACTTCAACCTCTCTGGCCACTCAGTAAGAGACCTGAAGGTGGCAATTTTGCAACAGAAAGACTTCAAAAACAGACTCCAAAGAGAAACTGCTGAGCTTGAATTGATTTGCAAATTAGATACCATTGACTCTGGCTCGAATAGAGACTGGGAATGGCTGAGTCATTACACTAATTGAATCTATTTCCTTATGATAACTATCCTTACACCTCTTGTTAACTGTCTGTAATTGACCATCTTGATTATCACTACAAAAGTTTTTTTCCTGCTGATAACAGGTCATCTTAATTAATTAGCCTCTTAGAGCTGGTATGGCATCTTCTCTGTATGTATGTATATACTCTTATTATATGTTCCATTCTATGCATCCGATGAAGTGGGCTGTAGCCCATGAAAGCTTATGCTCAAATAAATTTGTTAGTCTCTAAGGTGCCACAAGTACTCCTGTTCTTTAAATCACCAAGTGGAAAGTCTCAGTTTAAATCAGTTTTAATCAACTTTTCCATTTGTCCTTCAGATATTTTCTAAAGAAAGATGCATTTCCACTGGGTGTGTAACGGGGCGACAACTCATCGCTGCGGCGCCTCCTACTGGTCGTCCAGGGAATTAGCTCGCCAGCCTCCGGAGCGCCCTCTGCAGGCCGGTGTCTCGCCTTGCCGCTGGCCCCCGTGTCCCTCCCAGACCCCGGTGCCCCTTCTGCCGGGGTTCTGCCCCCTGCAGTACCCCGCAGTCTCACTAGGTCTCCCCTCCCTGGGGAACCCCCAACCCCCTATCCCCACCTAGCCTCAGTCTTTGGCTACTGCCAGTCACCATCTAGCCCCCGCTCACTGGAGCGGACTGCAGTATAATTGCCACTCATCATTGGCAAGGAGGGTTTGGACCTGTTGTCTCTGCCTACCCTTGGGCTGCCCCCTGCAACTCCAGTACCCTTCTTGGCCTTTAACAAGGCCTGCAGCCTGGGGATTTTCCAGACCGGAGCTCCCCAGCTTCTCTGGCCTTTCCCCAGCCTCGCTCCACTTTAAGTATCCTGCTATGCTCCCAAGCAGCCAGGCCCGTCTCCCTCCATAGCTAGAGAGAGACTGCCTGAGCTCCTCGCCCACAGCCTCTTTATAGGGCCAGCTGCGGCCTGATTGGGGCGTGGCCCAGCTGCAGCTGCTTCCCCAATCAGCCCAGGCTTACTGGTTCCCTGCCACAGCCCTCTCACAGGGCTTTTTTAAGCCCTTCAGGGCAGGAGCAGGGTTACTGCCCCGCTACACCTCCCCCCTCAAAATCCCCACCCCTGGGGGAAGGGGGGCCTCTCGGCCTGGGCTCCCCGAAGGTGGCCCTCCAGGGCCGCCCCTCCAGGGCCGCCCGCTTCCTCTCCGAGGTCTCCCAGCCTCGGGCCATCTCTTGGGCATGTGCCTCTGCCTTCCAGTGGGCCAGCTCCACGGCCTCCAGCTGCGCCCATAGGTCAGGGTCCCCCAGGCCCTCTTCCTTCAGGGTCTGGGTTCCCACAGCTAACTGCTCCACCACAGCCTGGGTCCCGGCCTCCTGCTGGGCCCACTCGGTCTCTGTTTCCTGGTTGAAGCCTGACTCCGTGACGGTCTGGGTCTCCTTCTTGGTGACTGGCTCTGTGACGGTCTGGGTCCCAACATCCTGCGGGGTCCCCTCCAACTTCATCACTGCCTCTGCCACCTCCACCCTGCCCTTGAGGGGGCAGTGTTGCTGAATGTGGCCTGGCATCCGGCAGTCCCAGCAGGCTCCCCGCCTCCGGGCTGCCCTGGGCCTTTTCCCCTCGTTCCTGGGCCTAGCTGTTCCTGGGCCTAGCCCTCCCTGGGCTGCCCTGAGTCGGGTTCACTGGGCCTGGGCACTCCCTCCAGAGGTGCCCTCTCTGTCCACAGGCCCAACAAGTCCACGGCCACCTGGGTTCCCTCACCCAGCGTACTGTCTTAGGGACTCATCCCTGTCCCTGCTCGGGCTGAGGCGGCCTGACTGCACCCCAATTGGGACAATCCCTTTTTAAATGTCTTCTCCGCCCGCAGGTGTAGCAAGCCTGGCGCTCTGCCATAGGCCTCCTTGCCCTGGCGGTCGGCTCCTCACGCCATGCTCCGCGGTTCCTCCCAAACCCCTCCCTAAGAGCTTTAACAGGGCCCGCTGCTCCCTTGGCAGCTGGCCCAACCATTCACAGAGGGCCTTCTGCGCCTTCCATAGTCCCTCCTGGGCCTCCCAGATTCCCTGAAGGTCCTCTGTCCCCTTCCGCTGGGGCGCTGCCACCGGGGCCCAACCAGGTATGGCACCTGGGGTCTCTGCATAGAAAACCCCTGTATATCCGGGATCCATCATCCCCCTTTTCCTAGGGTTCTCAAGTCTCTGGGCAATAGTCCTGCCGTCCTTGCCCTGCCTCTGGTAGCGGGGGCGGACCGCCTTTGCCCACGTTCTCCACCTCTCTGTAATGGGGTGATGACTCTCCGCTGCGGCGCCTCCTGCTGGTCATCCAGGGAATTAGCTCGCCAGCCTCCGGAGCGTCCTCTGCAGGCCGGTGTCTCACCTTGCCGCTGCCCCCCATGTCCCTCCCGGACCCCAGTGCCCCTTCTGCCGGGGTTCTGCCCCCTGCAGTACCCCGCTGTCTCGCTGGGTCTCCCCTCCCCAGGGAACCCCCAAACCCCTATTCCCACCTCGCCTCAGTCTTTGGCTACTGCCAGTCACCATCTAGCCCCCGCTCACTGGAGCGGACTGCAATATAATTGCCACTCATCATCGGCAAGGAGGGTTTGGACCTGTTGTCTCTGCCTACCCTTGGGCTGCCCTCTGCAACCCCAGTACCCTTTTTGGCCTTTAACAAGGCCTTGAGCCTGGGGGTTTTCCAGGCCAGAGCTCCCCAGCTCCTCTGGCCTTTCCCCAGCCCTGCTCCACTTTAGGTACCCTGCTATGCTCCCAAGCAGCCAGGCCCGTCTCCTTCCACAGCTAGAAAGAGACTGCCTGAGCTCCTGGCCCACAGCCTCTTTATAGGGCCAGCTGCGGCCTGATTGGGGCGTGGCCCAGCTGCAGCTGCTTTCCCAATCAGCCCAGGCTTACTGGTTCCCTGCCACAGCCCTCTCACAGGGCTGTTTTAAGCCCTTCAGGGCAGGAGCGGGATTACTGCCCCGCTACAGAGTGATATAACCATTTACAGATTAAATATAGCCTTTACACTAGATTTGGTATGTCTTGTTGCTAGCTAGGAGGGTATACTATAAATATTCATTTATTTAAGCAATTATATAGTTTAATAATTTCAGATTCCCATGAATCATAAATTTTTAATATGCTACAAATGGTGAATGATATAGTGCTTATTTACTAGGGAATTAACTTTCTGCTCATGACTTTGTCAAGCTGCATTAGGATGGTAACTAGTATTTAATTACACACAAAACAGCATATAAAATGTATTTGCATTAAACAAAACAACCTTAAACAGTTTGGCTCATGAGCTGGAGAGTAACTTTCCATGGTGGGTGGAGTTATAAATATTCATAATTTGAGAACTGAGCGGATCAGACCTCCGGTAGGGAGAAGCCCAAGCAGGGGTGATAGATCAGCCACGGACATGGGTCATTGGGCTCCAGGGAGATTCCAGTGACACACACACACACCCCTCCGATCCTAACCAGCCGCAGAGCCTTGAGAGCAGCTGTAGTGGGGGTGGAGCCAGGGCGGGACTCACCCATCTCATAGGGCTGGTCCACACTAAGCCCCCAGTTCGAACTAAGATACGCAACTTCAGCTACGTGAATAACGTAGCTGAAGTCGAAGTATCTTAGTTCGAACTTAAAGGTACTTACCGCGGGTCCACATCCTCCACCGTGGGCCTAGAGGGGCGGTGGAGGATGAGGGTGGAAGGGTGGGGGGCCATGGGGTGTGGGGCCTGGCTCAGATGTCAGCACTGTCAGCTGATTCGCTGTGTGACGCGTGTGAGCGGAGGGGGGAGGCGGGCTGTGTCAATCAGTACCGTCCACTCTGTGGGGAGTGCTCGGCCTGGCACCATGAGCCACCCAGCAGGTGGCTGAGCCCCACCAAGGGGCAGCACAAGCCCAGCTTACCCCTTGGCAGTAACGAGCGAGAACCATGGCAGCTCAGTGCTTGACCAGCAATAATATATCTCAGATCCAACCCTTCCTCGCCGCCGACAGGAGTGCGCCTCATCCCTGAGAACAGGTGCGGATGGGCCAGTTCACGATGCAGTCGCTCCCAGGTCCGGCCAGGCAGCTTTCCGAGGGTCCCCAGGCCTGGCAGCAGCTGAGTTGCGTTGCCCGAGTCCAGCCCAGGTGGCACCTTTGGGCTGGTTCTGGTGCCTTGATGCACGAATGAGCTGAGGCACTGCGCCGGGCAAGTCTTGCTCTTCGTGCCACATCCTGCCAGCACAGGGTGCTCCTGAGGTGCAGCAAGAACCCTTGTCTGGATACCACCCCCTTTTCCCTGTGTGGGACAAGGGCTGACAGGAACCTGTCCCCCACGGGTACAAGCAGACACAAAGGATCCAGCACACATCTGGACTGGCACAATCTGACCCTGCCAGGCTACGAACACCAAGTGTCCAGGCCATTCCCTGGGACTCCCCAGCAAGCTACTCCCAAAGGCAAACACCAGCCGGCCGCAGCACCTCTGGAACACTGACAAACCAGGAGCCCTCAGCTGGGCCACATGGACACACAGTGCTGAGGGCCGCGGAAGAACCTGCACAGAACAGAACAACCGGGCAGGCGGGGAGATCAGAGCAGGGCTGAGCATCGGTGCAGCTTCCACTGCGGCTCAGCACCCCCTGGAGCTGCCAGGCATGGGGGGCGGGGGGCAGCGTACACAGAACCCAGAGCCTCCAATTCAGGGGAAAGCTCAACTGGTACCACAACAAACTAGCCAGTCCCGCCGAAGTCCGTTAGCCCCTGGCCCACCTTGTCTGCATCCCCATTTTAGAGGAGAACCGTAAGGTCACAGAGGGGAAGTGACTCTTCCAAGGTTACACAGAGAATCAGTGAAAGCTGAAACAGAGCCCCTGAATCCTCACTCCCATGTCCTTACTCCAAGCTCTAAACCAGTGGTTCTTAACCTCCCTCCCTGAACTTCCCCTCCCATGTAACAGTATGGGAAAGGCAGGGTGGTCAGAGCCCCAGGTTGAGAACTGTGCTACCCCCTGCCCTGGCAGAGATCCAAGCCTTGGACACACCTGCTGATTTATCTTAGGCCATGGCTACACTTGCAGATGTAGAGCACTTTGGGTTAAACCAGCCTTCGGAGAGCGCGCCAGGGAAAGTGCTCCAGTCTGTCCACACTGACAGCTGCAAGCGCACTGGTGTGGCCACATTTGTGGCACTTGAAGCGACATTTGGAGCGGTGCGTTATGGCAGCTATCCCACAGAGCACCTCTTCCCATTCTGGCGCTGTGGCTTGTGGGAAGGGGGCATGGGGTGCGGGGCATTCTGGATCCTGTCCCAACGCCCTGTGATGCATCGCTTCACATCCCAGCAATCCCTGTGTTTCCGTCCACATTTGGTGCCATCTTTCAATGGTTTCTGTGCAGAGCGCGCTTTGTCTTCCCTTTTGGTCTGTGGGAATGGAGCCCGAACTGCTGCGGAACATGCTGACGAGTCTCGCCAGCACGTCTCGTTTGGCAGTCGAGTTACTGCTTAAGATCCAAAGTGACAGTGAGGAGTCCGACGATGAGATCGAGTCGCATAACGCATACGATACGAAATTGCTTGTCTCATTCATGGACATGCTCTCCACCATGGAACGCCGCTTTTGGGCTTGGGAAACAAGCACTGAGTGGTGGGATCACATCGTCCTGCAAGTTTGGGATGACGATCAGTGACTGCAGAACTTTCGGATGAGAAGAGCCACTTTCATGGGACTGTGTGCTGAGCTCGCCCCAGCCCAGCGGCGCAAGGACACGAGATTGAGAGCTGCCCTGCCGGTGGAGAAGTGGGTGGCTATTGCAATCTGGAAGCTGGCTAACCAGTTTGGAGTGGGAAAGTCGATGGTTGGAATTGTGTTGATGCAAGTTTGCAGGGCCATTAATCGCATCCTGCTCAGAAGAACCGTAACTCCTGGTAACGTGCATGACATTGTGGCTGGCTTTGAACAAATGGGTTTCCCTATCTGCGGAGGGGCGATAGATGGGATGCATATTCCTATTCTGGTACCAGCCCACCTAGCCTCCGAGTACGTTAACCTAAAGGGGTATTTCTCCATGGTTCTCCAGGTGCTTGTGGATCACTGTGGTTGTTTCATTGACATTAACACATGCAGCTTTTGGAACACTGGCCTGTTCAAGAAGCTGCAAGCTGGGACTTTCCCCCCAGACCAGAGGATCACCATAGGGGAAGTCGAAATGCCCATTGTGATCCTTGGAGACCCCGCTTTCCCTTGAATGCCGTGGCTCATGAAACCCTACACAGGGAGCCTGGACAGCAGCCAGGAACGGTTCAACTACAGGCTGAGCCGGTGCCGAATGACTGTGGCGTGTGCTTTTGGCCGTCTGAAGGGCCGCTGGCGCTCTCTTTATGGGAAGCTGGACTTGGCCGAAGACAGCATCCCCGCAGTTATATCCGCGTGCTGTACCCTCCATATTTGTGAAGGGAAGGGTGAAAGCTTCACTCAAGCACGGGCCTCGGAGGTTCAACACCTGGAGGCTGAATTTGTACAGCCAGAGAGCAGGGCTATTAGAGGGGCCCAGCGTAGGGCTGCAGGATGAGGGATGCCTTGAGGGAGCAATCTGAGGCTGAAAGCCACCAGTAATGTCTGGTGCTCTGCACGGGAGTGAAGTGCAGTGGCTGTGTTTGGTACACTGACTTGCAGTGCTTGTTGCTTTCCTGGGCTAAGGTCTATGTTGCTTTATGCACTAATGAAGTACGTTTTCAAAGTAAAAAACTCCATCTATTGAAAAGAAAATTCATTTATTGAAAAAAACCAAAGTAACACAGAAATACCAAAAGGGCAAGGGGGTGGGGTGGGGACCGGTTCTCGCATAGGCTTGTGTATGTCCTGATTTCATACTCTCGAAGCCTATCTGGAGTGCTGTGCACTGAGTGCTGCACTTCAGGATGGCTATAAGGCATGTTGAGGGGGGTTGAGTGCAGTGGATAAGGGTCGTGGTTTTCGTGGGTGGGTGGTGAAGCTACGGGTGTAGGAGGCAGCTGGGGGAGGTAAGAACCCGGATGTTGGGCAAAGTGGGTTGCAGGGGATATGGGGACAAAAGGGGAAGAGTTTGGGGACAAGGGCTGCAGGGGGGGGCGAGCGCGGTAATGCTCCACCTGCATGGCGACGAGCGCCTGAATAGAGTCCGCTTGGCGCTCCATTATGCTAATCAGCCGTTCCGTGCTTTGCCGCCGGTGTGTCGCGTTTTCCTGGCGGATCCTCCTTTCACTCTCCCTCCACTTCTGTGCCTTTTGATTCTCATTTACAGACTGCTGCATGACTTCATGCAGCATGTCTTCTTTGCTTTTACGCGTCTGTCAGCCGGTGATAAGAATGATGGCTGAGATCTCAAGGTTGCACCTAGACAGGCAAAATGCAACACTTAACAGAGGTAGCATTGTACACACCAGACAGAGCAATGATTTCCCCTCACGTAAGGAGGGCAATCACAAAAACCATACTTTGCCTGTCCCAAAGCGAGAGCACATAACCCACGAGAGCCCCAGAAATGGTGAGTAAGCACAGGGTCCATGGGGACTGATTGTTTCATGGCTGTACTGTCCTCTGGGTTTCTGTGCCTTGGGGAGAGCCAACAGCTGCAGGGGGCACCTACACTGAACACTGTCCCAACATTCTCCACAGGAGTTCGTCCTGGAAGATATCTCGCTGCTGAGGGTGACCAGGGAAGCAAGGGAGGGTCTTCTCCTACAATGTGGCTTCTGCCCTGGCCCATACGCAGCTTGCCTGTGTGCAGCAATGGTCCCCCTGCCCCTCACGGCACAGTGGCGGGGACACGTTAGACTGACTGGGACAAGAACCACGCTGGCTCTCCCAATAAACCTGCGCAAGCGCATTGCCCATGTTCTGGATGAGACTTTTGAAGAGATCACCGATGCCGATTACCGCGATGTGATAGACCACATCAATGTGCTATTCTGCATCTAGGCATGCATGCAACCCTTACTTTCCTCACCCAAAGAGCCCGTACCTAAAAACTTCCTTCCCGAAAAGAAAGCCACTTACCAGGAACCTCCTCTGTTGTTTGTCCTGCCCCAAGCACCGGACGCCGCGACTGGCTGCCTTCCTTCTGGCTCGAGAAGAGCTCCTGGCTGCATGCATCTAGGGATTCCGGGGTGTCTCCCCCACCTCAGCACGCACTTTCCTCCCCCTCCCCCCCCCACTGTGCTGGGCTTGGAAGTGTCCATGGTGGTCATTGCAGTGGAGGTGGGATCGCCCCCAAGTATCACATCCAGCTCTTTGTAGAATTGGCAGGCCGTGGGGGCAGCACCGGAGCGGCCGTTTGCCTCGCGGGCTTTGCGGTAGGCATTCCGCAGCTCCTTTACTTTAACCCAACACTGCACCGCATCCCGGTCATGGCCCCTTTCCATTGTGGCCCTTGATATGTGCCCGAAGGTATCGTAATTCCTACGGCTGGAGCGCAGTTGGGACTGCACAGCTTCCTCCCCCTAAACACTGATGAGGTCCAGCACCTCGCCATTGCTCCATGCTGGGGCTCGCCTGGTGTGTGGAGGCATGGTCACCTGGAAAGATGCGCTGAGAACACTCCACGCCTGGCTGAGCAAACAGGAAAGGGATTTTCAAAATTCCCAGGGAATTTAAAGGGCGGGTCTGATGCTTGGTCATCTGAGGACAGGGCAGCAGAATTCAAAAGTAATGACCAGAGTGGCTAGAACAGGCATTGTGGGACACTTCCGGAGGCCAATCAGAGCCAATCAGAGCGCATTAGGTGTCCACACTGGTGCCGCGGCGCTCCAGCGAGAGCGCAACAAGAGTTATTCCTCTCGGGGAGGTGGAGTACCAGGAGCACTCCAGCCGCGGAGTCAGAGCGCTCTATGTGCCTTGCCAGTGTGGATGGGGAGTGAGGTAGAGCGCTCATGGCGGCTTTATTGCGCTATAACGCGCAACTGTAGCCAAGGCCTTAGATCCCAAGGCTAGCAGGGACCATTAGATCATCTGACCCCTGTAGAGCACAGGCCAGAGACCTGCCCCCAGATAATTCCTAGAGCAGATCTGTTAGAAAAACATCAAATCTTGATTTACAAATTGCCAGGGATGGAGACTCCACCACAGCCTTTGAGAATGTCTGCTAGTTTTTGTTCATGCTCAAGTTGCAGTTTATTTGCTGCCTTTTGCATTCTAATTGCTTCTGAAGCTTCTGCAGCATCAGGTAAGGGCTGTGCTCTTGCCTCCTGATCACTGGCCATGAGCAGATATCTCAGTTCTTGATTTGTAGCTTTCTTTCTAAAGCTTATCCCCTTTTCTGAACACAAATCTTCCAGGGCTTTTTTCTCCAGGCCCTCATATGCTCTTTGCTCACTCATTGCAACTGCTCTTTAACCAACCAAACTCTCAATACCAAAATTCAAATTTGGATAGCCTGGGGTTCTGACCCAAAGCTTAATTGACCTGGTTCTGTGGATCCAAGCATGACTACCCCACTGTGACGATGCTGCTCTTGGTGGGACCCAACTGAGAGTGCCAATTCAGCACAAATTGCTTAAAGCAGGGCAGTTACAGCCCAAGGCTGGAGTTCCTTAAGGCAAACGAAACCAGCCCAACAGAGCAGACTTTAGTTTTACCCCACTGGCTAACCATAAGTCACACAAGCAATTCCCTTAGACACTCCCGTTTCCCAGTATCCCCACCAGTGCCGCTCGTTATGGGGATGAATGGTTATGAAAACCAATACCACAGTAAAAGAAAAAAGGTTCTCTCCATCCCAAAGGACCAAGCCCCAGGCCCAGGTCAATATACAAATTAGATCTTACCCACAAATCACGCTGTTGCCAATCCTTTAGAATCTAAAATCTAAAGGTTTATTCATAAAAGGAAAAAGATATAGATGAGAGCTAGAATTGGTTAAATGGAATTAATTACATACAGTAATGGCAGAGTTCTTGGTTCAGGCTTGTAGCAGTAATGGAATAAACTGCAGGTTCAAATCAAGTCTCTGGAGTACATCCCCAGCTGGGATGGGTCATTCTGTCCTTTGTGTAGAGCTTCCATTTGTAGCAAAGTCCCCCCAGAGGTATGAAGCAGAATTGAAGACAAGATGGAGATGAGGCATCAGCCTTTTATAGTCTCTTGTCATGTGGCCTTTCTTTCTTTGTTCCAAAGACAAGCATTTGGGCACATGGCAAGAAAAAGCCTTAGGGCTTGGCTACACTTGTGAGTTACAGCACAATAAAGGAGCCCCGGGCGCCCTAGCTCACTCCCCGTCCACACTGGCAAGGCACGTAGAACGCTCTGACTCCGCGGCTACACAGCGCTGCTGGTTCTCCACCTCGGCAAGTGGAATAACGTTTGCTGCACCCCCGCTGGAGCGCTGGAGCGTCAGTGTGAACGAGGTGTTGCATTACTGTGCTTTGAATGACCTCCGGAAACGTCCCATAATCCCTTAAGTCAAGTGGCCACTCTTGTCATTGTTTTGAACTCGTTGTAGGAATGCTGTAGGAATGCGGATATGCCCTTTCAAAGCTCTGTTTCTGATAGCTGGCTGCTTATCTGCTCCAGGACAAATGAATGCTGCTTGCTTTGTGTGAGTGAGAGAGAGGCGGGGGGGAGGGGAGGAAGGCTTGCTGCGGTCTGAACTTACAAGACAGCATGCTGACACGCTTTCAGCCCCCCAAAAACCCACTCTCGCCCCCCACATACACACAACACACTCCCTGTCACACTCCACCCCCCGCATTTGAAAAGCACGATGCAGCCACTTGCATACTGGGATAGCTACCACAATGCACTGCTCTTTGTGGCGTTGCAAGAGCTGCTAATGTGGCCACGCCAGTGCGCTTCCAGCTGAGAGTGTAAACACTCAGCAGCGTTTTCCCTGCTGCAGTCTCTGAAGGCTGGTTTAACTCCCAGCGCTCTACAACTGCAAGTGTAGCCATGCTCTACGAGTTCTGTCCATGGGCATGTCCCAGCATGCCTTGCTGAGACACAAGGTGTATCTGCCTTCTTTCAATGGGTCAGTTGTATAGCTGATGGTTCTTAATGGGCCATCAAGCAGGCTAGGCAGTGCTGATGCCAAATTGTATGGGGTGTCACCCAGAAGCATAGCACAAGTTTGAAATACAGACAGTATAGAGCCAATACTTATAGCTTTAAATACAAAATTATACATGCGCCCAGATAGCATAAGCATAACCAGCAAACCCTAACCTTGTCTTAGACATCTTATTTGACCCCCTTTATACAAGATTTGGTGCCACTGCAGGATCTTGGTTGCAACAATAATCTATATGGTCCCAGTTTGTGTCAATAACATCACAGTGCCATAAATACTAAGGACAGCCCTGTCTCTGAGTGTCCCTAGCTTCTGTTTGCCAGAAGCTGGGAGTGGATGACAGGGGATGGATCAATGGTTGCCTGTTCTGTTCATTCCCTCTGGGGCACCTGGCATTGGCCACTGTCGGAAGACAGGATACTGGGTTAGATGGATGATTGTTCTGACCCAGTATGGCCGGTCTTATGTTCCCTCCTCCAATCCCATGCTGCCTCTCACCCGCCTTTAGTAACTCAACCCCCTTTATCAGAGGGGGAGCCGTGTTAGTCTGTATCCACTAAAACAACGAGAAGTCCGGTGGCACCTTAAAGACTAACAGATTTGTTGTTGGGGATTGGTCCTGCTTTGAGCAGGGGGTTGGACTAGATGACCTCCTGAGGTCCCTTCCAACCCTGATATTCTATGATTCTATGATTTATTGGGGCATAAGCTTTCGTGGGTAAAAAACCCACTTCTTGAGATGCATGGATCCCTTTGTAAATGTCATTTACGCTGATGCCATCTTGCAGCCCAGGGTCTGGTTGCCCTTCATTTCCTTACAGACAGGGAGCTGCTGCCCCTCATGTGCCCTCTCGGGATCTGGCTCCTTTACTGGGAACAACAGGGCCCCATTTCCCTCAGCCCCACCCTCAGAGGTGCTGGAGACAGGGCCCCACCTGTCCCAGACCTGTTTATCGGCTGGTTTTGAGAAGTTCCCGTGAAACCAGGAAGCTGGTTCCTAAATCGATTCAGACCAAGGCCACGCCCACACCATATGGCTCTCTGTGCCTCTCTACTGGTAGTGGTGCCACATGGCAGTCACTAAACTACTACAGCCTTGGCTAGCAGAGCGGGGCCTTAGCTCAGGCAGCAGGTTGCATTTTAAACTCCTGAGGTCTCCGATTCAATCCCCCCATAGCTAGCAGTGTGGCAGTACACCAACAGCTCCTTCCAGGGCAGTATTAATCTTTCATAAAGCAGCTCCTGCCACCTCATCATTATTTATGACACACTCTGGAGTATTATGTAACCTGTCAAGGTTATTGTCTGTTTTGACAGGCATGTGTCTTGTCCTGTTTGTGAGTCATTCGTCTGTGGTGGTTGGCTGCAGGCTTGGTTCCATTCGACGGGAGGCTGGCGGTGCAGCCTGCTCGGCTGGTGCCAGGGACCCTGGCACACCTTTCTCCAGGCACGTCTGAGCGGGTGCGTTGCTAGTGCAGGACATGCCGCTGTATAGCAGACAGCTTGTTCTGGTTGGCGAGCACAATGCTGGCAATAGGCCAGGCCAGACAGGGCTCAGCCCAGGGACATGCTGGCTCCTAGTTGTGAGACATAGTGGTTTCCTGAGACTGTATCTCTCTGGGCCACATTGCATGTGGAAAGTTGGGTGTCCTGGAGGGCAACCAAGCATGGAGGGTGTGACGAAGTGGGACTGTTCTTAATGTTTCCTCTGAATACTGTGTGGGTGCCTCAATTTCCCCTATGAATTTCTTAAGTCTCCAGTGTGCATAAAGGGCCGACACTGTCTCCTGGCAACAAATGGCTGGGGCCCTTCTCCCCTGCAAGGGGTTAGCTAAAGGTGAACAAAGAGATCAGGTGACCTCCTGGCCCAGGAAAGAGACAAAGCCCAGAGGAGGAGGGGCTGGAGCGGTTTTCAGTTGGGAGCTGGCTGGGGATGGGAAGTGAGTGCAGACGGGGTTGTCTGGCTCGCTGGGCCCCAGAATGGACCCAGCTGAGGGGTCCCGTTCTCTGCACCTACAAGCTCTGTTTTAGACCCTGTTCCTGTCATCTAATAAACCTCTGTTTTACTGGCTGGCTAAGAGTCTGACTGCGAAGTGGGGGGGCAGGACCCTCTGGCTACCCCAGGCCCCCGCCTGGGCGGACTCGCTGTGGGAAGCACATGGAGGGGCAGAGGATGCTGAATGCTCCAAGGTCAGACCCAGGAGGTGAAGCCGTGTGAGCTTCTTGCCCTGAAGATAGTCTGCTCCGAGGGAGAGGAGGCTCCCCAAAGTCCTGCCTGGCTTTGTGGGGAGCAGTTCCAGAGCATCGCCCGGGGACTCCGTGACAGAGGGACCATGTGCACTGGTGACCAGCTGGCTGCATGTGCCCAGCAAATGCACATGCAGCTCTATGGAGAGCTGGCCCAGGCGCTGGCGAATCCCAGAGCTAGAGGGAATGGCACAGGGCCCCTGCTGATCAGGTGGCCTTTTCACAGTGGGCAACCTAGGGCTGAGGTGACCTGTGGAGCTGTAGGGAAGGGATGTGGCGGGCTCAGGAGAAGGAGCAGGCTCAGGGCATGCAGTGGAGATCCCATGGCAGCTAGAGGAGGGAGGGACTTTCAGGCTAGACAAGGTGTGGGAGGTGAAAGCCCCATTTGTTTTGCCACCTTGTGACCTCCAGATTGTCCCAATGAAGATGATAACTTGCCAGTCCTGGGAGCCCTTCCTCCAGATGGGCTGTCACAAGGGACAGTGGGCTGGGGGTTATTTGGGGATCCGTTTGGGTTCCTCACGATGGGCTCTCCGGAAGTAGCTGAGCCATGCTAAGCTCCGTGTTCTTCTCTTTAAAGACACCCAGCTCTCCTGCTCTGAGTCCGCCGGGTGGGAGCCAGGGGCTTAGCACAGAGTTTAGTTGCTGTTGTGGCCCATCCTTTGATCCATCACAGAGGGCCTGGATGGATTAACTCCCCAGCTGAGGCCATCGCTCGTCTTTGCAGCGCTGGTCTGCTGACCTGCCCCGGATGCCCTGGCAGGGCTGCAGATGGCTGTCACTGTCCTTACCTGACAAGGACTGAGCTCTCTTCTCCCTGGGGTCAGGGCACTGAGGTCAGCATTGGTGGAGCTGTTTAGCAGCCATGCAGGTAGAGACTCTGCAGGGAAGCATCTGTGTAATGGAGCCGCCTCACTCTGCTGTGTTACTGCCCCTCTAGCTGCTCCCGGCGTGGGGCTGACAGGCTGTGGCAGTGCTCAGAACGCCCCCTCCTATAGGGGCACATAATCCCTGGCCCTTCCCTTGGGTTTACTGAGCTGGAAAGAAAGCAGACTCTCGCCCTGAGGGAGCTCCACCCCTGCTTGTAATTCATAGATCCCAAGGCCAGAAGGGAACACTGGGGTCATCCAGTCTGACCTCCTGTGTTACACAGGCCAGCAGGCCCGCCGACAGCAATTCCAGGCCGCAGGGCAGAACAGTCAATGGGCCCCCAGAAAGGGATGTCTGAGGTTTTTGGGCGGTGCCGTGCCTGCACTGGCTGGTGCCCAGCGAGCTGCTGCCGGTTGCGCTGCTGGGTGTGCTCTTCCGGCATGGCTAGGCCTTCCACATGCCCACCCAGCTGCCTTCGCCGCCGCTGGTACCACCCTGCATGCACCTAGGGTATCGAAGGCAGGGGGAGGCCCACGCTCTATACGCTCCACACCCCGACCCCTTCCTGCTTCCCGGGCTATGCTGCAGGGGACTCTTCCCCCGGTGGCCAGGGCCCCAGGCTGGGGCTGGAGGGCTAGAGGGCTACCGGCATTCCAGGGCTGGGGAGCCCACACTGCCCACTCACCTGCCTGGTGTTCCGAGGATAGCAGGGGTCGCGCCTCCCACTCACCCTCCTGGCGTTCCGGGGCTGGGGGGGCCGCGGTGTCCGCTCACCCACCCGGCATTCCGGGGCTGGGGGGGGCCCGCTGCCCGCTCACCCCCCAACATTCTGGGGCTGGGTGGGGGCCTGTGCCGCCTGCTCAGCTTTCCGGGGCTGGGGAGGGCTGCAACCCCTGCTCACCTGCCTGGCGTTCTGGGGCTGGGGGCGGGGGTGCGCCGCCCGCTCACCTGCCCGGCACTCCAGGACTGATGGCACTTGGGCAGCCTGTGTGTATGTGTGTGGGGGGGGGGGGGGGGGACTGGCTGCCACACAAGGAGGGGGGGAACTCTGGTGGGAGAGGCGGGGCCTCAGGCAGAAGGGGTGGTCTGGGGGCTAGCCTCCCCAAGCCCGGGGCTCACCCACCACCCATGCCCATGGCTCCCAGCTGCTGCTACTGTGGCAGCGGCAGCAGCCAGGGGCCCCAAGCCCTTTTAAATTGCCCAGGCTCCTGGACAATTTCTCCCTTTGCCCCCCTGTCTCCTTTGGTGGGACTGCAGGCCAGAGACCTGCCCCAAAATAATCCTTAGAGCAGATCCCTTGGAAAACCATCCACTCTTGATTTAAAAATTGTCCACGATGGAGAATCCACCACAGCCCTTGGGAAATTGTTCCAATGATTAGTTACCTCGGTGTTAAAAATGCCTGGCTTCCACTTCCAGCCATTGGTTCATGTTAGACCTTTCTTTGCTAGATCAAAGAGCCCATTATTAAGTATTTGTTCCCTATGTAGGTTAAGGTTCCTTCCCCACTCTGAATTTTAGGGTACAGATGTGGGGACCTGCATGAGAACCTTTAAGCTTAACTACCAGCTTAGATCTGGTTTTGCTGCCACCACCCAAATTATTTGAGTCATTTGGGAAACTCTGTCTACCTCCCCCCCAGAATATCTCCCTTCCAAGTACTATAACCCTTCCCTGGGTAGCCTTGAGAGACTTCTCCACCAATTTTCTGGTGAACACCGATCCAAACCCTTGGATCTTAAAACATGGAGAAATTAACCATTCCCCCTCCTTTCTCCCACCAATTCCTGGTGAGTCCAGATCCAACCCCCTTGGATCTTAAAACAAGAAAAAATCGATCAGGTTTTTAAAAAGAAGGCTTTTAATTAAAGAAAGAAAGGTAAAAATCATCTCTGTAAAATCAGGATGGAAAATAACTTTACAGGGTAATCAGATTTAAAGAGCCCAGAGGAACTCCCTCTAGCCTTAGGTTCAAAGTTACAGCAAACAGAGGTAAACCCTCTAGCAAAAGGAACATTTACAAGTTGAGAAAACAAAGATAAAACTAACACGCCTTGCCTGGCTGTTACTTACAAGTTTGAAATATGAGACACTTGTTCAGAAAGATTTGGAGAGCATGAATTGATGTCCAGTCCCTCTTAGTCCCAAGAGCGAACAACCCCCAAAACAAAGAGCACAGACAAAAGCCTTCCCCCTCCCCAAGATTTGAAAGTATCTTGTCCCCTTATTGGTCCTTTGGGTCAGGTGTCAGCCAGGTTACCTGAGCTTCTTAACCCTTTACAGGTAAAAGGATTTTGGAGTCTCTGGCCAGGAGGGATTTTATAGTACTGTACACAGGAGGGTTGCTACCCTTCCCTTTCTAGTTATGACACGCCCCCCAAATCACAGATAGTGCTGGACAGCCGGTTCCACACTGGCTGTGATTTCTTCCTGGAGCTTTAGGAGAAAACAGAGTTAATAAGACACATGCACCTTTAGACATACTAGTGATTATATAAAAACTAACAATATGTTTTACATTTCAAGAACAATTTTTAACCAGTTGATTTTGGGAAACTTTTATGGGAGAGTGCATTAGCCACTTTGTTAGAAGCTTTTGAAATGTGTTGTATTTTAAAATTAAAATTTTGGAGAGCTAAACTTCACCGAAGAAGTTTTTTGTTATTTTCCTTGGCGGTGTGAAGCCACTTTAGCGGAGCATGGTTGATTTGTAGTTGGAAACGCCATTTCCAAATGTATGGGCGTAGCTTTTCCAGCGCGTACAGAATGGCGTAGCATTCCCTTTTGCTGATTGACGAGTGGCTTTTCCTTTTAGACATTTTTTTGCTGAGAAACACGACAGGATGGAATTTTTGATCCGGTTCTTTTTGCATTAAAACTGCTCCCACACCACGCTTGGACGCATCTGTGGTTACTAGGAATGATTTGTTAAAGTTTGGGGCCCTTAGCACAGGGTTAGACATGAGTGTCGCCTTAAGCTGGTTAAAGGCCTTTTGACACTCATCAGTTCACTGAACTGCATTTGGCTGGGTTTTTTTGGTTAGGTCTGTCAGTGGGGCGGCGATTTGGCTGTAGTGTGGTACAAATCGCCTATAATATCCGGCCAAGCCTAAGAAGGATTGGACCTGTTTCCTTATTGGTCCTTTGGGTCAGGTGTCAGCCAGGTTACCTGAGCTTCTTAACCCTTTACAGGTAAAAGAATTTTGGTGTCTCTGGCCAGAAGGAATTTTATAGTATTGTACAGAGGCGGGTTTTTACCCTTCCCTTTATAGTTATAACATAGGTACTTACAGACTCTGATCAAGTCACCCCTTAACCTTCTCTTTGTTAAGCTACATAGATTGAGCTCCTTGAGTCTATCGCTACAAGGCAGGTTTTCTAAACTTTTAATCATTCTTGTGGCTCTTCTCTGAACCCTCTCCAATTTTCCCATCCTTCTGGAATTGTTAACACAGGATTTCAGCAGTGATTGCAGCAGTGCCAAATCCAGAGGTTAAATAACTCCTTGACTCTTACTCAAGATTCTCTTGTTTATACATTCAAGAATTGTCTTAGCCATAGGTGCTGACTTCTCCTAGCGCCGGTGGGTGCTCGACTCCGCTCTGTGCCCGACTCCACCCCTGCCCCACCCCCACCCGCCCCTGCCCCGCCCCCATTCCAACCCCTTCCCCAAAGTCCCTGCCCCCAACTCTGCCCCCTCCTTGCCCCTATTCTGACTCCTTCCCCAAATCCCCGCCCCAGCCCCTGAGTGTGCCATGTTCCCACTCCTCCCCCCTCCCTCCCGGAGCTTGCTATGCTGCCAAACAGCTATTTGGCAGTGGCAAGCGCTGGGAGGTCGGCAGAGGAGCAGGGACGCGGCGCACTCAGGGGAGGAGGAGGAGGTGGAGGTGAGGTGGGGCAGGGGGGGAGGAGAGGGGAGCTGGTGCAGAGCACCCACAGTTTTTCCCCATGGGTGCTCCATCCCCAGAGCAGCCATGGAGTAGGCGCCTATGGCCTTAGCCCTCTTGGCCACAGCATTGCTCTCGAAGCTCATGTTCAGGTGATGATCTACCATGACTCCCAAGTGTTTTTCAGAGTCCCTGCTTCCCAGGATAGAGGCCCCCATGCTGTAAGTATGGCCGACGTTCTTTGTTCCCAGAGGTATACATTAATATTTAGCTGTATTAAAACACATATTGTTTGCTTGTGCCTAGTTTACCAAGTGATCCAGACCGCTCTATGTCAGTGACCTTTGCTCTTCATTATTTACCCCTCCACCACATTTCATGTGGTCTGCAAACTTCAACAGTGATGATTTGATGTTTTCTTCCAGGTCATTGATAAAGATGTTGAATAGCGTAGGGCCAAGAACCAATCCCTGCAGGATCCCCCTGGAAACACACCTGATCAGTGATGATTCCCCATTTTCAATTACATTTTGAAATCTATCAGTTAGCCAGTTTTTAAATCATTTAATGTGTGCCATGTTCACGTTATACCATTCTAGTTCTGGAATCAAAATGGCTTGCCGATGAGGGGCTGGCTGCCCGTGTTCCACTGCTACAGACACACAGTCAGCTGCATTGGGATCCTTTGGGCTCCAGCGGTTCCTGTTGGGTTGGCACCTTGAGAATCATGCCCACCATGGCAGTACCCAGCAACGGCAGCGCTGCATTTGGCTATGTGGATGTTCCAGCCTGTGGCCAAAGGTGGGGACTATGGTCCTTTATGGGCTAATCATACAATATTAGGGTTGGAAGAGACCTCAGGAGGTCATCTAGTCCAAAGCCCTGCTCAAAGCAGGACCAATCCCCAACAAAATCATCCCAGCCAGGGCTTTGTCAAGCCGGACCTTAAAAATCTCTAAGGATGGAGATTCCTCCACCTCCCTAGGTAACCCATTCCAGTGCTTTCCAGGGGGAGGAGGGATAGCTCAGTGGTTTGAGCATTGGCCTGCTAAACCCAGGATTGTGAGTTCAATCCTTGAGGGGGCCACTTAGAGATCTGGTGCAAAATCAGTACTTGGTTCTGCTAGTGAAGGCAGGGGGCTGGACTCAATGATCTTTTGGGGTCCCTTCCAGTTCTATGAGATAAGTATATCTCCATATATTATTCACCACCCTCCTAGTGAAATAGTGTTTCCTAATATCCAACCTAGACCTCCCCCACTGCAACTTGAGACTCCTCATTCTGTCACCTGCCACCACTGAGAACAGCCAAGCTCTATCCTCTTTGGAACCTCCCTTCAGGTAGTTGAAGGCTGCTATCAATTCCCCCCCCCCCACACACACTCTCCTCTTCTGCAGACTAAACAAACCCAGTTCCCTCAGCCTCTCCTCATAAGTCATGTGCTCCAGCCCCCTAATCATTTTTTACCCTCCGCTGGACTCGCTCCAATTTGTCCACATCCTTTCTGTAGTGGGGTGTCCGAAACTGGACACAGTACTCCAGATGAGGCCTCACCAATGCCGAATGGAGGGGAATGATCACGTCCCTCGATCTGCTGGCAATGCCCCTACTTATACAGCCCAAATTGCCATTAGCCTTCTTGGCAACAAGGGCACACTGTTGACTCATATCCAGCTTCTCATCCACTGTAACCCCTAGGTCCTTTTCTGCAGAACTGCTGCCTAGCCACTCGGTCCCTAGTCTGTAGCAGTGCATGGGATTCTTCTGTCCTAAGTGCAGGACTCTGCACTTGTCCTTGTTGAACCTCATCAGATTTCTTTTGGCCCAATCCTCCAATTTGTCTAGGTCACTCTGGACCGTATCCCTACCCTCCAGCGTATCTACCTCTCCCCCAAGCTTAGTGTCACCTGCGAACTTGCTGAGGATACAATCCATCCCATCATTAATAATAAAGATCATTAATAAAGAAGTTGAACAAAACCAGCCCTAAGACCGACCCCTGGGGCACTCCGCTTGATACCGGCTGCTAACTAGACATGGAGCCGTTGATCACTACCTGTTGAGCCCGACAATCTAGACAGCTTTCTATCCACCTTACAGTCCATTCATCCAATCCATACTTTTTAAACTTGCTGGCAAGAATACTGTGGGAGACTGTATCAAAAGCTTTGCTAAAGTCAAGATATATCACATCCACCGCTTTCCCCATATCCACAGAGCCAGTTATCTCATCATAGAAGACAATCAGGTTGGTCAGGCATGACTTGCCCTTGGTGAATCCATGTTGACTGTTCCTGATCACCTTCCTCTCCTCCAAGTGCTTCAAAATGGTTTCCTTGAGGACCTGCTCCATGATTTTTCCAGGGACTGAGATGAGGCTGTAGTTCCCCAGGTTTTCCTTCTGCTCTTTTTTAAAGATAGGCACTATATTTGCCTTTTTCCAATTGTCCGGGACCTCCCCCGATTGCCACGAGTTTTCAAATCCAAGTGCATCAGCCCCTTTCCCCATCCTTCCCCCTCCCTCAGCTCTCTGGGGAGATGCCTCCTGTTGCTTCTTCCCCAACAGAGCTCTGCTCCGCTCTCTTTGACACTCAGCATCCCCAGTCCCTTTAACTGCCCCACAGCTGCGGGCAGGGCCGGCGCTTCCATTTAGGCGACCTAGGCGGTTGCCTAGGGCACCAGGATTTGGGGGGGGTGGCATTTTGCCGCCCTTGGCGGCAATTCGGCGGCGGGGGGTCCTTCCGCGCTCCGGGTCTTCGGCGGCAATTCGTCGGCGGGTCCTTCACTCTCTCCGGGACACGCCGCCGAAGTGCCCCGAAGACCGGGAGCGCGGAAGGACCCCCCCGCCGCAGAATTGCTGCCGACGACCAGGAGCGCGTAAGGACCCCCACCTAGGGCGCCAAAACCCCTGGCACCGTTCCTGGCTGGGGGCTCCCAACCATCCTGCCAGCCATCCCTTTGCTATCCACCCCCTTCCCCAAAGCTGGGAGCTCCCACCCATCCCACCAGCCGCCGCTTTGCTCCCCACCCTCTACTCCACAGCTGGGAACTCCCACCCATCTTGCCAGCTGCCCCTTTGCTCCCCACCCTCTGCTCCACAGCTGGGAGCCCCCATATCCCACCAGCTGCCCCTTTGCTCCCCACCTCCTGCTCCACAGCTGGGAGCTCCCACCCATCCCGCCAGCCAAGGTGGGGTTTGTCTGCGGCTGGAGGGGAGAGATGGCCACCTCAGCAGGCAGGAGCTGTGCCAAGGGCAGGCTTGGGCAGAGAAGGGCGTCCTTACCCACGGCCGGCAGGACGTCAGCTCCCACTGTCCCTGTGGCGCTGGGCGGTGGGACAACTTTGCTTTGGAAACAAAGCGAGGGCAGGGGGTCAGCAGCGATGGGGGGGGGAGGGAAGGAGCTCCCCATCCCCCGAACAAGCCAAACCACCACAGCCTGCAGGGGCTAGTGGAGGGAATAGATTCAGGAGTCCTGGAGGCAGAGAGCCCAGGCAGAGAAGACCTGTCCGGCACTCCCACCCACTCCTAAATCTCCTCCCCCCACCCACGGCATAGCCCATCTCCCAGTGATGCTTCACCTGTCACCCAGTGTGCTAGTTATTGCAGTATCACCCAGAGGCCCCAGCTAGGCAAGGAGCCCTGTTGTGCCAGGTGCTGCACACACACACACTGTTGTGCCAGGTGCTGCGCGCGCACACACACACACACAGAGTTGTGCCAGGTGCTACACACACACACACACACACACACACACACACACACACTGTTGTGCCAGGTGCTGCGCAGACACACAAACACTCATGCACAGACACAGTGTTGTGGCAGGCACTGCGCATGCACACACACACACGGTTGTGCCAGGTGCTGCACACACACAGAGTGATAGCCACTCCCCGTCCCAAAGAGCTCACATGCATCTGAAGAAGTGAGGTTTTTACCCACGAAAGCTTATGCCCAAATAAATCTGTTAGTCTTTAAGGTGCCACCAGACTCCTTGTTGTTTTTGTAGATACAGACTAACACGGCTACCCCCTGATACTTGATTCCATCCCTATGTTACAGCTGGGGAACTGAGGCATAGAGATGAAGTGACTACCCCAGTGTTACCCAGAGAGTCTGTGTCAGGGGATCGAACCTGGATCTTCTGAGTCCCAGCCCAGTGCCTAGCTACAAAGACATAAATGTCAAAGGAGCGAGTCTGGTTAGTTACATCTTATAAAATTAGCTGCCCTCTGAGGTCCCAGGTCCCCCGTGTGACAGGTTTGGTCACAGAGACCCCCTTGGGACTGTCATGTGACGTGCTGAAATTACCTCTGAGCCCATTTTCCCTGCCAGTTTGGGATTTCCAGAACCCTGCCTTGTTGAGCCAGACACACTAGCCTACTGCAACACAGACTCAGGTCTAGTCCACGCCCCCAAAGCCGCAGACGTCAACCAAAAACTGCACAGCAGATCACCTATTGCTAACACCCAGACCCCAATGGTATCTGAAGTAGTTTTGGGCCGAGGTTCGGCCCTCAGCAGGGCTGTGGGGTATCCCACTGCCTTGCTCTGGTCCGGCGGCAGTCTGGGACAGCAGGCACACAGGGGCTCAGGCCCGTAAGCAGGGGCTGAGCCAAGAGGTCAGAACCCAGGCCCTTAAGCAAGGGCTGAGGCAAAGTCTATAGCAGCCCAGGCCCTAGGTCAGGGCGGGGAAATAATCAAATAGTCTGTCAGAAACCCAGGCCTTTAAGCAGGGGCTGGGTCCGTTTGTAGCAGCCCAGGCCCTAGGTCAGGGCGGGGCAGCAAGCAAATAGTCTGTCAGAAACCCAGGCCTTTAAGCAGGGGCTGGGTCAGTTTGACAGGTCCCAGCCTCTCTAGGCCAGGGGAAAAGGGGGAGTCTGCCACCCAAGGAGTGGGTGGCAGGGGGGACGCAGGCCCTCCCACTCCACTGCATCCCAGCCCGGGGCCCTAGCAGCGACGGAAACTCGCTGCTGTCAGTGGGGATCCTGGCCGCAACACACTGACATCGGCTCTGGCAGTACAGCAGCCAGACTGGGGTCGGCTGTCCCCGGGCTACTTCCACACTCCCCCTCGTATGGTACCTGTGTTGGTGTCACTAGGCATAGCTACCAGGTAACTCGGGGGAGTGGAAGGCCATAAGTGCCGATGAAACTCCTTTGCTCTGGGTCTAAGTGATCCACAGTGACTCCATCTTGTGAACTTTCACCTACTTCTATGCTAACTGCTTACATGCTGAAGCAGGCTGAAGCAGAAATGTAATGGTCAGCTTTTTTCTAGCAGACAGCTGCTGTTTTGCTCGCACTAACAGAAACGTAGTGATAAGACGGGGGAAGACTGCTGCACAGGCCTTGCAAGGCCAAAAGATAAGCAGGCAAAGGGAAACTTTTCTAACATGCACAATGTGTACCTATTGTAACTGCTTGAGGAGGGAGGGGAAGGAGGGGTAGGGGGAAAAGTAACAGAACAAAGGCTTGCACAGAAACTGCTTGGAATATAAAAGAGAAAACTTGCTTGTATGTGCTGTGCTTGATTTGAGACGTGCCTGTCTCCCTGCACCACTTTGAGATCTCAAATAAACTTGGTTTACTTCTCCACACCTGGTGTGTCTATTAGTGCGGCGGACACCGGGCAACGAACCCCGCTGCTGCCTCCTCGGGCTCTTTTGGGCTGGCAACACCTGGGCCGTCCTAGTGTCCTCGGTGCTCTCCACCAGCATTGGTTCCTCGGGGTAGCTGGCACGGGGCAGGCTCGGCTCCTCCTCGGGGTAGCTGGCACGCGGCAGGCTTGGCCAGTCCTCCTTAGGGTAGCTGGCACGGGGCAGGCTTGGCCAGTCCTCCTCAGTGTACTGGGCGAGAGGTAGGCTCGGCCGGCCTGGTAAGTCAGCAGGCTGGTCACGGCCTGCGGCTGTCTCCCAAGCGGAAGCTCGGCCACAGACGTCTGCTCTCCCCGCTGGCGTGTGCTCCACTGAGCTCTGCTGGTGAACTTTTATACTTCCGGGTCGGCGCCATGACCTCTGAGAGGCGGGCACCGGACCCGGTGGCTCCGCCCACGTTGGTATCAGGGGAGGTTCAGCCCTCAGCGGGGCTGTGGGGTATCCCACCGCCTCGCTACAGGATCCAAACCCCAAATAAATTCGTTTTACTCTGGTATAAAACGTATACAGGGTAGACTCATAAATTGTCCGCCCTCTATAACACTTATAGAGAGATATGCACAGCTGTTTGCTCCCCCAGGTATTAATCCCTTACTCTGGGTTAATTAATAAACAAAAGTGATTTTTATTGAGTATAAAAAGTAGGATTTAAGTGGTTTCAAGTAATAACAGACAGAACAAAGTAAGTCACCAAGAAAATAAAGCAAAAACACACAAGTCTAAGCCTAATACATTGTCCTAGTCAATGGGAGCCATCAAGAGACTAAACCACCATTAATGGCCCACACTTTGCATAATTACAATAGGACCTCAGAATTATACTTCTTATTTCTAGCTTCAGATACAAGAATGATACATGCATACAAATAGGATGAACACACTCAGTAGATTATAAGTTTTGTAATGATACCTTACAAGAGACCTTTTGCATAAAGCATATTCCAGTTACATTATATTCACATTCAAAGCATATTTTCATAAAGCATATGGAGTGCAACGTCACACCACTGTCTGGATTCCCTGGCTGCTCTTCGTCACCCTTGGTAGCGAGGGCTAGTGAAAACTGTACATGTAAACAAGATGCCAGAAAATTGGGTTTCTGCCCCAATGACTGTGTTCACAGCGCTCCCTGGAAAACTTCACGTTTTTGTTAAAAAACCAAATGCCCCCAAACCAAACATTTCTCTTTGTCTGTCCTGCTGCAGTGCCTCATGGGAGCTGCAGTTCGGTTTCCACATGCCCACATTCCCTTCTGTGGGCCAGACTACATCTCCCACGATGCAAGGGGGCCCTCATGCACGCCTCTCTCCAGACAGACCCCTTGCTAGTGCCCATGGAAGGGACTGGCCCGGGGCCTGAGTGGGAGGAGGCAGGACCCAGGAGCTGGAGGAGCTGGTGAGTGCGGTGCATGGGATTCTAACCCGGTAGGAGGGGATGTAGTTCATTAAATGGGAGAATTTACTGGAATTCTTGCATTCCCTGCAGCTGGCTCTGCCCATCTCCCATTCTGATGCGACTGGGACCAGGGCATTTCCCACCTTCCCTGCTTGCTTGATAAACCCATCATTCCCCTTCTCTGCCCATGGCACCAGCATCTCCTCCCTCTGCTGGCCTGGGCTCTGTACGCCTCCTGTGGCTGGCTTCCCACTGATGGCACATTCTCATTACTCACTCATCCTGAGTCCGGCCTGCTGAGGCTGGGTGCGGGTCCAGGCTGATGTGGTGTACGGTGGGGGCTCCTGTGCCCATGCTGGAGACTGTGCCAGGGGCTGCCATGGGGGTATGGGAGTGGCGATGGGGTATGGTGCATAGTGGTGATGGAATACCAGATCTGCTTCTTCATCTTCAGTGTGCAGAGGGACCAGGTTCACCTGCAGGGAAGGACTAAAAAGCACCTTGGGGTGTCTCCTTGCCCCTGGCCATGATCGCTACCCCTGGAGCTTTACCTGACTCTTGGTAACTGTGTTTAGAGAATTGATTCCTAAGCCTAGCAAGAGGTCCTCACGCAAACAGGCTCTGCAGCTCACAGCTGGGCTTGCCGGCCGCTCACAGTCTGTTATGGCTGGTGTCAGGGTTCCCTCCCCACTCTGAACTCTGGGGTGAGAGACCCCCTAAGTTTATATTCCACCAGCTTAGGATAAAAACTTCCCCAAGGCACAAATTCCTTTTCTTGTCCTTGGACGGTATTGCTGCCACCACCAAGTGATTTAAACAAATATACAGGGAGGGGCCACTTGGAGCCCTATCCCCCCCCCCCCAATATCCCCCCTAAGCCCCTTCACCCCCTTTCCTGGGGAGGCTTGAGAATAATATCCTAACCGATAGGTTAACAAAGTGAGCACAGACCAAATCCCTGGTTTTTAGGACACTGAAAATCAATCAGGTTCTTAAAAGAAGAATTTTATTAAAAAAAAGGTAAAAGAATCACACCTGCAAAATCAGGATGGAAGATAACTT
The DNA here is from genome assembly GCF_028017835.1 of Emys orbicularis. Taxonomy (NCBI): domain Eukaryota; kingdom Metazoa; phylum Chordata; order Testudines; family Emydidae; genus Emys; species Emys orbicularis. Next base: position 16,366,437 of record NC_088707.1, on the reverse strand, counting down.
TACAGGGTAAATAAAAAGATTTAAACCACAGAGGATTCCCCTCTGACTCTGCTTCCCAGTTACAAAACAGGAATAAAATTACCTCTTAGCATAGGGAAAATTCACAAGCTAAAACAAAAGCTACTCTAATGCATTTCCTTGCCTTTACTTACAATTTCTGTAATTTTAGATGTATCAGTTCAGGTATCTTTTTAGGAGCTGGTTTACCTGCTTGGTCTCATTCTTTGACCCGAGAGGGAACCAACAAAGAGAGCACATACAAAACCTTCCCGTTCCCCCAGATTTGAAAGTATCTTCTTTTCCCATTGGTCCTTCTGATCAGGTGCCAACTAGGTTAATTGAACTGATTAACCCCTTACAGGTAAGGGGATTCTGTACCTCTGGCCAGGAGGGAGTTTATGTTACTGCATACATGAAGGTTGTTACCCTTCCCTTTATATTTATAACAGCTGGTGACCCTGATCTCGTGCCGTAGCATAAGGCTGTCATGGGGCCAGTGTAATGCTGACAGACTCTGGTCATCAGCAGGCAGGCAGGATTGAACCTGGGACCTCTGGAGCTTAGTGCATGAGCCACTACTGCATGAGGAGAAAGAAGTGGTTCAGGACTATTTAGAAAAGCTGGACGAGCACAAGTCCATGGGGCTGGATGCACTGCATCCGAGGGTGCTAAAGGAGTTGGCTGATGTGATTGCAGAGCCATTGGCCATTATCTTTGAAAACTCATGGAAATAGGGGGAGGTCCCAGATGACTGGAAAAAGGCTAATGTAGTACCCATCTTTAAAAAAGGGAAGAAGGAGGATCCGGGGAACAACAGGCTAGTCAGCCTCTGGGAGTCAGAGGGAACTGCGGGGTCTGTCTGAATCCAGCAGCCTCGGTAAAAAATCCCCTTTATGATTCAGAGATTGAAAGGTCAGCAGGTACCCCAGTGATCACCTAGTCTGACCTGAACACCATGGGCCCTAAGGCTCCCCTGAATTCATTCCTGCTTGACTTAGAGCAGAGCTTTCGGAAAAACATCCCATCTTTATTTTAAAATGGCCAAGGATGGAGAATCCACCCCAGACCTTGGTAAGTCGTTCCGATGTTGTTCAGCACAGCTGAGTCCATCCCTGCTCTGCCATGAGGGTCACGCCTCAGGAGCTGCGCTGAGAGCCCGCTAGGCCTTGGGAGTCCCCTTGGCTCCCCAGGCAACGCGAAGGGCTGAGCCCCGCAGGCCTTTGGAGATGGAGGATCTGAGCCGGCCGGGGAGCTCTGCTGTATAGCAGGCGCATGTATTGGGGCTGGGGCCCACGGCTGGCTGGCAGGGGCGGCTGTATCCCATGCAAAGTGCTACGGTGAGTGAACGCTCACGCTGCAGAGGGAAGCCCTTAAACGTAGTGAAATGCCACATGCCAATGGCCCACCTTGTGCATTGCGTGGTGCCAGAGGCTGGGTGTGTGGCAGGGATGGGGCTGGGCTCCACTCACCACATGGCTCGGGCAGCGGAAGAGGTAGCTGCCTTGACTTGGGCGTTTCCTGACTTTTGAGATCTCCGCTCTGCAGCCAGGCCGTTGGTTTCAGGTGTTTGGGATGGGCCAGGGGAGCAGGTGCCTTCAGCCAAGCAGTGGGCCTGGGGGGTAGCTCCTGTGCGGAGAGCAGCTTTCCTTACAGCCCCAGGGGCTAGGACATGGGGATGGCGTTTGCCCCTTCCCAGCCATGCAGGTGGGGGAGGGAGTGGAGAATATGTCACACGTTCCCAGCTGAGTTCTGTGTTGCTGGAGGGAGGGGAGGAGATTGCGATTTGATTGATTGGGGCTGGCACATCCTGAGTGTCACAGGGCAGGCCTGCCTTCTAGCACCCTCTGCTGGCCAAGCACGAAACTGCAGGTGCTCCCTGCCTCAATTTCCCTCACCAAGGCTTTGCCTCTCCTGGGGATTCCCATAGGTTAGCCGGCTGGCTGAGTCACCCCATTGGTCAATCCCCTTCTGGAGTAACAGAAGTCCAAACAAGAGGTCCTTCTTGCCCCACCTGGGCTCTTCTTCAGCCCACCCTTGGGACTCTCTTTCCATCTTCCCTGCTCTGGGATACAGCCCTGGCCCCCTGGCTGCTTCCCTGGAGTCCTTCCCAACCCTCCTTCAGGGCCTCACCCAGGAGCCCAGCTTGCTCCTCATGAGCCCTCCTCCAAACTGAGCTCTGTCTCGCAGCCCTGTTGTGAGGTCCAGATGTTTCTGGCTGTCACCTGACCCCAAGTAATCCTGTCCCCTTAGGCTGGGAGGCAACTAGTTATGGCACAGGTAGGGGCTGACCAAACAGGGTTGGCCACAGGGAGTCCACCCCAGACTAGGGCTGTGCCTGGAGTCACTAAGTCCCTAAGGACAGGGATCCCTGGGCTAGGGTTAAGGTTCTTAAGGGGAGGCTGTGCTGGGTTAGGTTTAGGCCTGGGGCCAGTAGGACTTTCTGGCCTAGAGTTACGGTTCCTATGGTTCTCCATGCCAGGGCTATACCGGTGGTAGGCAGGGTTCCCGGGTCAGGCTCAGGGTTACCAAGACTACCCTGTTACAGTGAGCCTCCCCTTGTGGCTCTGCCCGTGCTCCAGTCACGCCACGCAGTATTTTAGCCTGTGGTTCCCCTTACCAGGCCCAGGCAGGCCCGTCTCAGAGTTAGCATTGTGGTGGGGGCCTGTGGAACTACTTCTCCCCCCGCAACCCTCAGCGTAACTGAGTCTCGCCCCAGTGTGTTGCCCCACCATGCAAAATGCAACGCCGGTGAAATCTGCAGATGACACCAGCCTTGGTGGGGAGGTAAACAGCCATCAGGCCAGGGCAATTCTCCAGAGCAGGCTGCATCGCCTGGTGAGTTGGGCTCACTTGAACAACATGTGCTTTAATGCAGCCAAGTGTCAGGTCAAACATCTAGGGACAAGGAATGTGGGTCCCACTTACTGGGTAGGGGGGTATATTGGAAAGCAGTGACTGAACTGGACTTGGGGGCCAGGGCGGAACACGGCTGAACCTGAGCTCCCGGTGTGATGCTGCAACTTAAAACTAATGCAGTCCTGGGCTGTGTAAGCAGGAGAATGCAGAGTGGAAGCAGGGAGGTGGCGTTACTTCTGTATACAGGATTGGGGAGACCATTTGAGATACATGAAGGGGGTGGTGAGTAGCTCCCTTTGATGGACACCCAGCCAGCCAGTTAGCTGTAAAATCACTCTTGGTCTGTTCTCTGCTTGCTTTACCTGTAAAGGCTTAACAAGCCCACAGGTAAAGGAAAAGGAGTGGATACCTGACCAAAAGAACCAATGGGAAGGTAGAACTTATTAAAATTGGGAAAGAAACTTTCCCTTTGTCTGTTGTTCTCTGGGCTGCAGGGATGGAGCAGCAATGCTGTGTAAGGCTTGAACCAGGTATGAAAATTCACCTTCCATACCTAGAAGAAATTATTTGAATAGTTCCAGAAGTAATTTTTTCCTTTTTGTTTTTAATAAAATTTACCTTTTTTAAGAACAGGATTGGATTTTTGGTGTTCTACGAGGTTTGTGCATGTTGCTTGATTAGCTGATAGCCACAGCTAATTTCCTTTGTTTTCTTTCTCAGCTCCGCCCTGGAGGGGTGTGAAAGGACTTGAGGGTACCCCACAGGGAGGAATTCCCAAGTGCTCCTTCCTGGGTTCAAAAGGGGGTTTCTGCATTTGGGTGGTGACAGTGTTTACCAAGCCAAGGTCAGAGAAAAGCTGTAACCTTGGGAGTGTAATACAAGCCTGGAGTGGCAAGTATTAATTTTTAAAATCCTTGCGGGCCCCCACTTCTGCACTCGGAGTGACAGAGTGGGGATTCAGCCTTGACACCATTACTGGCTCCTGGGCCCAGTTCTGGCATCCACATTTTAAAAGCATGTTGACAAATTGGGAAAGAGGCACAAGAAGGATTCGGGCTCTGGCAAACCTGCCTCACGCTGAGAGCTACAGAAGCTCAGTCTAGGGTATCCAAGTGAAAGTTAACAGATGACTTGAACAGTCTATAAATACCTTCCTGGAGAGCAGACGCTGCATTATGTTCTTTTGGTTCTAGGCATGTCTGCAGAACCTTATTGGTTTTTTCTACCAACGCCGTTGGATGTACCCCGTCAGACCCCTGGCTTTCCTATACTGTAACTTCTAAATTCAGCTGAGTCTGGTTTCTTAGGTCACCTGGAATTTTCCTGGGTGGAGCAATTCGTGGGGTTACCTCACGTTTTAATCAAGAGCAATGTGTGTCTTTAATGCCGACGAGTTCACCAAAGCCATCCTGGCATTCTTCGCAAGTACGGGCCCTTCAAACTCAGCTGCTCCTGTAGCACAAAGTCAGATCTGCCTGCTACAGGGACAAAACCCAGGTCTTCCCTCCCATCCGCCCACAGAGGCTAAGGGAGAGGGAGTCGGAGTCTGCTCCTCCTGGTGCATCATCCACAGAAATGGTAGCTAAGTTCCAGCCTCTTCCATCAGGGCAAGAGCCACTGAAGACAATGGGGCTGCACAGGTGCCCTGGAGGGCCTGATTTGGCGTTAAAACTGGTGATGGAAAGCAAGGAAAGGACCCAGCTTGACTCTGGGAGCCCAGGGGAATTTGCAGGCGGGAATCCTGCATCTTGCAGTCCCTTCTAGCCCTATGGGTCTATGAGGCTATAAGCTAGTGAAACATCTGTTTGTTTGATCACGTTTGATCTACTCGTTCACATCTGATCTGGAATCATAGAAACTACCCTCTTGGAACCATTTAGTCACTTTTCAGAACACAGCAGCCCTCTAAGCCGGCCCACCGGCACGTACGCCTCCCGAGTCAGCCTTCAATTCAGAGATCACACACTCACGCCAAACAGAGAGGACTTCGGTCTCACCCCACTGGCTAACCATAAGTCATACAAGCAATTCCCTTAGACACTCCAGTTTCCCAGTATTACCACCAGTGCCACTCGTTATGGGGATGAATGGTTATGAAAACCATTACCCGGTAAAAGAAAAAAGGTTCTCTCGATCCCAATGGGCCAAGCCAGGTCAATATACAAGTTAAATCTTACCCACAAATCACGCTGTTGCCAATCCTTTAGAATCTAAAATCAAAAGGCTTATTCATAAAAAGAAAGAAATCTAGATGAGAGCTAAAATTGGTTAAATAGAATCAATTACATACAGTAATGGCAAAGTTCTTGGTTCAGGCTTGTAGTGTGTGATTGTGTAGTGTGTGATCACACACTCACTGCCTTGTCCAGGCCACAGAGGGATGGGAAGGAATCAGGGATATGACAGGTTTCAGAGTAGTAGCCGTGTTAGTCTGAACGAGGAGTACTTGTGGCATCTTAGAGACTAACAAATTTATTTGGGCATAAGCTTTCGTGGGCTAAAACCCACTTCATCGGATGCATGCAGTGGAAAATACAGTAGGAAGATATATATACACAGAGAACATGAAAAAATGGGTGTTGCCATACCAACTCTAATGAGACTAATCAATTAAGGTGGGGTATTATCAGGGATATGACTATTTAGCAACAAACATTGGCCACAGCTGCTGCGTCTGCCAAAAGGGAAACAACATTTGTTGTCCCTGTGGGAATGAAATATTTAATCAATGTGTTTTGAATCAACTATTAAATTAAATTAAATTAAATTAAATTAAATCCTTTGCAGGGCTGTTATGTTTAATAAATTGCTTCCGTCCTCGTTGTTCAGTGAACACGCAGCCCTGTGCACAGCCAGCCTGTGCACCAAGGGCCCAGGGCCGGTGCAAGGAAGTTTTGTGCCCTAGGCGAAACTTCCACCTTGCGCCCCCACCTCCAGCTCTGCGGCAGCTCCCCGCCCCCGCCTCCGCCCTGAGGCGCCCCCCCCCCCCCCCCCGCGGCAGCTCCCCCCCCCCCGCCCTGAGGTGCCCCCCCCCCGTGGCAGCTCCCCCTCCCCGGGGAGCCGTGCGGCAGCTCCCCACCCCAGCTCACCTCTGCTCCGCCTCCTCCCCGAGCACACTGCCCCTGCTCTAATTCTCCTCTCCTCCCAGCCTTGCGGCCCCAAACAGCTGATTGGTGCCGCAAGCCTGGGAGGCAGGAGAAGTGGAGCGGCCGCTGCGCTGGGAGAGGGAGTCTGAGCCGCACATGTCAGCGTGCCGCTGGCAGCCCAGCCCAGGAACGCTGTACAAAAAAAAATTGGGGGCACCGCTTTTTGGCACTCCCAAATCTTGGCGCCCTAGGCAACCACCTAGTTTGCCTTAATGGTAGCACCAACCCTGCAAGGGCCGTGCTTACACTCACGTCGACGGGCATTATGGAGCTGGTTCAGCCCGAAGCTCCAGTCTGCAGCCGATCTGCCTGCGTGTCCCAGCCGCCACCTTGGCTGACACAGCAGGGGTCGAATCCAAGACCTTCAGAGCTAAAACATGAGTTGGCAGGGGCTAAGAAGCAAGGCTGGGTCAGTGGGGCCGTAGCAGACTCACACACTCTGTGAATCAGGGGCAGTGGGGGACACAGCCCCTGCTGATCAATGGGTGTCCAGAGCCCCACTCACATGACTGCAGCTCTGCATGGGCCATTCACAGGAATGGGGATTAAACTATTATAACTGGGACCAGAATGCGGCCCAGAGCAACACAGAGATGGAAACTCAGGAGCCCTGCCTCATCCCCTGCACACCCGTCCAGCCAGGGGGCCCGCCGGAGGGACGGGGCCTGGGATCACAGACTGCTCCACAGTGCAGTGAGACAGACACACCGAGGGAGGAGTTCAGATGACCCCCCCCACAACACATGCTCTGGGCCCCCTCAGTCTGAGGGCAGACAGCCTGTTTCTGAAGGGCCAAGGGGCCCCAATCCAAATGTACGGACAGAGTCCTTGCGCTGTCCTGCTCCCAGCACAAAGGAAACCACCTGCTAGCAGCGTGGCTCCAGCAGAGTACTGGGTGCCCTACGGCCTCAGCATGGGGAGGCTGGAGCACACAGTGCCCCCAGGTGGGCACCACACTCCCCACCCACCAGGGCTGGGGTAGAGAACCAGGAGCTGTGACTGGTTGTTGGGGCTCAGCTTCTCTCCCTTTCCCCTCTCCTGGTCTGCCCCGCAGGGCTGTGTGGGGAGGGAGCGACCCTGTGCTAGGCACCCCCCCAACAGGCAACGTCTCGGCCAGAGGCAGAGCTGCTCCCCTCCATCCCCTACCATGCACAGGTGGGCAGCGGGGAAGGTGCTGAGCAGCAGCTCGCAGCACTCCTGGCTCAGCCAGCGCTGCCCCGGGGGCTGCAGGGGAGGCCATAGGGAAGGCCCCCACAGGGCCTGGCTCAGAGAGACACATTTTCAAACACACCGTCGCCCTCCAGGGCCACAATCTAGATCCACAAGGATCCCAAGCCAGGGTGGGCTCCCCTGGTCGATGGCGTCCCACCACCTCTGGCTGGGTCCCTGGGCCTGTGGTATCAAGGGACACAGACTGGGTCCTTGTAGGAGGCTCAGAAATGGAGTTAGCTGTGGAGGCCTGTTTAGCCTGGCTGCGGCTGACCATCCCCACCCTTTTTGTTAGCCTCACATGGTTGGGTAAGTCGTCTCCCAGTAGCATGGGAATGGGATAATCATCATAGACTGCAAAAGTACAATATTCCTGACCAGCCCTTGTACTGGACAGGCAACTTGGCTGTAGGCAAGTTAAAAGAGTTGGTCTTAACTTGGGCCTCTGGGTTGATGAATTTGGGATCCACCAGGGATACCATCAAATTAGGCCTGAATAAAAACTGGGAGTGGATGGGTCACTACAAAAACTAAAAACTAATTTCCCCATGCTAATTTCCCCCTACTGTTACTCAGACCTTCTTTTCAACTGTTTGAAATGGGCCACCCTGATTACCACTACAAAAGTGATTCTTCCTCCTGTTGATAATAGGCCACTTTAATTGAATTGTCTTGTTAGAACTGACCCCCCACTTGGTAAGGCAACTCTCATCTTTTCATGTACTATGTATATATATCTTCCTACTGTATTTTCTACTCCATGCATCTGATGAAGTGGGTTTTAGCCCATGAAGCTTATGCCCAAATAAATTTGTTAGTCTGTAAGGTGCCACAAGTACTCCTCATTGTTTTTACCTGTGCTCTAGTGTCTCTCCATGCAGTAATATTCCTCCCACCCACACTTACTGTTTCCCTTCGCTCTCGGGGTATTTGCGAGGTATCTGGGCCTGAAGGCTCTCGGCGGGATCCCGGGGTGATGAGTTGCAGTCGGCTGGTGATCTTGGGGCAGTTGGCCTTCACATGTCCCAGCTCATTACATTTAAAGCATTGCCCGGCTGGCTGTGGGCTGGGGTGAGGTGGGTGGTTGGAGAGTGGGGTAGTGGGACGAGAGGGCATCTGGGGTCTCTCTGGCTGTGTGGAGGGCTCCTCCTGGCGAGGTGGGGCCTTGGGCTGACTCCGATGGTGGGGTGTCATCTTGGGTTGTCCCTTCTGGTATCCCCACCAACTGCTACTAGCTTTCTTCGCCGCCGCCACCTCCACCCATTTGGCTCTGATCTCCCCCGCCTTGATTACAATTTTGGGCTTCCCATCTAGGATGTACCTTTCTATTTCCTCAGGAACACCCTCTAAGAACTGCTCCATTTGTATTAGGAGAGACAAATCTTCCAGAGACTTAACATTTGCTCCTGATATCCAGGCATCTCAATTTTTTACAATGTGGTATGCGTGTAGGGAAAATGCCACATCTGGTTTCCACCTTAGGGCTCTGAACTGCCGACAGGCATGCTCGAGTGTTAGCCCCATCCTAATTCTGGCCTTTTGTTTAAAAAGTTCGCACTCGTAGATGTGTTCTTTAGGCATTTCAGCTGCCACCTCTGCTAAGGTGGATGGATGGATGTTGTACCCAAGGCTGGCCCTTTCAAAATTTTCTGAGAAGGCCTCTGTATCATCGCCTACCTTGTATGTGGGGAATCTCTTGGAATGGGGAGCGGTACCTGGAGGAGGACTGTTAGGGTGACCTGGTTGACCCAGCTTAGCCCTTTCCAGCTGTAACGATGCTGCCTCTGGCGGGACACAACTGAGAGTATCAATTCAGGACAAATGGCTTAGAGCAGGGCAGTTACAGCCCAAGGCTGGGGTTCCTTTACTATTAAGGCAGCAAACCAGCCAAACAGAGAGGACTTCGGTCTCACCCCACTGGCTAACCATAAGTCATACAAGCAATTCCCTTAGACACTCCAGTTTCCCAGTATTACCACCAGTGCCACTCGTTATGGGGATGAATGGTTATGAAAACCATTACCCGGTAAAAGAAAAAAGGTTCTCTCGATCCCAATGGGCCAAGCCAGGTCAATATACAAGTTAAATCTTACTCACAAATCACGCTGTTGCCAATCCTTTGGAATCTAAAATCTAAAGGTTTATTCATAAAGAGAAAGAAATCTAGATGAGAGCTAAAATTGGTTAAATAGAATCAATTACATACAGTAATGGCAAAGTTCTTGGTTCAGGCTTGTAGCAGTGATGGAATAAACTGCAGGCTTAAATTAAGTCTCTGGAGTACATCCACAGCTTGGATGGGTCATTCAGTCCTTTGTTCAGAGCTTCAGTGTGGCAAAGTTCCTCCACAGGTAAGAAGCAGGATTGAAGACAAAACGGAGGGGTTTCCAGGGCCTTTTATATTCTCTCTTGTAGGCGGAAACCCCTTTGTTCTCCTGGTCAAAATCACAGCAACAAGATGGAGTTTGTAGCCATATGGGTAAGTCACATGTCCATGCATGACTCAGATTGCAGGTGGCAGCCATTGCTCACATGTTACCTTGAATGTCCCTGGAAAGCTCAGATGTGGAGCAAAGTCCATTGTCAGTTAAGTGTTTCTTGATTGGGCACTTACTCTAAACATTCCTTTCTCAATAAGCTGACCAAATGCTTCACTAATGCTACTTAGAATCAAACACATTGAGATACAAGTACATAGCCAATATTCATAACTTGCATACAGACAGCATAATCATAACCAGCAAATCATAACCTTTTCATAGACACCTCACACGACAACCTTTGTCCAATATTTGCTGCAAATGATCTATACAGTCACAGTTTATGTCAATAACGTCACACCAGCTCTAAGCGCTTCAGCTCTTTCTCTGCTTCTAAGTGCTTCGCCTCCATTTCTGCCTCCAAGCGCTTCCTCCTCCAAGCGCTTCATCTCTCTCCTCTCCTCTGCCTCCAAGCGCTTCATCTCTAAGAAGAAATTCCTGTCTTCCGCAGTTAGAATTCGGTGTGGGTTAAGAGCATCCCTCCATCTTGGTACCTGGATCTTGGGTTGGGGAGGGCTGACCATTCCCTCCAGGGAAATCTCTGGTCCCCCATCCCCTCTCTGCATTTCTGTCATGGTGCTGGATGTCTGGGCTTGATCTGGGTCTGTCTTCTCCATGGTGTGCCGCTTTGGGAAGACTGGTTGGTCTAGGCTTTCGGTGCCCGACCGCAAACTCATGCACAGGGCTGCCCTACTCTAGCCTAGCTATTTCGTTGCCACAAAGCTAGAAAAAAAATTAAACCACTTGTTGGACTCCCTGGCTTTGCAGGCTGAACCCTTTGCATGCCTGTTTCCCCTCAGGCAGCAAAGAAAGAAAAGAAAAGAAAAGAAAAGAAAAGAAAAGAAAAGAAAAGAAAAGAAAAGAAACCTCCCTGGCTTTGCAGGCTGTCAAAAGGAAAAATGTGTCCTTTTAAAATCCTGAGGTCTGTGCCTCTGGTTCAAAATGATCCCACCGCTCTGCCACCATGTCAAGGCTGATTCCCCACTCTGGCACTTCGAGTGCAGAAGTCGGGGGCCCACAAGGACTCTAAAAATTAATACTGGCCACTCCAGGCTTGTATTAAACTCCCAAGGTTACAGCTTCTCTCTAACCTTGGATTGGTAGATGCTGCCACCACCCAAGTGCAGAACCTCTTTGAGAGACCAGGAAGGCTCACTTGGGAATTCCTTTCTGTGGGTCCCCTCAAGCCCTTTCGCCCCCACCCCCCTCCCGGGGAAGAGCTGAGAAAGGAAAAAAAAGAAATCAGCTGTTGCCACCAACTAATTAAAAAAAATACGCACAAAGCCTCTTAAGATACAAAACTCCAATTCTGTTCTTAAAAAAGGTAAATTTTATTTTTTTTTTAAAAAGGAAGAAAATACATCTGGGAACTCAGGCTATTACTAGATTTAAAAAGAACAAATATAAGGATTAAGCACCAAGAATAGCTTTCTTGAGGTCCAGCTTAAAGGTTATAAGCAAAACAAAAGCACCTGGGGTTAGCAGAGCAGAATCAACAAACCATAAAGAAATAAAAGAGCTAAACCTAATCGCGTCTTCCTAGACATTTCCTGATCTACTTACATATCTGGGGTATCAAATGAGTAGTTTCTAGATATGATACTGATGGTTTTTCATACCTGACCCAAGCGTCTTACAGCATAGCTCTGCCCTGTCCACCTCTCCCCGGGAGGACAACAGACAGACAAAAGGGGAGTCGTTTCAATTTTAAAAAGTTCTAGCTTTCCCACTGGCGCTTTTGGCCAGGTGCCCACTCACTTCCTTTTGTCTATACATAGCAGTGAGACTTTTTAACCCTTTATAGGTAGAGCAATTAGAGAACAGCTGTTAAGAGGGATTTTATAGCTACTGGCTTGCTGGGTGTCCATAAAAGGGAGCTACTCCCTCCTCCCCTTCATTTATCACACCCACTTGTCATTGTTTCCTGGGAGAGGGTGAAATGGTTGGATTTGATGGCTGGCTCTCTGGGGGGGCAGGTCAGCGGGGAAGCAGGCGAAGTGACTTGCTGACACCATTACCTGGGGAGTGTGGGGCACAACCAGGAGCTGAAGCCAGATCTGTTGAGTCCCAGGTCAAGGACTCGGCCTCAAGGCCAGCTCCTGCTTCCTGTCCCTGCCTTACTGCTCCCTACCGGCCAGCCTTACACCATGCAGTACCCACAGTCAGCGGGCTCCAGATGGAGGAAGGTACCACTCAGAGGAAAGGTGTCAAAATCTGGCCCTGAACAGCTATTCCCCATTTTATACCCCGCTGACTGTCCTGTCTGCTTCAGGGCTAGCACAGGCATATCTGCCCACCGCCCTCCTTTCTACCCACCCAGCTGTCACTAAATTCGCCTCCCTAATCTGAGCTTCTGATCTCTCCTCGCTACTGGTTGGCAGCTCTGTGAGTTTGGGCTCCTCTGTGCTATTAATCCATGTGGCATTTATACTGCTTTCCAGATCATTAATTGAGACATACAGGTCCCAGCGTGATCCCCGTAGGCCCCCACTTACTGCCTCCCCCTCATTTCAGAGCTGCACCATTAATAATTACTCACAGTTTGCTGCGTGACAGCCCATTTCCTCCTCCCACTCCCCTCGGCAGTCACTCAGGTATTTCTATTCAAACAGGCGACTCCTACCTCTTCCGAGCTTTGCATGAAGCCTGGCTTAGCGCCCTGGATCCATTGTGTGCTGCCTTTTATTCACCAGGCCTGTAGGTCTGCCAGGACGTCCTGCACTGTGTGACACACTCTCCATTGTAAGGATCCCACACCTTACTCAGAACTCATGGTTCTTCCCTCTGGTGTTTGCCTCAATTCCTGTATTGTCCATTCGGAGATCCCATCTGGGCTTGGAGTCAGTCAGGCTGATTATCTGCTTAATAACATTCCCTTCTGAACCAGGAAAAGCACCTGAACGAGAAGACACGACTAATGGTATTTTAATAGAAATAAAAGGAGAGAACTCTATGTTTCTAAAATTAAACTGGCCACAGAGAGAACTGCCCCTGCCTGGTCCCTGACCCCGGGACGCTGCATCCCACAGGCCCCTGGCCGCTCCCTGACCCCGGGACGCTGCATCCCATGGGCCCCTGGTTTCTCCCTGACCCCATGACGCCGCGTCCCACGGGCTCCTGGCCGCTCCCTGACCCCAGGACACCATGTCCCACGGGCCCCTGGCTGCTCCCTGACCCCAGGACGCCACGTCCCATGGTCCCCTGGCCACTCCCTCACCCCAGGACACCGTGTCCCACAGGCTCCTGGCCGCCCCCCATCTCAGGACCCTGTGTCCCACGGGCCCCTGGCCATTCCCTGACCCCAGGTAGCTGCATCCCATAGGCTGCTGGCCGCTCTCTGACCCCAGGACGCCGCATCCCACGGGCTCCTGGCCGCCCCTGATCTCAGGACCCTGTGTCCCACGGGCCCCTGGCCGCTCCCTGACCCCAGGACACCGCATCCCACGGGCCCCTGGCCACTCCCTGACCCTGGGACGCTGTGTGCCACGGGCCCCTGGTGACTCTCTGACCCTGGGAGTCTGTGTCCAATGGGCCTAAATCTCTCCCCCACACAGGGACTAGGCACAGAGTTGGGGGTGCCTTGCTGGGGAGCCCAGAAGTTTCCCTCTGAAGATCCTGCTCTTTCAGCTCAGCCCTAGGGTGACCAGATGTCCCAATTTTGGGGTCTTTTTCTTATATAGGCTCCTATTACTCCCCACCCCATCCCAGTTTTTCACATTTGCTGTCTGGTCACCCTACTCAGCCCTGATGAGTCTCACTTGCTACATTTCTGGCTCCCTCCCCGAGCTGTTAAAGACTGCTCCCAGCTGGGCACCATGTGTCTGCATTATGGGCCATTGCAAATGAGGGAGGGGTGTGGCAGGTGCCCTGAGCACAGAGCTCATCTACCAGGCAGCAGCCCCAGAGAACCACTTACTTTAAACCTGGAATCTGGGGGCAGGGTGCAATGGAACAGCTGGGGCTGACAGTCCATGGGTGGATGGGTGATAGGCAGGCAGTGGGGATGGGGAGGGCAGAGCCAGTGAATGATCAAGGGCTTTTTTACCTGGAGAGTGTTTCCATGGATCTGCCTCCCAGCCACTCCGGGGAGGCAAAGAACAGCTAAAAAGTCTTAGGAGTGACTAATAGCCTGAGGGGAGAGGAAGTGGGGCAGGGGAGGCATTTGGGTGCTGTTGCAGCATTATGAGGGCTCATGATTTTATTGTGAGTCTCACCGTTTTGGGTGTTTTTCTGAAAGCCCCAGCTCCCAAAGTCCTGTGATCACGTGAGACTCTGGGCTTCATTTCAATGAATTTTTAGCCTTTGTGCTCACGGAGAAAAGCTTGGAGAGGCAGCCCCTCGGGGTTCCAAATCCCCACAACAAATCACAAGACCCTGACAGAGGGGCAGAATGGTGTCTCTGGAGCCAGGAGAGGACAGGTGCTGGAGGCCAATGTTGGGAGTGACCTGTGAAGACTCGAAGAGGCAAGCACGGGATGTGAGGGACCTTTCTGCTCCCAGCAGCACAGACACACCAGTTCTCACTCTGTGTTACAGAACATTATCTCAATGCTATGGCAATTAGATGCACAGCTGCTCAGGTGGTGACAATTAGAGCCCAGGCCTTTGATGGCTAGAGCTGCTAATGAGCCATGTAGAGTCAGTGGAGAGCCAAGGGGAAGAAGGTACTGTGAAGATAATGGATTGCCTCCCTTCCAATGCAAGGCCTGCACTGTCCTGGCAGAGAGCTTTCCAGGGCAAAGCACAGACCATGGGGCAGAGGGGAGAGGCAGGCCTGGAAACAGTGCAAGTGGCAAAGAAACACAGGGGCAAATGCCGCATAAGAACCCTGCACTGCAGTAATGACAGCTGGCTTTTCTAGTCTTGTAGAGTATGACTGGGTGCAGCCACTTCCCCAAGCTTTATTAGTGAAAATTCTACCTTTTCCATCTAGTAATGGCCCAATACCATTGTTAGTGTTCTTTTTGTTCCTAGTATACTTTAAAAGCTCCTTATTGTCCTTAACTCTGCTGTCTATAGATGTCTCTTTGTGCCTCTTTGCTTCACTTATCAATTTTCTACAAGTCCCAGCTTCAGATTTACATTCATTACTATTAACTTCCCCTTTCTTACATTTTGTTATAATATTATATTTTATAGCTGCCTTTTCTTCCCCTCTAAGCTAGGTCAGTTTTTTAACCAATATGGACTTCTTCAGTTATGGGATTGTGGCTTTTTGAGCATCTAGCAAAGTGTTATTAAACAATTCCCAATTATCATTCATATTTTTCTAATTAAATTCTTCCTCCCAGCTGATTTGGTTAATATGTATATATATAACAGGTCTGGACTTTATTCTGTTTGCACATTATAAATGTGATAAAGTTATGATCATTTGTACCTAAACTACCATTAATTTTTAGTTCTTTGATTAACTCCTCTTTGTCTCTTGAGATTAGGTCTAATATAGAATGCTTCCATGTTGGATGCAATGCTTCCTGAGTTAGGAAATTGTCATCAATATTATTTCCAAGGACGTTTTAGTGCTGGCAGCATGAGACCTGCAGCATGTGTCACTCAAATTGCAGTCCCCCAGGATCACGCAGTTGTTTTCCTACATGGGGGGAGAGATAGCTCAGCAGTTTGAGCATTGGCCTGCTAAACCCAGGGTTGTGAGTTCAATCCTTGAAGGAGCTACTTAGGGATCTGGGGTAAAATCAGTAATTGGTCCTGCTAGTGAAGGCAGGGGGCTGGACTCGATGACCTTTCCAGTTCTAGGAGATAGGATATCTCCATTAATTATTAAATTTTTAAATTATATTATAGAAAGGGGTGTAAGGGGCCAGTCATGCTGTTCCCTGGTGTGATTTGATGGTCTGTAGCAGACACCAGCTAATACCCTATCTGTAGCTGGCCTCACTCTACTGACTCTAAGAACATAAGAAAGGCCGTACTGGGTCAGACCAAAGGTCCATCTAGCCCAGTATCTGTCTACCGACAGTGGCCAATGCCAGGTGCCCCAGAGGGAGTGAACCTAACAGGCAATGATCAAGTGATCTCTCTCCTGCCATCCATCTCCATCCTCTGACGAACAGAGGCTAGGGACACCATTCTTACCCATCCTGGCTAATAGCCATTTATGGACTTAGCCACCATGAATTTATCCAGTCCCCTTTTAAACATTGTTATAGTCCTAGCCTTCACAACCTCCTCAGGTAAGGAGTTCCACAAGTTGACTGTGCGCTGCGTGAAGAAGAACTTCCTTTTATTTGTTTTAAACCTGCTGCCTATTAATTTCATTTGGTGACCCCTAGTTCTTGTATTATGGGAATAAGTAAATAACTTTTCCTTATCCACTTTCTCAACATCACTCATGATTTTATATACCTCTATCATGTCCCCCCTTAGTCTTCTCTTTTCCAAACTGAAGAGTCCTAGCCTCTTTAATCTTTCCTCTCTAAACCCTTAATCATTTTAGTTGCTCTTTTCTGAACCTTTTCTAGTGCTAGAATATCTTTTTTGAGGTGAGGAGACCACATCTGTACACAGTATTCGAGATGTGGGCGAACCATGGATTTATATAAGGGCAATAATATATTCTCAGTCTTATTCTCTATCCCCTTTTTAATGATTCCTAACATCCTGTTTGCTTTTTTGACCGCCTCTGCACACTGCGTGGACATCTTTAGAGAACTATCCACGATGACGCCAAGATCTTTTTCCTGACTCGTTGTAGCTAAATTAGCCCCCATCATGTTGTATCTATAGTTGGGGTTATTTTTTCCAATGTGCATTACTTTACATTTATCCACATTAAATTTCATTTGCCATTTTGTTGCCCAATCACTTAGTTTTGTGAGATCTTTTTGAAGTTCTTCACAATCTGCTTGGGTCTTAACTATCTTGAGTAGTTTAGTATCATCTGCAAACTTTGCCACCTCACTGTTTACCCCTTTCTCCAGATCATTTATGAATAAATTGAATAGGATAGGTCCTAGGACTGACCCTTGGGGAACACCACTAGTTACCCCTCTCCATTCTGAGAATTTACCATTAATTCCTACCCTTTGTTCCCTGTCCTTTAACCAGTTCTCAATCCATGAAAGGACCTTCCCTTTTATCCCATGACAGCTTAATTTACGTAAGAGCCTTTGGTGAGGGACCTTGTCAAAGGCTTTCTGGAAATCTAAGTACACTATGTCCACCGGATCCCCCTTGTCCACATGTTTGTTGACCCCTTCAAAGAACTCTAATAGATTAGTAAGACACGATTTCCCTTTACAGAAACCATGTTGACTATTGCTCAAGAGTTTATGTTTTTCTATGTGTCTGACAATTTTGTTCTTTACTATTGTTTCAACTAATTTGCCCGGTACCGACGTTAGACTTACCGGTCTGTAATTGCCGGGATCACCCCTAGAGCCCTTTTTAAATATTGGCGTTACATTAGCTAACTTCCAGTCATTGGGTACCGAAGCCGATTTAAAGGACAGGTTACAAACCTTAGTTAATAGTTCCGCAACTTCACATTTGAGTTCTTTCAGAACTCTTGGGTGAATGCCATCTGGTCCCGGTGACTTGTTAATGTTGAGTTTATCAATTAATTCCAAAATCTCCTCTAGTGATACTTCAATCTGTGACAGTTCCTCAGATTTGTCACCTACAAAAGCCAGCTCAGGTTTGGGAATCTCCCTAACATCCTCAGCCGTGAAGACTGAAGCAAAGAATCCATTTAGTTTCTCCGCAATGACTTTATCATCTTTAAGCGCTCCTTTTGTATTTTCATCGTCAAGGGGCCCCACTGGTTGTTTAGCAGGCTTCCTGCTTCTGATGTATTTAAAAAACATTTTGTTATTACCTTTGGAGTTTTTGGCTAGCCGTTCTTCAAACTCCTCTTTGGCTTTTCTTATTACACTCTTGCACTTAAGTTGGCAGTGTTTGTGCTCCTTTCTATTTGCCTCACTAGGATTTGACTTCCACTTTTTAAAGGAAGTCTTTTTATCTCTCACTGCTTCTTTTACATGGTTGTTAAGCCACGGTGGCTCTTTTTTAGTTCTTTTACTGTTTTTCTTAATTTGGGGTATACATTGAAGTTGAGCCTCTATTATGGTGTCTTTAAAAAGGGCCCACGCAACTTGCAGGGATTTCACTTTAGTCACTGAACCTTTTAACTTTTGTCTAACTAACCCCCTCATTTTTGTATAGTTCCCCCTTTTGAAATTAAAGGCCACAGTGTTGGGCAGTTGAGGTGTTCTTCCCACCACAGGGATGTTGAATGCTATTGTATTATGGTCACTATTTCCAAGCGGTCCCGCTATAGTTACCTCTTGGACCAGCTCCTGCGCTCCACTCAGTATTAAATCTAGAGTCGCCTCTCCCCTTGTGGGTTCCCGTACCAGCTGCTCCATGAAGCAGTCATTTAAAGTATCGAGAAATTTTATCTCTGCATTTCGTCCTGAAGTGAAATGTTCCCAGTCAATATGGGGATAATTGAAATCCCCCACTATTATTGGGTTCTTAATTTTGATAGCCTCTCTAATTTCCCTTAGCATTTCATCATCACTATTACTGTCCTGGTCAGGTGGTCGATAATAGATCCCTAATGTTATATTTTTACTAGAGCATGAAATTTCTATCCATAGAGACTCTATGGAACCTGTGGATTCGCTTAAGATTTTTACTTCATTTGAATCTACACTTTCTTTAACATATAGTGCCACTCCTCCCCCTGCACGGCCTGTTCTGTCCTTCCGATATATTTTGTACCCCGGAATGATTGTGTCCCATTGATTGCTTTCAGTCCACCAGGTTTCTGTGATGCCTATTATATCTATATCCTCCTTTATCACAAGGCACTCTAGTTCACCCATCTTATTATTTAGACTTCTGGCATTTGTGTACAAGCACTTTAAAAACTTGTCCCTGTTTATTAGCCTGCCTTTTTCTGATGTGCCAGATTCTTTTTTATGTGGCTGTTTATCATCTGATCCGGCCCTTACATTATACTTTTCAGTCCTCTGCTCCTGACTATAACCTGGAGATTCTCTAATATCAGACACTCCCCTAAGAGAAGTCTGTGTCCGATCCACACGCTCCTCTGCAGCAGTCGGCTTTCCCCCATCTCCTAGTTTAAAAACTGCTCTACAACCTTTTTAATGTTTAGTGCCAGCAGTCTGGTTCCACTTTGGTTTAGGTGGAGCCCATCTCTCCTGTATAGGCTCCTCCCATCCCAGAAGTTTCCCCAGTTCCTAATGAACGTGAACCCCTCCTCTCTACACCATCGTCTCATCCACGCATTGAGACTCTGAAGCTCTGCCTGCCTACCTGGCCCTGCGCGTGGAACTGGGAGCATTTCTGAAAATGCCACCATAGAGGTCCTGGATTTCAGTCTCTTCCCTAGCAGCCTAAATTTGGCTTCCAGGACATCTCTCCTACCCTTCCCTATGTCATTGGTACCTACATGTACCACGACCACCGGCTCCTCCCCAGCACTACACATAAGTCTATCTAGATGCCTCGAGAGATCCGCAACCTTCGCACCAGGCAGGCAAGTCACCATACGGTTCTCCCGGTCATCACAGACCCAGCTATCTACATTTCTAATAATCGAATCTCCCATTACTAACACCTGCCTTTTCCTAGAAACTGGAGTTCCCTCCCCCGGAGAGGCAACCTCAGTGCGAGAGGCAACCCCAGAACCATCTGGAAGGGTTCTAAGAAGCTAAAATCTGACTATGGCCATTTTCTTCCCATCTGAGAAACACACAAGGGAGTTTTGGGGCCACAGTCAATTCCACATAGAGAAAACAAACAACCCAAGCAATGACCCAGCTGCTGGACAGCCAGGTCCCCGGGCGCGTGCTAGATTAAAGCTGGCTCGGGTAAGCCTATGTGCTCTGCAACCTTCATTTGCAGTGTAGATGAAGCCTAATACACGTGGTTTGAGTGAGGGCTTTGCACCCACCTACAGCAGAAGAACTGACCTGTCGATCAGTCACCATCGGCTGTCAAGAGAGGCAGCTGATCAGGGAAGTGAGCTATGAAGTTACCATTCCTGGAGTTGCATTTGTGGGGGAAGGTGCTGGTTTTCAAGGGCAGATAGTAACACTGTCTGAAGGTGCTGTTTGTTTCTTAGCCTTGGGGCTAAGATCAGATGAGGTGTCTTATCAGCTGCTTAATGCGGAGGCTTTGACTCTTTTCCCTGGAGGGACAGGGGACCTGACCCTCTTTTTGAATGTGCCTCATTGAACCTGATTATTGTACATATACCCGGAGCAGCAAGCGCTGTTGTAGAGGCATTTTCCTTCCCTGATTCCCACAATGAGACTCTGGGCCTTCCTTGACGTGTGTCCTAGCTGGGTTCTCCACACTCTGGGCGCAGTGCTGACCCTTCAGATTCCCTGGTACTTAAACACACCCCTCTGCCAGAGCTCCAGCTGTGAAGCCGGCAGCACACACACACACTTTGAACTTTCCATGTAAAGCCCAGGAGCGTACAAGTCACACAGAACACCATAAACACCACGTCCCTTACTAGCTTGCCCTTCCCTTGGGAGTCCTTGGGGGATCCTCTGTGTTCTCTCAGGCAGATTGGGGGAGGGGTCCTCCGCCCCATTGCTTACCCTGCCCCTGCAGCAGCCTCCCTCACCTTCATCTGGTTCTTTCTCCCAGTCCCCTCCTGTGAGCTCCTATACAGATGCCTGATGGGGTCACCTGCTCCTTTGGTGAGGTGGGTTCCAACACTCAGAGGGAGAAGCCAGATGGAAGGTCTGGGAGTGTACCTAGGCAGTGGCTGGACTCCAGTCAGGCTCCACGAGCATGAACATCATGGGGATCCAGAGCACAGGGGCTTGGATTCCCCTCACAGCAGTCCTAGATAGCGGCCAGGAAGAGGGGTTTGCTAGGATCTGGGACAGCTGGGAGTAGCCATGGGATACCAAATGCACCGGGAATAACTGGCAATAAGTGACCTGGAGCAGTAAAAACAAGGTTAGCCAAAGGTTGGGAAGTTAAACAAGATCCATCTGTTGCATGAAGGATGATTAAGCCAAGAACCAGGCTCAAGCTCCAGGGAGGCCCCAAAAGAGTCCAAGGACAATGGAGATAATAGCAGCTCTCACCTGGGGCTGACAAAGAGGCAGAGAGGGAACCAGAGGCAAAATGGATTCTACAGCAGCTTGGCTGGGTAGATCCCTGATGTTGGTGTGACAGTCTGTGCTCCTATGTTCATCCTTTTTTCAAGACAATCATACATTTCGTACAAAGTATGTCTTGCGAGGGGTCATTTGAAAACTCATAATCCGCTGAATATTATTGTTCTGGTAAAATATGTGCAGCGATATTGTATGTAAAGTTATAAAATTCTACTGCATGACTTTACTGAGACATGCTCCAAGTTTAGAAAAGCAGGCACAAACCAGTCCCTCAGAGACAAAAGGCAAACTGACGCCTTAGACAGGTTTCAACATAATCAAATGGACTATCACCTCATTAAACGGCCATTCTTTGGAAGGAAAAAGGGTGTGAGTGAGAAATTTACATGTTGGCAAAGAAACAGCTTGAAATTCCCACCCCATAGACTTTCTGTCTCCTGGACCCCAGCTGGAGATGATTCTCAAAGAGGAGGAAAAGATATATAAAAATGGGGAATAAACTCTCCAGATGATCTGTCCCTTCATCTCTACTCATGACATCAACAACATTTGAACAAGAAAGGAAATAACTTTGGGCTGGGGAGAGATCTGGCCTCAAGATTCAGCCAGCAAGACTGCTAGAACATGTGGTGAGAGAGACTTTCGTTTGGAATTCACTTAGCTTGTTAAGTTAGGTATTAGCAGTAGCGGGTTTACTATGGTGCCAATGGCACCATGGGCCCAGGCCCACACTCAGAAGGGGCCCCGGTGCCAAGACAGTGCCCCCCGCCCGTCCGTCCACCTGCGCTCAATTCTGACTTTTATGACTCATTACTTGTAATCACTTAAAATCTCTCTTTCTGTATTGTTTTATTGTTTTATCTAAGACAGTGTGTTTGGATTGAAGTGTTTGGGAGCCTCCATTTGAGATAACAGGATTTGTGCATATCATTTTCTATTAATGAAATGACAGGCTTTCTATGAGCTTGTATTACCAAAGATGGTGCTGGGCAGTATAAGATGCACATTTCTGGGGGAAAGTCTGGGACTGGGGTTTACATGCTGGACTCTGTTTGTGAGCAGACCAGGAGTGGTAGCTCTCACAGTGAAGCAGTGTGAAAAGCACCCCAGATTGGAGATTGAGGAGGAACAGCTGTTCATCTATCCCGAATGTACTGTGGGGAATGTCACAGTTGGCCTGTCTGAACTCAGTCTTCTTCACCTTTGCTCCTCTCTGCTAACCTAAGGACTTCCCAAGGCTGTGCTCCAGCTGGCTAATAAACCCCAGTCTGTTTGAAAAGGCTGCCTGGTATCACTGCAACTATTGGCTGAGGTGCACTGATCCCTGAAGGGGGCCCAAAGCCTCTGACCAGGGCTCTGTCTCAGCTGGGCTTGTTGGGCAGAGCTCACAGTGAGAAACAGGAGGGCTGGAGCCCAGGGGAATTTCTGTGAAGCGTAACAGACTGTTCTAAAAAACATGTGTTGATTATAGTTTTTATCATACTGAATCTCTTCATCACTGGGGCTCTCAGAAGTGTTTTGCACCAGACTTAAAAGAAAGAGCTGTTCACAAGGTTGGTCCCCATAACCTATTGAAAGAGGCAGCTTAAGGGGGGAATAAACTATTGATTGCTGTGTGGTAATGAAGATTGTAGGGGTTGAGGTTTATTAGTTAACTGCAGTAAAAGCTTTGTCTGTGTGTTTTTTGTTACTGTTTAGTTACCATTGCACCATATTTTGCTTCTTTGTGTCACCCAAAGGCAAAGAGATAACAATCCCCTCTTGGTTTCCTCAGGACTAGACTGAGCTGTTAATGATATCCCTAGATACAAGCATCCAGTGTTCTCAGCACCAGGGTCTGTGGGAAGGGATCCAGCAATCCTGCTCATGTGAGCTGCACACACAGACTTTACAGAGGGGCTGCAGGTTGCTACAGGTCCTGCAGCTGAGAGCCACGAGTAGGGCAGGGAGCCAGGATGGGAGACTGGGCTGGCACAAAGGAAATTATCTGTCAAGTTGGTTGGCATGAATATTGCCCCTGGTGGCCTCCCTTGATAAATTGCGTGAGTTTTGCCAGACCATGGGAGACAGCTGGAAAAACTGCCTCCAGCCAAGGATTCAAGTGGCCCCAGAGCCCACACAAGCATCTTATCTGCCCTCTGGACCCTGCTGCCCCACAGAACAAGGGGCAGTGAACCCTCTGGGAAGGGGATAGGCCTGCAGGGGATGTTGCTGGAGGGCTGGGGCTATGGAAGCACCTTGCTTTCACATCTTGTCCCAGATCCTTACGTCTTGGCTGTGGGGCTGGTAAAATGCATTCAGGGGAATAAGCCGGTGCTTTAAATGCATTGCTCAGTGCAGTAATTATGATGTCACGGCCAGCACCTCCTTAATAAAGGTGTCTTCCCTACCTCTGGAAAGTCTCAGGCCAGTCAGCCTTGGATCTCACCACTAGGGGGCACTAAATGCCCTGAAACTTGCAGAAAGCTGGTAGAGGCAGTTCTAACACAGTGGCCTGGTCTACACTATGAGTTTAATTCGAATTTAGCATCATTAAATCGAATTAATCCTGCACCCGTCCACACAACGAAGCCATTTATTTCGAAATAAAGGGCTCTTAAAATCGATTTCTGTACTCCTCCCCGATGAGTGGAGTAGCGCCAAAATCGATATTGTCATTTCAAATTAGGGTTAGTGTGGCCGCAATTCAATGGTATTGGCCTCCGGGAGCTATCCCACAGTGCGCCATTGTGACCGCTCTGGACAGCAATCTGAACTCGGATGCACTGGCCAGGTAGACAGGAAAAGCCCCGCTAACATTTGAATTTTATTTCCTGTTTGCCCAGCGTGGAGAGCACAGGTGACCACAGATAGCTCATCAGCACAGGTAACCATGCAGGCCGATAATTGAAAAAGAGCACCAGCATGGACCGTACGGGAGGTACTGGATCTGATCGCTATATGGGGAGAGGATTCAGTGCTAGCAGAACTTTGTTCGAATAGACGAAATGCCAAAACTTTTGAAAAAATCTCCAAGGGCATGATGGAGAGAGGCCACAATAGGGACTCAGATCAGTGCCGCGTGAAAGTCAAGGAGCTCAGACAAGCCTATCAAAAAACAAAGGAGGCAAACGGTCACTCCGGGTCAGAGCTGCGGACATGCCGCTTCTACGCCGAGCTGCATGCAATTCTAGGGGGGGCCGCCACCACTACCCCACCTCTGACCGTGGATTCCAAGGCGGGGGTAATCTCATCAGCCACACCTGAGGATTCTGCGGACGGGGAAGAGGAGGAGGAGGAGGAGGAGGAGGAGGACGAGCTTGCGGAGAGCACACAGCACTCCGTTCTCCCCAACAGCCAGGATCTTTTTCTCAGCCTGACTGAAGTACCCTCCCAAGCCAGTATCCAAGACCATGACCCAATGGAAGGGACCTCAGGTGAGTTTACTTTTAAAATATAAAACTTGTTTTAAAAGCAAGCGTTTTTTAATGATTACTTTGCCCTGAGGACTTGGGATGCATTCGCGGCCAGTACAGCTACTGGAAAAGTCTGTTAACGTGTCTGGGGATGGAGCGGAAATCCTCCAGGGACATCTCCATGAAGCTCTCCTGGAGGTACTCCAAAAGCCTTTCCACAAGGTTTCTGGGCAGTGCAGCCTTATTCCGTCCTCCATGGTAGGACACTTGACCACGCCATGCTAGTAGCAAGTAATCTGGTATCATTGCATGACAAAGCCTGGCAGCGTATGGTCCCAGTGTTTGCTGGCATTCAAGCAACATCCATTCTTTATCTCGCTGTGTAATCCTCAGGAGAGTGATATCGCTCATGGTAACCTGGTTGAAATACGGGAATTTAATTAAGGGGACAGAGGTGGCCGTTCCTACTGGGCTGTTTGCCTGTGGCTGAAAAGAAATCCTTCCCTGCAGTTAGCCAAGCGCGGGGGCGGGGGGGAATTGGCCCTGAGCTTTTCGCGTTTGGCTAGCAGGGATCTTCCCTGATACCAGCCACGCGGTGGGGGGAGGGGTAAAGCGATCATCCCAGAGAATTCATGGCGGGGTGGGGGGTGTTAGTTTGGTTCCTGCAGGGATCTTCCCTGACACCAGCCACGCGGTGGGGGGAGGGATAAAGCGATCATCCAGAGAATTGGATGGGGGGGGGGGGTTAGCTTGTTTTCTGCTGCTGAAGGTTAACAGGAAAACCACAGCACTCAACGGGCTTTGCTTGGTATGTGGGAAAGGAGGGCGCAGAAGCCGAAAGACAATGGCTTACCATGGCCGCATGCAAGCCGAATTCTGTTGCCCGGACCTGTGTCTGTGATCTCTAGCAGCAAAGCCACAGGCACTCAATATTAAGAGGCAAAATGTGACCTTGCACAGAAATCACATGTGCTATGTAATGTGAATAGTGTTGGTCACCGTGAAAGAGTATAAGCATTGTTCTGTAAAATGTATCTTTTAAAAAAATTCTCTCCTTTTTTCCTTCCCTCCAGCAGCTGCAAATTTTTCAAGCCTCCCTCCTCCATCCCGAAGGCTATCTCAGATAAGGCGTCAGAAAAAGAAGACGCGAGACGAGATGTTCGCGGAAATCATGGAATCCACCCGCAGTGAAAGAGCTCATCTGAATGAGTGGAAGGACATGGTTTCAAAGTATAGGACAGGAGGGACCAATGTGAGGACAGGAGGGACCAACGTGAGGAGAGGAGAGACGCTCAAGATGAGAGGTGGCGGCAGGAAGATCAGAGGAGGCAGGATGCAATGCTGGGGCTGCTGCGTGAGCAAACAGACATGCTCCGGCGTCTGATGGAGCTTCAGGAATGGCAGCAGGATAACAGAGTGCCGCTACAGCCCCGGTATAACCCCCCTCCCCCCTCACCATGTTCCATAGCCTCCTCAGCCAGACAGGTAAGAATGCGGGGGGGAGGCTCCGTGCACCCTCCCATTCCACCCCAGTGGACAGCCCAAGCAAAAGGCTGTCATTTTTTTAGTGGCCTTTTCCTTCCCGCCGATCCTCCTCCCAAACCCCACCCGGGTTCTCTCCCTCTTTTTATAATCAATTAATAAAGAATAAATGATTTTTAAATGATAGTGACTTTATTTCCTTTGAAAGCAAGCTGTGATCGAAGGGGGAGGGTGGGTTCCTTACAGAGAATGAGTCAATAAAGGGGGCGGGTTTTCATGAAGGAGAAACAAACAGAAATTTCACACTGTAGCCTGGCCAGTCATGAAACTGGTTTTCAAAGCTTCTCTGATGCGCAGCACTTCCTGGTGTGCTCTTCTAATCGCCCTGGTGACTGGCTGTGCGTAATCAGCAGCCAGGTGATTTGCCTCAGCCTCCCACCCCGCCATAAAGGTCTCCCCCTTACTTTCACAGAGATTGTGGAGCACACAGCAAGCAGCAATAACAATGGGGATATTGGTTTGGCTGAGGTCTGAGCGAGTCAGTAACAATCGCCAGCGACCTTTTAAACGTCCAAATGCACATTCTACCACCATTCTGCACTTGCTCAGCCTGTAGTTGAACAGCTCCTGACTACTGTCCAGGCTGCCTGTGTACGGCTTCATGAGCCATGGCATTAAGGGGTAGGCTGGGTCCCCAAGAATAACTATAGGCATTTCAACATCCCCAACGGTTATTTTCTGGTCCGGGAAGTAAGTCCCTTGCTGCAGCCGTTTAAACAGATTAGTGTTCCTGAAGACGCGAGCATCATGAACCCTTCCCGGCCAGCCCACGTTGATGTTGGTGAAACATCCCTTGTGATCCACCAGTGCTTGCAGCACCATTGAAAAGTACCCCTTGCGGTTTATGTACTGGGTACCCTGGTGCTCCGGTGCCAAGATAGGGATATGGGTTCCATCTATCGCCCCACCACAGTTAGGGAATCCCATTGCAGCAAAGCCATCCACTATGACCTGCACATTTCCCAGAGTCACTACCTTTGGTAGCAGCAGCTCAGTGATTGCTTTGGCTACTTGCATCACAGCAGCCCCCACAGTAGATTTGCCCACTCCAAATTGATTCCCGACTGACCGGTAGCTGTCTGGCGTTGCAAGCTTCCACAGGGCTATCGCCACTCGCTTCTCAACTGTGAGGGCTGCTCTCATCTTGGTATTCTGGCACTTCAGGGCAGGGGACAGCAAGTCACAAAGTTCCATGAAAGTGCCCTTACGCATGCGAAAGTTTCGCAGCCACTGGGAATTGTCCCACACCTGCAACACTATGCGGTCCCACCAGTCTGTGCTTGTTTCCCGGGCCCAGAATCGGCGTTCCACGGATAGAACCTGCCCCATTAACAACATGATCTCCAAAGCACCGGGGCCCGCGGTTTGAGAGAATTCTGTATCCATGTCCATGTCCATGTCCTCATCACTCTTGTCGCTGCGCTGCCGTCGCCGCCTCCTCCTCGCCTCGTTTTTCTGGTCCTGGTTCAGCATAAACTGCACGAGAATGCACAAGGTGTTTACAATGTTCATGACTGCTGTCTTGAGCTGAGCGGGCTCCATGCTTGCCGTGGTATGGAGTCTGCAGTGTTCACCCAGGAAAAAAGGCGCGAAATGGTTGTCTGCCATTGCTTTCATGGAGGGGGGGGGGGGTGAGGCTGTACCCAGAACCACCTGTGACAATGTTTTTTGCCCATCAGGCACTGGGATCTCAACCCAGAATTCCAATGGGCGGGGGAGACTGCGGGAACTATGGGATAGCTATGGGATAACTACCCACAGTGCAACGCTCCGGAAATCGACACTAGCCCCGGTACATGGATGCACACCACCGAATTAATGTGCTTAGTGTGGCCGCATACATTCAACTTTATACAATCTGTTTCCAAAATTCTAATTCTGTAAATTCGGATTAATCCCGTAGTGTAGACATACCCAGTGTATTGCATATTTACTCCTGGGGGAATTCTGCATCAAAAAATTAAACATTCTGTGAACGATATTTTAAAATTCTGCATATTTTATTTGTCACAATAACACAACATAATCACACCACTTTCAATTAGTTTGGTCATTTATTTCAAAATATCTGTCAGCAAGTATGTTTGTAACAATACAGACAACAAAAAAGATTCAGGAAAGGTTTTTTGACAAAGTTCCTTACTAGGCACGTTGATACAGAATTTTGAGTAATAATTCATTTAAACTACAGTACAAAAATGTATTTCCCGCACCCCTCAGAAGCAGTGCAAAGGTTTGGAGGAGTCGTGGGTAATGGAGGAGCTAAGGGAGAGAGAACTGATTACTGGGAAGCAGCCTGGGTGTGAACTTGGAGGGTTGTTGGGTGTGAGTGGGAAAAGTCTGGAACAGGTTTTTTTGGGGGGGGGGGGATTGTAAGGGAGCCTTCCCCAAACAGACCCTGGCTGACCCCTAGCATCTCTCATTCAGTCAGGCACATCTGCCCCTGTCCCCATGTGTCCCTGCAACCCTATTCAGCCACCCCTCATCCTCCTGTCCCTATGTGTCCCTGCATCCCCACTCAGCCACTCCCTCCCCTGTCTCCATGTGGCTCAGCACCCCCATTCCCATTCAGACCCCGCCCCAGTTTGTCCACAAGCTTTTCTGAACCCCAGTCTGTGACCCCTCCGCAGTGCCATGTGCCCTACACTGTCTGTCCCCCTATACTCATGCCTCCTGACCTGACCCCACGGGCAGGGTGCTGTGAGGAACGCAGCCTCTGCTCTTCCCTATCCACAGCTTCTCTGTTCTGGCACCACAGTGGCCCTTGGTGGGAGAAAGGCATAACTGAAGCACTTCTTAGCAGAATGTATTTTCTGCTGAGAAAAAAAATTCTGTGCTGCACATAAATTCTGCACGTGTGAAGTGGTACAGAATTCCCCAGGAGTACATATTGCTTTGAACATGTTACCATGGTTACATTTCCAATATGGGGGGCTCTAGATTTTTTCTGCACCACATCGGGATGGGGAGGGGTGGGAGGAGGGAGAACTGAATTACAAGTCAGTCACCATAATTGCGGTGATAGGCACTTTAAGGGATCACTGAGCTACTGAGAGTCTAATTTAATCCAGGTCTGTTGTAATGTAGCTAGGTCTGAAGTGGTTGTTGTTTAACAAGGTCTCTATTCCGCTGGGTATAGTAATGCTCCCCAACGGTGACACAAAAGTATGAGTGCCAATCTCAGGGCAGACTGCTAAAAACCAAGGTACAAACCCCTCAGTGGTTGTGAGTTTTAACTTCGATTTCACCAACCAACTGCCCCAAGTGCAAACTCCTCAGGAACTATAACCGCCTTAAAACGGAGTCCCAGAGAGTCCCCTTGGGCACTCTGGTCTGTCTGGCCACCCGGGTGAGTGTAGCTGGTGGCTTACACCAAGAGTCACAGCAATATTCAGGTTACTCCTGATCCCAAAGGACCAGTCACTTACCCCAGGTCAGCTGTGCTTTAGGTCTCACAGCAAACACACTTGTAGCCAATCCTATAATAAATTAGATGAAGATTTATTAAATAGGAAAAGAAAGTTAGAGAGTTATTTACAAAGTTAAAGCAAACATAGACCCATGAATGAGTTACAGTCCCAGGTTTCAAAAGGTAATACAGGCTCTATAATCAGCAAACTCTATTTGACCTTTAGGACTAAGCAGCGGGGAATCTCTTGCTTATGCCTAGAAACAACTCCCCCGATCCCAAGCAGCATAGAGATACCTAGTTTCTTTGGTCTGGAGGTTTTATCCTGCCAGGTTCTCTGAGTTGCAAACTCAGCTGATGGAAAGAGCCCATTGGCATGGCTCCTCTTCATGGGGAGGAGAGCAGAACAATAAGAGTCTTTAGTCCTTTTGTTGACGGTTTCTCAATCCAGATGTGGGGAGTTGCCAGTTGTAAGATCCACCCAGCATGCGTCTGGTATGGACGGGTCTCCTCTTTTGGGAGGGGCATAACAATTTCTGTAAAAGAGCAGCTCCTCACACTAATTAATGCCCCTCTCCTGTATGGTGATTCCTTTCGTCCCAGAGGCTCACAATACAACCACTCAAATATTACAGCACAATATGGAACCCAGGTACTAGAAGTGAGATTAACGCAGGTAGCAACTCCCAGGCACAATAAAGGTTAAACACTAAACCCTTCTAATACCTGGTTTGTCGATATTAACCCACAAGTGAGACAGACTGATTCCAGCTATATACTGGTTAATGTGCAGTTGGGAAATGGGGATCTCAGCATGAGCCGGCCCCTGGGCTGCCAGCATCACAGGTATTATTAACGGAGTATCATAAAATCATAGAAATGTCGGGCTGGAAGTGACTTCGAGAAATCATCAAGTCTAGCTCCCCGCATTGAGGTAGGCCTATGTAAACCTAGACCATCTCTGGCAGATATTTGTTTATCGATTGGTTTTTTTAACAGTCTATACTGTTGATCAGTATTTTGGGGAAATAAAAAGATTGAAGACCCTGATGGTGTACTTGCATTTGTGTAGGAAGACTCTGGAAGTCAGTGGGTTTCTGCCTGGGCCAAAGAACCCCCGGATGTAAATATAAGTGCAGGATCAGTGCTTTGAATATTTAGGTATATTAAAAGGATGTCAGAGATTTGTAATAATGTCGTATGAAATGCTAGGAAACCATTTTGTATTTGAGTGATTGATTTACATAGTAATTTGTATTGAAGTAGCTGAATTACGAAGTAAAAGTAATGTTAAGTGATTCATTGACTTACTATTTAATCACCAGGATTAAAGTTAATTACCGTTCCTGAAGAAACGGACAACATGATTTGCTACTTCATTAAGAAATTTTAATTAGTAAAATTTATGGCTTGGAGACACTATTTATTTTTAAGCCATGTGCTGCAGCGTGTGTGGTGAAGACACACTATGTGCTGGGCAAGAGCTCTCCCGGTATAAAAACCCAATCTCTATGAGCAACAGAGGCTATGCTCTCCTGTCGACATAGCGCTGTGCACATGAACGCTTATGTCGGTGTAATTTATATCACTTAGGGGTGCGTGTGGAATATTTATACCCTGGAGTGACATACGTTTTGCCGACATCATAGAAGATTAGGGTTGAAAGAGACCTCAGGAGGTCATCTAGTCCAACGCTCCTGCTCAAACCAGGACCAACCCCAACTAAATCATCCCAGCCAGGGCTCTGACAAGCCGGGCCTTAAAAATCTCTAAGGATGGAGATTCCACCACCTCCCTAGGTAACCCATTCCAGTGCTTCACCACCCTCCAAGTGAAATAGTTTTTCCTAATATCCAACCTAGACCTCCCCCACTGCAACTTGAGACCATTGCTCCTTGTTCTGTCATCTGCCACCACTGAGAATAGTCTAGCTCCATCCTCTTTGGAACCCCTCAGGTAGTTGAAGGCTGCTATCAAATCCCGTCTCACTCTTCTCTTCTGCAGACTAAATAAGCCCAGTTCCCCTAAGCCTTGCCTCATAAGTCATGTGCCCCAGCCCCCTAATCATTTTCGACACCCTCCGCTGGATTCTCTCCAATTTGTCCACATCCTTTCTGTAGTGGGGGGCCCCAAAACTGGACACAATACTTCAGATATGGCCTCATCAGTGCCAAATAGAGGGAAATAATCACTTCCCTCGATCTTCTGGCAGTGCTCCTACTAATGCAGCCCAATATGCCATTAGCCTTCTCCCTCAGCACTCTCGGATGCATTAGATCCGGCCCCATGGACTTGTGCATGTCCAGCTTTTCTAAATAGTCCTTAACCTGTTCTTTCTCCACAGAGGGCTGCTCACCTCCTCCCCATACTGTGCTGCCCAGTGCAGCAGTCTGGCAGCTGACCTTGTCTGTGAAGACAGAGGCAAAAAAAGCATTGAGTACTTCAGCTTTTTCCACATCATCTGTTAGTAAGGGTCCCACACTTTCCCTGACCTTCTTCTTGTTGCTAACATACCTGTAGAAACCCTTCTTGTTACCCTTCACATCCCTTGCTAGCTGCAACTCCAGTTGTGCTTTGGCCTTCCTGATTACACCCCAGCATGCTCGAGCAATATTTTTATACTCCTCCCTAGTCATCTGTCCACGTTTCCACTTCTTGTAAGCTTCCTTTTTGTGTTTAAGCTCACCGAAGATTTCACTGTTAAGCCAAGCTGGCCGCCTGCCACATTTGCTATTCTTTCTGCACATCGGGATGGTTTGCACACTCTGACATAGGCTGCAGTGTAGACAAGGCCTTAGATAGATCTATAGAACCAGCTACCAAAGACAGCTTTACAATACCTTCTTGTTTAGTAGCCAGCCTGTGTACTGTTAGGGGCACAGAAGTGGTTCTTTTGCTGATCCTGGTGCAAAACCCGTCTAGAATCCAACCCCCTTGATCTAACAATGATAATAAAATGTTATTGCAATCTCAAGCAAAGGAAGAGAGAGCTTTCCTGTTGGTGTAGTTAATTCACCTGCACGAGAGGCAGTAACTCTGTTGGTGAAAGAAGCCCTCCCACTGACATAGCGCTGTCTACATTGGTGCTTAGGTCGGTAGAACTATGTTGCTCGGGGGTGTGGATTTCCCTGAGTGACATACTTATACTGCCATTTGATGCCAGCTGGTTCCCACGAATAGTTCTTCCAGTTACAGGCTGGTCTATGTTACACAGTTAGGTTGGCTTAAGTACATGGCGCAGGGATGTGAAACATTTCACGTCCTGTGCGATATAGTTAAACCAACCTAAGCCCTGGTGTAGATGCAGCTAGTGTTGGTGGAAGAACTCTGTCGACCTTGCTATCCCCTCTCAGAGAGGTGGATTTACTACGCCGATGGAAGAACCCCTTCAGTCACGGTAGTGTCTACACTAGCGCTGCAGCTGTGCTGCTGTAGTGTTTCTAGTGTAGACACAGGCCAGGTCTACACTACACACTTACTTTGGTATAACTATGCCACTCAGTGGTGTGAAAAATCCACCCTGCCCAGTGACCTAGCTATACCGAGCTTACCCCCCTAAGTGGACAGCGCCATGTCAGCGGGAGAGTTTCTCCCACCAGTATAGCTACTTCCTCTCACGGAAGTGGAGTATCTAAGCTGACGGAAGAGCTCTCTCCCGTCAGCTTAGAACGTCTTCATCAAAGCGCACAGCTGCATCAGCTGCCCATAGCCTCAGGCTCACTCAGCCTTGGTCATTTCACGGAATCAGAGACTTAAAGATCTGTTGGCTCATCTCACTCTCCACTGGGCCTGGGCAGCACTGGCCCTGCAGGACATTTGCTAGTGCTGCTCTTGGAGGATTGGATCATTTCCTTCCAAGTGCATTAGCTCGTCTTTCTCCAGATTTGATATCGCCTCTCCAGAGCCCTGTGTGTTAGTTCTCTGGCCTCGCTGGCATTCTCAACACCTCCCAATTTAGCATTGTCTATGAATTTCATTAACGTGCTATTTATTTTCTTTTCCACATCATTTATGTAGATGCTAAATAAGGCTGAACAGAACACCAGTCCCTACAGAGCCCTCCCACTACATCTAGACATGGACATACATCAGAACCCTTTGTTTGCGCTCCTTCAGATGGTTTTTCAATCCATATCCTCTTTGCCAAGCCAAATTGAATTGTTTTTGTGAGTAAGATTTCATGCGATACTGTTTCCCATGCTTTGCGGTAATCCAAATAGATTACCTCTCCTGCATTTTCTCCATTGATTTTTCAGCTCTATGCAATAAATTCATTTGGCAGAATGTGTGCTTTATTGCTCCACGTTTGGATAAGGTTGCCTGACACCTTGCATTATAAGACTCTGTTTTCAGTCACTTATAACTTTACCAAATTGTAACCATTTGGGCTGAAATTGTCCATGCCAGGTGTCAGCCTTCGGCTGAATGTTTCTGGAAAGTTTCAGCTCAAGTGGTTTAGCCATTTCCATACATGAGGTTAGGGAAAGAACACATTGTTTTGTCCATGGTAAAAAAATTCTTACAACTGTTTTATCGAGAAGCTCTAGTGCCTCCATGTTTTGGAGTAAGAACTTGAAATTTGGCAGGAGGGGTCTGCATGGGCAACCTTAATTCTGGCATTTCCTAACTGTTGGGTGCTGGACTTTGCAGAGGTAAGGTTCTTTTCACAGGTTTTGTGGGTGTAAGAGATCCTTATGCTGTGTATTGTGGGGCACTGCAGAGACACAGCTCTGGTCCAAAGAGCTGACAGTCTAATGTCCATGGTTCCATCATCTTGGAGAGTTTTAGTGATTTGATTTTTACTGTTTGTCCCACTATTCTACTAGGGATAGAATTTTGTCTTAGGTGGTGGCGATTGCTAGGATCACCATGTGTTCTCTTCTTGAGGAGCAGCTCCATTTCTGCTTCTTTCCATGCTTCCAACACATTCCCACTTCTGCAAGACTTTTCAGAAACCAGTCAGAAAGTCGGTAAATTAATTGTTTAATCCCTTTAATAGGCTCCAATACACTTAAGGGATCCAGTGGCTAATGACCTGGCCTAGGATTCAGGTTCTAGTCCTGGCTGTGGGCAAGTCACTTTGCCTCTGGGTGTTCATTTTCCCTCTGACATGCATCTGTTTAGCCTGGAAGCTCTGTGGGGCAGGGACTGAACCTCTGCAGTATTCAGTACAACGGGGCCTTGATCTGTGTCAGGCTCTCTAGGCTAATAATGGAATGTGCGTCAATTAGCCTGCGGCTGATTCACGTATGCCCAAAGGTTCCCTGCCCTTCATTAAGAGCTGTTCTGACAAGGTCTCCACCACTTCCGAATCCTCCAGCACCTTTCTAGCTATCTCAGTGACCTCGGGTAGATAGACTCGCGCTAGCTCCGCTCAGGCTCGTCACGTGAGTCCAAGCCCACCCGACGCCAGGGTCAGACCTTGACTGGCTAGCCCAAGCCACCAGCCCTGCTGCAGCTTCCACACTGTTATTTTTAGCAGGCTGGCTTGAGCGGAGCAAGTGTGTGTCCATGGGCAGTGGGTATAATAGGCCAGGGGAGGCTAAGCCTCCCCAAACAGCCAGGCCATGGCCCTGCCCATGCTCTGCCCTGAGGCCCCGCTCCCGCATCCTGCTCTTCCCCCATGACCCCGCCCACACTGCTCCTCTTCCCACCCTTGCTCTGCCTCTCCCCTGAAGCCATCAGGGGCTCGGGGCTTGGGCTAGCTTGTAGGGCCATGGCAGCCGGCAGGCCGGGATTTGGAGATGCTGGGGCGGGTGAGCCGATGCTTGGGCCAGCTGGTGGGCTGGGGCTTGGGCCGGCTGGCAGGCCAGGACTCGGGGCACCTTGGGGTGGGAGGCAACCCAGGGCTCGGGGTGGCTAGGACAGGTGGGTCAGGGCTCGGGGCGGCTTGGACAGGGCTCCTCCAATTATGGTGGGGGGCTTGGGGCTCCTCTGGCTCCAGCAGTTGAGGGTGTGTGTGGAAGGGGTGGGGTAGGGGCATGGCCTAGGGTGGGAGGGGCAGGGCAGGGGGCTAGGTGGTTCCCGTGCCGCCCATGCGTCTGTCTATCTACCCGGGCTGGGAGGCACGCGCTCAACTTCAGTGTAGACATACTCAGAGAGCCCCAGCGCTCTGCCTCATCACCCCCCTCCCTCAAACACACACACCTTCCATACCTTTGGGGGAGGCAGAGTGGCTGGACTCTCTGCATCTTTGGCAGCTGGGCTGGAAGACTCTTGTGGTGGGCGACTGGGAAGTTGAAAAATTCTCTTTTGAGTCCCCTGCAATGGAACTTCTCTTGAATCCCTTTCCATGAAACATGTGGCGGTTCTGAAGTTTCATCCTGGATTTGATAGAAAAGGCCTAAAGATCTAAATAGAACCAAGGACGTGCATTTAACCATGCATTTAATCATGTCAGCTATTTGTTATCCAATTTAATTGGCTCACTTGGCTCACAAGTATATGCAGCTGTTTCCCCATATCTCCCCAAGGTATTTAGTGCAAAGGGTCAACGAATGTACCTTGTTTTCCCTTCAAAATGACAAATGTATCCGCCACAGATGTCTCTTGTATCCCCCTCCCCAAAATAATATATGTATCCTGTGTAACCTATTATCTATAGGTCAGCGTAATGACGCAAAAGGATGAAGGCTAAGTTGTTTGTTACTGGTTATAAAAAGGGCCTGTTCGGCCATGTAAGGTGTGTCTCTCTTCTGGCATTAGCCGATGAGAGCACCCGCTCAGCTGATCGATCAATAAAGAACTTGGTACCCGTCTTCTTGTCTCTCCGTGCCTCCTTGGTGTAATTGGGTAAGCTCCGGGGGGAGAACGGGCCCTATTTGGCTAACAAATTGGCGACTCCGCCGGGACTTCTCTCCCTGTAGGGGGCACTGACTGACGGCCGAGGACGACTCCGGAGAGTGGCCACCTTGAGCTGTTGGTTTGCTCAAGCTCTGGGTCGCCGCAATCGGCCGGGACAGCTGCACCCCCTCAATAGAGAACTCCTAATGACACGGAGACAAGACGGTACCAGAAGAAGGGGAAGGTCCAACTGCCGGACGCGGCCACTCCGGGCGGTAAGTGCGTTTACCTCTTGGGTTTGAGGGATAACGCCCCCGCAGTGTAGGTTGGACCCTTTAGGTAATCCCTGTGTGGGAAGGTATTGTAGGTGGACAAATGTTTTGTGGTCATGATAACTAAACCAGGCAACGGCTAATGAATAATTTCACTAACTTCACTAATCCGTGGGCCATACTGGACAATTACTGGGACGTAGAAAAGCCCCAGGGCTTGCTTTTATTCCTGGTAGGGATACTGTTCTTTTTCATTCTAATGATATGCTGGAAGCCAAAATTGTAATAACCAGGTCTAGGACTTAAACCGACTCTAGCCGCACCGAGACTCCTCCAAGGGAAACCCCGTGACCAGGATATCTTGATCGCAAGGGGGGTCGGTCGAACCCAGGTTTAATTAAACACGAGCATAACGGGGTCCGGACAAAGCACATATGCTGGGACACCCTTGGAATGTATGTTAAATAATTGGAAGGCGTTTAAACGCCAGGCTGATTATGGAATGGTATTATGTAAAGATGATCTGATAAAATTCTGTACTGTGGAATGGACTACATTTGGGGTGGAATGGCCCATTGGGGGAACACTTAAATTAAAAACTGTGCAAGCTGTGCATGACATTGTAACTGGGGATGGACATTGGGACCAGTTTCCCTATATAGATATTTGGCAGGATCTTGTAGCCACCCCCCCCCCCCCCCCCGGCTGCGAAAATGTAGAGCACAAGCCATTGGGGCCTTGATGGCCCGTGCCCCTGTTAGGCACCTTGGTCGTCCCCCTGTTAAGAAACCCTGTCCACCAGCTGTGATTCCTTCTGCCCCTGATCCTATGCCCCCTCCTCCATTGTATCCTGGCCCTCCGGTCCTGCCAGAACAGTCCCCTTCCCCTGAAAGTGATACCCCAATGAAAAGATCAGGAGAGAATATTAGAGAGGATCTCAGCGATCAGGACTCCCCTGCTCCAGAGCCCTCTATGAGCTCCACAGGCTCCGCGGTGTCTGACCGCACTAGGAGCAAAACTGGCTCCGGGACGGCCCAGGGGGAATGGAACTTAACAGAAAACTACAGCCCTGGGGACACAAAATTCACTTTTATTAAGAGCCCTATAGCAGCAAAGGTAGCCCCGGTGCGCCAACTGCCCCTAAGGGAAACTGTAGCCCCCGGAGGTGCGCTCACTATGATATATGTCCCCTTTACTACGAGTGACCTATATAATTGGAAGCACCAGAACCCCCCGTTCTCGGAGGATCCCGCTCCACTAACAGCAGTCTTTGAAACCTTGGTCTCGGCCCATCCCTAAACAACAAACTTCTAATTATCAAATGGCCCTTCTGAGTGCTGAAAATCCCCACCCGGCGCAGTCTCAGAGTGAGAGGGACCAGCTGCCGGGGGTTAACTCTAAGGTCTGGGCTGAGGAGGGAGGCTTTGCTCGGGCTCGAAACGCTCTACCAGTGCATATCTCCCTTAAGGAAGGAAGTCGCCCAGTCCAAATTCAACAATACCCCCTTAAGTTAACCACTCGGATCGGGTTGAAGCCTCTGATTCAAAAGTTTTTGCAGTACGGCTGGCTAAGGGAAGGCACTTCCCCGTACAATACTCCGATAATGGGAGTGCCTAAGCCTAATGGGCAGTATCGATTGGTCCAGGACCTAAGACAGGTTAATAAGTCAATAGAGGCCCCTTATCCAGTTGTCCCAAACCCTCATACTATCTTGGGCCAAGTCCCCAAGAACCACAGCTGGTTCTCTGTGATAGATTTAAAAGATGCTTTCTTCTCTATACCCCTTGATCAGGAGTCTCAGAAACTGTTTGCCTTTTAATGGGAGGACCCAGATACCCATTACAAGGCTCAGTATCTCTGGACTGTTGTCCCTCAGGGACTTACCTGTGCACCCGAGATTTTTGGTAGCCAGCTAAAAAGAGATCTTGCCCCTTTCCTGGCTCGACACCCCTCGTGCAACATAGTTCAATATTGTGATGATCTGCTCTTAAGTACTGAGACGGAGACAGCTTGTAGAGAACAGACTATAGAACTCCTTAATTTTCTTGGGGCTCAGGGGTACAAGGTTTCCAGGGAAAAAGCCCAATTGGTTAGACAGCAGGTCACTTTTCTCGGATATCATCTTTGTCAGGGACGTCGTAGCTTGGGTAAAGACAGGATCCAAGTTATACTCGAGAGCCCTCAGCCCCGAAGTCCCAGAGAGTTGAGAGCTTTCCTGGGACTAACCGGTTTTTGCCGGCTTTGGATCCCTGACTACGGAGGGAAGGCCAGACCACTATACGAGTCCCTTACTAAAGAGGGTCTGCTCCATTGATCATGGACCAAGGAAAAAGAAAAAGCATTTCAAGAGCTTAAAAAAGCCTTAGTTCAGCCTCCCGCTTTAGCTCTCCCGGATTCCCGGAAGCCGTTCACCCTATACGTTCACGAGAGGGGAGGGGTGGCATCTGGAGTCCTGTGCCAAAGGTCGGGACCGACCTGGCGACCTGTAGGTTACTACTCAAAGGTATTGGACCCGGTTGCCAAAGGCTGGCCGGCTTGTTTACGAGCCGTGGCTGCGACCGCTCTCCTTGTGCAGGAGGCTGAAAAATTAACCTTGGGTGGGGATACTGAGGTTGTGGTGCCCCATGGGGTACCCCAGATACTGGGAACAGGAGCCGGGGAAAAGCATCTAAATCCCAGTCGGCATACTAGATATGAGGTGGGGCTTTTGTTGGCCCCTAACCTGACTTTCAAAACAGTTAGTTCCCTCAACCCGGCTACCTTACTGCCTGATCCCCAAGTTCCCTGTAGGACCCGCCCCACTCATGATTGTATTGAAGTCTTGCAACAAGAGACTAAACCTCGCCCTGATCTCTCAGATTTGCCCTGGCCCAATCCCGATATCGAAGGATACGATGATGGATCTAGTTATGTAGTAGATGGGAAGCGATTTACAGGAGCAGCCGTCGTAGTTAAGAGTGGAGAGGTGTACAAGTTTAAGCTTAGCCCCAATTTATCTGCCCAGGCGGCGGAGCTGGTGGCTCTTATTGAGGCTCTCCGGTTAGGAACTGGGAAAACTATTAATTTGTATATTGACAGTCGTTATGCGTATATGGTGGTGCATGCCCACGGAACCCTGTGGAAAGAAAGGGGCTTCATTACGGCTTCAGGCCAAAGAATAGCCCATGGGACCCTTATTAAGTCATTGCTTGAGGCCCTAATGCTCCCCCTCCGGGTCGCCGTAATACACGTGCGTGCACATGGGAGGGCCCCTGAAACTGAACAGCGTAAATACAATCGATTGGCTGATCAGGCCGCGAAGGAAGCCGCACAAGAAGGAGCCACGTGGCTTCTCTGGGTCCAAGGCACAGGAGTTAAAACCCCTACTCCCCACTATACAGCAGAGGAAGTGTCCCACGCGCGAGCTACAGGGGCCCAACAAGTTCCCTCTGGGTGGTGGAAGTTGCCGGGGGGGAGATTTTCGTACCTAGACCAGTACTCCAGGAGATTCTCCGATCCTTACATAAGGAGGGACATTTGGGATCAGGAGCTATGGTCGATTTGGCTACCCGGTCCCTTAGGGGATTGGGTATACATATGGAGGCCAAAGAATTGTTAATAACTGTTCTGTTTGCCAGCGAACAAACCAAAAGGGGTGCGGCCCCCCCGCCCCAATGGGAGGCCGGCCCTGGGCTGCCTATCCTTTTCAAAGGTGGCAGGTGGACTTTGCTGAAGTCCCCCCTTGTAGGGGCTATAAGTATTTGCTTGTTTTTATTGACCAACTTACTGGGTGGGTAGAGTGTTACCCTACACGGCATTGTCAGGCACGGGCAGTCACCAAAGCCCTGTTACATGAAATACTTCCCCGTTTCCATCTCCCCGAAGTAATTGAGTCGGATCGGGGAAGCCATTTTATCTCCCAGGTGGTTCAGCAGGTGTCGCGGGCCCTCGGTATACAATGGAAATTGCATACACCTTGGAGACCGCAGAGCTCGGGCCAAGTAGAGAGAATGAATAGAACTCTCAAAGATACTCTCACTAAATTGTGTATGGAGTCCGGTTTAAAGTGGCCTGATGCTCTGCCACTCACCCTTACCCGCATTCGGAGGGTCCCGCATAAGGGCCTGAAACTTTCACCCTTTGAACTGGTCTTTGGGTTCCCTCCCCGAGTACTCATCCCGGGGTACCGAGAGGATGTAAACTGGGAAGTAGGGAATGACTCCTTGTGGAAGCAGGTTTCTGCGCTACAATCTGTTTTGTTACAGCTACATCGATACGCGGCACCTTTCCAGACCCTTCCCTTGGATCAACCCGTGCATTCATTCCAGATCAGTGATCAAGTCCTTATCAAAAAGTGGAAGCGTGATCCCCTCACGCCACGGTGGGACGGCCCGCACACTGTATCGCTCATCAGCCAGGCTGCCGTTAAGGTCCTCGGGAGCGACAAGTGGACACATCATACACGGGTAAAGCGGTTTCTGAATCCAAACCCGGAAAGCAACACAACCGAAGAGGACAACAGCCCTCTGTCCGCTCCGGCTCTGGAAGCCCGGGGTGGCACAGGTGAAGATTCCACTTGGGAGTACCAAGGACTAGAGGGACTAAAGGGACTGTTTAAGAGAAAGGGACAATGAAGCTATCCTTTGTGTTTCTGTTATGTATATTCAGTTATTCATATGGTTGGGAAAACAGGTTTTTGCAATTAGGGGAAATAATAGCAGATTCCTTTAACCTTACCAATTGTTGGGTGTGTGGCGGTCCAGGAGAGTTAAATGAGTGGCCCTGGGTAGCCCAGCCAGTACAGCCCAGATGGTGGCTAAGTAACTTAAGCATAGTGCATAATGGAACGGGAAGGTGGACTGAGGATAGTGGCCCTTGGCGGCTCTATTCTACTGGGATGGGTATCTTTTGCCTTAATCGAACAAAACGCGGGGAAAGTATGTAGGGGAAAGTACGTGCAACTGGACTTTATCTCTAGGATTTGATTGCTATGATCATCCTAGCTGCCATACGTATGACTGTTTTAAGTATCAAGGACGATGGAACCATACCCATGTAAAGCTGACTAATAATAGCTGGGTAAGATGTTCCTACTGGAATCATACGGGCGATGGTTGTAAGTCAGTAGGATTGGATGGGTACTTTGATGCCCTCTTTTTAAGTTGCCAGCGAGATAATACCACCAGTAAGGACCACGTGGTACGATGGTATCAGTGGGCATGGCAACACCCTAATGGAACCCGAGTGACCCATTTTAAACAATTTTGGTCTAGTACCAATAGCCCAAAATTTGGTTGTAATTGTGTTTGGAAGGCAGGGGCTGGGGCATGGAAATGTGATTACTATAATCCGGACGGCACGTCTATTTTTCTCGGGGGGCCCATAGAATCAGGTAACTCTTTGTATTATGAGGAGCCGGGCCCCGAAGACTACCCCGAGACCTGGGATGGCCCCTTTGCTAATGGGACCTGGGCCTTGAAAGGCCATTATTGGATCTGTGGATCCTATGTTTATCGCAGACTGCCTCCAAACTGGTCAGGAATATGTTACGTAGGATATATTAGGCCTCTATTCTTTCTACTACCTCAAAACCAAGGAAATAAGTTGGGAATTAAAGTTTATGATGATTTAATTAGAGAAAAACGGTTTGTGGACTCCACTTTGACTGCCGGGAGTTCCCAAACTTGGGGAGCTCAGGAATGGCCCCCTGAAAGGATCATCAAACATTATGGACCGGCCACCTGGAACCCTAGTGAGATAATAACAGGGGCCAGGGAACCAATTTATAATCTAAACCGAATCATTAGGCTGCAGGCTATCTTGGAAATATTAACCAACCAAACAGCCGCAGCATTGGACCTTTTGGCCGATCAATCGACTCAAATGAGACATGCAATTCTTCAACACCACATAGCTCTTGACTACTTGCTAGCAGAGGAAGGAAGACTCTGTGCGAAACTGAATGAGTCTAACTGCTGCTTACAAATAGACGATAATGGCCAGGCAGTAAAACAGTTAACAAAGGAAATGAGAAAGATAGCCCATGTCCCAGTACAGACCTGGAGTGGGTGGGACACAGATTGGTTTACCTCCTGGCTGCCACAATTGGGATGGCTACGAAAAGGTTTTCTCCTTTTTATATTTTTTGTTACCACCCTATTAACTCTCGCTTGCTTTACCCCTTGCTTGGTTGCGGCAGTCCGAAGACTGGCTAATCAGGTTACATATCAACAAATGATGATATTATACCAGCCAGTAGGAATTGAGGAACAAGGGCCATAAGGCTCTTAAAATGCTTTTAAGGGGGGAGATCTGATAGAAAAGGCCTAAAGATCTAAATAGAACCAAGGACGTGCATTTAACCATGCATTTAATCATGTCAGCTATTTGTTATCCAATTTAATTGGCTCACTTGGCTCACAAGTATATGCAGCTGTTTCCCCATATCTCCCCAAGGTATTTAGTGCAAAGGGTCAACGAATGTACCTTGTTTTCCCTTCAAAATGACAAATGTATCCGCCACAGATGTCTCTTGTATCCCCCTCCCCAAAATAATATATGTATCCTGTGTAACCTATTATCTATAGGTCAGCGTAATGACGCAAAAGGATGAAGGCTAAGTTGTTTGTTACTGGTTATAAAAAGGGCCTGTTCGGCCATGTAAGGTGTGTCTCTCTTCTGGCATTAGCCGATGAGAGCACCCACTCAGCTGATCGATCAATAAAGAACTTGGTACCCGTCTTCTTGTCTCTCCGTGCCTCCTTGGTGTAATTGGGTAAGCTCCGGGGGGAGAACGGGCCCTATTTGGCTAACAGATTTGAATCTAAAAAAGTTCTAAAAAAAAGAAGAAAAAGTTTTGTGGAAAAAGATTTTCATTTTCCAGCCAGGTCTAGTGCTATCAAAGCCATTAGCCCTTGGATTCTGTCTGGGAAACTGCAGCTCCCAGTGGCTCTGCAGGTCCTCATCTATCTCCGACTCCTTCTGCCCCTAGGCCTGGGGCTGGTGAATACCCCAGAGCTGACCCCTCCACAGGCCTGGGAGCAGGGGCAGATTTACCGTGAAACATACCGTGCCCTGGCACGGGGCTCCCCAATGACAGGGGGCCCCAGGGTCGGGCCCTCAGGCAGCCTGCTCCGCGGGGGTTGGGGGGACTGCGGGTGCAGAAGCTGTGCAGGGCAGGAGAGCAGGGAGGGGGGCTCACCTGCAGCCTCAGGGGAGCAGGCGGAAGGTACGGGTGGCGGCGAGCGCCGCGAACATGGGCCGGAGGATGCAGGAGGAGCACAGGCCGGCCGCGCAGCCGGCCAGAGAGAAGTGGTGCTTTCAAGGGGAAACCGCCACTTCTCTCCAGCTGTCAGCTGTGTGGCTGCCCCCTGCTCCTTCTGAGGCTGGTCTACACTGGGGGGGGTCGATTTCAGATACGCAAATTCAGCTATGCGAATAGCGTAGCTGAATTCGACGTATCCGAGCCGACTTACCCCGCTGTGAGGACGGCGGCAAATCGACCGCCGCGGCTGCCCCATCGACGGCGCTTACTCCTACCTGGGCTGGTGGAGTACAAGCGTTGATTCGGGGATCGATTGTCGCGTCCCGACGAGACGCGATAATTCGATCCCCAAGAGATCGATTTCTACCCGCTGATCCAGGCGGGTAGTGAAGACAAGCCCTGAGTCCTCCGGCCTGCGTTCGTGCCTCTCCCTGCTGCCTGGTGAGCGGAGGCTGGGCGCTGGAACCGGCACAGAGCCCGCGGGCAGGGGGACCGTCCGGGGGCTGGGGCTGGCTGCAGGAGCCAGTGCAGAGCCCGCAGGCAGAGGGGCCGGCCGGGGGAGGCAAGCAGAGATGAGCACACGGAGGCAGCAGGGCGCTCACGATGGACTCGTGCCCCCCCTCACCTTCAGGTGGGTGTTCAGTACTGTTCTCATTCACCCCTGCCAGTGCAGCCCAAGAGAGTAGAATGCAGCAATTCATGCAGACAAATGTTTGAACATAAGAAAATACCTAATGTGGGAAGGACACAACAAAAGTCATTGATTCCATGCTTGGCAGTGCAGAACAGGGGCTGCTGGCCCCACAGCCTGACTTACTTGGAGTTTCTCCAGAGAACAGAGTGCATCCTTCCTACAACTAAACTGATTGTCTTAGGGCTTGTCTACACTGGCACTTTACAGCACTGCAACTTTGGGCTGGTCCACACTAACCCCCCCACTTCAAACTAAGGTATGCAACTTCAGCTACGTGAATAACGTAGCTGAAGAGAAGTATCTTAGTTCGAACTTACCGCGGGTCCACACGCGGCAGGCAGGCTCCCCCGTCGACTCCGCGTACTCCTCTCGCGGAGCAAGAGTACCGGCGTCGACGGCGAGCACTTCCGGGATCAATCCCAGAAGATCGATTGCTTACCGCCGGACCCGGAGGTAAGTATAGACACCCCCATGAACGCAGCAA
This sequence comes from Emys orbicularis, assembly GCF_028017835.1. Lineage (NCBI taxonomy): Eukaryota > Metazoa > Chordata > Testudines > Emydidae > Emys > Emys orbicularis. The sequence continues at coordinate 16,321,732 of NC_088707.1, read as the reverse complement.
GTTTCAGCGCTGTAAAGCGCCAGTGTAGACAATGCCCCAGCGCTGGAATCGCGCTCCCAGGGCTGGTAGTTACGCCCCTCGTGGAGGTGTTTTATTTAGAGTGCTGGGAGCTCTCCCAGTGCGGTGCTGCAAGCACACAAGCTGCGCTTTCGCGAGATACAATTGAAAGTGCCTCTTTTCAAACCATTACTTTATGACGACTTAACTGAGGATTTTGTAAAGAAAAAGTGTAGAAAAAAAGCTATCTGAATAATTTTTTTTTCAAATTTATTCAGAGGAAGTTAACTTTTATTTTTCCATACATGCATCATCTATACTTTTGATTTTTACACATTTTTCACATTAGCGTAATGCAAATATAAGCTTTAATCTAGACCAGACGTTCTCAAACTGGGGTCTGAGAACTCCATTCAGGTGGACCGAGGAAAAGTTATGATGGTTTTTTTATACTGCGCTCTTAACCAAAGCACTTTACAATAGTTAGCTAACGGTACAAACAATATTTGGAAAGATCATTAAGTGGTTCACTGAGACCCTCAGCACTTTTCAAGTGGTCTGTGGAAAAAAAGTTAGACTACAAAAACAATCAAGGTACCTCACTTTATTTTCATTTACTTCCTATTATAATATAAGATGAGGATGAAGAAAAAAAGAATGAAAAACGGGGAGCAGGGGAGATAGGAGAGAATGTTCTTTTTCTTGGCTGGGTCCCGTGGGGGGGCCCCCAAAAACGAAGCTGAGCACAGGGCCCCACTAACTCTAAATCTGCCACTGCCTGGGACGGGGGTGAAGAGGTTCCCCTGGAGCTGCCCCCCTGATGTAGGAGAGGCAGTTGAAAAAGAACAGGCAGAGCAGCAGCAGCAGTAGCAGAATTGGTCCTCTGGCCTGGGGCAGGTGATGGCTGTTGCAGGTGAAATACCAAAAGGGCACCACCACAGCTAAGAGATCCCATCAGCCACGTCTCCTGGACATAGTCAGGGTTTGAGAAAAACTGGCTGGTACCCCAGATCTGACGTGATACACAGAGCAGTGGGGTGCAAGGGCAGTGTTAAGGTTGTTGAGGGGATCTGCACTTTACACGTCCAGCTTGTCTTTTCTCCTGGCTTCCAGGCATAGTGGGGTCAGATGGGAACTCCTTGAGGGCAGGGATGGTCTTTTCACTACATATAACCAGGAAACTGCCCCTGTCCCAAAGCACTTACAATGCAACCTCTGCCCCCTTGAAAGCCAGTAGATGGATAAGCATTAAAGCATCTGGAAGTGGTATGTCCTGGTCTGCCAAACAACTGGTGTGGGCAGGGGTTGGTTTGTGGGTGGGGCTTGGAAGAGTCCTACTAGCTCCCTCCGCAGGTCAACTCCTGCATGTGTGTACAGCACCTGGCACAATGGGGGGCCAATCTTGGGGGGAGCTATTGCAATACAATTAATAATGATCACACCCCAGTGTTCCTCCCCTGTGTTATTCCAGTTCTGGGCCAGCGTCAATCCAGGGAAACCGGTGAGGTTCTCCAAGGGTAATGCAGGGGAATCTGGCCCTGCATTTGCCCCTTGTGTTATTGAGATGCACTCTGCAGCATGAATTCCTTAACGGACTAAGGGTGTGTCTATACTGCACTCAGGGGTGTGACTGCAGCTCAGAGACACACACATGCATCAGAGTGGGGAGGCTGCAGATGCAGTGCTCTTAGGGTGACCATGGCTGTTGGATGGAAACAAGGGAAAAACACACAAAACAGAAGAGACAAAGCTTTATTTGAAGGGAAATGCCCTTTCCCATAGCACAGCAGGCATCTGTCTCTCCAGCCTGGGGTTCTCCTGCCCTGCCATACAGTGCAATTACCATGAGTTTCAACTGGCACTTGTATCAATTGTAATCCATTTCAATGCACCTTGACATAAGGGACGAGTGGTCACCCTAAGCGCTCTCCCCCTCCCATCAGCAACCCACCCCATCCTTACAAGAGGGGAGGGGGAGCAGAAAGAGCCTGGCAACTCAGGGCAGCCCAGCCCCCTTCTTCCCCTCCCCTCCTGTGTGCTGAGGATGACTCCTTTGCTCCCCCCCTCCCTGCAACAGCTTGGCTGGGGGGGGAGAGGGTGAAGAGCCTGTGGAGCTAGCCCCCCCCTTGCCTGGAGGGGCAAAGGGGACCCCGCTGCATCGCTTCAGGCCTGGGATTGGGGGGTGAAGAGCCCCCAGAGGAGCAGAGTTGGGGGTGAGGGCAGTGAGCTGATTGGGTGGGGGCTGGGTAGAGGCAGGGTTAATTGCTGGGCAGGGGCCGGGCAAACATGGTGGGGGGTGAGAGCTCCTGCAGCAGGGGCCATAATCCCTCCACCCAGTACGTTTGGGAACAAGGGCAACACTGATCGTCGGGCCGGGAAGTTCAGCAAGCAAAAGACAGACACAAAACCCCACGTGACAGTCTTACCCTTCTGCCCCTCAGTCTCATGGTGTTTTGTGCCAATCTCCTGATTCTTTTGGTCTGACTCATGATTTTTGCTCATTTGAGGTTGGCGATGCCGTACATTTCTCGGCGCCCCAGGCAGCCCCCTCCCCAGGGCTGTACGGCTTCTAGGGTGCACTAGCTGCCGGCTGGGGTCCCTCTCCCTCTGGCTTCTGACTAATGGGCCGCACCAGAAAGCCTCAGGCCTGGTGATGCAGAGGGGCTCCCCGTCCCCGTGTGGGCCTGGGGTAGCTCAGCTTGGAACCCCTAGATCACCAGGGAAAGCTTAGAGTGCTGGGGAAGGACTCACCCCTTGGGGGGGGGCAGCAGTGGGGGCAGGCCCTAGATTGCACTGGGTAGCACCCAGCTTGGGAGTCCCCCAATCCCTGCACTTTCCATCCAGCCTCCTGCGTGGGGAGGAGGGAGAGGAGGGTGGAGCCTGTCATTTTACCAGATACAGGAGCTGTCACATGCAGTCTCTGGGAGAGACGGAGTCCGGCTGGAGCTGGGCAGGGAAGGGGAGCTGGGGCAAGGGCCCAGGGAAGGAGCAAAGGGGTAGGTGGGAGCTGGATGAGCAGCCGGAGCTAGGTGTGTGGGGCAGGCACAGGGGCTCGGCTGGAGCAGAGTACAGAGGAAGGAACTGGCAGAAGACTCCAGGGGGCCAGAAGGGAGCAAGTGGGAGACCGTGCCAGGGTGCAGCAGGACCTGAGGGACTGGGCTGATCTGGTGCACAGGGAGGGCGCAGGGGGAGCTGGGCGTTCAAGGAGCTGAGGGTGCAGGGAGCTGGGTGTGCAGGGGGAGCTGAGTGCGCAGGGAGCTGGGCATGTAGGGGGAGCTGGGTGTGCAGGGAGCTGAGGGTGCAGGGATCTGGGCGTGCAGGGGGAGCTGAGTGCGCAGGGACTGGGCGCGCAGGGAGCTGGGCGCGTAGGGGAAGCTGGGCTTGCAGAGGGAGCTGCGTGCCAAGGTCATCACTGAGGCCAGGTGCCCTGATCACACTTGGTGGATCCCATCGGAGAAGGAGCAGGGGACAGCACTGCCCCTGCAGAGGCAGGGACATGAAAAAGGAGCTGGACTAATCCCCTGTCCTCAGGGCTGACCCCTAGAGGCAGGGGGAGAAGCGGCTCCCTGCTCCAGAGATGCGGGGAACACGGCAGCCCTTTGGGGTCTGGCGGCTGCTGCTCCTGCTGGCAGCGATCCCACTCACACCGGTAAGTGCAGTGCCGATGCTCCACAATCTCCTCCCCGGGCCAGTGCTCCGGGCCGAGGATCCCGCCTGCCTGGGGCAGGGGAGGGCTTGTGATGGGTGGGAGGGCAGCACCTACGCTGGCAGACGGAGCTGCGTTAGCCACCCACTCTCATCACTGTATGGCACGGTGCCACAGGACAACCAGTGCCAGATTGGCTCCCATTTCTGTGCCTACCAGTCCCCAGGGCTTAATTTGTACCAGGGCTTGGCAGTTCAGAGCCCAGCGCCTCTGGGCCTGGCAGTTCAGAACCTCAGCACCTCTGGGCCTGGCAGTTCAGAGCCCCGGCACCTCTGGGCCTGGCAGTTCATCCCCGGCACCTCTGGGCCTGGCAGCTCAGAGCCCCGGCACCTCTGGGCCTGGCAGCTCAGAGCCCCGGCATCTCTTTCAGTCCCCCTCCCCCAGGGGTTCGTCAGGCTGTTTCCTCCCCAGAGCAGCACTTAAAAGTGGCTGAGCAAGGACAGCAGGGCTCACCCCTGGGGCTCCCCAGTGGGATGGGAGAGGTCTGCATGCCCTTGGGACAGCTCCCCGAGAGCCCTCTGCCAGGTTGGGCCCGCCCTGCTCTCTGACTCAGCTGCCAGCCTGTCCCCTCCCCGGGCGTTCTGGAGCAGGTTGCAGCAGTGGGCTGGCTGGGAAGTCTCTGAAATACCAGCTCAGCGGCAGGATTGGAGCCGGACAGGCAAAGAGACACTTTCCGTTTTGCCCTGCAGCGCACAGAGAGTTTTCTCTTTCAAGGAACAAAAGACCGCTCCCCCCCCCCCCCCCCCGCCCCACCCCGCTCCGCTCTGCTAGAGAGCTGATGAGCCAGGAGCCGGGGTTGCCAGGGCTAGGTGCGCCCCGGGGGCTCTGAGCTGAGGCTGCCTCTTTGTGCACTGGCTAATGTGATGATGGTGAAGTGAGGCAGAACTCACTGGATGGAAACAAACCTGCCGCTAAGGTCTCAGGCCGGGGCTGCCAGCAACGTCCCAGCGAGCTCGGGAGCTGCTGGCCCCTGGGCCTAAGGGAGCAGGGTGGAAGGAGTGGGGCAGGCAGGCAGGCAAAGGCTGGCACTGCCAGGCTCCTACAGAGAGCCTGTACTGGCAGCTGCTTCTGCCCTCTCTGGAGGCAGCCCCTCTGCTCTTGCCTGAATTACCCCTGACCCTCCCCAGGGACTTGGGGAGTCATAACTAGAGACCTCTTTGACCCCATCTCTCATCTGATCCCCATCCCAGAAGTACCTGGGCATCTCGCAGACTGTAATGTATTTAGCCTCACCCCCCCCCCTCACCCCCACCAGGGGCCAGCAGGGCTGTTCTCCCCATTGCAGGGATGGGAGCTGAGGCCCAGAGACACCAAGGTAGGTAGTCTCTGAACTCCCATCTAATTAGGCACCTAATTACCTTTGGCTCTGGGCCGGAGTGACTTGCCAAGGTCATGCAGGGAGTCCGTCGCAGAGCGGGGAACTGAACACAGGTCTTCTAAGCCCCAGGCTAGCAGCGAAATCCCAGCTTCTTCTGTCCTCTCTGTTACGGCCTCACTCCCAGGCAGAGGTACCTGAGTTCACCTGAGCAAAGGACAGCCTCTCCTGTCCCCCCGCCCTCCACAGCCCTGCCTGGAGGGGGAGAAAACTGGGAGGAGAAGGTCCCGCACAGGCATCCTGCACACCAGAGGGGCACTGGATGAACGGCTCCACATCAGCCCAGCTCTGCCTGCCAACCCTCCCCTCTTCGCCCTTTGGGATGGCCCCCAGGCAGCACCTGGCCCCCCCACAGGGGCAAAGGGTGGGGAAGCGCCATGAACCCCCATCCTGCTGGCAGCATCCGCCCAGGCCCAGCGCACAGGGCACTACGATTCCAGGGCTGGGCAGGGGAGGGGGATGCTGCAGCAAAGGGCATGACCAGCTCTCCGTTCCCAGCTTGGTTTGGGCTCCTCAGGCCTTGGGCAGACTCCCCCGGGAGCCAGGACCTGCTTTACTCTGCACACGGTCCCCCTGCCCCTGGGGCCAAGTCCCCCTTGGCCTAGAACCCCTGCAAGCTGCTCTGGTGGTGCAGAGAGGAATGCTCCTGGGTGAGGGGGCTCCCCCCCTCTCTGCCCCCACCTGCTCCCAGGCCCCAGCGTAGGGGGCTGTCAGAGTGGATGGAGTGGGGTAGGGAGAGGGCGTGGGAGGATATACTGCGATCCGGAAAGTCTCTGCTCCTCGGCGTCCATCAGGGCCCTGGGAAGCAGCACATCAGCGAGAGCTGCCCTGACAAGTTCTAATGGCACTGGGGCCCACGTCAGACCCCAAAGGGGCGGCACAATGGTGCCACCTTCGCCTCCTCCCCAGACGCCCTGTGAACCGGGGCCCTTGCGTGTGTCAGCACCACAGCTGCCCACTTTAGGGACAGCCTTGTGTTAACCCTGCTGAGCTGGAGCACGCTGGAGCCCAGCCCAGCCAGTGCTAATGGGCAGGGTTGTTACCTGCAGGGCCAGGCCTGTAGACCATGGGCCACCCGGAATCTCTGTTACAGGGGCCAATGTGTGGAGCAGGAAGGGCCTTTCTTGGCTCCTGGCTCTGCCTGGCTATTGCTGCTGCTCCATTCCTCAGTGCTGCCCCCATCCCGGAGCCCTGTAAGAGAGGGCAGGGTCCCAGGCCAGGAACACAGTCATGTGGGGTGTTGAACCCAGTGCCCCTGGCAGCCAGGGACTCCCCTGCCCCCAATTCCCTGGTGTTTTGCCTGCACGTTCATCCCCCCGGGGAGCAGACCCTGCCCATCACACTGTAGTGAAGCTGTCTGTGGGGTGCAGATGGGCTCCAGGGGCAGCCTGAACCCCCACCCCTTGCCTAGAGACACAGGCACTGCCAAGGGGGGGCCTGGAGTGGAATGGAAGTGGGGGAGAGGACAGCACTGAATGGAGCCTGTTGTCTCCAAATGGGGCAGATTCTGCAGTGGGGTCAGTGTCTGAATGTGGGGCTCAGGTGTCCCATCTGGGTGCCTGGCGCAGCAGCTAGGAGACCAAACCGCCTGATGGGGCTGTCCCGTGTGCCGCTGCAGAGGTGCTCCCCGGCAGCCCTGTGTGCCTATTGTGCCCCCTTAGAGCAGGTGGGGAGGGGCAGGGGGGCAGAGTCGTGGCTCCCCCACAGCTGTGCCAGTCAGCACAGCTGTGGTGTTCTGCTTCACTGCCGCTCTATGTCCCCAGCACATGACTGACGCCAGGAGCAAGGCACAGGGAGGGAGCCGTGTCGCGGAAGCCTGTCTCTGAGGCCTGGTGTCTTACCCATCATGCTTTGTTCAGGGCTGTGACTAAAAGCCCAAGCTAGCTCTTGGGTACCCAAGGCCACTAGATCTGAAAGCAGCCTCTGAGTTTAGGGAAGTCCAATGTGAGGTGCTGTCAGGTCCCCTGAACCCTAACCCAAAACCTAAGGTCTCTTTGACTCCAACACTAACCCAGCTGGAGTTACTTTAAAATGACCTGAACCCGAACTTTCACAGTCACCTTAACTCTACCTCCGGCCGGTAACTCTGCTGCCATCCTCACCCTGACCTTTATGTTTTAGTAACAGAGCTGCAGAGGTGACTCACAGTTATGAATGGCTTTTCACTAGGAGGGTGGTGAAGCACTGGAATGCGTTACCTAGGGAGGTGGTGGAGTCTCCTTCCTTGGAGGTTTTTAAGGCCCGGCTTGACAAAGCCCTGGCTGGGATGATTTAGTTGGGAATTGGTCCTGCTTTGAGCAGGGGGTTGGACTAGATGACCTCTTGAGGTCCCTTCCAACCCTGATATTCTATGATTCTATGATTCTATGATGCTGAGAGCTAGGATCACCTTTCTTAGGGAGCTGGGAGATTCCTCTGCTGTCCTTTGGCGAGAGAGAATTCAGCCCCTATGCCAAACAATCTCTGTCGGGATGAGGAACCCCAGGAGCGATCACAACAGCAGTTGCTGCCAGCCCTGAGAAACGGGTGCTTGCAACAGCCGCATGTCTGGGCTGCACAGCAGAACAAGGAGAGCACTACCACATTCCTGGAGGGAGGGCAGTTGTATTGCATTTGCAAATTCCGGATTGGTTCCTGCACCTGACAATCCCGGCATTAGAGACAGAGAAGGGAATCAGTTAGCGACCCCCCAAAGGGACACTTGCTGAATTGCCCCAGGACAAACTCAGCAGCAGCTGCTTCCTGGAAATGACAGTTGAGAGCAATTGCTAATAGAAAGAGAGAACAAGCTTCTGAAGCAAGGCCACTGGGTGCTCGCTGCCGCCAAGGCTTGGAGCAATCCCAGCAGGACGTGTGTATACAGGGTCCAGCAGATGCCATGGTGCTGTACAGTGTGGGGAGTCCTACAGCCCAATCCCACAGCGTGCTCAGCAGCCTCAGCTCCCATTGGTTTAGGTGCAAACTGGGGTAGCTCAGCACTGTGCAGGATCAGGCCCACAATAAGGAAGACCCCCCACCTGACTTGCCCCCTCACTGGAGTCTCTGCACAGCTGGGTTGAGATGAGATCAGAGTGACAGCTCAGCCCTACCCCTGTAGGTCCCGTCGTGAGAGCCTGTCGGCTGTCTGCTCAACATGCTGACACAGGGCTCCGAGCAGGCTACGAAGCTCTGGAGACAAGCTCCATCCCCATGAATAGGGATGGAAAATGCTGAGCTGGTGAAGGATCCAGCCACGTATTTTGAACACACCCATCACCATGATGTCTGGGACCAAACACTTTCACCTGTGCAAACCTCCCAGAAGTCCACAGGGCTTAACTTAATTTTTTATAAGCAAGGATGGGTTACCTACCTCATCACTGCAGTCTAATCCTAAAGGGCACATTGTAAGGTGCTGTTCGGGTGGTTCAGCATGATTCAGAGGATCATTGAACTCAGCCATTTCCCCTGCCCCCCAAACATTAAACGATGGGCTGAGGTTCCATGAACCAGTCCAGCCTCCTCCCGTTCACACACGCAGACCACTGAACCACGTTCACCCGCTAGCATGCAAACACGTTGCAACCAAACAATAGCTATTCACTGTGACTAAACCGTAGCTTTCTCTCAGAACTATGCGCAAGCACTTTACACCAGCCTCTCGGTCATGCGGAGTTGTGAGAAGCTGGTTTTTCACACAGCTATGCACAAATTCACCAGTGCCTTCCAGACTACTGGGATCTAGCGAGAGACTCGGAATCTGCCCTCACATGCACACGATACTCCCCGCTGTTTGCAACGGGCAAACAGAAAGGCGGGTTGAGAGCACAGTTGCACCCAGAATATGCAGCACCTGCATAGTGGATTTGAACTCCTCGTCCTTGAATCCTAGGGAGACCGTGTGCTCCCGGAAGCCACCAAGGGAGTACTAATGTTCCTGAGAGTGCCCAGCTTTGTACCATAGAAACACGTCCAAACTGCAGTATTTTCCTACTGAGCAAAATAATTCCATGCACTGCTAATTAGACAAATATAATGAACATTGACTTAAACAGACCTCTCACACCAGATCATAAAATGATGGCTTTTCTGTAAAAGCAGGAATTGTATGTGCCATAATGAACGAGGCAACTAGATGCTACAGAACAAATAATATACTCAGACTGTAAACTCTATGCGGAGGGACTGTCTCTTGGTTTGCATTTGGACAGCAACTCACAGAATGGCATCTTAGTCCATGGTGATACAACTAATCATATAGTCAGCTATCCATATTTGCCATGCTAAAAAGGCACACAGTATAAATGCCTGGTCTAACTCCCATTAAAGTCAGCAGAAAGAGGTTTACTATTGATTTAAGTGGACGTTGGATCTGCCCATAAAATACTAGAGCAGGGGCAGAATTAAGGTCATTTGGACTCTGCTCAGAGAGAAGGTGTCTCTGTGTGTGAACTGGAGACTAAGACTGTGATGAAGTGGGACTGTTCTTAATGTTTCCGCTGAATACTGTGTGGGTGCCTCAGTTTCCCCTATGCATTTTTAAAGTCTCTAGGCGGTGGGGAAAGGCCAGTGTGCATAAATCACTGACACTCTGTCTCCCTGGCAACAAATGGCCAGGGCCCCTTCCCCCCCTGCAAGGAAATAGCTAAACGTGAACAAAGAGATCGGGTGATCTCCTGGCCCAGGAAAGAGACAAAGCCAAGAGAAGGAGGGGCTGGAGGGGGTTTGGGAGTTGGAGCTACCTGGGGACTAGAAGTGAGGGCAGACGTGGGTGTCTGGCTCTCTGAACCCCATAATGGACCCGGCCAAGGGGTCCCGTTCGCTGGACCTACAAGCTCTGTTTTAGACCGTGTTCCTGTCAGCTAATAAACCTCTGTTTTACTGGCTGGCTGAGAGTCACGTCTGACTGCGAAGTGGGGGGTGCAGAACCCTTTGGCTTCCCCAGGACCCCGCCTGGGCGGACTCGCTGTGGGAAGCGCACGGAGGGGCATATGCTGAATGCTCCCAGGAGAGATCCAGGAGGTGAAGCCGTGTGAGCTTCTTGCCCTGAAGACAGTCTGCTCCAAGGGAGAGGAGGCTCCCCAAAGTCCTGACTGGCTTTGTGGGGAGCAGTTCCAGAGCATCGCCCGGGGACTCCGTGACAACTGGTGGCAGAGATGGGATGTACGGCACCCTGTGAATGGCGCTTCTTGCAGTAAGTGACTGGGGAGCAGTAAAACAGAGGGGGGACGGTTTCAGGGGGCGATTAACCCCTAGGAGTGTGTGACCAGCGAGAAGGACTGTTGGAGTAACGGGGTCCCCCTGAGGACTGCAGCAAGCAGTCTCAGGGGCGGAGGAGCTTGCCGCTCGACCCTGGGAGAGAGAAGGATGTTTGCAGTAACAGGGTTCCCCTGGGGATTGCAGCTAGCGGTCCCAGGGGCGGAGGAGTCTGAGCTCGATCCTGGCAAAGAGGTGGTGACCACGAGAAGGGCTGGCACACTAGGGGTTCTTCCTGAAAACCATGGGGGAGCTGAGAGCACACGGGCCTCTGAGTCCAAAGCAACTTGGGAACAGCGGAGTGATGGCCTATCACCATCTCCTTAAGAAGGACATTGTAATCCTGTGCAAAAAGAGAGGGTTACGCATTAGGAAGTTCACCAAGGCCCAGTTAATTGTGCAGCTGGAGCATGAGGACCGCTCTAAGGAGCAGATTCCTGACCCAGACGGGGCTACAAGAGGATCTGGGAGCAGCTGGAGCAGTAGCCAGGCATCCCCAAGAGTCTGGTCCCCAACCAGACGTGGGTCTTCACGATCGGGTTCCCCATCGGGGGGTCGGAGACGGATGGGACTGGAGCTGAGTCCGAGAGAGCGAGAGGACCGTGAGAGAGAGCAAGAGCCCGAGGAAAAGCTGCAGGAAAAGCAACAGCAGCATGGACTGGCGATGGTGGAGCGGAGAGGCATAGGGGGCTTCCCAGGGGTGAGTGGGGATAGACCCCGGGCTGCCAGTTCTGCAGGGAGCCTCGACACTAAATTGCTGCCCCTGGTTAAGGAGGCGGGGATGTGGATGCCCACCGCACGGCCTTCACGCAGGCGGGTGATTTGAACCAGGGGGACCCTGCGGAAAAGCCCCGGTATCTAGCCCCCTTGCTGGGTCCCAAGGCCATAGATGCTGTCAGCCAGATGGGTGGGGTGGTGGACAGGCTCCCACTCCTGGCCCCGGCCTATATGTCTGCGTGGAGTCTCCTGGGCTCAGGCCCCTCGGACCCCCAGTGGGAGCGGAAGGTGGGGGTCAATGGGGAGACATGCCTGGGGTGGCGAGACCCTGGGACAGAGAGAACTGTTGTCGGGCCCCAGGTGGTGCAGCCGCAGATGCTGAGGGGCTGTGTGACCTGGGTGAAGGTCCCCGGGATGAAGGCCCTCGCCCTGTCTATGGCCCGGATCCCTGTGCAGACCCAGGAGGGGTCGGGCTGGCTGGCCATTGGGGTTCTCCAGGATATCGGCTGTGAGGTCCTGTTGGGGGGTGACTGTGTCTCTTTGGGACAAGATCCAGGCCCTGCCCCTGTAACGGCCAAGGATTTGAATTTGAATCCTGCTAACCAATTGGCTAAGAGGGAAATGGTCAGTGCAAATGCAAATGACCTGGCTGGCAGGAGGGAGGGGCTGCTGGGCGCAGGATACCTGCCTACCTGTAACCAGACCCCTGGGGCTGAGTGTGTAGGAGAAATGCTTCCCGCCCCCCTGCACACCAGAGAGGGGGCTCACGCTGGCTCTGATGCTGTAAGGAGAGCAGAGAGCTCACTGCCTGCTCCCACTGGGACAGCCAGGGCAGCGCTGAGCATGGTGGGAGCTGAGACCCCAGCTGAGTGGGGGACACACACAGACAGGGCAGGTTGGCTGCCAACCAGGTTTGCCTGGTCCAGACGTGCTGCTGGGAAGTGATTACACAGCAGGGAGGGAGCTACCAGGGACACGGCTCAGGGGGGCTGTGACCCCAGGCCCAGCCACTGAGAGGGAGCAGGTCCCACTCCCTTCCCCAGCAGCTGAATTCCAGACCGAGCTGCAGAGGGATCCCTCCTTGGAGAAGCTGAGGGAACTTGCTGGCCACAGTGCTGCAAACCCCCTTGGGGAAGGCTGCAGGGACAGAGTCCTGTGGGAGAAGGGATTCCTGTACCGGGAATGGGCTCCCCAAGGGGAAGTAGAACTGTGGGGAATCGGGAGGCAGCTGGTGGTGCCCCAGGAATCCACAGGGTTCTTCCCGTTCGAGCTGCTGTATGGGAGGAGAAGGGGGAAGACCCCTGGGTGGATCTCTTCCCTGAGGTGGGAGCCAATCTCCCCATCAGGTGTTCCCCGTTCAGAGTCACTGGGAAAGCTGCCCAGAACCTGGAGAGAGAGGTCAAGGACATGCTGGCTTTAGATGTGATCCAGCCGTTCAACAGCCCATGGGCCTCACCCGTGGGGCTGGTCCCCAAGGGAGACAGGATGATCTGGTTTTGTGGGGACTATCGGAAGCTTAAAGCCATCACCGTGTCCGATGCCTACCCCATGCCTAAGCCTGGGGAGATTCTAGACAAGCTGAGGGGGATGGAGAACGTGGCCCTGGCGTACGTCGATGACATGTGTGTCTTTAGCCAGACCTGGGAGGAACAGGTGTCCCAGGAGAAGAGGGTGCTGGGCTGCCTCAAGGAGGCAGGACTGACGGTAAAAGCCGAAAAGTGCAAGGTGGAGATGATCAGAGATTGGCCCATTCCCCAGACCAAGAAACAAGTCCAGGCCTTTATCAGGATGGCGGGGTGCTACCAGAGGTTTGTACCCCACGTTAGATCCCTAGCTGCCCCCATCCCTGAGCTATGTGAGAGGGGTAAGCCAGATGAGGTGGTCTGGACCGAGCAGGGCCAGAGGGCTCTCTGTATACTGAAGGAGGCTCTAATCCAGGGCCCAGTAAATCTGGTAAACCCAGACTTTGCCAAGCCTTTTGCAGTGTTCACCAACGCTTCAGACGCAGGGCTGGGCACGGTGCTAATGCAAGCCAATGCTAAGGGCGGGAGACACCCCACCGGGTACCTGAGCAAGAAACTGCTGCCCTGGGAGCAGAACTATGCGGCCTCAGAGAAGAAATGCTTGACCATGGTGCAGGCCCTTAGAAAGCTGCAGCTGTATTGTTTTGGGCGACGTCACATGCAAGGGGCTGATGCCGAGCTGCTGGAGACAGAGACACCTGTTCAGAGGGTGGCAAAGGTCAAGATGGGGGCTCTTAACCAAGAGAGCTCGAATTGCAGCCCTCCAAACTGGAGCGCTGGGAAAAGACCCAATCTCAGTTTAGACTCCAGGGGTATTGGGGTGTCAAAAGGGTACAGGCCACATAAACCTTCCCACATGCAAGTGCCATCAAGCACAACATACCCACGGGTGGGCCTGAAACTGGAATGTCCTGGTGTAACTCCCACCAAGGAATGGGAGAGATGATGGGGCATCCATGGGAACGTTGGTGGGTTCGAACTTCCCAAGGTCACTGGCTAAAGTGACCTCGCTCAGTTCAGTCTCGAAGGGGGGAGAGATGTGATGAAGTGGGACTGTTCTTAATGTTTCCGCTGAATACTGTGTGGGTGCCTCAGTTTCCCCTATGCATTTCTTAAGTCTCTAGGCGGTGGGGAAAGGCCAGTGTGCATAAATCATTGACACTCTGTCTCCCTGGCAACAAATGGCCAGGGCCCCTTCCCCCCCTGCAAGGAAATAGCTAAACGTGAACAAAGAGATCAGGTGATCTCCTGGCCCAGGAAAGAGACAAAGCCAAGAGAAGGAGGGGCTGGAGGGGATTTGGGAGTTGGCGCTACCTGGGGACTAGGAGTGAGGGCAGACGTGGGTGTCTGGCTCTCTGAACCCCATAATGGACCCGGCCGAGGGGTCCTGTTCGCTGGACCTACAAGCTCTGTTTTAGACCATGTTCCTGTCATCTAATAAACCTCTGTTTTACTGGCTGGCTGAGAGTCACGTCTGACTGCGAAGTGGGGGGTGCAGAACCCTTTGGCTTCCCCAGGACCCCGCCTGGGTGGACTCGCTGTGGGAAGCGCACGGAGGGGCATATGCTGAATGCTCCCAGGAGAGACCCAGGAGGTGAAGCCGTGTGAGCTTCTTGCCCTGAAGACAGTCTGCTCCAAGGGAGAGGAGGCTCCCCAAAGTCCTGACTGGCTTTGTGGGGAGCAGTTCCAGAGCATCGCCCGGGGACTCCATGACAAAGACTTGTGTCAAAACTGTGATGGAACCTTATGATATCCTTAGTCTTTAATGTTTGAGGGAGTTGATGGCTGTGGTCAGTGGTCCTGTATGTCTGCTCTAGAACTGCACAAAGCAGCTTAAACTGTAGCTAAGTTTTTGCATGGGAATTGCCTTTGTTGTTTGTAAAGTAGCATGCCAGGTGCCTCTGGTTTTGAGTGTGTGTCTCTGCAGGAAGTTCTGTGTCAGGGGTGCAGAGGTTTTCCTAGAGCAACTATGATGGTTTAACCCAGGGGTTAAACCCCATTAGACACACCCTCCCAATTTGACAGCAAACCATTGATAATTACTCTTTGAGTATGTTCTTTCAACCAGTTGGGCACCCACCTTATAGTAATTTAATCTAGATCACATCTCCCTAGTTTACTTATGAGAACGTCATGCGGAACTGTATCAAAAGCGGCACTACAATCAAGAACTACAACCTATCCTGAAGGACGATCCCTCACTCTCACAGACCTTGGGAGACAGGCCAGTCCTCGCTTACAGTCAGGCCCCGAACCTGAAACAAATACTCATCAGCAACTACACACCACACAACACACAACAAAAACACCAACCCAGGAACCAAACCCTGCAACAAACCCCAGTGCCAATTCTGTCCACATATCTATTCAAGTGACACCATTATAGGACCTAACCACATCAGCCACACCATCAGGGGCTCATTCACCTGCACAACTACCAATCTGATATATGCCATCATGTGCCAGCAATGTCCCTCTGCCATGAACATTGGCCAAGCCTGACAGGCTCTACGCAAAAGAATAAATGGACACAAATCTGACATCAGGAATTATAACATTCAAAAACCAATAGGAAAACACTTCAGTCTCCCTGGTCACTCAATAACGGACCTAAAAGTGGCAATTCTTCAACAACAAAAACTTCAAAAACAGACTCCAACATGAAACTGCAGAACTGGAATTAATTTGCAAACTGGACACCATCGAATTAGGCCTGAATAAAGACTGGGAGTGGTTGGATCATTACAAAACCTAATTTTCCCCATACTAATTTCCCCCTACTGTTACTCACACCTTCTTGTCAACTGTTTGAAATGGGCCATTCTCATTACCACACAAAAGTGATTTTTCCTCCCTTGGTATACTACTGTTAATTGAATTGTCTTGTTAGACTGACCTCCCACTTGGTAAGGCAACTCTCATCTTTTCATGTGCTGTGTATTTATACCTGCTCCTGTTTTTTCCACTCCATGCATCTGATGAAGTGGGTTCTAGCCCACGAAAGCTTATGCCCAAATAAATTTGTTAGTCTCTAAGGTGCCACAAGGATTCCTCATTGTTTTTACTAAAATCAGGTTATATCACGGCTACTGCTTCCCCTCACACACTAGGTCAGTGATCCTATCAAAGAAGGAAATTAAGTTGGTTTGACAAATCCATGCTGGCTGTTCCTTATAATGGTGTTATCCTCCAGGTGCTTACAAATTGATTGTGTAATAATTTGCTCCAGTATCTTTCCAGGTATTGAAGTTAGGCTGACTGGTCTATAATTCTCTGGCTCCTCCTGGTTCCCCCCCCCCTTTTTTTTTAAAGATAGGTACCATGTTTGTGCTTCTCCAGTCTTCTGAGACCTCTCCCACCCTCCAGGAGTTCTCAAAGATAATTGCTAAAGGCTCTGAGATTTGCTTCAGCTAGTTCCTGATGTAACCTAGGATTAATTTAATCAGGTCCTGCTGACTTGAATACATCTGACTTATCCAAATATTCTTTAACCTGTTCTTTACCTATTTTGGCTTGCATTCCTTCCCCTTGGTTGTCAATATTAATTGTGTTGAGTATCTGGTCACAATTAATCTTTTAGTGAAGACTGAAGCAAAATAGGCATTAAGCACCTCAGCCTTCTTGATGTCAATTATTAGTTTTCCTAAGTAGAGGACCTACATTTTCCTTTGTCTTTCTCTTGCTCCTGTAACCCTTCTGCCAGGCCGAGTTGATAGCAGCAAGGGCCGGGTTCAGTACATAGGGGTCCCCTCCCAACAGCGTAACACAAAACCAGCTCAAGCCCCCCACCCAGTGACCTGGGAAAATCTTCCACACACCCCTGGGTGCCTCAAAGAGGCAATACTTCCCCTCTCGCAAGCACAGAGTCTCGGTGTAGCAGAAAATGTTTAATAACATGAGGTAAACAAAATAGCATTAAATTGGGAAAACACCACAACTAGAGTTCATAGACCAAACCATGAGCCCACCCCAGCAAATTGGGCCATGTCCTTTCCCTTTGGTTCTTGAAACCAGCAACCCAAGAATCACCCAAAGTCCCAAAAGTCCAACAACCCCCAAAGTCTCTGTCCCTGGTCAGTGCAGCCCCAGAGTTCAAAGGGGGGTGTGCAGGGTGTTAAGCGGCACCTTATGTGATCCGAGGCCGACCGGCCGCCTCTCCGTGGGGTTCCGCTGCAGCCTTCACCACGAGCCAGTCCACTTCCACCAGCCGTCCCGTGAGCCGCTCCTGCCATCCGACGAACTGCTCTGCTCTACCAGCTGCTCCGCTCACCGACCCATGAGCCGCTCCAGCCGTCCCCGCAAACGGCTCCGCTCACCGTTCCTTGAGCCGCTCCAACTGTCCCTGCAAGGCTCCGCTCTGCTAGCTGCTCTACCAGCCACTTAGCAATATAGCTTCAGGCTCACCCACTAGTTAACACAGCACTCAGTGACCTCAGCTCTTAATAACTTTAGCTCTTTTGTGATTTCAGCTAGTAGTAGGGGAGTCCCGGTGCTGGTGCACCATTGGCCCAACGTGAATTCAGTTCAGCAGTCTGTAATTAGACTCCTAATAGAATCAAAGTTAGCTCTGACATTCAACAGTGGAAAGAGAGAAGGGGGGGGGGGAGAAGAGGTGGTGTTTCAGGCTCACAGAAGGGACCCACACCACCAAGTACAAATATTTGCCCCCAGCCTCTCTCAAGTCACTGGGTTTTGGAACCCATGTCCCTCGTCTAGTGAGTGCTACTTAGGTGATGGTGAGACCCTCTGTCATAAAACAATTTCATTGTCCTTGATTCACATAATCAGGGTAACAACACTTTATTCCTTCTGCCCCAATAACAGAGAAACTGGGGATCCCACAGCAGCCAAAGTGACCATTTGGGGCTGCCGTGGGCTCATGCTAGGCGGGGTGGGTGTACCTATGCAAACAAGTTCAGCCCCTGAAGATATTTTCCACACTAGCCATAATTCACCACCAGATGTCAGGGTAGAGCTCATCCTGATCCTGCTTACACTCCTAATGTATTTAAAGAACCCTTTCTTGTTGCTTTTTATGTCCCTGGCTGGGTGTAACTCATTTTGTGCCTTAGCCTGTCTGATTTTGTCCCTACATACTGGTACTGTTCTTTTATACCCCTCCTGATCAATTTGGTCATGTTTCCACTTTTTGCACAATGTCCTTTTTCATTTTAAAACAGTTTCTAATTGTTAGGGATTATGCTGAGACCTTCCTGGGGGCAGTTTAGCCCCCACACGCTAGGGAGGGATCTCCAACGCCTTCCTCTGAAGTATTTGCTGTTTGCGCTGTCAGAGACAGCATACTGGACTGCGTGGACCTCAGCTCAGATCCAGTCTGGCAATGCCCATGTTCCTGTGTAAAACCCAAAAGAAATGAATACTACTTGAGGAGGTGAAATAACTGACCTTACTTACTGCCTGTGCCTCTGCATGAGTGGCTAATGGCTAGGCCAACATACTAGCCATAGGAACAGAGCAGGAAAGGGTCAAATGGTGACACTGTAGAACCAATTAGCAGATGCCCATATGGCCTTAGACCTTCTTCCTTTCAGTTTCTGCTGAGTGCAAGGGCTAATTCACTACCTAGCTATCTATCCCCATGCACATCATCTATCTATCTATCTATCTATCTATCTATTGTACTTCTATTTTTACTGTTACCATAGTATCTGAGTGCCTCACGCTCTGTACTGTACTGACCCTCAATTTGAGGCATGGCAAGGCTAATCTGGGCACCCAGTTTGAGACACTTAAGGACTGATTTCTGAAGCACTGAACCCTGGCCTCTCCAACATCAGTGGAGCTGTGGATGCTTTAGTGCCTCTGAAACACCAGACCTGAGGTGTCTCGGGTTGGGCATGCAGAATTCTTGGGCATTTTTCAAACACTGGCCTTACTCTTTCTGCACCTCAGTTCTCCTGCTGTAAAAATAGATGGGGAAAAAACAGGGCAATCATATTAATAAAGATGGTGTCGTGATGCACGCGCCCAAGGGGGCTGAATGGGCATTTCCTAGCTTCTGCGTGCTTGACTTTGCAATCTGCCTACTGTTCTCTCCTTTGGCACAGAGCAGAATTTGTGAATTGCTTTGGGAGGCTTAGGGATGTGGGAGGCTATGTAACTGTCCAATCTCATTAAAGGTTTATAACCTTCCTGTCCTTTAAAAAAATGTGCCAGCAATGGACTTTTCTGGAATGATCCTGAAATCCAAATGTGTTTGAGAGTTCTCTCCCAGATGTCTCGCTATCCTGTACATTCAGCACTTGTCCAGATGACAGAGCCTGAAACTTTAATGAACCCCCTGTACCTGCACTGCAGAGACACCTTCCCACTGGTTTGTCTTGGAATAAGAGAAAGGTTTTGCCTTCCTACAACTACCCAGGTGTCTCCTCTTCAAACCTGTTAAAATGGACAGGACCAAGAACTAGGAAATCTATTGCAGGGAACAACCTTATCCTGGCTGACAGAGGAATGCGAGAGACATGTCCTAATAGTTTTTTCTGTCTCTAATATATTTTGTTCTCTTGCTCTGTTTCAAATACTCTGCTGTCCGTCCATTCCCCCACCCCCGTTTCCCCTGGTAAAGGGCTCAAATGGCTCCATCTTGAAAGCTCAGATTCTCTGTATGGCACTGTGGCTCTCAGAGGAGACCTCTTAAACACAGGGCACTCAAAATGCATTGTAAATGATGATAGCCATGTTTGTTAACACTGTTCACCAGACAAAAACCATAAAGCAAAGGAAATATGACAAAATCAGGGATAAAGGGTAACCGCACCGCGAGGACTGCCTGGGGTTGGGGCTAGCGGAAATATGACACACAGGAATATTTTATCCTTGAACAGAAGGCACGGGTGTGTTAAGAGTGAAAGCCCTTTAACACCCTGTGTTCTGGTGTCTGTCCGTTTCCTCTTGAAGGTGCAGGCGACCCACCCAGAGTGCTCCATCATTCTGCATTTACAGGAACGAGAGGCTGAGTGTCTGGAAACAATCAGGAGGGAAAACCAAAGCAACGAGTCTCCAGAGTCTTCCAGCTGGAAAGGTGAGTGAGTTCCAGCATCACTAGGCTTCCTGAAGCCTCTCTGACGAGGCGAGGTCTCTAGTGGAGAAGGGAAGGACTTGACTCCAATGCCTCGGTGAAAGTTTCACCAACACTGGCTCCTAGGTGAAGATGAGAGAGTCTGCAGTATACACTGGAGACCCCAGCGAGGCCTGCAGAAAACCAGGGTAGATCAGACTGACATTCCAGATATTTTAAAGTAAAAGAACCAAGGATCTTATAGTGCTGATTTTTAACTCCTTAATCCCTTTTTATACCTAAAAAAGACTTAAACAAATGAGTCACAAATCCAGTTTACAAAAAGAGAGCTCCTTTGCAGGTCACTTTTACCGATAGAGCTGGGGTTGCAAAGGTCCAGAGATGGGCAGGGAATGGGGTTGGAGATCTGTCTGGGTTAAAGTGGTCGTATTTTTTTATGGAAACCTTGCCGCAACTTCATGCCAGTTGATTGGGCAGTCAGGGATCAGGCCCTTTCTGTTTCTCTAGCCAGCTGTATTGAAGATCTGTCACAGGCTCCTAGGTGCTAAGATGTTCTTAGAAATTCTGCTCTGCTGTGCCAAGGCTAACGAGTTAATTGTGGGTCGTCAGCGTTTGTGCCTGGGGGTATGTGGCCTTGGCATCATTGCCACAGCCTCGAAATCCTTCCCGGCAGTTGTTCAGCGCTCACACAGGCAGCCAAAGACAGACACCCCACAATACTTCAAAACCTGAATAGTTCCTCACTCTGGGGAAGTTTTCATCTAAGTTCAGCAAAGCCCTTTAGAAGGATATTGTTGGAGGAAAAGCCTCTTGCCGGTGCCCACACTCCTTCTTAGGGGAAAGAAAGCATTCATTTTCTCTTGGATTTGGGCTCAAGAGTTGATGTTCTGCTTTGTAAACAAACATTGCAAACAGGGGGTAGGAGGCAGTAAAAGCATCTGTCTTTCTACTGCAGGGAGGGTAGGGTGCATAGACAGGTGACCTTTAACCTCCAGACCATGGGTGGCAGGTGAAGCTTCCACTTGGGGAGGCTAGCTTCCCGTCCCACCTCTTCCACCCATGGCCCCGCCCCACCCCAGGCCCCACCCCTTTCCCCGCTTGGCCCCCTCCCCACTCACTGCGTGCGTCCCTCCTTTCCTCCCAGGGCTGATTGTTCCAGCATTTGTTTGCCAGCAAGGATTAAAATGTGAACAGCTGTACTAGTATATTGCGCTGGTTACATTAATTACAGTGTGTGCATTGCAAACCTGCCTGGTGTGTGCTACTACGTTCACCTTCATCCCCAATGGGCAGCCAGGCCAGTGACCCTCAGGGCAGCGGAGCCCCCACTCCCTCCCAGACATGTGCCTGCCTGCTCACCTGAGGCAACCCAAACCTGCGCTCTGGCTGGGCACCTGCAGGCACGCATCACCTGCCCCTACAGTGCCCACACTCACCGTTGCCTCGGATGAGCCCTTCCCAGAAGGGAGCTGCTGCTTGGGGGCAGACGGGAGGAGAGTGGGGCCCAGGGACATGCGTTGACCCTGGGGCGGGTGGGTCCAGAGCCATTATGGGGGGCTAGGGATAGTACCACGCAGGGTTCTGTCCACTTGTGTGTGTGAGAGTGGGGGGCTGTTCCCCCCCAGCTGTGGGAGGGGGAGAGGGCTGTGTCTCCCCCCGCTGGGTGTTTGGGGGGAGCTTTGGTTCCCCTCTGGTCTGTGGGGTGTGCTCTGCTCCTAACCTGTCACTCTAGCTGCCCCCCAGGGTTTTGTGTAGGGGGCTCTGTTCCTGGCCATCCCCCCCTCAGTGTGTCTGTTCAGAGAGGGCTCTGTCCCAGCCCCTCAATGGATGTGTAGATTGGAGGAGGGATTTTCTCTGTGCCTGGTCCCTCCAGAGTGGTTTTTATGGGCACCGGAGAGGGGGGTGCCGTGCTGGAGAGGAGCAGCCAGGCAGTGGCGGGCGGAGAACACTGAGCTTTTATATGTGCCACACAGGTTTCAGGACGGCGGAGGAGGTGGTATCTGCTACTCAGCTTCCTGGTTCATCAGCAATCTCCCTGGGAAGTCCAAGGGACCCGGGAAGCTGAGTAGCAGATACTGCCTCTTCAGCCGCCCAGGAACCTGCATGGCGCATGATAAATAAGCAAAATCTTCTGGCAGAAGCCCACTCCCAGTAGGGAGGGGAAGAGGCGGGGCCACCACAGCCCAGAGGTCTGGCAGCAGGGTCGGTGGTGGCCTATTATACCCACTGCTCCTGCCCCGGACCCCAGCTCTGTTCCTTGCTCTGGGGACAAGATCTGGCATGTTTCCAGTCCCTTCTCACCAATCCTTCCTCGTACTGGAGCAGGGCTGCTCACATTTTCTTGGCCTGGGGCGCTAGTCATGGGGACAGTGTCTCAGGGTGGTGCTAACCCAGAGGGGATTCTACTCACGTCAAGGCATATTCTCATCCCACCCCATCCCTGTGGTATCCGAGCGCCTTCCAGTTGTGCACTACGTGACGGGACTAACCTCTGTCCCATTTAGTTCATCCCCTTCCCATGGGGATAGCAGGGGTGTGGTGGAGTGGGTCATTCTGGCAGGCCTTTGTTTCAATGTGTCCACGCTGCTGTATGTGTGTCAATGAAGGCCGGACAGAGGCGTGGCTGGTGTTCAGACCAGGAGGTGGGGAGGATTCTCTCCTCTGGGGGTTAATTCCAGAGTCGGGGCTGGCCCCCGAGAGCGCTCAAGCTTCCCGCTTGGGACAGAAAGTTCTGTGGGGCCAGAGGAGCAGAGCCGTCCTGCGCTGTCCTCATCTCAGGGCTGTCAGCTCTTGTTGATACACTCATCCCAGGCCCTGTAGCGCCTTGAAGATAGGGACTGAGACCTTGAACTTGACTTGCTGTTCTGTGGGAAGAAGCGCAGGATGGAGATAGTCCATGTGGCTGAGGAGACGCACTGCAGGGCTCTGTGCTAGCTGGAGGATGGCTTGGGGATCAAGGGGGAGAAAATACATTCGGGAGGAGGACAATCAAGAGGAACATCGGACTGTGAACAAGCCGATATGGGCAAGAGCCTCACAATCTGCTCTGTTACTAGTATTAGAACAGCTGCAGCTAAGCCCAGGGCCCCATCGTGCCAGGCGCTGCATGGGGTGAGACGCAGACCCTGCCCCAGCGAGCTCACTCTCTGAACCGACAAAGAGTGGGAGGAGAGCCAGAGACAAAGCAACTTGCACCAGGTCACCCAGCAGCAAAGCCAGGCTGAGAACGCAGGTCTCTGCAGTGCTGCCCCATGCACCAGATCACGCGGCCTCTAGCGAACATTGTGAACTCAACCGGCAGAAGCCCCAGCCCTGCAAACTAACCCAAGCCAAAGGCTGCAGAACACTTTAGGCTCAGGAAGCGGGGGGCTGGCACAGAGAATCAGGGTTTGAAAGAGAAATTCCTAAAATGACCTCAGTGGCTTCCCTGGAAAGGGCCCTGAAGTTCCTCCATTATGAACTGGATAAAAATGAGATACATTCCTCAGGGTCAGCAAGAGCTCTGGGTTTCCACATGATGGATTCTCTATCCCCAGACGGTGCCTTGTTTGGCTCCAACCTCCCCCACCTTCCTTTGCCATCAGTGGGGCGGCTGAGCTCCTCTAGTTACTGCCCCTCAGGGAGGGAGAGTCACGTGGATGACGGCCTAGTACGATGGGCGTACAGAAGAGGAACAGTCATGGTCTGTTATGAATTTCAGAAAGCTGCCTGCTGAGCCAGAAACAGCCAAACTGCTTGGGGCGCTCTCTGAGTGAGCCCAGCCTAAGCCCAGAGCGAAGAAGGTAAAAGGCCGAAAGGAAATGCAGCCTCTTGAATCCATCTGGAGCTGACAAGAATCCAAAATATGATCCACTGTTTAGGCAGATTTATTCCTAACCTGTCAGCAACGCTACGGCCTGTGAATGAGCTCCTGGAGTCGTGTACTCCAGCACAGCTCATTGCAGGGAAACAGCTGAGGACACAGATTCCTAGCTCAGACCACAAGTGCTGCCCTGTGGGTCATATTAAAACCATGTTCTGCAGCCTGACACAGCCCTACACCACATCCCACAGCCTAACACAGCCCTACACCACGTCCCACAGGCTGACACTGACCGACGCCATGTTACGCAGGCTGACACCGACCAACGCCACGTCCTGCAGGCCAACTCAGCCTTATGCCATGTCCCACAGGCTGAAAAACCCCTACGCCACTTCCCGAAGCCTGACACAGCCCTACAACACATCCCACAGTCTGACACAGCCCTACGCCATGTCCCACAAGCTGACACAGCCCTATGCTACATCCCACAGCCTGACACAGCCCTACGCCACGTCCCACAGCCTGTCACCGATCAACACCATGTCGTGCTGGCTGACTGAGCCTTATGCCACATCCCACAGGCCGACACAGCCCTACACCACATCCCGCAGCCTGACACAGCCCTGCACCACATCCCACAGGCCGACATAGCCCTGCACCATGTCCCGCAGCCTGACACAGCCCTACGCCACGTCTCGCAGCCTGACACCAATCAACACCATGTCCTGCTGGCTGACTGAGCCTTATGCCACATCCCACAGGCCGACACAGCCCTACACCACATCCCGCAGCCTGACACAGCCCTGCACCACATCCCACAGGCCGACATAGCCCTGCACCATGTCCCGCAGCCTGACACAGCCCTACGCCACGTCTCCCAGGCCGACACAGTCCTGCGCCATTACCCGCGGGTTGACACAACCCTACATCATGTCCTGCAGGCTGACACAGCCCTACGCCACGTCCTGCAGCCTGACACAGCCCTATGTCACAGCCCGCAGCCTGACACAGCCCTATGCCACGTTCCACAGGCCGACATAGCCCTACACCACATCTCGCAGGCTGACTCAGCCTTACGCCATGTCCCGCAGCTTGACACAGCCCTACGCCACGTCTTTCAGGCCGACATAGCCCTGCACCATGTCCCGCAGGCTGACTCAGCCCTGAACCAAGTCCCGCAGTTTGACACAGCCCTATGCCACGTCTTGCAGGCCAACATAGCCCTGCACCTTGTCCCGCAGGCTGACACAACCCCGCGCCACATCCCACAGCCTGACACAGCCCTACGCCATGTCCTGCAGGCCGACTCAGCCCTACGCCACGTCCTGTGGGCTGACACAACCCTGCGCCACATCCCACAGCCTGACACAGCCCTACGCCATGTCCCGCAGGCCGACTCAGCCCTAGTCCATATTCTGCAGGCTGACACAACTTTGCACCATGTCCCGTGGGCTGACACAGCCCTATGCCATGTCTCACATCCTGATACAGCCCTATGCCACATCCCACAGCCTGACACAGCCCTATGTCACGTCCCACAGCCTGACACAGCCCTATGCCACATCCCAGAGGCTGACCAAAGAGGGAGTGTTGCCTCCAAAGGACACTTCCCTGAAACCAGTGAGACCAGGGCACTGTCCTGAGCTGCATCCTGGTGAGAGATGGTGGATGATGCTTCCCCTCATACAGAGCTATCTAAGGTTGCCAGGGTCTGGTTTTCGACCAGAACACCTGGTTGAAAAGGGACCCTGGTACTGCTGACCAGGCCATTAAAAGTCCGGTCGGCAGTGCAGCAGGGCTAAGGCAGGATCCCTGCCTGGTGTGGCTCCACACAGCTCCTAGAAGCAGCTGCATGTTCCCCCCACCCCGAAGGGGCAGCCAGGGCACTCCACACCATGGCCAACGGGAGCTGCGGGGGCGGTGCCTGTGGACAGGGCAGCATGCAGAGCCGCCTGGCCGCGCCTCCGCATAGGAGCCAGAGGAGGGACATGCCGCTGCTTCCGGGAGCTGCTTGAGGTAAGCGCCACCCAGAGCCTTCACCCCTCACCCCCTCCCGTGCTCCAACCCCCTGCCCCAGCCCTGATCCCCCTCCCACCCTCTGAACCCCTTGATCCCAGCCCGGAGCACCCTTCAGCACCCCAAACTCCTCATCCCCAGCCCCATCCAGAGCCCGCACCCCCAACCAGAGCCCTCACCCCCTCCCACACCCCAACCCCCAAAGCCAGCCCGGTGAAAATGAGCGAGTGAGTGAGGGTGGGGATAGCGAGCGACAGAGAGAGGGGGGGCAGGAGTAAGCAGGGGGTGGGACCTCAGATAAGGGGCGGGGCAGGGGCCGGGCCTTGGAGGAGGGGCAGGGCAAGGGTGTTCGGTTTTGTGTGAGTAGAAAGTTGGCAACTCTAGAGCTAATGCTGGATGTCAGGGAATGAGACCCATTGAGACCGAGCCGCAGGAACATTCAGGAAGGAGAGGAGACACCTGCCCTTCATCCTGGGCTGAGGAGCTGGTGCTGGGCAGCTCTCTTTTCCTGGTTCAGAATCACCCAGAGGCTTGGATGGTTCACAGGGGCTAGTGGCACCCAGCCCAGCCTGTCCATGTACCTGCTAGGCCTGCTGCAGGGGCTGAGGGGGTTGCCTCCTTGGTTCTGTCTTTGACCCCCAGCACAGACCAGTGTAGCCTCAGGCCTGTGACCCAGATGCCATGGTCTCTGGGCCTTGCTGCAGCCAGGGAATATCTGAGGTGCAGAATTGCCCCAGCCATGCCTCCTCCAGCCCCCAAGCTGCCCCCGCCCTCCTCTGGCCAACCTGCCATCTGCCCCAGGAGGCCCCCTTTGTTTGGAGGGTTTCTGCAGGGCCTGCACAGAGCAGGAGGAGCCAACTCAGCCCCCAGAGAGGGGCATTTGCTGAGGGGCTGAGCAGCTGCTTTGTGTCTCCTTGGCCCCGGCGGAAGGAGGCTGCAGGGCGGCTGTGGGGAGCGGCTGGGTGGGAGCGTAGGGTGCTGATGCGGGCACTGGCATCTTAGTGATTTCTGACTCCTGCTCAGGGGCGGCAGGTTTGTATGATTTTTGGTGGTGCCCAGAACAAGTCCAAGTCCCGCCCCCCCCACACCTGCCTTGTAAGCCAATATACAGTAACTCCTCACTTAAAGTCATCCTGGTTAACGCTGCTTTGTTGTTATGTTGCTGATCAATTAGAGCAGGAGTTCTCAAACTTTTTTTTCGCAGACCATTTGAAAATTGCTGCGGGTCTCGGCGGACCACTTAATGAGCTTTCCAAATGTTGTTTGTACCGTTAGCTAACTATTGTAAAGCACTTTGGATAAAAGTGCTATATAAAAAAAAACCCTTAATAATAATTGTTTTTTTGTTCTATACATAAAAGCACACAACTCATATTTTAATATCAGTAGTCTTAACCTTTCTAATGCAATGGATGTGCCCTCTCTCCCCTGGGACTGGGAAGGAGTGGGGGGTGGTGTCTCTCCCTCTCTCCCCTTCCGCAGCAGCCCCCAGGCTGGGCTTGAGAAGGAGGGGGGGTCTCTCCCTCTCTCCCCCACCACAGCAGCCCCCGAGCTGGGCTTGGGAAGGAGGGGGGGTCTCTCTCCCACCAGAGCAGCCATAGAGCTGAGGCTGGGAAGGAAGGCCATCTCTCCCCGGCAGCCGCAGCCCTGGAGCTGGGGAAAGTCGCCTCTTTTTCTGCCTGCGCGGCTCCACTAATTAGGTGGGTGGCTCTTCATTCTCTTGTAGAATCATAGAATCATAGAATATCAGGGTTGGAAGGGACCTCAAGAGGTCATCTAGTCCAACCCCCTGCTCAAAGCAGGACCAATTCCCAACTAAATCATCCCAGCCAGGGCTTTGTCAAGCCGGGCCTTAAAAACCTCCAAGGAAGGAGACTCCACCACCTCCCTAGGTAACGCATTCCAGTGCTTCACCACCCTCCTAGTGAAATAGTGTTTCCTAATATCCAACCTGGACCTCCCCCACTGCAACTTGAGACCATTGCTCCTTGTTCTGTCATCTGCCACCACTGAGAACAGCCGAACTCCATCCTCTTTGGAACCTCCCTTCAGGTAGTTGAAGGCTGCTATCAAATCCCCCCTCATTCTTCTCTTCTGGAGACTAAACAATCCCAGTTCCCTCAGCCTCTCCTCATAAGTCATGTGCTCCAGACCCCTAATCATTTTTGTTGCCCTCCGCTGGACTCTTTCCAATTTTTCCACATCCTTCTTGTAGTGTGGGGCCCAAAATTGGACACAGTATTCCAGATGAGGCCTCACCAATGTCGAATAATGTCCACGTACCACAGTTTGAGAACCTTTGAATTAGGGAACATGCTCGTTTAAAGTTGCACAATGCTTCCTTATAATGTTGTTTGGCAGCCGCCTGCTCTGTCCACTGCTTGCAGAAAGAGCAGCCCATTGGAGCTAGCTGGTGGGGGCTTGGAACCAGGGTGGGCCGGCAGCCCCCCTATCAGCTCCCCTAAGTTCCCTGTGTGGCAGCTGCCCAACAAGCTATCAATTTCCGGGCAGTTCAGCTGTCCCTCCTCCCACTGCTGTGTGCTGCTCCTGCCCCCTGCCTTGGAGCTGCTCCTGTGAACCTCCTGCTTGCTGTGCGGGGGGGGCAGAGGGGTGCTGATGTCAGGGTGTTCCCCCTCCCCCGCTCCTGCCCCCCATCTCCACAGAGAGGGGGGGGGCATGACAGGGCTCAGAAGGGAGGGAGCTTGCTGGCAGCAGCTGCTGTCTCAACTTTCTGATCTACTTAAAAAGGCAGTGGGGTCAGCCTACTTAAAGGGGCAATGTCTCTCTCTCTCTCTCTCTCTCTCACACACACACACACACACACAGGGTGTGTGTCTCTGTCTCTCTCTGCCATGCTGTCTCCCCTCCCTCCATTCGTGCTGCCTTGTAGAGTGTGAGGCTACATTAACAACAATGTGTTAACCCTTGAGGACTCAGCCAAGTGCTAGTTGATCATTTAGCAGCAAGGCATTCCCTGGGAAATAGCCCACCCTCTGACTTCACCACCTCAACCAAGCTTCACAATCATCTTCGCTGTGTACAGTATTAAATTGTTTGTTTAAAACTTATACTGTGTATATGTGTGTGTATATATATAAAATATAGTCTTTTGTCTGGCAAAAAAAAATTCCCTGGAACCTACCCCCTCATTTACATTAATTCTTATGGGGAAATTGGATTCGCTTAACATCGTTTTGTTTAAAGTAGCATTTTTCAGGAACAGAACTATAATGTTAAGTGAGGAGTTACTGTATATTTTTTTAAATAATGTAAAAATGTGAGGGCTCTAGGGTGGGGCTGGTGATGAGGGGCTTGGGGTGTGGAGGGGCTCAGGCAGAGGGTTGGGGTGCAGGGGTGAGGGCTGTGGGGTGGGGTGGGGCTGGGGATGAGGGGTGCAAGGGTGTGGGAGGGGACTCAGGGCTAGGGCAGAGGGTTGGGGTGTGGGGGTGAGGGTTCTGGGCTGGGGCAGGGCTGGGGATGAGGAGTTTGGGTTGCAGGCAGGCCAGAGAGGAGGACTCCCCCCAGCCCTCTCCCGGCCGGCAGCAGCGAGCTCCGGTGGAGAGGCCTCCCTCTTCCCCCCTGCATCACAGCCACCTCATACCACTGTCAGTGCATGTGCTCCTAGGGCTCCTCTCAGGTCCAGGAAGCCCCCTCACCTCCTCTGTGGTAGGTGCCGGGGGGGGGGATGCCATCACATGTGCGTCTCCTCCCTTGCTGCTGCCGCTCACTGTAGCCTCACTGGGGGTGGGGGGTAGGGCTGCCCCTTGTCCAGCGTGGGGCAGGAGCAGTGACTGCGGGTGGGGGGTCTCGTGGAGGGTCCTGCCGGAAAAGGGAAGGGCAGGGGCAGCCTGCCCTGGCACTAGTGGGAGGGGGGCACTAGGACCCTGCGGTGGCAGTTGATGCCGGGAGCCAGCAGAGCGGAGGCAGCGTGGAGCTGCAGGGGAGAGGCAGGGACGGTCCGGGGGAGATGCTTGGGGGCAGCAAGTGGGGGCCAGGGGACACTCGGGGGAAGCGTGTGGAGTGGCAGGCGGGGATGGGGGAGAGATCCGACCCCGAACATTGGTGGAGCCGGGCCCCCAGGCCCTGAATATTGCTGGAGCCCAGGCACCAAGGGCCCATACAACTCGCTGCCCCTGCTCCTGCTAACGGAGTGGGCATTAGTGAGGGGCCCCCAGAGTGGAGATGGCTAACCGGGCAATGGGCTCATCCTTCCCCGAGTCTGGTATCACTGAATGACACACGCTCACACATGCATGCACACACAGAAACACATGAACATAAGTGCATGCACACATGACACACAGACACGGACACAAACACACACAGTGTTTGTCTGAGTTCATTGTCTCCTCTCCTTCCTTAACCATCCTCCCATCACTCACAGAACAAAGACCAGGCTTATTACGGCAACAAATCTGTCAGCCTTCGCTTACTCGCCCACTGCCCTCACTGCTCCCTGCTGCTCTCCCCTCCGAGCTGTGCAGGCTCTTGGTGGCCGAAGGAAGTGGCGCAGCCGCTCAAAGGGTAGGATACGTGTGTGAGGGTGGCAGATGCCCCAGTGGCTGGGCTGGGCAGTGATGTCATGGAGAGGGCTCCTAGACAGATGGAGGGGAAATCCTGGGCTCTGTCAGAGCTTCTTCCCCCCCCCCCCCCCCCGGATCCTGCTGAACCCTCCCTGCCCAGATTGCCAGTTGCAGGGCTCATGACCCTTCTGAGCAGCAGTTTATCTGCCTTTGGCACGGACCGGATTGCATCCAATGGCAGGAGCTCAGGAATCGCCATTCCTGACCAGAGCCGAGGCCCAGCCACTCAGGCTCCTGTGCCCAACAGCGCCCAGAGCTGGATGTGACGGGATCCCCAGGGTGCAGCCTAGGACGGTGGGACTGCTGTGCCCCCTAAACTCTCCAGCCTGGGCTGACTCTCACAATGCTTTGCTAGTGACCCCCTCCAGGCACTGTTATCATTCAGCACAACCGCATGTGGAGCCCCACTCCCAGCTAGATTGCATGAATGTTCCCAGCAACACTCATGAATCACACAGATAAAGGCACCAGCCAAATCCCCCCAGCTCCCAGCACTGTACCTCGGGAATACACCCTCTTGCACTGCTCAAGACAAACAATGCAGATTTATTAATTGGTTCACCACTTCATCAATGGAAAGTGGATATACACCAGCCTTTGCAAACCTGAGCAGATTTACTGCACACTCCAGGCAAACTCACTGGTAAAGATAAACAGTTAAACAAATTTATTGACTACAAAAGATAGATTTTAAGTGATTATAAGTGATAGGCAAAAAGTCAGAGTGGTTACCAAAATAAAATAAAATATAAGCACCCAGTCTAAACTCTCAACCCTATTAGACTGGGCAACATCTAGATGAAGCAGTTTTTCTCACCCCACTGGATATTGCAGTTCATAGTACACAGGTTTCACCCTTGACACCTGGGCCAGTCCCCTCTGTTGGAGTCTTCAGTCTTCTGAGTCTCCTTGTTGCTTGCAGCCTAGGTGTGAGAGAGGAGAAAATGCCCAGCATGGGGCCACTGTGTTCTGTTTTATACCTTTAGTCCATGTGCTTGGAGAACACAAATCTAGGCATGTCTGGGGGCATTGCTGAGTCCCCAGGCAAGGTTGAGCAATTCCCCGGGTGTGACCTTATGCAGGTGAGTCATTGAACTGTAGCTCCCTTGCTGGACAATGTTGTTGATGGTTGTTCGACACCTGGGGATCCAGTATCTGGGCGCTTCCCAAACCCACAGCATATTTTAGTGACAACCATATAACACAATCTCATAACTTTATATGCATGAATGAGACACATATTTAGATGGAACAGTGGGTTTCAGCAGATCATAACCATGGGAAACCATGACACCTTACAAGGCATGCTTTGTATGCAATATCACAATTATATGCAAATGATGAAGATGGAGGTCACAGTGTGCTCCCCTGGGATGTAGAGTGTCACACCAGCTACTACAGAGGAGGGTGCAAAGACCAAATGACCCTGGGTGAGCAGACTCTTTCCCCCTCTCCAAACGACACGGGGCACCCATGATGCTCTGCTCTCCACACACAGCGCCCAGCAGAGCCGGGAGGAGCAAAGCGTGGCCACTGCCAGCTGGGGAGTCTCTTTGCTAAGCTGTGCTGCCTCCTTCTGGGGTTATGCAGACACTGGTTGGAATAGGGAAAGGAATGCACAGATCGCCCTGTTCCTCCCCATTCCCCGCTACTGCCCGGCAAGACCCCCCACCATCACAGGCCGAGGAAGGATTGGGGCGGGGGGTAACCCTTATAGTAAATTTCTGGTGCAAACCTGCTCTGCCTGCCATTAACAAGCTGCTGACCCATGCTGCAGAGCTCAGTGTACAGCACGTCAGGCCCTTCATTTTTGCTTTTTATTTTCTTTAAAATTTCCTGGGAATGTATCAGTGTTTACTACAAAAATTAAAATGCAGGTGAAAATCGGTGCAAACAATTAACTGAGCAGTTTTCTGAGTAAATAGCATTTGCTTTTTCCCAAACTTAAAAAAAACCTGCTTATGTTCTTATGTTCAGATTTTCATTTTCAACCCATGTTAGCATGAAAATCAGTTCACTGACTTTTATTTGCTTGACAGCAGATAACCATCCGTGCTCTCTGCAGAGTCGGTATGCGGTGGGCGTGGATTGACAACTGTACGTACACCAGCCTCGAGTCATTCCAGAATGTCTGACTTGAATCTCTGCTCTGGAAGGAGAGGTTCCTGAGCCGCCATCTCGCCTTCCAGAGCTGGGAGCTGGGTCCGGGGAGTTCTGGCATGTCGAACATTAGGGTGAAAATTGGATGAATAATGGCTTTTGTAAAACCTGGGACTTTTTTTGGTAAGAATTGGTAAAAACCGAAAATGAAGCACCTTAAAGAGATGTTACCAACCTCCTCCTGTTGCCAAGGTCCCAGTGTGGTAGGGGGAGCTCTGTGCAAAGGGGGCCTTTGTTGAGGCTGCTGGACGCAGAGAGACCCCATGGCTCTCTCTAGCCCCTAGGCTAACTGACAGCCTGCGCATCCCAGTCTCACAACACTGGGTCTCCCTAAATCCTGGCCTGAGGGGTTGGGCTGCTGATGACACAGCAGCAGGTCACCTCTAGATGCCCCTTTAGGTTGATTTAACTGTGCCCATCTCTCCACTCCCCAAATCCCAGAGATTTCATGGCTGGACTGTGAACTCGCTGGAGGAGTCGGACCGGGGGAGGATCTGGCTGATTAAGAAGGGAAAAGCATCCCAACAAAACAGCTCAGGCTGGCCTGGTGGGGAAGGGGGTCAGGAACAGAGGCAGTTTAGCCCTGAGCCAGGTGAGCAAGAGGGCCAGGAATGGACCTTGCCAGCTGCCTGGAGCAGGTGTGATGGGGGGAGTGCAGGCAGGGCAGGGCTGGTGGGAAGCACTCCAGCGGGGGTAGGAGGTGAAAGCATATCTGTGACAGGGGCTCTCATAATCCAGGCCATGTCACAGTTGAGAGCTTGTACTGTGTGCACCGCCCATTCACAATCATGCAGGTCTCCTCACCCCACTTGCTTACTGTCATGTGGCCCAATCCCCTTTCCCATAACATGCTGCCATGAACCAACAGTCTCAGGCAAGGATGCCACGTACTTGCACTGTTTTGCAGCTGGAAACAAGGAGGAGCCAGCACCAGATGACCAGCCAGTTTGAGAACGGCTGTGTTCGTGGCATCTCATAACACACCTGCTGGAACTGACAATTCCAGAGCTCTGTGCCTCTCTGGGCCAGAGTCCCAGAAATGCTCAGTCCCCACCCAGGCAACTAAAGACGTGTCTGGATTCTCAGAAGTGCTCAGCAACTGGATGCTGAGCTGTGTGGAAAAGCCGGCCCTAACTGTGTAGCCCGCTGGTGACTGCATATTGCACATCCCACTCTGTGCCTGAGGTGCAGAGGAGATGAATCTATCAGAGCCCTAGCAAAAGTGCATGGCTGTAACGATGCTGCCTCTGGCAGGACACAACTGAGAGTATCAATTCAGGACCAATTGCTTGGAGCAGGGCAGTCACAGCCCAAGGCTGGGGGTCCTTTACTATTAAGGCACCAAACCAGCCAAACAGAGAGGACTTCGGTCTCACCCCACTGGCTAACCATAAGTCACACAAGCAATTCCCTTAGACACTCCCGTTTCCCAGTATCACCACCAGTGCCACTCGTTATGGGGACAAATGGTTATGAAAACCAATATCCCAGTAAAAGAAAAAAGGTTCTCCCGATCCCAAAGGACCAAGTCCCAGACCCAGGTCAATATACAAATCAGATCTTACCCACAAATCACACTGTTGCCAATCCTTTGGAATCTAAAATCTAAAGGTTTATTCATAAAAAGAAAGAAATCTAGATGAGAGTTCGAATTGGTTAAATGGAATCAATTACATACAGTAATGGCAACGTTCAGGCTTGTAGCAGTGATGGAATAAACTGCAGGCTCAAATCAAGTCTCTGGAGTATATCCACAGCTGGGATGGGTCATTCAGTCTTTTGTTCAGAGCTTCAGTTGGTAGCAAGGTTCCTCCAGAAGTAAGAAACAGGATTGAAGACAAAATGGAGGGGTTTCCAGGCAGTAGCGTAGCTAGGTGGGAAGCGGGGGCAAGAATACTGTGGGAGACCCTATCAAAAGCTTTGCTAAAGTCAAGGAATAACACATCCACTGCTTTCCACTCATCTACAGAGCCAAGGTTAAAGGTTCAGGGCAATAGAGTCAGTCCATATCTGAAATAATCACGTTCCTCTACATTGGATAGCAGGAACACTTCTGATTTTGCAGGGATGATTCCAGCTGCCTGCGTGCACGAAGAGTCCAATAACTAACCCAAACTTATGCTGCATTGGCGAGCCCTTGGTTTCATACAGGATGATTATATCATGCATAGCAGGGGTGCCCAACCTATGGCCCACCAGAGCATTTCATAAGGCCACAGAACTGCTTCAACACAATATACTAACAGCCGATT
The DNA here is from genome assembly GCF_028017835.1 of Emys orbicularis. Classification (NCBI taxonomy): domain Eukaryota; kingdom Metazoa; phylum Chordata; order Testudines; family Emydidae; genus Emys; species Emys orbicularis. Next base: position 16,287,327 of record NC_088707.1, on the reverse strand, counting down.
CATTAGTGTTTTCTCATCATGTTTACATTTTAGTTTACACAAGTGTGTAAATAGGTTGTTTCTATGTACAATATTGTTTATCTAAATACAGATAAAGAAGTATGGATTGGATGAATGGACTATAAGGTGGATAGAAACCTGGCTAGATCGTCAGGCTCAACGGGTAGTGATCAACAGCTCGATGTCTAGTTGGCAGCTGGTATCAAGCAGAGTGCCCCAGGTGTCAGTCCTGGGGCCGGTTTTGTTCAATATCTTCATTAATGATCTGGAGGATGGCGTGGACTGCACCCTCAGCAAGTTCGCAGATGACACTAAGCTGGGGGGAGAGGTAGATATGCTGGAGGGTTGGGATAGGGTCCAGAGTGACCTAGACAAATTAGAGGATTGGGCCAAAAGAAATCTGATGAGGTTCAACAAGGACAAGTGCAGAGTCCTGCACTTAGGACAGAAGAATCCCATGCATTGCTACAGGCTGAGGACCGACTGGCTAAGCAGCAGTTTTGCAGAAAAGGACCTGGGGATTATAATGGATGAGAAGCTGGATATGAGTAAGCAGTGTGCCCTTGTTGCCAAGAAGGCTAATGGCATATTGGGCTGCATTAGTAGGAGCTTTGCCAGCAGATCGTGGGAAATGATTATTCCTCTCTATTCGGCACTGGCAAGGCCACATCTGGAGTATTGCATCCAGTTTTGGGGCCCCCACTACAGAAAGGATGTGGAAAAATTGGAAAGAGTCCAGCAGAGGGCAACGAAAATGATTAGGGGGCTGGAACACATGACTTATGAGGAGAGGCTGAGGGAACTGGGCTTGTTTAGTCTGCAGAAGAGAAGAGTGAGGGGGGATTTGATAGCAGCCTTCAGCTACCTGAAGCGGGGTTCCAAAGAGAATGGAGCTCGGCCATTCTCAGTGGTGGCAGATGACAGAAAAAGAAGCAATGGTCTCAAGTTGCAGTGGGGGAGGTTTAGGTTAGATATTAGGAAACACTATTTCACTAGGAGGGTGGTGAAGCACTGGAATGGGTTACCTAGGGAGGTGGTGGAATGTCCATCCTTAGAGGTTTTTAAGGCCGGGCTTGACAAAGCCCTGGCTGGGATGAATTAGTTGGTGTTGGTCCTGCTTTGAGCAGGGGGTTGGACTAGGTCTCCTGAGGTCTCTTCCAACCCTAATATTCTATGATTCTATGATATGAGCTGAACTTAAAATATATATCAATGCATGTGACTTTAAATATTAAAATATGTAGAATCTATTTGGCCCACACAAGGTTATGCTTAGATTTATGAGGCTCTCCTGTGTAATAAGGTTGGACATCACACATGTATAGGAATAGGGTAATATCACTTTAAATAGATTGTGAACCCTCCTGTGGTGCTCACAGTGTCCTCTGGTTTTTAGAAGCCTCCGGAAACCAGTTACATCCTGCTGCTCTAGGTAGCTAGGCCTGCCATGTTTGCGTAGGGTTAGTAAACACGAGAGTTGGCTTAGGATAATGATACTTACCTCCTTTATGAAGCACTTTGAGGGCTACTAATGAAATGTGCTAGATAGGTGCTAGATAAGTGCTAGGTATTATTATTATTGTTATGATTAGACTTGGTCAGAAATTTTCCATCAAAATGCTTTTTTGATGGAAATACAGTTTTCACAAAATCAAAATTTTCTGTGGAAAAATTTCAATTTTGCTGAACTTTTTTAATTTTCCTTTGGCAAAATCCAAATGTAACATTTTGTTTCAGGTTGGCCCAAATTGAAACATTTCAATTTGTTGAACTAAATCAAAACATTTAGTTTCGAGCCAGTTCGATATTAATTTGTGTGCATGAGCTGTCACAGTACCTCATGGGAGTTGTAGTTTGGGCTCCCTGTCTGGACTACATCTCTCATGATGCACCAAAGTCTCCCCTCTGATAAAGCCACAGTGGTGCATCATGGGAATCCCATAACTTTGGTGCATCATGGGAGATGTAGTCTGGCCTGGGAGCTGGGCCCATATGATGAACTGCAGTATATCAAACAGATGCAGTTTAATGTTGAACTGACTTGTAACAAAACATTTTAGACAGACAAGGTGGGTGAGGTAGTATCTTGTATTGGTCCAATCAGTTGGTGAGAGAGAGACACTTTCGAGCCACACAGAGCTCTTCTCCAGGTCTGGGAAAGGTACTCAGAGTGTTACAGCTAAATGCAAGGTGGAACAGATTGTTTAGCATAAGTAGTTAGCAGGTATTGTAAGGGCCCATTCAAGGTAGAGTGGTCCATTTACACCTCTGCAGTCATAGGACAAAATGAGGGGGTTAATGGGTTACAGATTGTTGTAATAAGCCATAAACTGTAATGCTGGGAGTACCTTTTCCAGTCCCAGACCCCAGGAAGAGCTCTGTGTGGTTGAAAGTTTGTCCCTTTCACCAACAGAAGTTGCTCCAATAAAAGATGTGACCTTACCCATCTTGTCTCTTTAATATCTGGGGACTGACACAACTACAACTATACTGCGTTCAACAATTTTTTTGTCATTTATGAATTAACATTTTTCTGAACTCTTTGTTCCATGGAAAGTTTTACTGTTTCATTTTTGCCCTGATCTGGGACCAAAAACTGTTGAAATATTAGAATTTCTCCTAGGACAGAGACTTTGCTTTTCACACAGCTCTGGTACATATGGTTCTGTGGAACCCAGCTGTACACTATGGTTTCTTCGCATTGTTTATGTGGTGTAAAGAGCATGAGACACAACACATTGTCAGTGGTAACCATGGTATCAAACAAGTAGGACAGAATTATTCTTAGTGCCATCAAATGAGACCAAACCCAACCAACACAGAGGACCTATAGGAAAGTGAATGTGATCTTGGGGGATCTTGTAGCTTAGCTGTTAGGGGGGAACCCTATTTGACTGCATGACTTCCCTTTGCAAACAGAAAGCTGTTTTCCACCCCAGAGCCATGGTCTAGCAGAATACACATAACAGTGGCAGGTACAAGCTCCTCAGTTCTAGTCCTGGCGCTGCCACTGAGTTGTGTGGTGTTGGGACAGTCACTTAACTGCTGGGTCTCAGTGCCTCCATCGGTATGATGGGGAATAACAATACTTGGTATTGTACTGGGTGGATTATTGGGTGATTGTCAAGGGCTGCATGATCCTGACTTAGCCAATCCAGCTGTTGTCAGACTTCAAGAAAAGAAATGACTGCTCCTTTGAGCAGAGTTTATTCCCATTGGCTTTAGGGGATCTGTATTTTGTCTGGCTTCCTATGGAGTTAGGAATCCTCATTGCATAGGTGAATGACCCAGTCTGCTGCACACCCCCTGCACTGCATGCATCCTAATTCCCACAGGGGGGTTGCATAGATGAAGAAGGAGCCAGGGGGATCAAATCTTTAAAGACTAGCTTGCTACAGTGCAGCTGCTCTCCTCTTATAGAGCAACTGTACCCCCGCTCACAGAGATGGGCAGCCACCCTCCAAATCCTGAGGCTACTGTAGCCTCACCTGCCTTTGGCTTTCACTTTAAACGACAGCACGTTGACGCAGCAGTGGTTTTATTTCTAACACCTATCTGAGGATCTGGTGTGAAATTTCTCCTTTACTGACTGCAGTGAGTCGGCCCAGGACTGGGAGAAGGGAACTGCGGTTGGGGAACCGCTCTGTAGGTGGGGGTGCTGTGTTCTGATGAGGGGAGGCCATGGGTTGGCAGCTGATGAGGAGACCCCTTTCTCTTTTGGGGGTGACTTGCCCTGGTCCCCACCAAATGATGGCTACGCTCTCCAGATGCCACATGGTGACTTGGTCATTTCCACCCCCAATACTAACGTTGTTCTTGGTTCTCCCAGGCTGCCTGAGGGAGTGGGATGGCGTCAGCTGCTGGCCGGCGGTGTCAATTGGCCAGTCCCAAGCAGTGACCTGTCAAGAGGTCCTTCAAGTATTCAAGAAATCTCAAGGTGCGGTGTTGGCACCCCACAGCCCTCTAGTAAAGGGGCCGGTATCCCTCAAAGCCACCGTGCTTTGGTAGCTGGTTCCTCACTCCCACCTCTTGCTGGGGATGGAGACTAGAGCTGGGGGGTGAACTGTTTTCAGCAAATAGTACATTTGCACAAAAATGTATTTTACGGGACTCTGAAACTGTTCCCGAATTTGGGAGGAATTCAGTGAATAGAAAAAAAATGGAAGAATATTTTTGAAAAGCCGAAAAGCTTCGCTTTGGCCGTTTCAGTTTCTGATTGAATAAAACATTTCCATCAGTGATTTGCTCAGTTCTAGCAGAGGATGCTCCTATTGCCCTTGGGGAGGGCAGGGACTCAGGAATCACCCCAACCCTTCATCAGCAGAGACACAGCGTGAGTGCCCCGTCAGCATCTGTCATCCATCCAACAGTCAGGTGCCTCCTCTCCTTTGGGCTCTGGCTGATTCTGGCTTGTGGCGCCATGTGGAGCAGGCCCATAGGCTGCTTCTAGCACCAGTCCTCCAGCCCTTAGTCTCTGCAGCTTCAGCATGCACCCCTGTCTTTCTCCCCGGCACCCCTCTTCTCCTGGGCTGGAAGAAGAAGTGGGATCTCTAATCCTGCCAGCCCCCTAACTAGCCAGGCCTTTCCCACTGTTGATGCCTGGAAAGGGGCTGCCTAGCCACCCAGCAGCCCATTCACAGGGACTTCCCTAGTGAAGGAGAGGGCTCCTCCCATGGGTAGTCCCTCTGTCTGCCTGCACATGGAGTGACCCTTCTGGACAGAGCGAGAGACAAACACAGAGAGAGAGAGGGCTCCAGGCTTATAACAGGGTCAGAAGAGGCTGTCATGGGATCGAGTCACCCCTTGGAGTCAATTAGTGCACACTCTAGCCCTGAACACTCTGGGGTGCTGTGCACCGTTAGGAGCCGGACACTTGCAGTGGACAGTGGAGAGGCTGCCAGTTGCGCTGGGCCCTAGCAGTGCCAGCCCAGTTCCCCTCACCTTTCTGGGCAGGCCTCTCAAATTCCAGCCCACCTTAAAGGGGCAGGGACCAGGGCAGAAGGAGGTAATTCCAAACACCATCATCACAGTGAGTTGGGGGCAGGAAGGTCCGATGTAAAGGCCACCAGAGAGCAAAGCTCTTCTGCTTCCTCTCAGCCTGGTGCGATGCACACATCTCCTGACGTGTGCAGTGTGGCTCTCTGGCTCCGGGCAGCTGCACTGATGGGCAGTGGGGCCCTGGGCATGCACCTTAAAACAGTTACCTGTAGGCAGCAGTGGGGCCTAGTGGAGTGACTGTTGGCCTGGGGCACAGCAAGCTTGAGTTCTATTCCTGGCTCTGCTGCTAGGTGAATCACGTCCCTGCTCTGTGCCTCAGTTTCCCCATCTGTAAAATGAGGATAATGATGCCGACCTCCTTGGCAAAGCACTGTGAGATCTACTGCTCAGAAGTGCTAGATACGAATCAGATATTATCATTATTTCAAAGCTGTTCTTTCCTAGTAGCAAAGCAAGAGTCCCTTATTGGGCTTTGACTGCAGCCAAGCGAGGTTCTGAGTGCACCCATTTCAGCATTGTCAGAGCACAAAGAAAACTGACTGATCGGCCGCAGGGACAAATGAGTATAATTTATTAATGCTCCGGGGCTTTGATAAACATTTGCCTTGGGTCAGAGCATAGGCCTGGGACGGGTCCGCTGAGATGGAGACTTGCTGAGAATCTTACCAGCAACTGAGGCTGTGATGAAATGGTCTTTGGGATGTATATATGCTGTGTGATGTATGTTGGGGCTAATCCATAGGCATTACACGGAGGTCTGTGTGATGACCTCCAGTCTAGTTCTTCTGTGCTGGGTGGGATTCCCAAAAGCTCTCGGTATTGGCTTTACTGTTCCCAATGCTACCAGCTGGAGCAGGGTTAGGCCAGTGCTGAGTGGTCTGGGACATCCCGACTCCTGTAGGCTGACGTCCTGCCCCATGGGGCCACACCATTTGCCAAGAGTCCCTAGCCCCTCTCGCATTGGCAGTGGTGACTCCCCTATTTGAAGGCCTCATTGGGGAAGGCAGTTCTGAACAGAGTACCCCATGCTATTGCCTACTGCACCGCGCTGCTGGGCATGAGTGGCATCGAGTGCCCTCCAAATCCCCTCTTCTCCAGTTACAGCAGGGTTGTCAGCGCCAGGCATCCAGGATGGGGCCCCCAGCTTCAAGCCTCAGGGGCATGGCTGAGAACCAGAAACTGACATCGGAGTCCCTTAGAACAGAAACACTACAGTGCAGCCTGGGTGCTGGGGGCCGGGGCAGGATCTGGGTGCTGGCAAAGAGGTTGGGGGTTGAGGGAAAGGTCCTTGTAAGAGCTTCACTTTGTCGATGCAGTGTTGATACGCAGGAACTGCACAGAGTCCGGCTGGAGCAGCCCCAGCCCCCCGTACTATGCCTGCGAGCTGGATGGCAGCAATAAGGACACAGAAGCCAAGGCAAGTGCAGCAAGACTGTGCCAGGAGTGGGGCGGGGGCTGGTATTCCCATTGCAAGGCTGCGCAGGGGGCTCTGGGGTTTGCCACTTAATGGAATAGTTGGTTAAAAATGAACCAGCCTAGATTTAATTAAACACTGATGAGAGCCCACATCTGCACCAAACTGAGCTCCACTAACTGGGGCAGGCCAGGTCCCCTGGGGCTGGTGGGTGGTTAGCCGGGGTCTCTCTGGGGCAGGCCGGGTCCCCTGGGGCTGGTGGGCAGTTAGCCAGGGTCTCTCTGGGATAGGCCAGGTCACCTGGGGCTGGTGGGTGGTTAGCCGGGGTCTCTCTGGGGCAGGCCGGGTCCCCTGGGGCTGGTGGGCAGTTAGCCAGGGTCTCTCTGGGATAGGCCAGGTCCCCTGGGGCTGGTGGGTGGTTAGCTGGAGGCTCTAGGGAGCAGGCCAGGTCCCCTGGGGCTGGTGGGTGGTTAGCTGGGGTCTCTCTGGGGCAGGCCGGGTCCCCTGGGGCTGGTGGGCAGTTAGCCAGGGTCTCTCTGGGGCAGGCCGGGTCCCCTGGGGCTCGTGAGCAGGTTGCTGGGGGCTCTAGGGAGCAGGCCAGGTCCCCTGGGGCTGGTGGGCGGTTTGCTGAGGGCTCTAGGGGGCAGGCCTGGTCCCCTGGGGCCCTCATAGATGATGGCATGAACACAGCAAGACCCAAAGTCTGTCAGCAGCATGTTCCCCCCACCCCACCCCACCTCTCTGCCCCACTGCGTGTCAGGGAGCAGCGTGTCCAGAGGGTCAGTGGTGCTCCCGGCTCCACGGCCATGCTCTAGTGCCCGCACAGCTGCCTGGCACTGCCGCGCTGACCTGCTAACTCAGCTGTGCCTTTCTCTTTCAGGGGGCCTACTTTGCTACCGTGAAGGTGCTTTATACCTGCGGCTACTCCACCTCCGTGGCTGCTCTGCTCCTGGCCATCGGCATCTTCTCCTGCTTCAGGTAGGGCTGTGGCCCCAACAGCTCCGTGCACTGTGGGAGGGCAGGAGGTAGCTGAACGCCCTGCCTGCTGCCAGGCCAGATCCAGGTCCCAGTTGCTCACAGCCACTGGGGTTCAGGGGTTTACCATGAAGTGACAGAAGCCAACGAGAGCAGGGGCTATAGCAGGTGGATTTGAGCCCGTGGGAGCGTGGGGAGAACGTGGGAGGTGGAGGAGACCCTTGCGGATGGGAGGAAACAGGGGTGCTTACAGGCAAAGGGGAATTTGCCCCCCATTTGACCCACCAATTCACAGATACAGAGCGGGGACATTGAGTCTGCAGGCTGCTGATTCCAGGTGGTAGTGGCTTGGTTGCAGTCACAGGTTGCTCCCAGGAGCAGGGGAAGCTTCCTTAAAGTGGGAGGGCTACTGTTGCCTGAACTGTGGCCCCACCCCTGCACTGCCCCTTCCTCCCTGCTCACTCCTCTCTGCCCCCTCTCCCCATCAATCTTCCTTATGGCCGGTAAAAAAAGGTTTTAAAAGTGGTGGGGCCATGGCCACCTATCGCCCCCTGTTCCGGTGCCCTGGTTGCTCCCATCTGCTACAGGGTCAGGGTCCATCTACACTGGAGCTGGGGGGATAATCTCCAGCTTGGGGAGACATACACATGCTAGCTTTGACTGAGCTAGCAGGCTACAAATAGCAGCATGGCCGCAGCGGTGCAAACAATGCCCTGGGCTAACTGCTCCAGTCCATGCTCCTCCAAGACCCTAGGTATGTGCAGGATCAGCCCTTCCTCTCTATACAAAGTCCAAGATGCACTGGCTACAAAGGGCCCCATTCTCCACTGACCTGCCCTTGGAGCTGTCATTCACCCCAGTGCAAAGTGCAGGTGAACTCCAGCGTTCTGATCTGGCAGCATTTCTCGCTCGTCTCTATGATGGCAGGAGGTGAAGGTAGGGTGGACTCAGACACAATTCACTTAGATCAAGGGTTCTCAGACTTCTGTACTGGTGACCCCTTTCACACAGCAAGCCTCTGAGTGTGACCCCCCTTATACATTTGTCAAGGCTGCTTCCCCACTCTGAACTTTAGGGTACAGATGTGGGGGCCTGCATGAAAACTTCTAAGCTTAACTACCAGCTTAGATCTGGTCCGCTGCCACCACTCCCAATGTGCTAATTCCCTTCCCTGGGTAGCCTTGAGAGACTCTTCACCAATTCCCTGGTGAATACAGATCCAAACCCCTTGGATCTTAAAACAAGGAGAAATTAACCATCCCCCCTCCTCCCTTCCACCAACTCCTGGTGGATCAAGATCCAACCCCCTTGGATCTAAGAACAAGGAAAAATCAATCAGGTTCTTAAAAAGAAGGCTTTTAATTACAGAAAAAGGTAAAAATCATCTCTGTAAAATCAGGATGGAAAATAACTTTACAGGGTAATCAAACTTAAAGAGCCCAGAGGACCCCCCTCTAGTCTCAGGTTCAAAGTTACAGCAAACAGAGATAAACACCCTAGTAAAAGGTACATTTACAAGTTGAGAAAACAAACGTAAACTAACACGCCTTGCCTGGCTGTTTACTTACAAGTTTGAAATATGAGAGACTTGTTCAGAAAGATGTGGAGAGCCTGGATTGATGTCTGGTCCCTCTTAGTCCCAAGAGCGAACAACCCCCAAAACAAAGAGCACAAACAAAAGCCTTTCCCCCCCCCAAGATTTGAAAGTATCTTGTCCCCTTATTGGTCCTTTGGGTCAGGTGTCAGCCAGGTCACCTGAGCTTCTTAACCCTTTACAGGTAAAAGGATTTTGGAGTCTCTGGCCAGGAGGGATTTTATAGTACTGTACACAGGAGAGCTGTTACCCTTCCCTTTATAGTTATGACAACATTAAAAACACTTTTTCATATATTTAACACCATTATAAATGCTGGAGGCAAAGCAAGGTTTGGGGTAGAGGCTGACAGCTTGCGACCCCCCCATGTAATAGTCTCATGGCCCTTTGAGGGGTCCCGACCCCCAGTTTGAGAACCCCTGACTTAGATGCTATTTGAATAATAATAAATCCCCAGATAGCACTGCCCAGCCTAGATGGGACAGTTTATAGAAGTGGAATCTGGAACATTTGTTTCTTATTCAGAGTCATGCGAGTAGCTCCTGTTGCCACCTCCTGCAGACCCAGTTGGCGTTACCCTGACACTGCCAAGCGTCAGTCACTCACATCACGTCAGAGATGAAAGAAATTCATGTTTTTCTTCTCAGTTCTAGTTGAAGAAGTGAAGCCCCTCTGCAAAACGGCCTCCAGGGGAAAAGGTGTGACCTGAACTCTGCAACCTTTATGGGCAATGTTTGAATGATTCTGTCCTCATAGTGCTCTGTCTGTTGTAGCTGTGGGCTAACAGACATGCATCTTGTAGCTAATTAGCAACCAGAGCTCTTCAGTGTTGGGGCCTTGTGCAGATACAGCTGCCCTCTTGCTATAAAGGCTGAGAGTTCAAGCCCCCTGGGTATAGATCTAAAAATTAACTTAGCAATTTCCCCCCTCCCAGCTTGCTTATATGGTGGAATTATTAATGGCATCTAGCACTTATGCCCCAAGTATTCCCCAGGTAAAGAAGCTAAGGGAGGAGAAGGCTGGGTGATTTCTGACAAACAGCCCTGATAGACAAGGGCAAGCCAGGGAAACAGGATACAGTTTGAGGGACTGCTTAGGAATCTGGGGTGTGGCAGGTTGAATCAGACCAGTGTCCATCTAGGCCAGGGTCTTGTCTTCAACAGGGCTAGAAGCAGCTGCTTGAGAGGAAGGTGCACGGTGGGATAACCTGCCCCTAGGAAAAGTCTCCTCCTCACCCCTTGTAAGGAGCAGCAACATGGGGTCAAGAACATGGGGTTGCAGAGTCCTTGGCAGCAACCATCTCCATGCCAGCACCTAACAGCTGTGGCAGTGGACACACTGGGCAGGTCATGAGCCTCAGAGGTCCCTACACAGTAGGCTGTGCCAGCCACACTGGGCTGACTGACAGGACATTCCTGATTGCTGATTGGCCTGGACATACTATTTAAGCCTGGGGAGGATACAGGAAGTTTGTGCAACTAGGTGGATCCCCAGTTAGTTGCTGCTACCGACCTACCTTCCTCACTCTGGTTCCTGACACTGGCTTTTCCCTCCTGGCTCTGATACCCGGTTTCTGACTCAGCTTTGTCGCCTGCTTCTGACTTCTGGTTTGTGACCTCGCCTTTACCTCCTGGCCCTGACTCTTGGCTCCTGACTTGGCCTCAACTCCAGATTCTGTTCCTGATCCCACGTTGACCCGCGACTCTGATTCCTGATGTCTGACTCTGGCTCTAGCCATGAGGCTGGCGGCCCACGACCTGGCTCTGACAGCTTGCACAGACCATCTAACCCCACTACATCCAACGCCCTGGCGAGGAAAGAAGGCGTTTCAGCGCTCAGACAAGTCTAAGGGTCTCTGGATATGCCGGAGTGGATTGTTTAAATATAGGCAGAAAGTAAGGCTCCACATGCTCGAGTGATGCAGATGTTGTCAGAAAATAAAATCTGGTGTGACCAGGTAACCCATGTGCAGGTGGGAAATGCTGCATTCCAAGCTTGGGGCACTAGCCTGTCCCCAGAACAAGGCCCCACCATGCCTTTGCCCAAACGGTTTGACAGGGACCAGCGGAAGTTCAGAGGCATCATGAACCAGTCCGCTTCCTCTTCATATTTTGTCCTCAGGCCTTCCCCATTGAATAGGCCAAGATGGGGATGGTGATAAGGCTGCTGTTGGGAGATGCCTTAGACTGGGCCTGCCTTAGACTGGGCCTCTGCCTTACTGGAGCAGGGCAGCAAAGCAAATGCCTTCCTAAGAGCCTTCTCTACCATCTTTAACATCCTCCATATCACCCACTCAGCCACAGCTGCCATTGAGAAACTCCAGCAAAGGTCGAGGCCGGCCGCCACATATGCCATTTGGTTTCCTCAGCTTACTGAATGTACCGAGTGGTATGAGGCAGCCCAGCTGTGCCAGTTCAGGGCAGGGCTCAGCCAAGAGATCAAACATGTGTTAGCTCAGGTGAAGGCTGCCATGGACTTAACTGCGTTCATGACTTGACTCTTCACATTGATAACTGGCTGCATGAGCGAAGAGAGGAGAAGTGTGGTCCCACTCCAACACCTCCAGACCAGAATCCTGAGGCTATGCAAGTGGACCTGACCTGAAGGTGGCTGACTGTCACATCGTCACTGTTCTTCTTCCTCAACAATCTATTCTGTTACTATGGTAAGGTGCGCCGCACACTTGCTTCGTGTCCCTTAAGAACCCTTACTTAGCAGGGGTCAGGAACAAATGATCCCAGGCCCCGTAGGTGGGCTAGACCTGCACAAAACCTCAGAGCTACCCCTTGGAATGCCTCCCAAACCCTGTCTGGGACCTGTCCCGGGTCACTAAGACTCTCACCACACCACTAGCTGCTGGTTCAGCTGTACATCCCAGGCAAGGCCCAGAGAATTCTCCCACAGTGGGCCATCATTGACTTTGGTGCTGCTGACAGCTTCATGAATGCAGAGATGACCTGGGCTCTGCGAATTCTTGTCCCAACAGAAACCACACCTGGTTTTGTGGTGACAATAGATGGGACCCTCCTTTCCTCAGGACCAGTGACTCAGGAGACCGTGTCACTGTGAATAGAGGCTGTGATACAGGGGAACCAAGAAGTTTTGCAGTTTAGTATAATCCATTCCCCTCATTTCCCTTTGATCTTTGGCATAACCTGGCTGGCATAACCAATCCATGCATCCGTCTGAGAGCAAAAGGTTATCTTCTCTTCTTCATACTGCAGGCAGGTCTGCCTGTGCACTGTGGATCACAAATCCCTGGACCCTGGGTCTCATTGCCAGACAACAGCAACCCAAGCATTGTCTGGACCCCATGCTGAGTCATCAGCCAGAGTATACGCTCCTCAGAGGTGACCCTCCATGTTTCTAAAAAATATCAAGACTATGCCAACATCTTTGCAAAAAGAAATGCAGATGCACAGCCCCCATATTGAGATTGCAACTGTCCAATAGACTTGCAACCCAGACCAAAGTTCCATATGGCTGGATCTATGCGATGTCAGAGCTGGAATTCATAGTCCTCTGTTGGTATAGCCGGAGAACCTAGCAAAGGGATTCAGCTGTCACTCAACATCTCCTGCCAGAGCTACTGTTCTTTCTGTAAAGAAGAGAGATGGGTCCCTTTCCCAGGTATCTGGCTGGTGGGGCTTGCCCAGATGCTCAAGGTCTAACTGATCGCTATATTTGGGGTCAGGAAGGAATTTTCCCCTGGGTCGCATTGGCAGAGAGCCTGAGGGTTTTTTGCCTTCCTCCACAAAATGGGGCATGGGTCACTTGCAGGTTTAAACTAGTGTAAATGGTGAATTCACTGTAACTTGAAGTCTTTAAACCATGATTTGAGGACTTCGGTAACTCATCTAGAGGTTAGAGGTCTATTACAGGAGTGGGTGGGTGAGGTTCTCTGGCCTGCAAAGTGCAGAAGGTCAGGCTACATGATCATGATCATCCTTTCTGATCTTAAGGTCTATGAGTAGACTACCAAGCGCTAAACCAAGTGATGGTTTGAGACTGATAACCTCTGCCACTAATCTTGGAACTGTTGGACCACATATGATCTGCTCAGGTGTTCACCAAGCAGAATCTTTGAAGGGCCTACAATTTAGTGCACATCCGAGCAAGGGACGAGTGGAAGACCACCTTCCAAACACCCCATGGACACTTTGAATATTCAGTCATGACATTTGGCCTCACTAATGCCCCAGCTACTTTTCAGCACTTCATTAACAACACATTCAAGGATATTCTAGACCAAGAGCCTAGTGGTAGGCTACCTGGATGATATCCTCATCTTTTCAGAGGACTAAAACAGACTGACCAGCACATCTGGGCCATACCAGAGAGACTCCAGCAACATGGCCTGTACACCAAACCTGAGACCTACTAATTTGACTAGACATCCCTGGTGTTCCTAGGTACATCCTCTCCACAGCAGGCATCCAATAGATACCAAAAAGAAAGAGGTTATCCATGACTGGGTGTCCCCATGGAGTGTCAGAGGTACGATGATTCACAGGCTTCACAACCTTTTATCAGTGCTTTAGCTCAGACTTCTTGAGGCACATACCACCCCTTATGGCCCTCTTCTGAATGCCCGCCAAGTTCACCTGGACATCTGAGACTCAGCTCTCTTTCTAGTGATTCAAAGCTGCTTTCATTGAGGGTCCCACAGTGGTACACGTGGAACCACCCTGCTCATTTGTAGTAGAGGCTGATGCATCCAACGTGGCTTTTGAGGCAGCACTCTCCCAGAGCCACAGGCCCCAACACCTACTCCATCCATTTGCCTACTATTCTCTGAAGCTGTCCTCCTGGAAAAAAAATACAAGATTCTCAACAAAGAACTACTCACAATCAAGTTCAGGTTTGAGGAGTGATGCCACTACCTTGAGGGGGTGGGGGGAGAGGGGCAGTATCTAATATAGGTATACACAGACTACAAGAACCTTGAATATTTATACAAGACCAAAGCCCTGAAACAAAGACAGCTCTGTTGGGCACTATTCTTTTCCCATTTGATTTCACCACTGCGTATCAATTGGAAACCAAGAATGGCAAAGTGGACATCCTATTGCGCAAAGGGGAGTACAGTACTGCAAGGAGGAAGAAACCCCTACATAGGGAAAAGTCCCTCCTCCTGAAACCCCATAGCTTCCTCAATGCTGCAATGCAACAGGATCTCCTTACTCTGATCTGGCTGGCTTCCCAAAGTGACCTGCTGGCTCAGAAGGTTGCAGCCTCCCCAGAGCAACCCGGAGGTAATACCAAGAGACTGCATACCATGACAGATGGAATAAGATATGTTAGCAGCTGCATCTACATCCTGTAAAGGTGCCCCTGGTTGGAAGTGTTCCAGATATGCCACGATGTCCCCAGTGTGCCATTCCAGTCACTCTAAAACCTTATGTCTAACCTCTGGCCTCTTTTGGTGGCCCAGGAGGTAGACAAATATTTGGACCAATATCAACTCCTGCGATATATGTGTTCGTGCCAAAGTTCTGTGCACAAAACCCCTCAGCACCCTTATGCTCCTAGAAACGCTCTTTCAAACCTAGGGAATGACCACCATGGACTTTATCAAAGAACTCCCTGAATTGAATGGATATATCACTATGCTCATGGTAGTAGACCTGTTGACACTTCCTCCCTTGCGCCCAACTGCCCACAGCCACAGCTCAACTTCTGTTTGCACATGTCTTTCATCCCTGACCACATAAGATCTAACAGAGGGTCCCAGTTCATCTCCAGTTTTTGGTGCGAGATTCTCCAACTATTAAATATCCGTATCTGCATGTCATCTGTGTACCACACCCAGTCAAACAGAAAGAGTAAACCGAGTGCTGGAGTGTTGTTTCAATCCACTCTCTTCCCATATCCCAAGTTCACATATAACAATGCTGACCATGTTTCCACAAGCCAAAGCCCCTTTTTCACCAATTAGGGATACCACATCCATTTGCCTACTATTCTCTGAAGCTGTCCTCTTGGAAAAAAATACAAGATTCTCAACAAAGAACTACTCACAATCAAGTTCAGGTTTGAGGAGTGATGCCACTACCTCATACTCCCAATTGCCTCCCACACCTCAGCAGCCTGTGATATGGTTCAGCAAATCCACCATATACAGGAAGAACTCAAGGAACATCTGGCAGAGGCAAAGGAAGCCTACAAATGATAGGAAGATCACCAGAGACAGGCAGGCACAGAATTCAAGGTAGGCCAGAAGATTTGACTATCCACCAAACATCTTCACACCAACCATTTCATGAAGGAGATCACTGATATCTCAAACCATTTCAGATTTGCCAACTCATAGAATCATAAAATATCAGGGTTGGAAGGGACCTCAGGAGGTCATCTAGTCCAACCCCCTGCTCAAAGCAGGATCAATCCCCAACTAAATCCCAGCCAGAGCTTTGTCAAGCCTGACCTTAAAAACCTGTAAGGAAGGAGATTCCACCACCTCCCTCGGTAACCCATTCCAGTGCTTCACCACCCCCCTAGTAAAATAGTGTTTCCTAATATCCAACCTAGACCTCCCCCACTGCAACTTGAGACCATTACTCCTTGTTCTGTCATCTGCCACCACTTAGATCAGCCGAGCTCCATCCTCTTTAGAACCCCCTTTCAGGTAGCTGAAAGCAGCTATCAAATCCCCCCTCATTCTTCTCTTCTGCAGACTAAACAATCCCAGTTCCCTCAGCCTCTCCTCATAAATCATGTGCTTCAGCCCCCTAATCATTTTTGTTGCCCTCCGCTGGACTCTTTCCAATTTTCCCACATCCTTCTTGTAGTGTGGGGCCCAAAACTGGACACAGTACTCCAGATGAGGCCTCACCAATGTCGAATAGAGGGGAATGATCACGTCCCTTGATCTGCGGGCAATGCCCCTACTTATACAGCCCAAAATGCCGTTAGGCTTCTTGGCAACAAGGGCGCACTGTTGACCCATATCCAGCTTCTCGTCCACTGTAACCCCTAGGTCCTTTTCTGCAGAACTGCTGCCTAGCCATTCGGTCCCTAGTCTGTAGCAGTGCATGGGATTCTTCCGTGCTAAGTGCAGGACTCTGCACTTGTCCTTGTTGAACCTCATCAGGTTTCTTTTGGCCCAATCCTCTAATTTGTCTAGGTCCCTCTGTATCCTATCCCTACCCTCCAGAGTATCTACCACTCCTCCCAGTTTAGTTTCGTCTGAAAACTTGCTGAGGGTGCAGTTCACGCCATCCTCCAGATCATTAATGAAGATATTGAACAAAACCGGTCCCAGACCGATCCTTGGGGCACTCCGCTTGATACCGGCTGCCAACTAGACATGGTTTACTAATTTACTCCGTCACTGTTAAACTCCGCTTGCTGAGGCTGCTCAAAATACACCCTGTTTTCCATATCTCCCTTTTGAAACCATTCAACAGAAACCTGCTTCCCAGCCATACGCATCCCCCCTCTGCCAGGGCCATAAGGAATACCTAGCCTGGGTCATACGGCGCTCCAAGATGAAGCGGGGTAAATCATGGAATCTTGTGGACTGGGATGGGTATGTTCCTGAGGAGCAGTCCTGGGAACTGGCCCAACACATACATGTCCCTGCTCTCATAGAAGCATTTCACAAAAGCCCAGCAATGCCCCATGGTGGCCACAATGTAAGGAGCAGCAGGTCTAGAACCTGGGTCTACAGATTCTCCAGGGAACAACCACTTCCATGCTAGCATTAACAGCTGTGGTAGTGAAAGCACTTGGCAAGTTATGAGCCTTAGCAGCCTACACCACAGGACATGCCACCCATGGTGGGCCTGACTTACAGGCCATTCCTGATTGGCCCAGACATACTACTTAAGCCTGGGGTGGCTACAGGAAGTTTGTCTGTGCAACTAGGTGGTTCCCCAGCTAGCTGCTGGTACAGACCCTGCTTCCTTGCACTGCTTCGGGTTCCTGATCTTGCCTTTTCCCTCCTGGCTCTGACGCCCGCTTTCTGACCCAGCTTTGTCTCCTGCTTCTGATTGTGACCTCGGCCTTATCTCCTGGCCCCAACTCTCGGCTCCTGACTTGGCCTTGGCTCCTGAGACTGGCCACTGGCTCCTGACCTCAGATCGACCCACGACTTTGATTCCTGAAATCTGTCTCTGGCTCTAGCCACTGGGCTGGCTGCCCACGACCCAGATCTGACGTCCCATCAGTCAGAGGCTGGACAGTGCTCTGGAGAAGGAAGGTTTACATCCCTCCCTAAGCTCCTAGCTGTTCCGTCCTCGCTGACAGAGCAGTGGGAGTTCTCCCTATCTCTGACTGTCCAGTGCTTTTGGAACCCTACTAAAGCTCTTGTCCTCAGAAAAGGCGCTTGTGCTCTGTCCGCCCACCATCCCCAAACTAGGCACTCCACATGGACAGGACAGCAAGGGCATGGCCACAAGGGAAGTGAGCAGAGATGGCGCATGGCATCAGAGCACAGGACCAAGATGGAGCATCAAGTGAAACAGCCCCAGGCAGCATCATGGTGCCAGGAACCAGGGGCTGGCATGCAGTCGATGCGCTTCACAAGCGGGTGAGCTGCTGTGGGCACCGCTCCAATGGTGACATTCCTATGGACCATCACTTGGTTCCACTGTATTGGTTGGGTACTCCACCACCAGACACTTGAGCCTGGTTGCAGCCCAGCACTGCTGGGCCTGGGAAGAGCATGGCACAGAGCTCTGTTGTGTGCACTGAGGAGCTGATTGGGTCTAATTCGCCTCAGGGAGTGGAACAGAGATTGTTCCCCGTTCCCCGGGCTCAGCAATAACAACCGACTCCTTTGCTCTCGCTGGATCCAATTCCACCCTGCGGTAAGTGGGGCGACACCTTTTGCAGTCAGTAGAGATGCACTTGCTTAGACAAGGTCTGCGGGCGTCAGCTGGGCACTTGCAGGGATCAGGAAGGATTCCTCCCTCCCCATCCCATGCACAATGGGCCAGAGGTGTCTGGGTTTTTTTGGCCTTCCTCTGAAGAATCGAGGATTGGCCACAGCTGGTGACAGGACACCAGACGGGGTGGGCCAGTGCTCTGAGATGATTCAGAAAATCCTTTGCCTGGATGCCTGGCTGGGTCATGCTCGCATGATCAGGGGCAAATTGAGCTGCTAGATCTGGGGTCAGGAGGAATTTTCCCCAGAGCAGAATGGAGGGATATTGGGGGAGAGCGGGGGAGGGGCACCTTCTTCTGCAGCCTGGGGCATGGATTGACTGCGGGGATCATCAGATATATCTCACCCAGTCCATTCCCAGGTCTCTGCTGGCGCCGCACAACTGCTCAGTGTTGTGAGGACTGAAACGCTTTAGTCTAGCTAACGTCATTGGGCTCCGTACCTGGGGAGCGAGGTGAAATGTAACGGCCTGTGCTATGCAGAGGGTCGTACTGGATGATCTAATGGTCCCTTCTGGCCTTAAACGCTACGAAGTAATGGCCCTCGGTGTTGTATCCATCTCAATCACATTTCGTGTCAAATTCATCCCTAGGGCAGCTCCACAAGCTCCCGTGGGCTGTGCTGAATTGCGCCCTTAGGGTTGAAGGCCGTGGCAAGCTGGCCACTGACCGTATGTCTGTTTGCCATGAAGAATGCAGAGCCAGCTCCAAGTCACTGGGATCCTCTTCTTTCTGTAGGAAGCTTCACTGCACCAGGAATTCCATCCACATCCACTTCTTCGCCTCCTTCCTAATGCGGGGATCTGCCGTGCTCATCAAAGACTCCGTGCTCTTCGCGGATGAGTCCATTGATCACTGCACCATGTCCACGGTAAGAGGGTGCTCAGCAGATGGGGTTGGCTCCTTCCAGGGCCAGGGCTGGCCTGGTGCTCTTGCATCAACCTGCTGGTGAAGAGGCACAGAGAAGAGCCCATGTGAACCTTTTCCTCTCTCCCTCGCTAGGTGAACTGCAAAGCGGCCATTGCCTTCTTCCAGTACTCAGTGCTGGCCAACTTCTACTGGCTCCTCGTAGAGGGGATGTACCTGCAAACACTGCTGCTGTTCACCTTCACCTCTGACAAGAGGTATTTCTGGTGGTACACCCTCATCGGCTGGGGTGAGTAAAGCAAATGCTGGTGAAATGCACTAAACCCTGGATGTCCATAGCGAGGACCGTTAAAGAAGGGCCAAAGGTTCTAGGAATCTTCCCAGAGCAGCCCATTAGCTGACAATTGTACACCGAAGCAGAGCTGAAACTTTTTGGTACAAAACTTTTCTTCAGTGGGGAGAAAAAAAATGCAGATTCAGCAATGCCGAAACGTCTTGCGAATTTGAGTCATTTTTGGTTCAACCTAAAATTTTTTCCATGACCTTTTTTTTAATTTTCCATGAGCCAAAAAAATCTGTTGTTTGCCTGTTTCTCTACCAAAGGTGGCCCCCGCCACTGAATCTTTGTCACATGCCTTGTTAGACTGGCTCCACTGAAGGAAGCAGAGCAAGGGATGGGCTAGTCTGAGACTCCAGAGGGCTCTGTCTCTGCATTGTGTGGTCTCTCTGGGTCTTAGTTCCTCACCTGTGTATAAGGATAATAGCCCTGCCTCAGAGGGGACTTGTGAGGTGTATGTATAAAGACTGTTAATTGTGGGGGGCATGTAATTATCTAACATAGAACAACTGGTGTTCTGTCATTGGTTTCAACTGAGCCAGGATTTCGCCCTGGATCTTTGGGGCAAAGATGTTTGTAAACCATCTAGCAACTGGGGCCCCTGGATGCTGCCATAACGTATGAGTTCTCTGCAGAGTTAGTCCTTCTGGAGAGAGCCCTCCTTTCTTTGGATTGACTGTTATTTTCACAGGGTGGGCTGGGTGTGGGCCAACCCCACTGACTGGAGCTGGTGGGAAAAATGGTGGGGGGGAAACAGTGTCACAAAAATATTTGAAATGCCGAAGTTGGTTTTGCTGCAGAGAGTCTAAAATGGGCCCACTTTTTGTTTTTCATGACATTTTTGTATTGACATTTTGATAGAAATTGTTATTGAAATATTTCGTTTGTTAAAGAATTGGTAAATGAAAAATGTCCATGATGATTTTGAAAAAAGCGTAGACAAAGAAGTCACTAAAATTGTCATGCAAACTAGACAGTGTTGCTAATGGTGACAGTCTATCACAAAGAATTCGGTAAAAGGCTGGTTTTTTCAATGAAAAAAACCTTTTGTTCTAAAAACTTCAAGTCCCACTCCTGACCCAGCACAACAAAGGACCCAGGTGCTGCTGGAGAGGATGTAGTACATCATCAAGGGCCTGTGTATAGGGCAGGGTCACAGGGGGGGACAGGACAGATGAAAATATTGCAGATTTTTCAGCCACCAACCATCTGAAGATCTCAACATGCTTCACAAAGGAAGAGCAGAGTAGACGGATGGGAGTGTATGGGGCTGGATAGATGGATCCCATGTTCACCATCATGGACAGAGGAGCATGCAGCTTCTAGCAGGAGAAGATGCAGCTGCTGGGATCAGAGCCAGGAGCTGTGTGCAGGGCCAGGGTTAGGTGCCTCATACTGGATCAGGTGGAAGGACAGGCACAGAGTGGTTCAGCAATGAGTCTCATGACAAGTCAGTGGGACAACCCTCCCCAAAGTCCCAGCTTCCTGCTCTAACCACTGGACCATATTGTCATGTATGAGTCCATGTATTGCTGCCTTTTTTTGATTGGGTGGCAGCTGCCTGGCATCGTGAACCTTTTCTGCCAGCTCTCCAGCGGTCGGCACAGCCATCAGCAGGAAGAGTGTACCTCCTGGAACACATGAATTATGAGGAGAGGCTGAGGAAACTGGGATTATTTAGTCTGCAGAAGAGAAGGATGAGGGGAGATTTGATAGCTGCTTTCAAATACCCGAAAGGGGGTTCCAAAGAATCACAGAATATCAAGGTTGGAAGGGACCTCAGGAGGTCATCTAGTCCAACCCCCTGCTCAAAGTAGGACCAATCCCCAGACAGATTTTTGCCCCAGATCCCTAAGTGGCCCCCTCAAGGATTGAACTCACAACCCTGGGTTTAGTAGGCCAATGCTCAAACCACTGAGCTATCTCCCCCGAAAGAGGATGGAGCTAGACTGTTCTCATGGACTGTTCTCAGTGGTACCAGATGAGAGAACAAGGAGTAATGGTCTCAAGTTGCAGTAGGGGTGGTTTAGGTTGGATATTAGGAAAAACTTTTTCACTAGGAGGGTGGTGAAGCACTGGAATGGGTTACCTAGGGAGGTGGTGGAATCTCCTTCCTTAGAGGTTTTTAAGGTCAGGCTTGACGAAGCCCTGGCTGGGATTTAGTTGGGAATTGTTCCTGCTTTGAGCAGGGGGTTGGACTAGATGACCTCCTGAGGTCCCTTCCAACCCTGATATTCTATGATTCCACATCGTCCTGCCCACGAATGCCACACCGTGTCCCACACTCCACACCAAGAGGCTCAAGCTTTGAGCAGAGTGGGAAGCATCCCCTGAGCATCAACTTCCCTGACACCAGGTCTGTGGTGGGCAGAGAGGGGCAGGAGAGCCTCTCTCCCATTGGAGATGGAAGTGCTGTGGATTTGCCAGGATCTGTTATCCATGCTGTGGGGGGGGGTGGAATGGAAGCTCCCTCCTCAGTCACCCTAGGACTCTGCCATACTGTGGGAGAACAACTGGCCTCTTTCCTTGCAGGTGTCCCTATGCTCATTGTGAGCTTGTGGATCTTCGCCCGGCTACAATACGACAACCATGGGTAAGAACTGCCCATCCCCCATCCCCTTTATTTAGGGGCATCATTAAAACCTGTGCGTCCCCAATGAGCTCAGGTCCTGTGGGGCATGACTGGAGCCAGATGAGTGACATGGAGCCTCCAGGTCTAGAGAGCAGCCATTACACACCCCAGGGGTGGGGGGCGCTGCTCCAACAGCTAATCCAGGGGGGTTTCCTGCTCCGACAGCTAAAAACTGATTTACATTGTCAAAGGGAATGTCCCCCAAGACCCCCCAGCCTGATCCAGCATTTCAGAGACCATGCCAAGGCTTCTAAATCCTGCACATGAGATCCTGGTCTCTCTGGGTAACCTCCCAGCCCAGGTCTGAGATCTGGGGCTAGTCCAAGCGCTCTAAAAATAGCTGTGTAGGCATTGCTTGGACATGGCTCAGGCTGGAGCTTGGGCTCTGACACCTCCCCCACCACCACTCCAAGGCTTTGGAGCCTGAGCCGCAGCATCTAGACAACTGTTGTTAGAGCACTAATGTGAACCTGTGGGCCCAGGCTGGGAGGCTTGCTACCAGGTGCAGTGTAGACACACCACTGAAGTCAGTGAGGGCTTTAACAGACTTCAATGGGGCCAGCATTTCACCATGGGCTCCTCCTGCCACCCTAGAGCGACCGTGGACCCTGGGGCTGCCCAAACTGACCGGCAGAACGAAAGAGGGGAGGAGAGAGGGACAACGCTGCTTTATTCTCTATTTTCTGTTCTGGTGGTGTCCACAGGCCCCAGTCAGGATCAGGTCCCCTCACGATGGGCACTGTACAAACATATACACTAGGGACAGCGTCCCAGCCTCGAAGAGTTGCAAAGCTTTGTGGTTAGAACATGGGCACTCATTTAAACTTGCTGGGCTGGGTTCTCATGTAGTCTCAGGCCCCTTTATGATGTGCTGGCCACATGAGAATGAATTGAAGTGCCAGCGCAGTGTCAAGGGGCTTCCCTGAAAAGAAGACCCTGGCCCTGTACAGCAGGGATAACCCTGGCCTACCTCGCAGGGTGGTTGTGGGGATCCACTAGTGACTTTTGAGAAGAAGGGAGCCTGAGAAGGACTAATAGCTCTTCTGCTATAGCAATGCCGGTCAGTTTCCCTGCGTAGACAAACCCTAAGCAGTACTGATAATGGACTGGCCCCATGTTGCTTTCCCAGTGGGCTGGGCTGCCTTTTCACACCCCAACCTCTGGTTTTGTGGTGAAAAAATTGGCAATGTGAAAATGACATGACTCTCCCAGAAGTTTAGCTAGATGGCCACACCCACCTCCCAGCCCATTGCCAGTGGTGGCCACGCTCATCTCCCTGACCCTTCCCCCACTCATTTCAGGCCCCACCCTTCCCTCTCTACCACTTTGTGACCGCTCGCCGTGTTTCATTTTTCTTGCCTCTCTAATGTTCCTAGTTGTCCTGTGCTGGGCTAGGAGGGACCTTCCCAAGTGTCGACAGCATCATAATGAGTGGAGCCCTCTCTTACCCCTCCCACCCCCCCAAATCATGAGATTGGCTAAAAAATGGTGAGGTTTTTAAAAAAGACTCACTTGTGTGTTTTGCTCTGTCTGAGTTTTGAACTCCCCCCTCCCCTCCTGTGTGTGTGACAGTTACTCCACCACCAACTCACAAATGGATAGTGTGCAAGGCAATTGTGGCTCCCACTGCAGGAGGTCTCACTGTAGGACCCAACACAGATCTCACATGCACACACACAGACACAGACAGTCCCTGCCCTGAAGAGCTTACAGACGTGCAAAATGTGGTGGCGACTTTGCAACATGATGGATAAGGCTGTGAGTTGTCAGGGGCCACCAAACAGCCATTAGTTGGGAACAGCTGCTCACTGTTGCTGAGCTGGACTGGATTCAGGCTGGTGACTGACAGCTGAAAGGCTCTGTAGCTCGTTAGCAGCACCCCGAGGCATCCAGACCCGCACGAGTGTCAATGTTAGCTCCAAAATCGCACGGAGGCTGGAGCTGTTTGCAGGAACCCCTGCCGCAGGGAGCAAAAGCACAATGAGTTGGTAATGCTTCTGCACTTTCCCTGCTTTCTCCTAGGTGTTGGGATGACTATGCCAGTCTGTACTGGTGGGTGATCAAGGCCCCCATTCTTTTTGCCATCTTTGTGAGTATGCCGTGTCTTACTTTGTAAACGCGTGGGTTGCCAGGCGAGTGGCGTGAGAAGGGATGGGCAGCGTGCCTGGGAGTGAGCCTGGGAGGCTGGGATGCCTGCAGGGAGATGGAGGAGTCCGGCCTGTGGGTTCCGGAATGTCGTTGGGTGGTCAGTTCTATTTCGAGGCTGAGACAAACCTTCTCTTCCTTTTGCAAGATGAACTTCCTCATATTCCTGAATGTGATCCGAATGTTAGTGCAGAAGATTCGATCCCCTGACGTCGGCAAAAACTACAAGCAGCAGTATATGTAAGCAAAGCGTTAACACTCTCTGCCCCAGTAGTCTGGTCCCAGGAAATGTGATCCCTTCCCCTGCATAGCGCTTAGGCCTGGCTTGGCCAGCCAGGGTCCTTCCCAAGGATTCACATTTCACCAGACCAGTGGCTGTTATGCTTGGGTGCCATACAGGGTGTGATTGATATAGGGTTGGGGTGTCATAAGGAGTGTGATTGTACGACACCTCAACCCCGTATCAGAGCTTTCCAAAGCTTGCAGAGAAACTGAGCTTCTACAGATAGAGCCAGATCCCTAGCTTGTATCAGTATTGACTGCAATGGAGATGCGCCAATTTATATATCTGTCCCCAATCAATGTCATGGATTCAGGACCAGAACAGAAAATGCTAAGTGGTGGTAACTCCAGTGAGGTGCTATCCAAAGAGGGAGGCTTTGTGATGGGGTCTGTGCTCATCAGCTCATAAAATCAGGTGCTTTATCAGGACCCCCAATAGATCCCCAGTGCTACATGGATCTCAGCCACAGTAGAAACTTTGGGCCATAAGGTCTTAAAAAACCTGCCCTAATGCTGCATGAAGGTTAGATGGTTACATCTCCAACCATCATAGACTCATAGGACTGGAAGTGACCTCAAGAGGTCATTTAGTCCAGTCCCCTGCACTCATGGCAGGACTAAGAATTATTTAGACCATCCCTGATAGGTGTTTGTTTAATCTGCTCTTAAAAAATCTCAAAATGACGGAGATTCCACAACCTCCCTAGGCAATTTATTCCAGTGCTTAACCACCCTGACAGGAAGTTTTTCCTAATGTCCAACCTAAACCTCCCTTGCTGCAATTTAAGCCCATTGCTTGAGGTTAAGAACAACAATTCTTCTCCCTCCTCCTTGTAACAACCTTTTATGTACTTGAAAATGGTTATCATGTCCCCTCTCAGTCTTCTCATTTCCAGAATCAACAAACCCAATTTTTTTCAATCTTCCCGCATAGGTCATGTTTTCTAGACCTTTAATCCTTTTAGTCGCTCTTCTCTGGACTCTCTCCAATTTGTCCACATCCTTCCTGAAATGTGGCGCCCAGAACCGGACACAATACTCCAGTTGAGGCCTAATCAGCCTGAAAGGGCCCGATCCTGCATCCTTTACCATGCAAGTAAAACGTGAAATGAAACTGCTCACATGAGAGAGTTGCAGGCCCCAAGTGGCACCTGTAGCCATAATATTTTCTACATTGTATTCAATACAGAATTTTCCAGCAGTTGTAAGCTATCATTTTGCTAAATCAAACACAAACAAGGAAAGCCCCCACAGAGGACTGAAAATGGCTTATGTCCATGCCAGGTGTCACACTCGAGCTCTCTGCCGGAGCTGTGTCCAGAAGCTGTAGTTTGAATATTGTGACGGTACATTTTCCTCTCACTGTCTTCCTCCAAGTGTCTCCTTAAAACTCCTCCCTCGGGAACCCACTTGACCCTCCTCATCCCTTGACAGAAATGGTGTCAAACCCATTTAGAAAATGCAGAACCACCATGAGCTGAGTTAAGCAAGTGCACAGCCTCATGGCAGTTACTATCGCCCTTCCTTCGGCCTCAGACCCTACTGTCCGTACGGGTCCATCTACACAGCATTTTGGAGTAAGCCTCCTGGTCCGGGTCAACAGACTTGGGCTAGTGGGGCTCATACTAGCGCTCTGAAAATAGCTGTAGAGACAGTGCTTTGAAGTTGGGGCTGGAGCTCGGGCGCTGAAGCTTAGGGAGAGGGGGTGGGTAAGTTGTTCCAATGTTTAATTATCCTCCTGTTAAGAAAACTGCACCGTATGTCTGATCTGAAATTGTCTAGCTTCAGCTTCCAGCCCCTGGAGCTTGCTCTGTCTTTGTCTCCTAGATTCAAGAGCTTTTGACTTTCAGAAACTCACTATAGACCATCATCAAGTCACCTCTTAAGCTTCTCTTGTGTAAATGAAACAAACTGAGTGCTTCAGTCTTTTCCAGACCTAGAATCATCCTTACAGCTTCTGTTTGAACCCTTTCCCATTTACTAACATCCCCAGGCATGGATTCCAATGGGCCAACTCCTTCTCAGGCATGGGTTTAAGCGCCTTGCTGAATTGGGGCCCCAAAGCCAATCAGATTTCTAAAAGAATTGTGGGTTTTTGATAAAAGCGTGAAATTTGCCATAACCTTAGGGCATGACCTAATAAAGATCTTCAGATAGCAAGTCATCACCAACTCATGCCATGTTGGCTGTGTCAGCCATTTTAAATTCAGAATTCATTTTTTTTCTTACTTGCTATTTTTCTGATACTGATCGTTTATGGAATTAAACCATCCCAGTGGGGTTTTATTTTTGTACATTTATACTCCTATTGTCTTAGGTGTCCTGAAAATGAAAGCAATGAATTGCAATGGCTTGAGATTGTTAGTTCTTGATATTTCAGTACATGCTCTGTAGCGTGTCACCAGGGAATATTTACTAAAATATTAATTATATAGAAAAATAACACAGAACATTGACAAGTTTCTGTTCACAAACTGAAAGTTACATTTCTCCTTGCCAATAACAATATTCCCAACTGATCTTGGTATAGCAGGATATCGCTGTGTCTCAAAGGTTGAAAAGGCAGTGTACGTAAATAGGCAGCCTAAAACAAATAAGAAACAAGAAAGTCTCTTTCACAGTCTTCAGTATGTTCAAACATCACATTCCCCACCACAAGGGCTCAGTGCTGCCTTGCCATGCTTGCACCTTGCCTGGCACCCCATTTTGCAGCCCCATCTTAGGAGTTCACGACAATAATCCTGTGCTTCCGGGAGGGTTGTCCACAGTGGGCTCCATCTCTCAGTGCCCCCAGCCATCTCCATTCCTTGGGGGAGGGGAGCTCAGGAGTCCGACCCCAGCAGCATCCTGCTTGGTATGCAGCTCGCCCACTGTGCTGAACCAGAGCAGGTTTGGTCAGTGGAGGGATTCCATAGCTCTGCCCTTGTCTCAAGAGCCTCTTGTGGGCCACACCAGCAGCATTTGTGCCACTTGTCCTGTCGTGCAGAGGCACCACTAGGCACTGCAGCAGAGACATCGTTCCATCCGCCATAGACTGTGGTGCAGCAGACAAACTCATGAAAACAGGGGACAGATGCCTGTCGGGGCTCCCATGGAGATTTCTTTCCTCTTCCAGCAAAAGCAGATGCTGCATCACAACCCGAATAAGCATGAAACACTGGGAATGCCTTTGACTTGCTTGGGCCGAGTGAAGAAGCTGTCTCGTGGGCAGGTACAAGTCCAATCCACAGTGCAGGGATCTGAGGTCTTTGCACATATCATAGAATCATAGAATCCTAGAATATCAGGGTTGGAAGGGACCTCAGGAGGTCATCTAGTCCAACCCCCTGCTCAAAGCAGGACCAATTCCCAACTAAATCATCCCAGCCAGGGCTTTGTCAAGCCTGACCTTAAAAACCTCTAAGGAAGGAGATTCCACCATCTCCCTAGGTAACCCATTCCAGTGCTTCACCACCCTCCTAGTGAAAAAGTTTTTCCTAATATCCAACCTAAACCTTCCCCACTGCAACTTGAGACCATTGCTCCTTGTTCTGTCATCTGCCACCACTGAGAACAGTCTAGATCCATCCTCTTTGCAACCCCCTTTCAGGTAGTTGAAAGCAGCTATCAAATCCCCCCTCATTCTTCTCTTCTGCAGACTAAACAATCCCAGTTCCCTCATCCTCTCCTCATAAATCATGTGCTCCAGCCCCCTAATCATTTTTGTTGCCCTCCGCTGGACTCTTTCCAATTTTTCCACATCCTTCTTGTAGTGTGGGGCCCAAAACTGGACACAGCACTCCAGATGAGGCCTCACCAATGTCGAATAGAGAGGAATGATCACGTCCCTCGATCTGCTGGCAATGCCCCTACTTATACAGCCCAAAATGCCGTTAGCCTTCTTGGCAACAAGGGCACATTGTTGACTCATATCCAGCTTCTCGTCCACTGTAACCCCTAGGTCCTTTTCTGCAGAATTGCTTCCTAGCCATTCGGTCCCTAGTCTGTAACAGTGAATGGGATTCTTCCGTGCTAAGTGCAGGACTCTGCACTTGTCCTTGTTGAACCTCATCAGGTTTCTTTTGGCCCAATACTCTAATTTGTCTAGGTCCCTCTGTATCCTATCCCTACCCTCCAGCGTATCTACCACTCCTCCCAGTTTAGTTTCGTCTGAAAACTTGCTGAGAGTGCAGTCCACGCCATCCTCCAGATCATTAATGAAGATATTGAACAAACCGGTCCCAGGACCGACCCTTGGGGCACTCCGCTTGAAACCGGCTGCCAACTAGACATGGAGCCATTGATCACTACCCGTTGAGCCCGATGACCTAGCCAGCTTTCTATCCACCTTATAGTCCATTCATCCAGCCCATACTTCTTTAACTTGCTGTCAAGAATACTGTGGGAGACCGTATCAAAAGCTTTGCTAAAGTCAAGGAATAACACATCCACTGCTTTCCCCATATCCACAGTCCCAGTTATCTCTTCATAGAAGGCAATTAGGTTAGTCAGGCATGACTTGCCCTTGGTGAATCCATGCTGACTGTTCCTGATCACTTTCCTCTCCTCTAAGTGCTTCAGAATTGATTCCTTGAGGACCTGCTCCATGATTTTTCCATGAGGTGAGGCTGACTGGCCTGTAGTTCCCCGGATCCTCCTTCTTCCCTTTTTAAAAGATGGGCACTACATTAGCCTTTTTCCAGTCATCCAGGACCTCCCCCGATCGCCATGAGTTTTCAAAGATAATGGCCAATGGCTCTGCAATCACATCCGCCAACTCCTTTAGCACCCTCGGATGCAGCGCATCCGGCCCCATGAACTTGTGCTTGTCCAGTTTTTCTAAATAGTCCCTGTCAAGGCTGTATCCCCACTTTGAACTTTAGGGTACAAGTGTGGGGGCCTGCATGAGGACTTCTAAGCTTAACTACCAGCTTAGTTCTGGTCCGCTGCCACCATTCCCTTCCCTGGGAAGCTTTGAGAAACCTCTCACCAATTCCCTGGTGAATACAGATCCAAACCCCTTGGATCTTAAAACAAGGAGAAATTGACCCTTCCCCCCTCCTTCCTTTCACCAACTCCTGGTGAATACAGATCCAAACCCCTTGGATCTAAAAACAAGGAAAAATCAATCAGGTTCTTAAAAAGAAGGCTTTTAATTAAAGAAAAAGGTAAAAATCATCTCTGTAAAATCAGGATGGAAAATAACTTTACAGGGTAATCAAACTTAAAGAGCTCAGAGGACCCCCCTCTAGCCCAGGTTCAAAGTATAGCAAACAAAGATAAACACTCTAGTAAAAGGTACATTTACAAGTTGAGAAAACAAAGTAAAACTAAGACGCCTTGCCTGGCTTTTTACTTACAAGTTTGAAATATGAGAGACTTGTTTAGAAAGATGGGGAGAACCTGGATTGATGTCTGGTCCCTCTCAGTCCCAAGAGCGAACAACCCCTTAAACAAAGAGCACAAAACAAAAGCCTTCCCCCCCCCCCCAAGATTTGAAAGTATCTTGTCCCCTTATTGGTCCTTTGGGTCAGGTGTCAGCCAGGTTACCTGAGCTTCTTAACCCTTTACAGGTAAAAGGATTTTGGAGTCTCTGGCCAGGAGGGATTTTATAGTACTGTACACAGGAGAGCTGTTACCCTTCCCTTTATAGTTATGACAGTCCCGAACCACTTCTTTCTCCACAGAGGGCTGATCACCTTCTCCCCATACTGTGCTGTCCAGTGCAGCAGCCTGGGAGCTGACCTTGTTTGTGAAGACAGAGGCAAAAAAATCATTGAGTACATTAGCTTTTTCCACATCCTCGGTCACTAGGTTGCCTCCCTCATTTAGTAAGGGGCCCACACTTTCCTTGACTTTCTTCTTGTTGCTAACATAACATAAAATATGTGACAGCAAGGACTACGCCATCGGTGTCAACTGTGCATATGAGCACTGGAGTACCTCTTTGACTGAATGCAGCAGCAGCAGCAGCATTCTGCTATCTGCTCCCTCATGGTTGCCTGGGGAAAGGCTGGTCTTATCACAGGTAGGGCTGCGATGTACATCTTGACCATCCGTGGTGATTAGCTCTTTGCCTTCTACTGCTAACTGTGTAATAGACTATGCAAGGAAGCAGCAGATTCATTTTTATTTTCATTCATGCACAGAAACTCTTGCCAGTTTTAGTGGTAGAGGGATGCAAGGCTTAGTGCTCCTCTTGACTCCCTTCTGCTCCTGCTTCTGGTCTGGGCCTTGAGACTGTGGGCAATGCAAACATCCCACCCTCCTGCAACACTGTAGCTGTGTCTCGAAGTGGGGAATAAAAATGTTCATAGCATTGTCATCAAACATGTTGCTAGCAATGGGTTTCAACATCTTCACAAGAGCTGCCCCATCAAAAACTATGGCATCTACTGCCGGAGCTGTATCTTGCAGTTGAACATAGCCCTTCCCGAATAGCCATCGGGTCAGATTGCTTGCCCAGCTGAGACAATGAAAGGGAGCAGGCCTGATTCTCACGCTGAGAGAAATATCCCGGTGACCATCATGTGTTTGGCAAGGTATGTACAGGTCAGAGAAGGGGAGCAGCCATTTGTCAAGGAGGAAACCTGCAATATGCTCTTGGAGCTCTCCCTTGCAGGGGGCTGCTGAACAAGGGCGGTTTATTTTGCTTGCTAGGCTCTGATGGCTTTGTTTTGTCTTGCAATCCCTGTTACAAACATGGTGTACCGCTGCTACCTGCATAACGCAGTCACTACAGGGTCTGCAATATCTTTAGTGGCCACTTTAACTAAGGCTACATCTCTTCTGAGAAAGGGTTGCCCATGTCTTCTATGACCTCAACAAGTGCCTTGACATGTTATGTCCTAGGCACCTTTCACCTGCTCATGGTGCTTTGTGTTAGACCTTTTCAGGGGGCTCCTTTCTCCGCTACAGCTTCACATTCTCCTCTCAACCTGGCCACCTCTGGTCCTGCTATCATCCAGCACCAGAGAGCTTCTGACTTTGTGTTAGGCCAACAGCTCCACCAGCCCCTTTGATTGTGCCATTATTTTGCTCGTGAGCCTGGTCAAGTGCGATTGCAGAGAAAACATGCTGTGTCTTGGGAACCTGACTGTTTCCCTTTTAGCTGTGTCAGGATATGTGAAGGTTTCCCCTATCTCGGAGGTGAACAGGCACCCAACAAGCATAATTAGTATGATCTAAGGCAAAGAACCAGGGTGAGAGCTTTCCCAGGCATTCAGTCTATAGAGCAAAGTTGGCCTGTTGGATTGACAGCACATAGGTCAATATAAGAAGCTCCAGATGAAGTGTGGTATGCCAGAAGCAGAACACTGGGTTTTCTCGTTTTCACTTGTCACATCATTTGTCATTTCCCAGGGGGACTCCTCTTCCCCGAGACCTTGTGTACTGTGTGCATGCATTCTGGAGCAAGAAGTAGCTTGCTGGTAGCTACTTGGTGGGCACACCTAGTACGTGTGACATGAGACACTTTTCAGGAAGGAGTTGACCATTCCTAGGGAGGCCAGTGGGGCCTCTGCTGTCTTCTAGCCAGTCTCCAGTCAGCTTTAGACTTGCCATTTCCAGGTGAAGACAACTCAGCATAATAACAAAATTGTCCTCTCTATACCCAGCAGGCCAGGCTTAGTATCGTTTGGTTATGGTGAAAAGGGGCTGATCCACAGTGAACACTGGCACGTGGTGTGGGTTCCTTATCACATCCATGGCAAGACAGATCATTGCCACAGACTTGGAGTCAGCTGGAAGGGGGCAAAGAAGCGCAGTGATGGCTGAGCCAAAGTCTGGCACTGGCTGTTTGGCATGGTAAGCTGCCCAGGAAATGTCTTGCTTGCCATTGATGGTATCCAGACTGGCTGCTTGTCTTACCGGTTCAAGCCAGCAGCATTCTTCTTGCAGGGCTTGGGTAATCTGTTGGCAGTCAGTCTTGACTTCACCATTTGCAGAAGGGATGGGAGCGCTGGTTTTCTTCACAATCAATGGAGGGACAAGTGTGAGAGATTCAAGGTTCTTCACTGATGCTGCAGTCTCACAGTCCGAGTTGGGAATTCCCCAGACAGCTCTCTCCAGCTGAGCACTGGGATGCTGAAAAAGTGATATCCCAGTTCCGTGGAAGGAGTCGGTTGCTGTGGTGGAGCTGGGATTGTCGTCTATCTATGACCGCAGTAGTGAACAGATCACCAAAAGCTTTAGAGGACTGACTATATTCTCTTCCTCAAAGTGCTGGCATGCACGGTTTGCCATGCTGGTAGAGATAGCCAGTGCTCTCTCTTAGGAGATGGGCAATCCCAGTTTAAAAATGTATCTACTAGCTCACTTATTTTTTGTGTCTGTGCATGAAGTGTCAAACCAGTGTAGATTGGGAAAGGTATTGCTTGAGCTTTGTTGTGGTACAAACTTTCTGTTCCTTCATGGCAATGGATGTTGCTGTTGCACTGCACCAGCTGTGCCGAAATAGGGGGAGCTGGACAAATGGAAACTTGTTCGGACTGAGTTTTAATGTTTGGACCATCCAATATCACGGACATCGTTGCCAATAGTGACCAGGCACAGACTTTCCTTGGCATCCTGGATCAAATGATCCAGTAAACTGCGTTTTTCATTTCAAATATGTCCCTTTGAATGTTTGTTGTTGTTTGGGACAGGTGAAGTGCTTCTTTGTCACAATCTTCCTTGTTATGCTTTTTGTTGGGCATGTCCGATAATCCTGGTTGAAGGCACGGAGTGCATCACGTCCTTTGTGTGCTTGGAGATCTGGGATGTGGGATTTTGGTTTAGCGCTGTGAATGCACCCAGCCAGTGGCACCCAGCAGTGTTCTAGTCTAGCTGTATAGCACCTAGGGAGGTCTGCTTGTTTAAACACTGGAGACACATCTTCATTCAGTCTTGCCTCTTCAATGTATGTTGTCAGTTCAGCAAAGGCAAATCTCTGTGACATCTTCGTTGTGTTGCTTTGCTCAGTTTTCTTCTCCCCAACTTTATTGTAGAGAGACATCAAACATTTTGCACAGAACTTTGCCTCTTGGGCCTCTATGTCCCCTGCACTTAGTTTTGCACGCAAGCGCTGGCCTTGCAGCTGAAGTACACACTTGCAGGCTACCCAGGCCGAGGGTAGAAGCTTCATGGTGGTCTTCTGATGTATATTCATTTGACAAACGAAGCACGCTTCTTTTTCTGGAGGTCCTTTATGTTGGTCACTTAAACCTGAGTATTTCTTCTGCAGTTCGTCAGGGTGATCCACAGCTTTCTCAGTTCTTTTTTTGTTTTTTAACTCAGCCCTCGTGGTTTGGTCCTGTTAAACTGGATGTAGCAGGTTTTATGCCAATGTCCATTGTTCTTGTTCAATGTCACTTCAATACCACCATCATCTAATCTACATACGTCTATGGATAGGGGAAGTAAATTCAGTTTATGGAAACAGCTGATATTTTCTGCTAGAGTTTGATAGCTATATCCAACATGCTCTCTTTGTGGTTCTGCTGACTTAATCAACGCTGCACCCGTGTCTTCCTGACAACGCACACACAAGCTTGTACCTTTCTGACACGTTTTGAAGCACTAGTAATAGCCAGTAATAATCTAATACCTTTTGCTACTGTGTACAGTTAATATTAGCCAATCACCAAGCAGCTTTCACACTACCAATGTAGCATCTGAAAGAAAAAAGAGAAATGTGATTAAATTCCGTCAAGACTATGTTGATCAAAATTAGTACAAAATGTGTCCTTACACCAATTGTAAAGTTACACTGAGGCAACACCAAGAAGCCATCCCTTGTATTTCCAACTGTAGACCAATGTTATTTGATGACTATGACAATGTTGTTTAAAATGGTTGCCACAGTCAGCCTGGCATGAGTTGGCGGTGGTCCCATATCTGAAAATCTTTATTAGGTCATGCCTTAAGACTGTGGCAATCTTTTATCATAAAACCCACAGGAACCCGGCCAATGGGAGCAGTGGGGGACGGCGCCATAGCTGCCTTGCTGCGCCTCCACAGCGGGGGGGGGTGGGGAGGGAGCTGCAGGCAGCGGCTCTCAGCCCCAGGCAGAGAGAGCCCCAGGAGTCTGTCACTGTCAGACAGAGACACAAAGGCACAGCCGGGGGGTTGTGGGGACAGACAGATGTAGCCGGGGGCAGGAGAAAGGAGCAGTGATGGGCACCCCGGGGCTGGCATAAAATACACAGTACAGAGGGGTTTCCTGGGGGGCTATAGCAATACCCCTTCCCCTGCAGAGTCGACCCGGGCTGGAGCTGGCTCCATCCATCACTCCCCCCCCCCACCTCACATAACCCTCTGCCCCCCTGAAAGACCCCCACCGGCCCCTGTGTCCCCGTCACCCCTCTCCAGAGAGTCCCCCCTTTGTGCCTCCAGAGACAGCTCCCCTCCCCCTGCCTCCCCTGCTCCCTACAATCTCCCCCTTTGCCTTCCCCCTCCCCCCCAGCCTATTGGTTGGGAGGCTCCCAGCCTATTGGCCACCTCTGCCAATGGGAGCTGCACCTGAGGCAGGGCGCCTGCTTGCAGATGCAGACCTGCCTAGCCTTGTCCCCACAGCACGGGGAGGGGGAGCCACAGGTGAGCAAGCCCTGGTCATCATCATCACAGGCCCAGCAATTCTCTGGGTATTTAGAATCATAGACTATCAGGGTTGGAAGGGACCTCAGGAGGTCATCTAGTCCAACCCCCCTGCTCAAAGCAGGACCAATCCCCAACTAAACCATACCAGCCAGGGCTTTGTCAAGCCTGACCTTAAAAACCTCTAAGGAAGGAGATTCCACCACCTCCCTAGGTAACCCATTCCAGTGCTTCACCACCCTCCTAGTGAAAAAGTTTTTCCTAATATCCAACCTAAACCTCCCCCACTGCAACTTGAGACCATTGCTCCTTGTGCTGTCATCTGTTACCACTGAGAACAGTCTAGATCCATCCTCTTTGGAACCCCCTTTCAGGTAGTTGAAAGCAGCTATAAATCCCCCCTCATTCTTCTCTTCTGCAGACTAAACAATCCCAGTTCCCTCAGCCTCTCCTCATAAGTCATGTGCACCAGCCCCCTAATCATTTTTTGGCCCTCCGCTGGACTCTTTCCAATTTTTCCACATCCTTCTTGTAGTGTGGGGCCCAAAACTGGACACAGTACTCCAGATGAGGCCTCACCAATGTCGAATAGAGGGGAATGATCACGTCCCTCGATCTGCTGGCAATGCTCCTACTTATACAGCCCAGAAAGCCGTTAGCCTTCTTGGCAACAAGGGCACACCGTCGACTCATATCCAGCTTCTCATCCACTGTAACCCCTAGGTCCTTTTCTGCACAACTGCTGCCTAGCCACTCGGTCCCTAGCGCATGGGATTTAATTTCACCGAGGCAAGTAATTCAGTCACTCTTCCGTTCCAGACAGTTTGTGGCTAAGAAAACTTACAATTTCTTCGCAAAGAAGTCCATTTATAGTTTTTCACTTGAGAAGTATATTTTCTGGTTGTTCATAAGCTCATTTATTTTGTTAACTCGGTTTCAAAGGCAATTTTAAAAGTCACTTGAATTGTACCTGTTTTTTCCATTGGTCCAACAACACATGGAAGATGTGCAGATTTTTATTTCTGTGGGCCAAACCACCCTGTGTAGAAATGTAAATGTCGGAACTAGAAAAGCTCTGCAAGGGTAAGGGTCCCTTCAGGAAATTGTCCTCAAGTCATTAATTCTTCTGGGCATTCCACTCTATTGCTCCCTCCTATAGTGATAGTGATCAGTGTCTCCACCCACAGGGGAGAGACAGAAGACTGGGTCAACCCTGCAGTGACTCTGCCTCTATCCTTGTTCTCTGTCTGCTCCCTCTACCAGCCCCTTTGGTCTCCCTAGGATTCCCCCTACCATTACTCCCTCTGGGTCTTCTTTCTCTGGAGCTTCTCATGAAGTAAAGTCTGTCATTACAGGTTCTTATCTCTGTAATGTATTTCATTTCGATGTATTTATTAAGTGTTAATTAATGCACTATGGTAGTCCCCTTCAGCCCTCTGTATAAATTAATCCTCTTCTTTCTATATGTTTTGCCCATAGGGTTTTCTGCAGCCCTAGGGCAGCCAGCAATAACCTCTGTGCCTTAGCAATGGGGTGAGGGAAGGGGACCATGGGTTCCCTATTTATGTGATTTGCAAGAAGTGTTATCATTACTCAGGGTACCAAATGTATTTAAATGATTTAAGTGCCTTGTAAAATCCCAAAGCTCATTTTCATTTCTCATATAATAATCTCATATACACACATTTTTCATTAATTATATTAATTGAATTTATTATTAATTATTATTGTTGTTATTATTATTATCTAGGTTACTGTTTTTTTTCCAGTGAGGAAAATTGTGTGCTATTTTATGGGTTGAATGATTGAATGACATAATACCCTCCCCCCACAATGTCCATCACTAAGTCCGGTAATTTTGTTAAGTGTCCATCACGCAACATGGTGGTGCCCCGTGCTTCAGGGGGACAGGGGGGACGGGGGGACAGGGCGGCCTGGGAGGTTAGCGGGGGGGCCTGGTGCTGGCAGCAGCAAGTGACCCGATCCCAGCCCACTCTGCTCCACCCCGCTGGTTCCTGGCATTGCTCAGGGGCGGGAGCTTGGGGGATGGGGTGGAGTGGGGGCCGGGTGGGAAAAGGCAGGGTGTAGCGGGGCATGCTGGGGCCAAGTTGCTCGCTGTTGCCAGCACCAGGCCCCCCGCTAACCCCCCAGGCCACCTTGGACCCTTCATCCCCCTGAAGCACGGGGCCCCCCAAAGTGCAGGGCCCAGGGCGGTTGCCCCGATCCGTCCTATAGATGGGACAGCTCCGATTGGTCACCACCAAAAAGTATACAAACCTGCCGCCCATGGCTATGATGATGATACACCTTCCAAGATCCATGGGTCCTACACATGCCTATCACATGTGGTGTACCTCATCCAGTGCACTAAATGCCCCAGCAACAACACTGTGGTGAAACCAATCACTACGCTCTCAAACAAACTCACACAGGAAAATGATAGACAAAAACACCCTTTCACCTGTGGGTGAGTACTTCACAGAAAGCGATCACTCTGTGTATGACCTCTCAGGCCGCATCCTCAAAGGCGACCTGCACAACCTTCAGAAGACAAGTGTGGGAGCTTAAATTCATAACTGCTAGGCTTGGTCTACACTTACCCCCCAATTCGAACTAAGGTACGCAACTTCAGCTACGTGAATAACGTAGCTGAAGTTCGAAGTACCTTAGTTCGAACTTACCTCGGTCCACACGCGGCAGGCAGGCTCCCCCGTCGACGCCGCGGTTCCCCCGTCGACGCCGCGGTACTCCTCTCGTCTAGCTGGAGTACCGCAGTCGACGGCGATCACTTCCTGGTTCGATATATCGCGTCCAGACCAGACGCAATAAATCGAACCCGGAACTTCGATTCCCAGCCGCCGAACTAGCGGCTGGGTGTAGACAAGGCCCTAGACACTAAAAATCATGGACTAAATAGAGAAACTGGATTTATGGCTTATTACAACACTAACCCACTAACACCACCTCCCCTCAACATTTCATTTTTTCTCTCTCCTTTTCCCCCTATGACTGGAGGAATGTTAACAGGCCACTTCATCTTGAATGGTCCCTTGAAGTGTGTTAACTACTTATGCAAAACAATCTGTTCCACCTTGTATTTAACTGTGACACTCTGAGGACCTTTTCCAGACCTGAAAAAGAGCTCTGTGTGGCTTCAAAGCTTGTCTGCCTCGCCAACTGAAGTTGGTCCAATAAAAGATATCACCTTCCCCACCTTGCCTCTCTAATATCCTGGAACCAACATGGCTCCAACTACTGGGTCACTTTTCCTGACTCCTCCCCAAGTGACACTTGTTCTGCAACAAACCTAGTGCGGTGTCACTTAAACGGATGTAGAAAGGCCAGATGCACTATTCAGTTTTAATACTTTCCCTGTAGCTCTATTACCTGGGAGGGGAGAGCATTTTTAATTCACTAACAGTGCAAACACAGCGATTCTTGTATAACCAGAACCTGTCACTTTGATTCTTCCCAGGAGACTGGCAAAATCCACACTGCTTCTCATCCCCCTCTTTGGGGTTCACTACGTGGTGTTCGCCCTCTTCCCGGAACATATTGGCGTTGAAGCAAGACTCTATTTCGAACTGGTTCTTGGCTCCTATCAGGTATGAGAGTGAGGGAGCAGCTGGCACAGAGAGGCAATAACAGAAGCCACAGCTGTGAACATGGGCCCAGACTCTCTCTCCCTGTGCCACCCACGTGCAGCCCCTTGCACCCTGTGCATTGCCCACACATCAAAATGGCAGGGAGGGGGCTGCCGCAGGCTGACAGAGGCAGGAAATGGGCTCTTATTTTTTTATTTAAAGAAAGAGAACAACTACAAAATAAGAGGGGGGGGATACAGTCGAAGGAGATGTCTGACTGTCCATGAATGCAAACGGAGCGTCACCCTTTCGCTGCATGTCAAACTAACAGCCAGAGTGTGACTGTAACCAGCTCAGTACTACCCTGATTCCCTCCCCCGATGCAATTACCCAGAATCCCCAGGCATAGTCCCTATTTTACCAAGGAACAGAATGTATCATTGCTGTGAGGGCTGCAAACCAACCAGATAAACTCCATGTGGCTCCTATGAATAGCTAGGCCCAAACAGCAGCAACCACCTTCTTTAGCTAAACATCCACACAGTATTTGTAACAGCATCAATAAAACGGCCATATTGTGTTACCCACAATGCTAGGAGACCAAGAGGTGAAATTTGCATCCCACTTCTGCCAACTTCTTTGTCTCAAGCATCAGGGACCCTCCCTCTGCATGGAGGATACCCAGGTAAATAAGATGCAGGAGACTTTCCCGCTTCAGCTGATACCTGTGTTGCACATGAGAAGTGGCTCAGATGGAAGTTGAGAGCCTACATACCTTTGAGGATCTGAGCCGAGGTCAGTGGGACCCCAGCACCCTGCACCCATCATTGGTCCCCATTTCACTTCTGGTGACCACAGAAGGCCTTGGTCTTGATCTCCAAAGCCCTCCGTGGATCAGGACCCAGCTACATCAGAAACCAGCTCTGCATCCAGGACTCTATGAGACCTCTGCATTCCTCCGGGCCACACAACTAACCAAGTTTAGAGCATCACATCCAAGAGCTGGAGACACGGCACTCTATGTGGAATGAGCTACTCTAGAAGATTAGACTAAATCAAAGTTTAGTTGGGAAGATGCTGCAAGAAACACCTGCAGGCTCATGCTTACCTGCCATGGCTGAAACCAGGAGGAGGAGATCTATTGCACCCGTCCAGCCCTTAGATGTGACGTGATGAGCGCCACAGGAAAACTTAAGATAGAAAAGAACGAACACCAGGCCAGGCCAGATGTGATCACCGAGCTTCTCTCTGGCCTTGTCTAGCTGTGGCTCCTAATGCCCGTCTTTTCCGAAGTGCTGCCCGATTCTGGCCTCCTCACCTTCTGGTGCCCTGATTCAGATTTGCGCTAATCTTTTGAGCCTCAGACATTTGACTCTTTAACTTCTCTTCCAGCAACTTAGAAACTCCACAAATGCTCCCGAGTTCCACTTAGGAGCCTTTTCCAGTGAACCTCCCCAGCCTGGCATCAAGCACAGGGAGGGTGTAATTATAATTCAGGGAGACCAAAGCAAAGAGAGAGATCCACCCTATTAAGCAATATGCATGCACCTATACTGTGGCCCACTGCCCAGAGACCACCAGCCAAAGGCCACAGCCAGCCTTCTGTTCGGGGATAAAATGGGAAGACCTGCCTCCCAGCGCAGCCCTCTTAAACCCCTCAGGGACGCTCTCCCCCAGAGACTCCTGTCTGCAGGCCTAGAACCCCCCTCATCCACTCCGGCGGTGGCCGTATTCTGAGCAGATCCCTCCAGGCAAACAAACACAGCAGGAGGCAAAGTCCCAGGGCAGATCTGGTGGGCCCATCATCAGAAGCCCACCTCCATTCTCAAATAACGGACCTAGCTCATAGGGTCTCAGAAAGGCTCCCAGAGGCAGGTCCTGGGCTCATCTGCCCTCTGGTTTCAGAGCTGTCCATGTGGGGCCAGAGACAACTCCCCTGGGAGGAGTCTAGTCCTGGGGCTTTCCAGGAGGGTGGAGAAATGCAGCAACATGTTTGTTTTGTGAAACTTCTTCCCCTGCTGTTGTATTTCAGGGGTTCCTGGTGGCTCTGCTGTACTGCTTCTTGAATGGTGAGGTGAGTGACTTCCCTTCAACACACACGTGTGCACACACGCATACACAAACACATGCACGTGTGCACACAAATTCACTTGTGAACACATGCACACAGATACATGCAGTGCACACACGTATACATATACACACAAGGATACACACACTGCATTGTCTCAGGGTTCCTTTTAGCAGAGCAGGAGGCTTTTCTAATGAACCTCCCCAGTGCGGTGTCTAGCACAGGGATTGTGTCCTTATAACCACGTCCCTCCTAGGCTCCAGCCCAACCAGCTGTTGCCATCTGTAGCTGTTAAAGGGAGCTCCCTGAGTGCAGGGGGAGGGGGTTTCTGACACTGGGAGCCTAAATCAGCTGAGCTGATCATGTAAAAAGCCACCTTTCATTGGCCTGTAGATATGAGACTCTGCATCCCCGTGGACCGTCCCTGTGAGGCTCTCAAAGCCCTTTGCCAAACCTGAATGAGTCCTCGGGGGAGGGGTCTGGGTACTGGCCTCCATTTCCTATGGGTTGAAGTGGAGCTCAAAGTGGGGAAGGCCCAGCTTTTCCCAGCGCTGTTCCAAGGTGATTCTCTGCTGGGCTGTTCCAGGTGCAGGCTGAGATCCAGAGGAACTGGGGCAAATGGCAGTCGTCCATGGAGAGCAATGTCTTCAACCTGGTGACCCAAGACTTTACAGCCTGAGAAGGGAAAGAGCTGGTGATAAATAGCTTCCCAAA
Source organism: Emys orbicularis (assembly GCF_028017835.1). Lineage (NCBI taxonomy): Eukaryota > Metazoa > Chordata > Testudines > Emydidae > Emys > Emys orbicularis. The sequence continues at coordinate 16,246,271 of NC_088707.1, read as the reverse complement.
GCCTGACCGCTACTCCGTGCCCCGCAGCAGCAGCCCCAGCGGGGAGTAGGGCAGCGCCTTGCATTCCACTTTGCCACCCAGTTTGTTTCAGCTTCCTTGGCCAAACATACAGAGATGGGGACTGAGGGAAAAGACCTTGTAGATCCACTCTAGCCCCTCCCCAGAGATTGCTGCAGGGTCATACTCTGCATTCTATTCTCCAGGGCTTTGTCCAGCTTTGTGTTCAATATCCCAAGAAACAGACCTTCCTCCCCTTCCCTCGGGGAAATGCCCCACAGGCAAAGATTTTGCACTTGGGAAAAGTTTCCAGAGAGTCAGGCTGTATTCTCCATTCATTGCCTTCCTCCTAGTTATAAGCCATGCACTGCTCTAATTCACTCTTCTCCCTCCCTGCCATGGGCCCCCACCCTGCTCTCAGCTGTTGTGACTCACGTCCCCCACACATATCCAACCCGCCAGTCTCCTTAGCAGGCGCGTTACCCTTCTTGTAAATATTTAGGGTTTTTCTCCATCTTTCTGGTCCTGAGCTGCACGGGATGCAGTGTCACCTGGCACAGCCTGCCCAGGGCTAGCTGTCGGCATCACCTGATGTGGCCTGCCCGGGCCATATAGAGAAAGGCAATTGTATTCCTGTACCATGATGCGCTACCTGCCCCGAAGGCCTCTCTTTTGCTGCCATAGTGTGTTTGTTCTTTACACTCCTCCCAAGGCATTTCAGCCTGGTTACTGGCAGGTTTTTCTCCTCCCCCCAAGACACTTTTTCTCCGGTGGCTTTGCATGTTTTCAAGCTGAATCTTATTTTCTGTGATTCCTGTTCCTCTCCTTGGTGCTCACAGCTCCTCCTGGCGTAGTGCCAGCTGTAGAGTTCGTCAGCATGTGGCTTTCTCCCTCTGCCCAGCCCAGTAATGAAGATGTTGGCTGAGGCCAGCCCTTGCACAACACACATCCCCAGCTCCGTGCCTTGCTGTTTACCCCTGGCCAACACTTCATCTGATACTTCACCCTTTGGCTTTGGTTCTTTTAGCCCTGTCCCCGCCCACAGGACAGGCTTCCCACACCCGGCAGTTGGAATCAGAGTGGACAGGGTTCGCTCCTGTGCAAGAAGCCAGCATTAGGGTGAGGTCCTGCTTCAGTCCCACTTTTTTAGGCTTTTAATGATGTCTTGGCTTCATGCAGGCCCTGTGCATGGAGTGGATTTCGCCCTGTAGCAGGATTTGGTGAGACACTGAACTGGGCTCTCCCCAGAGCTGAGCACCATAGGCTGGGTGCACACTGGGTGCTGAATGCCTCTGAAAATCTGGCCCTGTGTCAAGCCATCATCATCACCAGTCTTCCCACCCCATCAGGGTGTATGTAGCCTTTATTTTTATTTAAAGGTAATTTTATCGCTGTTCTATTACACCATCGAGGGCTCGGCTCTGGCGGCGACAGTCAGCAGAGCTCTCTCTGCCCGTTCTAGCTCTAGAGCTCATAGGAACATATGAAGCCATAAGCAAGTAACAGACAATCACAAGAAGAAGGTTTATTAACTTGTCTCCATTTTATTAATGTTACCAAAGCATGTACAACACCTAGATCTATCCAGGCACCAGTTCTAACTGCAGCCAGTCTCACATCCTCCTAGACAGCATTCGGGTCTGGTGGGTCTCGCATGGATTGATCATCAGTACAGGGATGCTTCCTGCTGGAGTTTGCCCATAGGAAGCTCAATTTTCCCGCTCTGGGCATCCCCTTTTCATAATGTGATTCTGCCTGTACTTATATTCCGTGCATGTACATGTAAGTGTCACCCCTCTTTTTCATTATTGGTCCTCTAGAAACAGAAGGGACCCCGATTTCTATAGAATCATAGACTATCAGGGTTGGAAGGGACCTCAGGAGGTATCTAGTCCAACCCCCTGCTCAAAGCAGGACCAATTCCCAACTAAATCATCCCAGCCAGGGCTTTGTCAAGCCAGGCCTTAAAAACCTCTAAGGAAGGAGATTCCACCACCTCCCTAGGGAACCCATTCCAGTGCTTCACCACCCTCCTAGTGAAAAAGTTTTTCCTAGTATCCAAAAAAGGTCATGTCTAGGTCATGTAGGTTCTCTTTATTCTCATTGGCATTGACGCACAACCTGTATCCCGTGGTTCAGATGCATGTAGGAGACAGATGTGCCTCTACCACATTTTTATGATTTAAAATTAATCTTCCAGCTAATTTTTCGCAATGTTACCCCTTAGTGCCTCTTTTCCCATCATCTCAGCGCATCAGGTTATACTTCTGTCAGCATTTCTTAGCTCCAGGGCCTAAAATAGCTAAGCTAAAATCTTGCAGGCCTCAGCCTACAAGTCTTGCATTTCAGCCTTTCTTACTTAGCTATCTAATCCCTGATTCCCTCTAACTACTGTTCAAGCTTATACTTCTATCATCCTACAACTTAACTCGATTTACCATACAATGCTTATATATAACACGACATGGTAATTAATCATAACATCACCCAATAACTGGATAATAAACTAAAATCATTGGCTACAAGGGGCACCAGGCAGGAGTTAAACTGCGCCAGTCGTTCCTATTCTGGGCTTGTTTTATATACTGATGTAATAAAGCTGCTTCAGACATTACTGTGTTACAGCGTGTGCCTCTAGCATCAGCCACTCTTGTCTCTTGCTCTAGAGGTGCCAAAGAAATGCCTGTTTAGGTAACCAACTGGGCATTCTGAAAAGATGTCCCAGATACATCCTGTGTCAAGGGCTGCACTGAAATCCAGAGCCCTTCACCCACCAACGCTGTGACTGTCTCCCACCTTGGCTCCTGGTACCTGGAGCCTGGTATCCTGGTACCAACATGGCTACAACAACATTGCAAAGCCCCTGTCATGTTTGTCCAGCAAGACTTGTCCTTTGTGAGATCACGCCACTGGCTTCCCTAATCCCTGAGCTGTTTATGATTTCTTCTCTCCTGGGTTATGAAACTGTTTAATTTTATGGCCCACTCAGAAGAGCCCCCACAGCCCAGGCATTCAGCACCTCAGTCCTAGAGGGAGCCAAAAGCAACAACAAAGTCTGGCCTTTGAGCTACACAGTGAAGTGGCCTCTGATTTTCAGTGCCTCTGTTTTTTTTCCTGTTGCTGCCCAGCCTGAGATAAAATCAGTGCTTGCCAATGTACAGCTTCCCAAGGGTCCCCAGCCTGCTGGAGAGTCGCATCTCCCCCCCCCCCTCATTTGTATAATGGGGATAACAGCCCTGTCCTGCCTTGCTAGGGTATGGGAGAGGGGCAAGTAAGTATCTAATACACACATAGTATCACAACCAGCTCCTGTGGCCCCTTGTAAGGGCATAGCCTGCCTCTTTAAAGGCCTGGGGCTAGGCCAGCCCTGATCAATCAGCTTTCCATCAGTAGATCTCAAAGTGTTTAACTGAGGATGTCTGTTTCATTATCCCAAGTTTATTGCCAGGGAAACTGAGGCACAGAGAGGAGAAGTGATTCACTCAAGGTCACCCACAGGCCCATGGCAGAGCCAGAAACAGGACCCAGGTGTCCTGACTCCCAGTGCTGTATGCTATACACTAGGCCACACTGCTTCCCTAGACAGATTAGCGCACTCCTGTGCCCAGATCAATAGCTCTAGTGATCCAGCCACTCAGCAGGCCAGTGGCAGAGCTGGGATTAGAACCCAGGTCTCTGTACTCCAACCCAGTGCTCTCCCCACTAGGCCGTACTGCCACACTCTGTAGCCATAGCCATAGCCCAGGTGACTAAAAGCTCTTCTTCTGTAATTATTTGTGCACATAGGAGTGATTTCAATGCAAAGACCTACCTCTGTGCTGTGCTAGGCTGGGGAATTTAGGGGCAGGGTGTCGGGAATGTCGGCTTCCCCGCAGCAGCGTTAACTTGGCCACACAGCACAGATGTCTGCAGGTGTCAACGTACCTTCCCCGACAATGGAACCACGTCGCAAAGGGGCCTGGCAGCAACTGTTCTCATGCTCTTGGCAAATGACCAATCCCAGGCCCTGCAACACGGAGAGCACGGCCCTCTGCAGCTTGAGCTAACCCATGGCAGCACCTGTCCAAGGATGGGGTGCACTCCCCATCTCTCGCCATCTTTAAGTCAAGACGAGGTGTCAGAGGAAGGACACAACACACACAGGCAAGTGGGTAGTGAATCACTTGTGGGAGCCCCTAACAGGACGTGTGCACTGGAGCAAGGGGGGTAATTTTCAGACACAAGCAGTGGGATGGGCTAGTCACTCAGGTACAGACCTAGGGAGCATACATGGGGCGGCGACACTGCTACTTTTGACGCACTAGTGCCAGTGGAGCTAGTGTGGGTACATCCACCCCTCCCACTCCAGTGCAGACAGACCCTGACTCTGCATTGCTTGGCCTGCTGTGTGCTTCTATTCCCACGGATGCCCTGGCTCTTGCAGTGACAGGGGGTTGGGGCCCCAGGGCCCTGCAGGTTACTCCGGGTGGCCCAGCCTCTCCTTGATGCACACTGGGCCCAATCCACAGATGAACGGGAAGGAGCCTGGGCCATGGTCCTGCCTCAGTGAATCTCCTGCTGAGCTCTTTGCCCTGACCAGTCTGGCCCTGACTCCCTGAGTTCTCACCTATGCCAGGCTGCTTCTGGGCTGTTCTCCCTGCGGGGGGCAGCTCCTGGGGGGGGGCGTGGCGTTGTTCAAGGCCCTGGTACAGACAAGGCTCAGGCATCAGCATTAAATGACTTGGTGGTACAAGGACCTGAGCCGCCTCCTGGTACTGCCTCATTGGCAAGTGCACGCTGCGGCCTCCTGGCTACACAAGACCCTTCAGCTGCTTGGGTTGCGTCCTTAGTGTGGGGAGCGGTGCAGGGCTTTGCTGGGAGCCTGCAGGTGGCACTGTGAGCCTGTCGCAGTCCAGCCGGCGCTGACACTGGATACAGCTGCATGGGCTGTGGAATGAGCAGCAGTCCCCTGAGCGGCTGAAGTGGAGGGCCCTGTCCAACCCCCCAGGAGCACTGACTGCTACCCTCTTCTTGCTGTCCTGAGCAGTCAATGAGTGTTTCTTCTGGGGACTTGAGAGCACCTGCAGAGGAAGGTGGGGGGGCTGTGCTGCTCTCAGCAGTGCCTGGCACCCGGTCCCACCCAGCACTGAGGGAGAGCTTGGAGAGCCAGGGTTTCCCCACTTGTCACCCCAGAGACCAGGCTGCTAGGGGGTTAATGAGCAGACTGGGATGGGGGATAAGCCAAAGGTCCCGCTCACAGGCCGGCTTTTATTTGAGCCAGAAAAGTCCAGTTCTTCCCTCCCTCCCCCTTGTATGCTCCCATCCCCAGTCACCTGCTGCTGACTGGTGATGTGCCACAAGCCCATTTCAGCACCCAGCTGCCCCGCGGAGCCGCAGCTGGGACACGGGGAGCCAGCAAGTCTGTTCTGCGTGCCCAGACGTCCCGCTCCGGAGCCTGCACAGGGCATTCACTGGGCCTGGTGTGCACGCCCAGCTGCTAAGAGTCTGCCGTGTGATGAGCAACGACATGGGAGGGGGGGAGAGTCGTGCGAACTCCTCGCTCCCAGATCCTGGCACGGGATGCTCCTACCCGTTGTGTCTGTGGGATCCAGCAGGGCTAGCGTCATTCAGCATAGCCTCCTTTCGCCGTGTCCTAGCCTGTCTCACAGCAACGCATGCAGGACTATGGCAGCATTTGGAGCACAAAGGAGGGGTATCTTCTGAATGGCCTTTGCTAGACCCTTCACCAGGGCTCATTAACGTTCCTGTGGTGCAGTTGATATTCTCTGCAGGATGTGTGTACTCAGGGAACCCGGCCAGGCCTCCGTTCCTAGTTCTAGACTGAGCACGTTGGTAAGGTAAACTAAAGTTAAGGCTGGGAATAGGTGGGAACGTCAAGGTCCAGCCAGTCCAGTGCCCTGTGTCTGACAAGGCCAGGACCAGCTGCTGCAGAGGACAAAGGAGGAAACCTGCAGTAGCCGATGTGGGATAATCTGCCCCCCAGAATAAGTCTTGTCTTGGTCCCTAATAGTTAGACACTGATTTAAAGTCTGAACCACGACATTTTTCCTCCTTTCCGATGTTCCTTGTTAGCATTAACCGGTGCCCTCTGGCTATTCTTGTGATCCATAAATGTCCAGTCCCACTTTGGCTCTTGCGATGTTTTTGTCATCCTGTGGCAGGGAGTTCCACAGTCTAAGTATACAGGGAAAAAGCCTTCCACAAACATTATCAGCGAAATAACGGTTAGAAAGCCAGGCAATTCTAAGGTCAGGGTGAGGCCAAAGTTGTGGATTTCTTTGCAGCAAGGAGGCTCCCAACAGGGTTAGACAGGGTGGAAGAAGCAAGTCCAGACATGCCCAGGCAGGGGCTAAGGGGAGGCCATACACCAGTAGCACAGGGTGCCTTTGGAAAGGACAAGGAGCTTTGCACCACCACTATGTAGAAGGGCCAGTCTCTTCCAGGGATTCTTTGGGAAGACAGCACAGACCAGCTGTAAGCTGCAAGGCACAGCTTGGGGGAGACAGCTTGAAATCTGTCGCCTTGGAATCTTCTTAGGTCAACACCTTGGTCAATGCAGTTATAATGTGACTGACTGGTGCCCCAGAGAGGAGTGTGTGCTGCTCTGAGGGACGAGACAGGGCCTGCCCTTGGAGAAGTAGGAGAGCTCACTCACTCCGGGACCCGCCGCCGAAGTGCCCCAAAGACCCGAAGCGGAAGGACCCCAGCTGCCGAAGACCCCAGGCCCCTATCAGGTGCATTCACAACCTGTAGCCTGGGCCTGCTGCATTCTCCCATTGGCCCCTCTCGTTGTGGCTGGTTGGGCAGTGTACTCACAGCAGCTCTCACCAGCAGCTAGACAGGGTCCCAGTCAAGTCCTGGAGGCAGCCCTCTCCCCCACAGGCAGTCAGCTCCGCAGGCAGCTAGAGACACCTGGAGGCCAGGCAGCGCTGGGAGCACAAGTGCCTCACCTGTGCTGCTGGAAGACCTGGGTGCCCTAGTGTCTGTTCTTCTCCTGAGTGAGAGCTCTGCTGTCCCCTCTGCATCCTGTGAGAGTTAGACATGCCAGCGTAGCCAGGGAAGGCTTTCCAGTCCTATGTGTTCTCGGGGCCTTTTCCCCACTGGATCCCTGCTCATTGTACTGAGAGTAGAATTTAGCCCTTCATTTTTCAGGGCAGAGGGGAGGGGAGTGCAGGTGGAGCTCGCAGTGTGCCGAGGGACTCCGGGGGCTGTACTAAATAACTTACTTTGCCTTGGGAAGCTGATTCATATCCCGGTCTGGGTCACAGGAGCTGTCACTGGTCCAGTCACAAAGCTGCAACTGGCATTGTAACCCACACACCTTCTGGGTGTGGTGTTGTGTCCCAACTAGTGGTACCAAGACCACTTAGAGAGAGAGGGATTAATGAGTTTGCTTTACAGCCTTAGCTAACAGCTCCTAATCTGAGCCAGGGGAATTGCCGCGGGGAAGCAGAAACCGCTCCAAAGACTGAAAGGTGAGATCCATGTGGCTTCCTTTGCTCTGGTTCAGAATGGCCATTCCAGGCCAAAGCAGCCTTGGTCTACGCAGAGGTATGCTGAGCCCCCAGTGAGGACCCTGGAAACACCCCGTGTTCTTGGGGAGGAAAGCAAGCAGGCCATGAGGGAAGGAGGGACCCAATATTCCCATTCCCATTTCAGCCTGCACAGTGCTGAGCTTGTCCTGTCGTAGCATGGGCCGCTCTCCAATCCAGTGCACACTAGTGCCCTGCACCTCTTGGTGGTGAGCATGAGGTGGGAGCTGGGCACTGGTGAGTAGAGCTGCCTAGTGAGTGACAGTCCCACTTCACAGCAACTTTTGAGATTCTGACATTTGTTTTTGGTTTGCTGTGGAACAAGCCCCAAACCTTCTGTGACAACCGAATTGTGTCCGAATGTTACTTTTCAGCTCAAACCCTGAGTTGAGGAGTCTGTGTCCCCACGGCCTGGCAATAGCTCACTGGACTGTGGGAGAACCAGGTTCGGGTCCTAGCCCAGCCTGATTCAAAGATTCCTCTGAGTCGGGAAGAGCAGGGACTGCTCCCTGGGCCTCTCTAAACAGTCCTGATTTTTAAAATTTCTAGCAAAACATTAGAACATAGTAACGGCCATACTGGGTCAGACCAATGGTCCATCTAGCTCAATATCCTGCCTTCCGAGAGTGGCCAATGCCAGGCGCCTCAGAGAGAATGAACAGAGCAGGTAATAATCAAGTGATGCATCCCCTGTCGCCCATTCCCAGCTTCTGGTAAGCAGAGGCTAGGGACACCATTCCTGCCCATCCTGGCTAATAGCCATTGATGGACCTATCCTCCATGAACTTATCTTCACAGCATCCTCTGGCAAAGGGTTCCACAGGTTGACTGCACGTTGTGTGCAGAAATATTTCCTTTTGCTTGTTTTAAATCTGCTGCCAATGAATTTCATTTGTTGACCCCTAGTTCTTGTGTTATGAGGAGGAGTAAATAACACTTCCTTATTTACTTTCTCCACATCAGTCATGATTTTAAAGACCTCTATAATATCCCCCCTTAGTTGTCTCTTTTCCAAGCTGAAAAGTCCCAGTCTTATTAATCTCTCCTCATACGGAGGCCGTTCCATACCACTAATCATTTTTGTTGCCTTTTTCTGAACCTTTTCCAATTCCAATATATCTTTTTTGAGATGGGGTGAGCACATCTGCACGCAATATTCAAGATGTGGGCGTACCATGGATTTATATAGAGGCAATGTGATATTTTCTGTCTTATTATCTATCCCTTTCTTAATGATTCCCAACTTTCTGCTCACTTTTTTGACTGCCGCTGCACATTGAGCGGATGCTTTCTGAGAACTATCCACAATATCAAGGAAGAAAGGAGAGCAGTAGAATACGGACCCTGGACTTCAGAAAAGCAGACTTTGACTCCCTCAGGGAACAGATGGGCAGGATCCCCTGGGAGAATAACATGAAGGGCAAAGGGGTCCAGGAGAGCTGGCTGTATTTTAAAGAATCCTTATTGCGGTTGCAGGAACAAACCATCCCGATGTGTAGAAAGAATAGTAAATATGGCAGGCGACCAGCTTGGCTAAACAGTGAAATCCTTGCTGATCTTAAACGCAAAAAAGAAGCTTACAAGAAGTGGAAGATTGGACAAATGACCAGGGAGGAGTATAAAAATATTGCTCAGGCATGCAGGAGTGAAATCAGGAAGGCCAAATCACACTTGGAGTTGCAGCTAGCAAGAGATGTTAAGAGTAACAAGAAGGGTTTCTTCAGGTATGTTAGCAACAAGAAGAAAGTCAAGGAAAGTGTGGGCCCCTTACTGAATGAGGGAGGCAACCTAGTGACCGAGGATGTGGAAAAAGCTAATGTACTCAATGATTTTTTTGCCTCTGTCTTCACGAACAAGGTCAGCTCCCAGACTACTGCACTAAGCAGCACAGTATGGGGAGAAGGTGACCAGCCCTCTGTGGAGAAAGAAGTGGTTCGGGACTATTTAGAAAAACTGGACGTGCACAAGTCCATGGGGCCAGATGCGCTCCATCCGAGGGTGCTAAAGGAGTTGGCGGATGAGATTGCAGAGCCATTAGCCATTATTTTTGAAAACTCATGGTGATCGGGGGAGGTCCCGGATGACTGGGAAAAGGCTAATGTAGTGCCCATCTTCAAAAAAGGGAAGAAGGAGGATCCGGGGAACTACAGGCCAGTCAGCCTCACCTCAGTCCCTGGAAAAATCATGGAGCAGGTCCTCAAGGAATCAATTATGAAACACTTAGAGGAGAGGAAAGTGATCAGGAACAGTCAGCATGGATTCACCAAGGGCAAGTCATGCCTGACTAACCTAATTGCCTTCTATGAGGAGATAACTGGGTCTGTGGATATGGGGAAAGCAGTGGATGTGTTATTCCTTGACTTTAGCAAAGCTTTTGATACGGACTCCCACAGTATTCTTGCCGCCAAGTTAAAGAAGTATGGGCTGGATGAATGGACTGTAAGGTGGATAGAAAGCTGGCTAGATCGTCGGGCTCAACGGGTAGTGATCAATGGCTCCATGTCTAGTTGGCAGCCGGTTTCAAGCGGAGTGCCCCAAGGGTCGGTCCTGGGGCCGGTTTTGTTTAATATCTTTATTAATGATCTGGAGGATGGTGTGGACTGCACTCTCAGCAAGTTTGCAGATGACACTAAACTGGGAGGAGTGGTAGATACGCTGGAGGGTAGGAATAGGATACAGAGGGACCTAGACAAATTAGAGGATTGGGCCAAAAGAAACCTGATGAGGTTCAACAAGGACAAGTGCAGAGTCCTGCACTTAGGACGGAAGAATCCCATGCACTGCTACAGACTAGGGACCGAATGGCAGGATAGCAGTTCTGCAGAAAAGGACCTAGGGGTCACAGTGGACGAGAAGCTGGATATGAGTCAACAGTGTGCTCTTGTTGCCAAGAAGGCTAACGGCATTTTGGGCTGTATAAGGAGGGGCATTGCCAGCAGATCGAGGGACGTGATCGTTCCCCTTTATTCGACATTGGTGAGGCCTCATCTGGAATACTGTGTCCAGTTTTGGGCCCCACACTACAAGAAGGATGTGGAAAAATTGGAAAGAGTCCAGCGGAGGGCAACAAAAATGATTAGGGGTCTGGAGCACATGACTTATGAGGAGAGGCTGAGGGAACTGGGATTGTTTAGTCTGCAGAAGAGAAGAATGAGGGGGGATTTGATAGCTGGTTTCAACTACCTGAGGGGGGGTTCCAAAGAGGATGGAGCTCGGCTGTTCTCAGTGGTGGCAGATGACAGAACAAGGAGCAATGGTCTCAAGTTGCAGTGGGGGAGGTCTAGGTTGGATATTAGGAAAAACTTTTTCACTAGGAGGGTGGTGAAGCACTGGAATGCGTTACCTAGGGAGGTGGTGGAGTCTCCTTCTTTGGAGGTTTTTAAGGCCCGGCTTGACAAAGCCCTGGCTGGGATGATTTAGTTGGGAATTGGTCCTGCTTTGAGCAGGGGGTTGGACTAGATGACCTCCTGAGGTCCCTTCCAACCCTGATATTCTGTGATTCTATGATTCTACAATGGTGCCAAGATCTTTCTTCAGTGGTGACAGCTAATTTAGACCTCATCATTGTATATGTATAGTTAGGATTATGTTTTCCAATGTGCATTACCTTGCATTTATCAACATTAAATTTCATCTGCCATTTTGTTGCCCAGTCACCCAGTTTTGAGAGATCCCTTTGTAGCTCTTTGCAGTGTGCCTGGATCTTAACTATCTTGAATAGTTTTGTATCATCTGCAAATGTTGCCACCTCACTGTTTACCCCTTTTTCCAGATCATTTATGAATATGTTGAATAAGACTGAGCCCAGTACAGACCCCGGGGAACAAATGACACTAAATATACTCAGATTCCATGTCACTAATTTCTCCTCTGCTGAGCTACAAGGCCCCGGTTTTCAACCTAACTGTTGTCTCGTCTTACTGCCCTGGTTTTGTTTAGCACTGTGGCTCAGATAGCTGATCTGATGTTTCAAAAAGCAGAATGTAAATAGTGTCACCCGCTTTGCCAAACGTTAGCTGGGGCCACCCCCACCTAACTGTGGGCCATGGACCCCTGGGGATCCACAGACTATGTTGAAAATTTTCAAAGGGGTCTGTACCTCTATTTGAAAATTTTTAGGGGGCCACAAATAAAAAACAGTTGAAAACCCCTGATTTACATGGATACCCCAGTCCTGGCATGGAGGTGGTCACAAACAGCACACAGGCAATACCCTCTCGGTGGAACGCAGCTCAGCACCAGTGCTCAGGTCCCAGAGAGCCACTCTGCGTCAAGAATAGACTTTGTGAGAGACCAAGGCAGAGGGCTGCTCCCACAGCTCCCTATACACGAACCTCACGTAACAAAGCTAAAGTAACACAGCATGTCTTCCCAAGACTGAGCATTTGCTCACGTGTGAAGAAGAATATGCAGAAAGCTGTGTAACAGTGCTGCCTGGTGCCACCTGCCCTAACTACAGATAAGAGAAGGTGGTTTGTGTCTTCGAAAAGCTGGGATATGTGGATGAGGTGCTCAGCTCTGTATTCTTTTTCTTTCTGGTGTGCGGCAAAATCGGTTTTGCCCCAACAAGCTACACGAGCATCTCTGTAGGGAAAACCAGGGTGGGAAGCTGGAGCCCCAATGGCAAGTTTTAAATCAAGTTTCTAAAAGATCTGCTCCAATTCAAACAGGAGTCACTTTGGGGGCGTTCAGTCGCCTGTGTTATACAGGAGATCGGACTAGGTGGTCACAGTGCTCCTTTCTGGCTTTATGCACCTCCATACCAGGTGGATACATCCTCAAGCAGGTGCCCGTGGTGGAGTTTCCTACCAATGTGCGGGGTTGTCTCACCCATTTGCCATTTGACTGGCATTGCCGTCTCCCCTGTCCCTCCCCTGGGCTTATGCCCAGTTTTAATTCGTGGCTTTTGATGATTTCTGCTATTCTGAGGCAGTGTCTTTCTCTGTTGGCCAGGAGAGTCAAGAGCGTCTCTGGGTTTCTGTCTCCCTGGATTGGATGAACTGACCATCCCTCTCCATTTGCACTCTGAAGCTCTGCCCTTGCTTTGCACACTTAACTGCCCAGGCGACGGTTCTGCTTGGGGCCCTGTAGCCATCCAGGCTGGCATGGTTTGTGACTTGCTCTTCGGAAGATTTCGTTCTGTGGTGGGGGAGGGGTGGGTTGTTTGCGCTCTTTTTCAGGGCGGTTGTGGGTGGCTGGAGGCTGCTGGGAGGCAAGGAGGTCGGTGCTTTGTGCAGAGTTCAGCTTGTGCTACTCTTGGGCAGTCTGGTGTTGGGGGATGAGGCTGCTCGGGGGGCACACAGAGCTGGGGTCCAGGTTTCTCTAGTGTGTAGTCAGACAGGTTGGATTTTGCCATCTTAACAGTTTTAACAGGAGTCTGACTGGATAAAGCAGGTGTCTACTGTAGTTTCTCTTCAGAGCAGTGTGGCCTAGTGAATATAGCAGTGGACTGGGTCTCAGGAGATCTGGGTTCTGTGCCTGCCCCTGCTGGGTGGCCTGGGGCAGGTCATGTTGCTGATCTGTGCCTCAGTTTCCCCCTCTCTAAAATGGGGCTAATGAGACTCATCTCCTCAGTAAAGTGCTTTGAGATCAACTGATGACAAGTTCTATATGAGAGCTTGGTATTATGAGCCTCTTTATTCTATAGAACACTCTCGGTGCCTTCCCCTTCCCTTGTAGGGTTTCATTGCTTCTGGGGGCACTTACTGAGGCATATCCATTTATGGGGCTTGCAACATAAGACCTGAGTTTGTTCTGGGCCAGGATTCCAGACGGCTGGGTGCTGCGGCATGACTGTCCTTGAGACCAGACAGCTTCTTTCAGGAGCAATGAGAGGAGAATTGGCCCCTGGGAGCCATTCAGTGCTAGACCTGGATCCGAGCAGAGCTGATACATTCTCAATCTACAGCCTGACCCTCCAGCCATTAGTATGTATTTTTTATATACAGGTAGCAGCTAGGAACCCATAGTCCAGCCCCCTGTTGCGCCAGGTGCTGTCCAAACACACAAGAAAAAGTCAGTTCCTGCCCCAAAGAGCTGACAATCGGTGTGTACAACAAGAGAGGGCAGGCGGACAGACACGGACAGACAGGGCAGGGCAAGGAGGCAATGAGACAGTATTGGTCGGCATGAAGGGCAATGGCTTCAGAACACCCCCTACCTAACAGTTGTCTCATCATACTGCCCTGCCTGTTTGCATGCCATTTCTCTTCACATTAGAACAGCTGGAGGGGGTCTGATGGCCTTGGTTTACCCCACTCCTGTTTGGTACCAACTTGTGGGATCCCTGAGGTGCCAGACTCAGTTGGGACGGGAACAGGGCCACACTTTTTGGGGAAAAAAACTTCCCCCCCCAAAAAAAGCACATATTTAGGTCAACCGTAATCGTTTGCAATAGTTTATGCCAAATTCATTTTTGCCCCCCCAAAAAGAAAGAAGAAACAATCAAAATGCAACATTTCTAGTCTTCGATTTGAAACTACCTTTCACTTTGAAATTTGACTTCCATTTTATTTTATTTTTAAAAAAGAAGACGGTACCAAACTCAAACCCAGGACAAGCCTTTCGTTTTGGGCTGAAGTGAATTTTGTTGTTTCGTTTCACTGAAAAATGAAAAGAAAATGTCATTGTGGCGCAGGCGGAACTGGGTTTATTTTCTATGGTTTGGCTCCTGCACCAAAAACCAGGTGCTGCCCAGCTCTAGTCTGAAGCGGCCTCACCAGCCAGCAGATCCTGCCCCTTGTTCTGCCCTGAGCCAAGGGGCTGCCTGGCTGGGTCGGCCTTTCGCTGCCATGCAGTTACTGAGCTGCTCCCAACTCTGCTCACCAGGGATCACTCAGGAGCCGCTTGGGCTGAGGGGTCCCCCCTGTGTGTACGCCCCAGGGAGCCTGTCCCCTCTCTCCAGCACCCTGCGATGGGGCTGCAGTCAGAGGAACTGCCTCCCACTTGATTGGCTGCCCAGAGGACGAATGCCGGAGCCGAGAGAGCCCGATGCTACCTGAAGAACCCCTCAGGTCCTCAGGTTTCACTCGTGACCATCTGACAGCAGCAGCTGTCCTGCCAGCAGGCACCAGCTGAGCCAAAGCCACTCACACTCTCGGAGTCGAAGGAGAGTGAAAATCTGACCCTAAAAGCTCTTTCCTTGGGACACTGCTTTTTCCATCGAAAAGTAAGTAACCGATTAAGACCTGGGTTGCTGCCAGGCAGCCGGTCAGTGTCTCGGAGCTTTTTCTCCCTAGAGTAGCACAGATCGGTGTTTGGTACAAACTAACAAGCCCCCACGCTCCCAGCCTGAGGGCTCTCGCTACCCTGCTCGTGGGAACTTAGCACTGCGACGTCCCCGGGGGCTCGTTAGGAGCCGACAGTGTCTGGAGAAAGACCGCCTGGTTGTGCTTTTTCTGCCGTCAGGTGACCCTCGCTCCAGACTTGGTCAGGCATGTTAGGAAAAGAGGAGAAAGCCCCCGCGGAGAGAGGCAATACACAGAAAGACAGTAAAGACAGAGTTCTGTGGACTAACCAATCCCAGTTGTCCCCCTAGGACACAGACCCTAGTGACTGCAAACTGCCTGTTCCAATTAAGGGGTGGGGGCAGAAATTACACTTCTGTTCCATCTTCCGTCTGCTGAAGCACCCAGCTCAGAACACAGCTTTCAAGTCCGAAATCCCCTGGCTCCTGGCGTCTCCTCCTCGCGTTCTAAATATAAACGTTGACCAGTCCAAGCCGGAGGTTGCATGAAAGGTCTTCAGGCTGCCCTGGGTAGGGAGTGTTTGCTGCGTCTCCTTTTGTGGAAGAGATCCCTTGGCCCTCTTCGGCGCTGAAGTTGGGCCCCGTGGGAAAGTGCAAAGAGCCCCTCGCGGGGAAGGTCGCGAGGAGAGAACAATTTCTGCGCTGTTGCGAAATGGCATAAGGTGACGTGCCAGGAGAAGACGCCATTTGAAGCCATTGCGAATCCTCTCCTATTTCCCAGCCAAAGATTCCCTGAGCCTGCAGTGTGTGGTGTGTACACAGGCAGCCGATCCCTCCCGGGGCCATGGGATAACATCGAGAGGGCGGAGGGTAAAGAGAGGCAGAATTAGGAGACGGGGAGAAGGGAAATAAAGGACTGGAGTGAGGAGGGGGAGGGGGAAAAAGAGAGAGGATGTCTGAGAAAGGCAAGAAGGAAAGGGATGCAAGAGGGATGAAACCACAGATTGGATAGATTCTGCATGGGACTCACTCACACCTAATGACAATTTTCACGTGCCTGCTGCATACACAACGTGCCATGCAGCTACCAACTATGCAAGCAGTAATGCACATACTGTGTATGCACGGGCTATGAATCCGCCTCAGATGCAAGGGTTGCTGCACCTGTTGTATACATAAGAGGCCTTACACCTGCTGTGTATGCAAGGGGTGATGCACCAGCTTTATACACGACGGGCCAGACACCTGCTGTGTATGCAAGGGGTGATGCACCGGCTTTATACACTACGGGCCATGCACCTGCTGTGTATGCAAGGGGTGATGCACCGGCTTTATACACGACGGGCCATGCACCTGCTGTGTATGCAAGGGGTGATGCACCGGCTTTATACACGACGGGCCATGCACCTGCTGTGTATGCAAGGGGTGATGCATCGGCTTTATACACGACGGGCCAGACACCTGCTGTGTATGCAAGGGGTGATGCACCGGCTTTATACACGACGGGCCAGACACCTGCTGTGTATGCAAGGGGTGATGCATCGGCTTTATACACGACGGGCCAGACACCTGCTGTGTATGCAAGGGGTGATGCACCGGCTTTATACACGACGGGCCATGCATCTGCTGTGTATGCAAGGGGCCAGGAACCAACTGTGTACCAGGAACCTGCTGCATCCCTGGGGCCGTTGCCCTGATCCATAAGACTTTTCTCCACTATCTTTTGGAAGCCAGCCTTTAACTTCTGTTGTGGCCTCTCGGTCAATTCCCCCAGTGGCAGTTGTTTTAACTCCCACCCGGTGGGGCTGAGGACTAGAAAAAGGTCTGCAAATAAACACTAAATGCATGAAGGAAGTGCAGTTCTGTCTGCGCCCCGGGCCTGACCCTGATGGAGACGGAGTCAGTTCGGGAACAGATCAGATCCTCAGTGCATGAGATGTTTAAAACCTGCCTGGAGAAATCCCTGGAGAAGACAACACGGGATCATCTTCTCCATCTCTGAGGTATACTGTGAATGGGGAGAGGAAGCAGTGAAACCAGTGCGAGTTAGGCACCTAAATACTTGTGTGGCCCATTGGGACTGTGCAGGGCATGCACCAGCCCCTGGGAGGATTCCCTGAGCAGGAGCAGCAGCTCTTGTGCTGCCCCCTGCCCAGTAGCCCTGGGGAAGGGGTGTGCTGCGGATGTGGCTGAGGATACGAGGTGTGAATTGGGGGTGTGAGGAAGAGAGGCTGGAGCACCCGTGCCCTGGCAGTTCTAAGCTATCATGCAGCCGATGTGGGGCAGTTGCAGTACGTTAGAGCGGCCCAGGGGGCTGCTCTGCAGCGGGAGCAGCTCAGAACAGCGGGTGATTTGTTGTAGGAAGATCCTACCTGTCCTCACCCTTCTGAGCTAGCTAATACAGAGCGGGCCTCGAGCCCATTGGGAGGGTGTGGGGGGTTTAGAGGACTGGGCAGCATGGAGCACCGAGTTGTCTAGCCAGGGCCTGGAGCAGCCTGCTGCATGGGCAGTATTTGGAAAACAAATGGGGGCAGTGTGGGGTGTCGATGCCCTGTGTAGTGGATGGGGAGGGTGCTGTGGGCATAGGCTCCCATCTCAAGTTGTCAGGTGGCTTCCCAGCCTGTAGGGCAATGTGCAGAGCATTTTTCAGGGTGGGTCTGTGGTGCCTCGTTGAAAATTAGGTGGGGAAGTGGCTGGGTGGAGGGACCCAGGCTCCCCTTAAGTGATGGGAGATTAACTGATTAGCACTTCCTGACATGAGCATTGAACCCGGGTCACTGGAGATCCTGGGAGTGTGCTAGCAAAAGCAGGGCGCTGCAGGCAGGGGCGGCGGAGCCTTCCCAAAAATGGGGGGGCAGGCCCCCCTGCCCCAAAGCCCCTCCTCTTCCCCCAGAGGCCCCACCCCCGGCGAAGACGGAAGCCAGAGCAGAGCCGGGGAGCCCAAACCCCCGCCCAGAGTGGGGGGGTGAAAGCAGCCCCGGGACCGTGTCCCCACCTCCTGGACCCCCCGCCCAGGGCAAGTGTGGGGACCCAGGCTCCCCATAGCTGCCCATGTGGCTCTTACCCTGACACGGCTCCAGCCAGGGGGCAGCACCTTGGAGCCACAGCCTGGCCAGCTGTGGGAGCTGGTGCAGACCCTCCACCTGCCTTGAGTGGGGGGCCTGGGAGGTGGGGACACGGGCCGGGAGCTGCTCACAGGCCCCCCCGCACCCTGGGCAGGTGGAGGGTCCGCACAGCTCCTCACAACTGCTCAAGCAGCTCCACCAGGCTTGGGGGTGGACCTCGTGGGGAAGAGAGGGGAAGGGGGCTGGTCCTGTTGCAAAAAGTGGACAGGTCAGGCCCCCTGGTCTCCTTGTTCCAGCACCCCTGGCTGCGGGCCATACCCCAGTGTGGTTGGTGATTGCACAACATCCTCCACCTCCCTCCTGCGGTTACAGCTGGGTGTGGCACTCGGTGCTTTCTCAGAGCATTGCTGGGCCATTGGGTCACCCAGAGGTGGCTGCATTTCTGGGTGGCGTGGTTTCTGCCTATGAAGTTTGCAAAGCACTTGGGGACTGTGCGGATGGAAGGGACTGGAGCCCCGGGCGATATTAGCACTGCAAAGAGGCAACTGATGCTTGGGGGGAAAAAGGCTGATGGAATTACGACTTCCCCCTTCAATGCATGGCTGCTTATGCCATCCTAACTATGGAAATGTGCACTTAGATTTCGATCCCACCGACATAACTGCGCTGCAACACCAACTTAATAACGCCACCTCCATGAGTGGTGTAGAGTCACAGTCAATGTAGTTAGGCCAATGCAGTGTCACTTTAGACACTGCCTTGCTTATGTCGACAATTACTGGCTTCCAGGAGCCTTTCCACAATGCCCCACACTGTCAATGCAATTGATAAAATGGCTCCTGGTGAGGACGCACACTGCTGACACAAGAAGCAAAGTGTAGACACGCACAACTGATGTAATTACTGCGGCGGTGGCATGCCGATGTAAGTTAGGTCAGCTTCGTTTTGTAGTGTAGACATGACCTCGGTCTGAGCCGATCCGATCCCAGCTGGGATGAAAACCAACCAGAGACACGAGCCATTACTGCTGCAAAACAAAGAACTGAGGTTACTATCTGGAGAGCTGGTGACAAGAGCTAATGAGGTCAGGGAGGCTGAGATGTCCTCAAGGCTTGGTCTGGAATTACATCAAGGCCAGAACAGTGAAAAGGAACCTGAGTGTAACACAGGATTCAGGCTTTGTGGTTCTGAGACAGGGAACGTGTGCAGAGGTGTCTGTCAGTGCTGTTGTGGTGCTCGGGGGTAGGCTCAACATGCTGAGCTCTACTGTGCACCTTGAGGTGGATGCTTTCATGGCCCCTCAGAATCTCATCTCTAGAGCTTCCTGGCTTGGGGCAAAATCGTTAGAGAACATTCAGGAACCTCCCCCAAAGGTGCCAGCTCCTGCAAAGAACAACGGGGGTGGCTTTCTCCATCCCAACAGCTGGGGACAAAAATAGTCCTAGGTCAATTGCAGCTTGGTGGCCATTTGGATGGAGTGGCTGGTGGCTGGTGGGTACGAAACCATCGAACCTGAATAAAGTGGTAGACGTGATATACCTTGATTTTAGTCAGGCTTTTGACACCATCCCACATGACATTCTCATAAGCAAACCAGGGAGATGTGGTCTAGATGAAATTTCTATAAGGTGGGTGCACAACTGGTTGAAAGACCGTACTCAGACCGTACTCAGAAAGACCGTATTCAGTTAGTGGTTTGCTGTCAAACTGGGAGGGTGTATCTAGAGAGGTCCCACAGGAGTCAGTTCTGGGTCCAGTGCTGCTCAATATTTTCATTAATAACTTGGACAATGGAGTGGAGAGCATGCTTATAAAAGGAAAGGGTTGCAAGCACTTTGGAGGACAGGATTAGAATTCAGGACAACTGTGACACAATGGAGAATTGGTCTGAAATCAAGAAGATGAAATTCAATACAGACAAGTGCAAAGTACTGCACTTAGGAAGGAAACATCAGATGCACAACTACAAACTAGGGAATAACTGGCTTAGTGGTTGTACCATTGAAAAGGATCTGGGGGTTATAGTGGATCACAGAGTGAATATGAGTCAACAGTGTGATGCAGTTGCGAAAAGGCTAATATCATTCTGGGGTGTATTAACAGGAATGTTGTATGAAAGACACAGGAGCTAATTGATCCGCTCTACTCAGCCCTAGTGAGGCCTCAGCTGGATACTGCATCTAGTGCTGGGTGCCACGCTTTAGGAAAGATGTGGACAAATTGGAGAGAGTCCAGAGAAGAGCAACAGAAATGTTAAAGGTTTCAGAGGGCTAGCCGTGTTAGTCTGTATCGGCAAAAACAACGAGGAGTCCTTGTAGCACCTTAGAGACTAACAAATTTATTTGGGCATAAGCTTTTGTGGGCTAGAACCCACTTCATCCGTTTAGAAAACCTGCCCTATGAGGAAAGATTAAAACAACTGGGCATGTATAGTCTGGAGAAAAGATGACAAAAGGGGGACCTGAGAACAGTCCTCATTTAAGGGTTGTTACAAAGATGACATTGATTAATTGTTCTCCATCACCACTGAAGGTAGGACAAGGAGTAATGGGCTTAATCTGCTGCAAGGGAGATTTAGATATTAGGAGAAACTTTGTGACTCTCAGGGTAGTTAAGCTCTGGAACAGACTTCCAAGGGAGGCTGTGCAATCCCCATCCCTGGAGGTGTTTAAGAACAGGTTGGACCTGTCAGGGATGGTCTAGATTTACTTGGTTCTGCCTCAGCGCAGGGGTTGGACTCGCTGACCTCCCAAGGTCCCTTCCAGCCCGACACTTCTGTGATTCTATGATTCTATAGAAACAAGCAAGAAAACTGAAAGCTGCCTGAAAGCCCAGCTCAAATCACAGTCCAGAAATAATCCTGAGCCGGTATCTAATAGCGGAGCTCAAAAATCGGCCTGCCAAACCAAACAAACAGCAACTCTGAGAGCATAACCCAACCCCGACAAGCAGCAAAATGGCCACCCACACCTCCATCCACTGCCCGGCTAACTCCCTGAGGCTGCTCTCCCCGTCAGCCCTAGATCTCTCTACGCTCGATCCAACGTGGAGGCAGGCAGTTTAATAGAGGGCACTGCACACCCACATCCCCCAGCTTCCCGCCTCTTGCGGTGGAAGCTGTGTGGGGCCGCAGTAGTGAACGGCCCAGAGGGGATCCTGAGGCACAGGGGGGGTCACCCGATTGCTGCCCAGAGGGAAGCTGGCTCTGGCACATGGAGGAGCAGCCTGAGGGGAGCCCTGCAGTTTTGGGGGTGCAGGAGGGTAGTTCACCCTGTCCCTGTGGCCTACCGTTCAGTGACCCAGGCAGGGGCCTGGCACGGGGGAGGAATGCCCTTGAGCTGCAGCAGGGAAATTGAGGTTTTATCTCAGGCAAATCTTCAGAGCTCAGACTTGGAGGGAGCCCCATGGAAAAGAAAGAAGGGAAAGACCTGTTAGGCCTCTAGATCACCGTCGAGGGCCTGGTAGGCCATCCCTCTGCAGCATGTTTCCTAGTGCATTGGTTGGTCAGATTCAGCGCCCCACCTCCTGGGACTTGTACGACACACCCCACACCACAGTTCTGCAGCCCAGGCTGCTGGCTTCCAGGAAGCCTTTCCTGCTTTTCCGGTTAAATCCACCCTTTGCAGGCTCATCCCATTTGTCCGAGATATTTCCCCTGCAGCATCCTAAGTAATTCCTCTCCTCCCAGGGGCGAGCACCCGTCCAGTACTGGGTCTCTTCCTCCCCACCCCTGTAGTCCCTTAGTCAAGCTAGACATAGTCACCCTCCAGATCTCATTCCCTTTGTACTGAGGAGTCTGGCTGGTGTAGAGCTAGCATAGGGGGTATGTTGGGGGTGGAGAAAGGTAGACTCTGCTGGCAGATGGTCCCATAAGGTTAGCGTTATCACCTGGCTGGTATTTAACTGGCCTGGGCAGGTTTTTTATAGATTTGCCAGTTCAAAACATAAGAACGGCCATACTGGGTCAGACTAAAGATCCATCTAGCTCAGTATCTTGTCTTCCGACAGTGGCCAGTACCAGGTGCCCCAGAGGGAATGAACAGAACAGGGAATCATCAAGTGATCCATCCCCTGTCGCCCATTCCCAGCTTCTGGCAAACAGAGGCTAGGGACACCATCCCTGCCCATCCTGGCTAATAGTCATTGATGGACCTATCCTCCATGAACGTATCTAGTTCTTTTTTCAATCGTTATAGTCTTGTCCTTCACAACATCCTCTGGCAAGGAGTTCCACAGGTTGACTGTGCATTGTGTGAAGAAATACTTCCCTTTGTTTGTTTTAAACCTGCTGCCTATTAATTTCATTTGGTGTCCCCCTAGTTCTTGTGTTATGAGAAGGAGGAAATAACACTTCCTTATTTACTTTCTCCACACCAGTCATGATTTTATAGATTTCTATCATATCCCCCCTTAGTCGTCTCTTTTTCCAAGCTGAAAAGTCCCAGTCTTATTAATCTCTCCTCCTATGGCAGCCGTTCCATACCCCTAATCATTTTTGTTGCCCTTTTCTGAAACTTTTCCAATTCCAATATATCTTTTTTGAGATGGGGTGACCACATCTGCACGCAGTATTCAAGATGTGGGTGTACCATGGATATAGTGGCAATATGATATTTTCTGTCTTATTATCTATTCCTTTCTTAATGATTCCCAACATTCTGTTCGCTTTTTTGACTGCTGCTGCGCATTGAACGGATGTTTTCAGAGATCTATCCACAATGACTCCAAGATCTCTTTCTTGAGTGGTAACAGCTAATTTAGACCCCATCACTGTATATGTATAGTTGGGATTATGTTTTCCAATGTGCATCACTTTGCATTTATCAACATTGAATTTCACGTGCCATTTTGTTGCCCAGTCACCCACTTTTGTGAGAGCCCTTTGTAACTTTTCTCAGTCTGTTTTCGATTTAACTATCTTGAGTAGCTGCCAGAAAAATAATTTAATTTGCCAGATTTTTTTTACGTGGGTCTAAAGATTTGCATTATTGTCACACTGCACTAGGCTAGCTAATGTTCAAAGTGTCTGTGTCCAGACAGAGATGCTGCAGTGTTCCCACTTCCTCAGTTTACATGATAACAGATAAAAACCGTTGAAATACAGCACCTGTCTGCACACCAAAATGCAAGTGCACCGCATGGGTGTGTGAGAGAGGGTTCGAGTCACACAAGAGTAAGGAGACATGGGATGTCATCAATCTTCTCTATATGTGTTATCTCTCTAGATACTGTCGCGGGGAGGTTGCGGAATTGCCTTGTGGTTGGGGGTTGGGGTTGCAGTGGGCTTGTCTTGTGGGGCCGGGGGCTGCCGGGTTTTTTTGCATTTCAAAAGATGGTAACCCTGCATAGGGGCTGTAGCCAGCCACTGTGCTTTAGAGTAGCCCAGGGAGTTGCACGCAGTCGACAATGGGCACAGCTTCAAAGCAGGCCTGCGATGTCCTTTTAACAGAGAGGGTCTGACCCACACCCTGCAGTGAGTTCTTTTCAAAATCTGAGCTAATAAACAAGCCGAATGGTCTTGCTCCTGGAGCCCCTAGCCCAACCACGGAGGCCTTGTGTTGATTGTCCATCAACAGACAGATTCGGGATGGGGCATTTCTGAGTCCAAGATACAAGTTGTCTGTTACTGAGTCTGGAGCAAACAGCACCGTGTTGCCATGTTGTGGGCAACAATTGGCTGCATCTGGAATCCCGTCTGCACACAGTGCTGCTTGGGAAGGCGCTCTGGATTAAATAGGGAGACAGGGAACCACAGATTAAAGGACCTCACCCTGGGGCCGCTGCAGCTCTGCTGTAGGACCCAGCAGCTATTTTAGCTACAGTCAAGAGCCCTGGGGGCCATGACGTTTGTGCTTTGGGCCATTTAAAGGAGAAGGGGAAATTCTGATGAGAACTCATAAGAATATAAGAACATAAGAATGGCCAGACTGGGTCAGACCAAAGGTCCATCCAGCCCAGTATCCTGTCTACTGACAGTGGCCAATGCCAGGTGCCCCAGAGGGAGTGAACCTAACAGGTAATGATCAAGTGATCTCTCTCCTGCCGTCCATCACCACCCTCTGACAAACAGAGGCTAGGGACACCATTCCTTACCCATCCTGGCTAATAGCCATTAATGGACTTAACCTCCATGAATTTATCCAGTTCTCTTTTAAACCCTGTTATAGTCCTAGCCTTCACAACCTCCTCAGGCAAGGAGTTCCACAGGTTGACTGTGCACTGTGTGAAGAAGAACTTCCTTTTATTTGTTTTAAACCTGCTGCCCATTCATTTCATTTGGTGGCCCCTAGTTCTAGTATTATGGGAATAAGTAAATAACTTTTTCTTATCTACTTTCTCCACACCACTCATGATTTTATATACCTCTGTCATATCTCCCCTTAGTCTCCTCTTATCCAAGCTGAAAAGTCCTAGCCTCTTTAATCTCTCCTCATATGGAACCCATTCCAAACCCCTAATCATTTTAGTTACCCTTCTCTGAACCTTTTCTAATGCCAGTATATCTTTTTTGAGATGAGCAGACCACATCTGTACGCAGTATTCAAGATGTGGGCGTACCATGGATTTATATAAGGGCAATAAGATATTCTCCGTCTTATTCTCTGTCCCCTTTTTAATGATTCCTAACATCCTCTTTGCTTTTTTGACTGCCGCTGCACACTGCGTGGACGTCTTCAAAGAACTATCCACGATGACTCCAAGATCTTTTTCCTGATTAGGTAGCTAAATTAGCCCCCATCATATTGTATGTATAGTTGGGGTTATTTTTCCCGATGTGCATTACTTTACATTTATCCACATTAAATTTCATTTGCCATTTTGTTGCTCAATCACTTAGTTTTGTGAGATCTTTTTGAAGTTCTTCACAGTCTGCTTTGGTCTTAACTATCTTGAGCAGTTTAGTATCATTTGCAAGCTTTGCCACCTCACTTTTTACCCCTTTCTCCAGATCATTTATGAATAAGTTGAATAGGATTGGTCCCAGGGCTGACCTTGGGGAAAACCACTAGTTACCCCTCTCCATTCTGAAAATTTACCATTTATTCCTACCCTTTGTTCCCTGTCTTTTAACCAGTTCTCAATCCATGAAAGGATCTTCCCTCTTATCCCATGACAACTTAATTTACGTAAGAGCATTCGGTGAGGGACCTTGTCAAAGGCTTTCTGGAAATCTAAGTACACTATGTCCACTGGATCCCCCTTGTCCACATGTTTGTTGATCCCTTCAAAGAACTCTAATAGATTAGTAAGACATGATTTCCCCTTACAGAAACCATGTTGACTGTTGCCCAACAATTTATGTTCTTCTACGTGTCTGACAATTTTATTCTTTACGATTGTTTCAACTAATTTGCCTGGTACTGATGTTAGACTTACCGGTCTGTAATTGCTGGGATCATCTCTAGAGCCCTTTTTAAATATTGGCATTACATTAGCTATCTTCCAATCATTGGGTACAGAAGCCGATTTAAAGGACAGGTTACAAACCGTAGTTAGTAGTTCCGCAATTTCAAATTTGAATTCTTTCAGAACTCTTGGGTGAATGCCATCTGGTCCCGGTGACTTGTTGATGTTGAGTTTATCAATTAATTCCAAAACCTCCTCTAGTGACACCTCAATCTGTGACAATTCCTCAGATTTGTCACCTACAAAAGCCGGCTCAGGTTTGGGAATCTCCCTAACATCCTCAGCCGTGAAGACTGAAGCAAAGAATTCATTTAGTTTCTCCGCAATGACTTTATCATCTTTAAGCGCTCCTTTTGTATCTCAATCATCCAGGGGCCCCACTGGTTGCTTAGCAGGCTTCCTGCTTCTGATGTACTTAAAAAACATTTTGTTATTACCTTTGGAGTTTTTGGCTAGCCATTCTTCAAACTCCTCTTTGGCTTTTCTTATTACATTTTTACACTTAATTTGGCAGTGTTTATGCTCCTTTCTATTTACCTCACTGGGATTTGACTTCCACTTTTTAAAAGATGCCTTTTTATCTCTCACTGCTTCTTTTACATGGTTGTTAAGCCACAGTGGCTCTTTTTTAGTTCTTTTACTGTGTTTTTTAATTTGGGGTATACATTTAAGTTGGGCCTCTATTATGGTGTCTTTGAAAAGTGTCCATGCAGCTTGCAGGGATTTCACTCTAGTCACTGTACCTTTTAATTTCTGTTTAACTAACCTCCTCATTTTTGCATAGTTTCCCTTTCTGAAGTTAAATGCCACAGTGTTGGGCTGTTCCTGTGTTCTTCCCACCACAGGGATGTGCTTGGGGCAGGGACCATCTTTCTGGTCTTTGTTTATGGGGTCCTGGCGCTATGGCAACACAAATAAATAATAACAATAGCTAACCCAGGCCTCAACACAGATCTTAGCGGACAGGTGACCCCAAATACACCATCACAACTGTCCCCTTTGGTGGCAGGCACCGGGTGCTTTGAGTTAGAATTCACTCCGAAGTTCAAGGTGGCAATGAGTGACCTCAGAGCAGACGAGAGACTGGCTTAACTGGCTTTAAGCTACCTTTCTTAAAAGGAATGCAGGAGCTAAGCGAATGCAGAAGGGAGCTGGAGATTTTACACACATCAGTCAGGGAATTCAGAGTTACATGCCCCATAACAACTAGAACTCTGCCCCCTTATGTGTATGCACCATGATTGGGGCTTTCTTGACATGATCACACACCACTGCATGATGAGACAGACCTTTTGGCAAATAACACACCAGAACGTAATGCAAAGGAGCTGCACCTTTCTCTGTAACCTGCGATGCTCCGATTCAACTGAGCACTTAACGTACGTGTAAAGTTAAGTGTGCACGTCAATGTTTTCCTGCCTCAGGACCATGAAGCCTCTTGTAATATGTCATGCTCTTGGCCATGATGACACCTAATGAGAGTGACCCTATATAGTCTGGATTTCCCCCCATACCATAATGACACCTGATGAGAGTAAACCCATGTATCTATCTGTTCTGGCCGTGGAAAGGTATTTGCTGGCTCAGAAGCACAGGCTCTGTCCAGTACTGCTCCCAAGGGCAGCAGTTAGCAGACTAGGGCTTTTGCTGGGCAGCAGGAAAGTGCATGCGACACAGTTTAACTCAGCTCCACAGCATGACTGGTGCTGCCTGGAAGCATCCTGCATTCCTCACTGTGCAGCTCGGTCTCAGCCAGGCTTCAGAGAAAGAACCGAAATATTCCGATGGGAGCTACAAGATAAAAACCATCCCGGTGGCAGAATCTGCATTCTGCGTTCAGTGTCATTGCAGGGTAAATAATAATAACAAGTGTTGAGTTATTTTCCTTTAACTTCAGGTCTCTGAGCCTCTAGGTCATTTGGGGGTCACAATTTCAAGCTTTTCTACACTGCCACCAGAGCTAGAAACTTACTTTTTTTTAAAAAGAAAGAAAACTGAGATTCACATGACTCCAGGAACTGGGCCTTTAAGTAAAACCCCAAATATCACAAGACTAATTATAAAATCATGAGAGTTGGCAACGCTGCTGTCACTTTAGTTTCATGTGATTTTTGATCTTGTCCCATGTTAATCAGCTTTATTTTGTGGCTTTTGAAATGAGAATGATTTCTATTTGCAACCTAGACATTGAAAGCATTTGGGGCTCTTGTAGCTTGCGTGGGAGTTTCAGAATGTATTGGTGATGGATCCAGGAGTATGGAGTTACACCAGCACAGACAGTTGGGAGGGCGTCAGGAGACATTGCTTTGAAGGGTGAAGAGGTCTCAGATGTGATGTAGCAGGTAGTGCCGCCTGCATGGCATCTGCTCCCCTTGCCCCGATCATCCAAAGTGTTTGCAGGATGCTGACACACATTGTCAGTAGCTGAACTATTATCGTTAGCATCCTATCTGTTAACAATAGCTCCTGGAATCCTCAGCCGAGATCAGGGCCCTGCTGTACTAGACACAGCAGGAACACACAATAAGGGACAAGGGACTTGTCTACACTTGAAATGCTCCAGCGGCACAGCCGCAGCACTGCTGCTTCAGTGTAGACGCTACCTGTGCTGACGGGAAGGGTTCTCCCATCGCTGTAGTTAATCCCCCTCCCTGGGGCGACGGAAGAATTCTTCCCTTGACCTAGCACTTGTCTACACCGGAGATTAGGTTGGTTTAACTGCGTCACTCTGCTATGAGGATTTTTCACACCCCTCAGTGATGTAGTTAAACTGACCTAATTTTCTATTGCAGCCCAGGCCACAGCCCCGTCCTCAAAGAGCTTGCCGTCTGAACAGACGCCACAGACAAAGGGCAGGTGGGGAAACTGAGGCACATAGCTTTGCCCCAGGTTACACAACAGGACAGTGGCAGAGCCAGAGTGAGCACAGCCTGTAACGGTCTGAAATCCAGAACAGCTGATGATTGCTTTAGTGCTGTGTTTCCTTCTGCCAGCCTGCTGCCCCCAGAACTGTGTGCTGCTCTTGTACTACGAGTGTGAGACATGGGCAATGAGTGTCTTAGCCCATGTGCTCTTTCACCCTGGGTTCTGGATGAGCACTAGACATAGGATCTTTTTTTTATCTCCCAGGATAAAATTCCCAGTGGCCAGCAATAAGGTCATCTCCTTCCTCGTCCTCTGGTAATCCTAGGAATCTTAGGTTCTTAGAACAGATTTTAGGACAGGAAGTGAAGAAGAATACTGTACCCAATTGAAGCGGCAGGGGGAATTTAGTGTCGTTAGCCAGCTGGAATGTGGCCAGAGTTATGGGGCCAATTTTAGCCCTGGTGCAAGCAACAGCAACCCCAGTGATGTTTTAGTTATGCCCAGGGCATATTGGCCAAGGTAGAGACAGATCCTAAACCATTTGAAGCCATGTCACAGGAAGCATTGTGCAAAGCATCACCCAGACATCAGAGAATGATCTATAAATTGCACAACTACTTGTTAAATGGGAAATGCAGGCCCAGCATGGAGCTTCTGGTAGCTGTCAGGAGTATCTATAAATAGTGAAGCGCGGGGGCAGCAGGAAGAGGAGTTTGACATAACCACGGTTCAAGTACTAACCATTCCTGAAACAAAATCTGACCGCACTCTCCAACATGAAACAGAGTGTTTACGCCAGCTTGAGATGCTTACTCAAGATAAAAGGCCCTAGGAAGAGGATTGTCGAGCTGAAATTGCTGCATGTTCTGGGATTTGTGTGCAGAGGATATTGTATCACAATATTGCACGGCATCAGGTTAGAGATGCTAAGCGTGATCAGCAGGGCCCCAACAGGTATGGCGAAGGCTAAGAACAGAGCCCTGGGGACCTAGTCCGGCTAGACAGGAACACTGCCCTCTATCCACATGTGAAATCTGTAGTCAGTGCAGGAAACAGAATGCAAACGAACCACTGAGACCACATGAGGATCCTGCTCGCCCATCAACCATGGCTGGCTTGACGCTATTAGCATTAGACTAAAAGGATTGCCTTTTACTTCCCCATGAGCAGGGCTGGCGCCAGCTTTTCTGCCGGCCCAAATGGCAAAAAAAAAAAAAGACGAGGGGCGCCGCTTCTTCTGCGGCAGTTCGACGGTGGGTCCTTTGCTCCCTCTCTTCCTCTTCGGCGGCAATTCGGCAGCAGCTCAAAGAGGAAGAGAGGGAATGAGGGACCCGCTGCCGAATTTCTGCCGAAGACCCGGACTTGCCGCCCCGATACCAGATGGAGTGCCGCCCCTTTGAATTGGCTGCCCCAAGCACCTGCTTGCTATGCTCGTGCCGGGAGCCAGCCCTGCCCATGAGTGGTAGTGGGGTGTAGTGACCAGGGTGCTAGGCTACCGCACAGGGACATGAGTTCTAATCCTGCCTCTGACCTTCTATGAGTTGCCTTCCCTCCTACTCTTTGCTTGGGTTATCTATTTACCAGTTAGCTCTTTGGGGCAGCAGCTATTTCTTGCTCTCTGCACCTGGCACAGTGGGGCCCTGATCTCTGTTGGCGCTAGGGTTACCAGACATCTGGGGTTTCCCAGACATTTCCTCTTTTTTGGTCTGCTGATCTCCGTCTGGGCGGATTTTTCAAATAAAACAAAATATCCCGGATTTTTCCTTGTGGAGCAGACGTTGCAGATCAAAAAGAGCCGTCTCCGTGCTCGTATTGGTCCCTCCCCTGCATCCACAGATGCCAGATCCCGCCAACCCCACTCCCACTTCCCCAGTGATGTTTTAGTTATGCACAGGGCATATTGGCCAAGGTAGAGACAGACCCTAAACCATTTGAAGCCTGCTCCCACTGGCCACCAACCGCCCTGCCCCCTCCCTGGCAGGGGCCATTTCTAACCTGCCCAGAGAGCAGCAGCTGTGCTTTGAATGGACCGGGCATCATGAATCCCCACCATACAGGCCCCCTCATTGCACCAGTCAGCCCAATTTGGGGCCATCCCAGTGGAGAGCAACCAGCGAGCGACTGAATGGCCTAGGAGCACAGAGCTGGAGCGAGACAGAGGGGCTCTGGAGCCCATGAACTGCCTCCTGTGAGCCAGCCCCAATAAGTGTGTGAGCTGGCCGTGTGAGTGTCTCTGTGTGTGTTGGAAGGCAGTGGAGCAGGTGTGTGGGGATGGCAGCGCAAATGTGTGTATCGTAGGTGTCTGGTCGGGTGTGAGAGTAGCCACAGTAAGTGTGTGTGTCATAGAGCAGTCCAGCGGGTGTGCAAGGAGGCGCAGTAAGCGTGTGTACCACAGAGCAGCCCGGCGGGTGTGCGAGGAGGTGCAGTAAGTGTGTGTGTATCGTAGAGGAGGCTGGTGGGTGTGCAAGGAGGCACAGTAAGCGTGTGTATCACAGAGCAGCCCGGCGGGTGTGCGAGGAGGTGCAGTAAGTGTGTGTGTATCGTAGAGCAGCCTGGCGGATGTACGAGAAGGTGCAGTAAGTGTGTGTATCATAGAGCAGCCCAGCGGGTGTGCAAGGAGGCGCAGTAAGCGTGTGTATCACAGAGCAGCCCGGCGGGTGTGCGAGGAGGTGCAGTAAGTGTGTGTGTATCGTAGAGCAGGCTGGTGGGTGTGCAAGGAGGCACAGTAAGCGTGTGTATCACAGAGCAGCCCGGCGGGTGTGCGAGGAGGTGCAGTAAGTGTGTGTGTATCGTAGAGCAGCCTGGCAGGTGTGCAAGGAGGTGCAGTACGTGTGTGTATTGTAGGGCCATGTAGTGGGTGTGTAAAGAGGATGCAATGTGCGTGTGTGTGTGTGTATCATAGGGCATTTGGGAGGATGTGCAGGGAGGCTGCAGAATGTGTGTACGATAGAACAGGGTTTCTGTTTTGCACACAGTTGGCTTTTGTTGACCTTTTCTCCAGCTGCTGCCATGTCTCCATCTCTAGGGTGCCTGGCCTTTCAAATTAGCCCTCTGATTATATCCCCGAGAGGCGCTAATTCACCCCGGAGGACCTGTAAGTAATGCAGCAGTATCTCAGCAATAAGCGGGGCCGATACAATGTGCAGGGAATGTGACACATTCAACTTCAGGCCTGGCTGTGCTGGTTTGTGGGCTGCTGTTTCCTCCACCCAGCCGGGGCTCTCACTGCAGCTACAGGCTGCTGCTGATAGAGGAATAAGAAACAGCCTAGACCTTGGTATGCTGTGGACCATGCCTCCCTGCCTGGACCTACATTAGCCCTAGGAGCTTTAACCCGGCACTCACTATTAGCTGCAGCCCTATTGCTAGTGGGGCTCAGTTAGCTTAGATTGAACCATGGTGTTGTTGCAGGTAGTACAAAAGTACTTGGGTAAAAAGTAGCGTATGGGCCAGATTCTGAGCTCCCTTACACCAGGATCACTCCATTGACTCCAGTAGAGTTATTTCTGCTTTACACCAGTGTAAGTGTGGAAGATCAGAGGTTGCATTCATTCCCACTGACGGGAGCTCACCGTGCATTCACTGCTGCACCTATGCTCAAATGCTTCGCTGTATTCCCATCTGGCACAAATTGGTCCAGGCACGTTGATACCAGTCAAGCTCTGCTGAGTTACCCCTTCTCTTGTATATCATTTCCCCTCGGTCTGGTCTGTCCCTGCAGGTGCTAGGCCACTGCAAAGGTTCCTCTTTGGTCTTGTGCACAGAACTGTGCGAAGGACTGGGGGTTGGGTTGGTGGCCATTCCAAAAAATGAGAAAACAGTTTCATTTTGGGTAGACCTGAAATGAACATTTTCCAGCTAACCAAAAAGTTGAGAAAAACATTCATTTGGAGTTGAACTAAATGTTTAATTTTCAAAGTCTTTTAACCTTGTTAATATATTTTTTAAATAAGACTGAAGTAAATTTCAAAACAAAAAGGCATTTTGAACTGAAAAATCAAAACATGTCAAAATGAAAATTTTGATTTTTTTTTCCAGAAAATAATTTTGAAGAGCTTTTCTTTCTACCGAAACAATTTGGTGAATTCAGCACAAATTCATTAAATGTTTTGGTTGACCCAGATCTGCATTTTTCAGCAAAAAAAAAAAGTTTCAGCTGAAAAATTCCACCCAGCTCTACTGTTAGGGGGGGAGAGGTTTCTTGGTGAGTGCGGGAGACTCAGGGATCCCCCAGGGCAGGTCTGGGGCACACAAAGGTGCTATTTTTACAATTAGCTTTTCAGGCCACTTTAACTGATCCTGCTGCAATCCTCCAAACACGGGTCTCAAATGACAGCAACACCAGCAAAGTGGTCACTTGCCCCCCATTTCATTAGCATTCACTGTCACAGCTGAGGGGGGGGGGGGAGCTAGGAAATTCCCATAGAAAATTTTCTGTCAGGAAAAACAAAACAAAGTATTTCATTTGCATCTTTTCAGCATTAAACTGCATTGCCCTCTTGTGGTGTGCTGCCTCCTGGGCTGGGTTGCTTGTCTGCACTGCATTGCCCAGGAATGATGCAGTGCAGTCTTCCCTCTGCCAAGGCGCATGGGGGGAGGGGTGTCAAGGGGGGGGTCACATGGCTACAGATGCATCAAGGGATATATAGTCTGACCAGGGAGTCTGGCCCATAGGAGAAATGGGGGTGGCATAGACTGGCTGGCCTTGGTCAATAACAGACCCACCTGGGAAGGAGTCAGGTGGTTTCAGCAAAGGGCTGGGAGAGCTCTGTTGGGGAGGAGCTGCAAAAGGAGGGTAGTACTGTGGTAGGGGACAAGAGACAACCAGACCTGAGGCAAACTGGGAATACGAATCCAGCTTGTGGAGAACCAGACTGGGAATGACTCCAGGCAGGAAGTTCTGAGGGTCAGCACTCGGTGGCTTTGCCGGCATTTATGGCAGCGTGTAGAGTACAGACACTGCAGGCCCCCTAGCATAGGTATAGATAGCAGTGTAGAGAGTGAGGCCCTGCTTAGGTGAGTAAAGACATGCCTGAACTCTAGGGTATATACCCTATGGGGATCTCTACGTGCCAAGCAGTGCCTCCCACTGCTGTTTTTAGGGTACAGTGTCCCGCTGCCTCTCCATTGCTGGAGCCTTTCCCGAGGCAGTAAAAGGCGGGAAGGGCTCTGGCACCTCATTCCCCTGGCTAGAACCTTTCACTGTTGTGTGT
This sequence comes from Emys orbicularis, assembly GCF_028017835.1. Classification (NCBI taxonomy): domain Eukaryota; kingdom Metazoa; phylum Chordata; order Testudines; family Emydidae; genus Emys; species Emys orbicularis. The sequence continues at coordinate 16,213,006 of NC_088707.1, read as the reverse complement.
AGCTACACACCACAGTGTGCACCCAGCCTGCTTTTCACTTGCAGCGTGTAGCTACATGTACTCTACACACCACTGTCAGTGTCAGGGCCAGATTAACTTTTTGTGGGCCTGTGGCCAAACATATTTGTGGTCCCCCATGGGGGCAAAGGAGTATAGCATGGGGAGGTCGGTCCCCAGAGCGAGGGGCCAGCCAGGGGCAATAGGGCATAGCATGGGGAGGCCGGTCCCGCTCCAGCCAGCCCAGTGCAAGGGCACTGTATACAAAGCGG